>NC_091455.1:3069601-3719601 GCF_027789765.1 Dendropsophus ebraccatus
CCCGAGAGACCGCAGAGACCACAGCGCCCGAGAGACCGCAGAGACCACAGCGCCCGAGAGACCGCAGAGACCACAGCGCCCGAGAGACCGCAGAGACCACAGCCCACTGAGAGACCGCAGAGACCACAGCCCACCGAGAGACCGCAGAGACCACAGCCCACCGAGAGACCGCAGAGACCACAGCCCCCCGAGAGACCGCAGAGACCACAGCGCCCGAGAGACCGCAGAGACCACAGCCCACTGAGAGACCGCAGAGACCACAGCCCCCCGAGAGACCGCAGAGACCACAGCCCCCCGAGAGACCGCAGAGACCACAGCCCCCCGAGAGACCGCAGAGACCACAGCCCCCCGAGAGACCGCAGAGACCACAGCCCCCCGAGAGACCGCAGAGACCACAGCCCCCCGAGAGACCGCAGAGACCACAGCCCACCGAGAGACCGCAGAGACCACAGCCCCCCGAGAGACCGCAGAGACAACAGCCCCCCGAGAGACCGCAGAGACCACAGCGCCCGAGAGACCGCAGAGACCACAGCCCACTGAGAGACCGCAGAGACCACAGAGACCACAGCCCCCCGAGAGACCGCAGAGACCACAGCCCCCCGAGAGACCGCAGAGACCACAGCCCACCGAGAGACCGCAGAGACCACAGCCCCCCGAGAGACCGCAGAGACCACAGCGCCCGAGAGACCGCAGAGACCACAGCCCACTGAGAGACCGCAGAGACCACAGAGACCACAGCCCCCCGAGAGACCGCAGAGACCACAGCGCCCGAGAGACCGCAGAGACCACAGCCCACTGAGAGACCGCAGAGACCACAGAGACCACAGCCCACCGAGAGACCGCAGAGACCACAGCCCACCGAGAGACCGCAGAGACCACAGCCCCCCGAGAGACCGCAGAGATCACAGCCCACCCAGAAACAGCAGAGATCACAGCCCCACCTGAGAGACCGCAGAGATCACAGCCCACAGAGAGACCGCAGAGATCACAGCCCCACCTGAGAGACCGCAGAGATCACAGCTCACCCAGAGACCGCAGAGATCACAGCTCCACTGAAAGACCGCAGAGACCACAGCCCACTGAGAGACCGCAGAGACCACAGCCCACTGAGAGACCGCAGAGACCACAGCCCCCCGAGAGACCGTAGAGATCACAGCCCCCCGAGAGACCGCAGAGATCACAGCCCACCGAGAGACCGCAGAGATCACAGCCCACCGAGAGACCGCAGAGATCACAGCCCACTGAGAGACTGCGGTCTCTCGGGGGACTGTGATCTCTGCGGTCTCTCGGGGGGCTGTGGTCTCTGCGGTCTCTCAGTGGGCTGTGATCTCAGCGGTCTCTCAGTGGGCTGTGATCTCTGCGGTCTCTCAGTGGGCTGTGATCTCTGCGGTCTCTCAGGTGGGGCTGTGATCTCTGCGGTCTCTCTGTGGGCTGTGATCTCTGCGGTCTCTCAGGTGGGGCTGTGATCTCTGCGGTCTCTCGGTGGGCTGTGGTCTCTGCGGTCTCTCAGTGGGCTGTGATCTCTGCGGTCTCTCGGTGGGCTGTGGTCTCTGCGGTCTCTCGGGGGGCTGTGGTCTCTGCGGTCTCTCGGTGGGCTGTGATCTCTGCGGTCTCTCGGTGGGCTGTGGTCTCTGCGGTCTCTCAGTGGGCTGTGATCTCTGCGGTCCTGCAGAGTGATGTCGGATGGCACCCCGCAGGGACCCCTCACAATGACGTGCTGACGCCGGCCCTGCAGATGTAACTGGTGTGGGGTGGAGACGCAGAACACTAAACCCTGATTGGCTACACGCTACCAAGCCAGTCAGGGTTCAGTGCTCTGCCGCTAATAAGACAGAGAGCCACATGGCGGCCGGGTGGTGACGTCACCGAACCGGAAGAAGAAGAGGATCCACGAGTCGCAAGCTGGAAGATCACGTGGCCGGACCGCAGATCTCCTTGGGGGGGCAATAAAGGACAGGTAAGTATATTAGGAAAGGCTTAACCTTGGTTAACCCTTTCTATTACCAATTTATCAATTTTCCCTGGAATACCCCTTTAACTGTAAACTGTAGCTCTGCCCGTGCGCACCAGGAGCTCAAGCCCCGCCCACCGCAGTGTCTTCTGTTTAGTAACTGCCTCACAGCCACTGGAACCTCCAGCACCGCTGCTGCGCTTAAGGAGGAAGGATTTCTCTGCTGCACCCAACTACAGAAAGAGATAGCTGCCATACATCGCTGCCCCAGCGTTACCATAACGACCTCAGCGTTGTCACCGCCGCTCCTTGTACCTTCATTCTCCACCAATCAGCCTGCATCTGTCATCAGTGGCGCCACAATGATGAGGCGACCTGAGTCGTCTGCCTCAGGCGGCGCCACCAGCTGTCTTCATGGGGGCGGCATTCAGTGGCAGATTATAATATGGGCGGTTCGGGCGGCCGCCCACATTATAATCCGCCACTGATTGTACCATGTACCGGAGACCCCCGCGCCCGGACAGCATCTGTAATGAGATGCTGTGAGCGGGGGAGACTGTATTCATAAGCGCCGCGCTGTAATCAATCAGCCGCGCGGTGCTGTTACTACAGCGCGGCGCTTATGAATACAGTCTCCCCCGCTCCCAGCATCTCATTACAGATGCTGTCCGGGCTGGGGGGTCTCCGATACCGGCATTCGCCTTAGTCCCCTTGCTGATGCGGCTGCTGGGGGTGTCCCATCCTGTCCCCGGCAACGCGCGCATCAGAGAGCTCCCCGTGCGCTGGAAGTCACAGCCACAGGCGCACGGGGAGCTCTCTGATGCGCGCGCTGCCGGGGACAGGACGGGACACCCCGGGCAGCCGCACATCAGCCGGGGACCAGACCAGAGGCTCGACGGGGGAACGGACCATCTATAAGGGGGGGAGAGGGGGACCATCTATAAGGGAGGGGGGAGAGGGGGACCATCTATAAGGGGGGGGGAGAGGGGGACCATCTATAAGGGAGAGGGGACCATCTATAAGGGGGGGACCATCTATATGGGGTGGGAAAGAGGGGGACCATCTATAAGGGGGGGGGAGAGGGGGACCATCTATAAGGGGGGGGGAGAGGGGGGCCATCTATAAGGGGGGGGAGAGGGGGACCATCTATATGGGGGGGGGGGAGAGGGGACCATCTATAAGGGGGGGGAGAGGGGGACCATCTATAAGGGGGGGGAGAGGGGGACCATCTATAAGGGAGGGGAAAGAGGGGGACCATCTATAAGGGGGGGGAGAGAGGGACCATCTATAAGGGAGAGGGGAGAGGGGGACCATCTATAAGGGGGGAAAGAGGGGGACCATCTATAAGGGGGGAAAGAGGGGGACCATCTATGAGGGGGACCATCTCCTAAAAGATCAGCACCCTCCTCTCCTGACATCCTCTGTGCTGCTGGGACTTCTCCTATAGGATTAGCCCCCTCCTCTCCTGACATCCTCTGTGCTGCTGGGACCTCTCCTATAGGATTAGCCCCCTCCTCTCCTGACATCCTCTGTGCTGCTGGGACCTCTCCTATAAGATCAGCCCCCTCCTCTCCTGACATCCTCTGTGCTGCTGGGACCTGTCCTATAAGATCAGCCCCCTCCTCTCCTGACATGCTCTTTGCAGCAAGGGACCAAACATTATGTTTATTGGGGACAGCAGTGGTGGTGGGGGGGGGGGGCAGTAGTGGATTATAATGTGGGCGGATTGACGGGGGGAGGGGGGGGGCGTCATTCTATAGTTCGCCTCGGGCAGCAGAGAGGCTAGAATCACCCCTGTCTGTCATCCACCGCTGCTACATCACTCCAGTCTGCACCTATATCACCAGATAAGCGCCACTTTCATTTCTACTGTGTTATTCAAGATAAAGAGGGGGAGGATTTTCAAGAGACTGTTCTGCTGCATAATTTTTGAATT
Organism: Dendropsophus ebraccatus; assembly: GCF_027789765.1. Lineage (NCBI taxonomy): Eukaryota > Metazoa > Chordata > Amphibia > Anura > Hylidae > Dendropsophus > Dendropsophus ebraccatus. The sequence goes on from NC_091455.1 coordinate 3,073,489, forward strand.
TCTTAAAGAGACAGTCACACAAGTTTTTTTTAAAGGGACTTTAACCAATTGCTGAAAAATGTCTGATCCTCAAGCTATTGATCAAGCTGTCTCCAGCAGTTAATGAATGGTGGTTTGCTATTTAAGTACGTAGATTACGTAAGACGTCATTACGCAGCCGTGACGAAGTGCCGGATAGGCATGAAACAGCTGTTGCTGTAAGCGCTCTAGGCGTCCTCTCATATCCCTGTTTTTTTCACCTGTTTGTCTATTTAATAAAGAAACAAGAAGACTTCATAAGGGTGAGTGTCATGTCTTCACTTCTTCTATGATATATTGCATTGCTGGACTGTGTCACATAGAGCACCACTCGAGAAGTCGATCACTGTGACTGTAGCTACGGGTGATGTGACTGTGCCTGTGGGTGCTGTGACTGTACTTGGGGGTGATGTGACTGTAGCTTCAGGTGATGTGACTGTACCTGTGGGTGATGTGACTGTATCTATGGGTGATGTGACTGTACCTGTGGGTGATGTGACTGTAGCTGTGGGTGATGTGACTGTAGCTTCGGGTGATGTGACTGTAGCTTCGGGTGATGTGACTGTACCTGTGGGTGATGTGACTGTAGCTTCGGGTGATGTGACTGTACCTGTGGGTGATGTGACTGTAGCTTCGGGTGATGTGACTGTGCCTGTGGGTGCTATGACTGTACCTGTAGATGCTGTGACTGTAGCTACGGGTGATGTGACTGTAGCTTCGGGTGATGTGACTGTACCTGTGGGTGCTGTGACTGTACTTGGGGGTGATGTGACTGTAGCTTCGGGTGATGTGACTGTAGCTTCGGGTGATGTGACTGTACCTGTGGGTGATGTGACTGTAGCTTCGGGTGATGTGACTGTAGCTGTGGGTGATGTGACTGTAGCTTCGGTTGATGTGACAGTAGCTGTGGGTGATGTGACTGTAGCTTTGGGTGATGTGACTGTACCTGTGGGTGATGTGACTGTAGCTTCGGGTGATGTGACTGTAGCTTCGGGTGATGTGACTGTAGCTTCGGGTGATGTGACTGTAGCTGTAGATGCTGTGACTGTAGCTACGGGTGATGTGACTGTAGCTTCGGGTGATGTGACTGTAGCTGTAGATGCTGTGACTGTAGCTACGGGTGATGTGACTGTACCTGTGGGTTATGTGACTGTAGCTTCGGGTGATGTGACTGTACCTGTGGGTGATGTGACTGTAGCTTTGGGTGATGTGACTGTAGCTTCGGGTGATGTGACTGTAGCTTCGGGTGATATGACTGTACCTGTAGATGCTGTGACTGTAGCTTCGGGTGATGTGACTGTACCTGTGGGTGATGTGACTGTACTTGGGGGTGATGTGACTGTAGCTTCGGGTGATGTGACTGTACCTGTGGGTGATGTGACTGTACTTGGGGGTGATGTGACTGTAGCTTTGGGTGATGTGACTGTACCTGTGGGTGATGTGACTGTACCTGGGGGTGATGTGACTGTAGCTTCGGTGATGTGACTGTAGCTGTGGGGGATGTGACTGTAGCTGTGGGGGATGTGACTGTAGCTGTGGGTGATGTGACTGTAGCTTCGGTGATGTGACTGTAGCTGTGGGGGATGTGACTGTAGCTTCGGGTGATGTGACTGTAGCTTCGGTGATGTGACTGTAGCTTCGGGTGATGTGACTGTAGCTTCGGGTGATGTGACTGTACCTGTGGACACTGTACTGGCGTCGGCTCTGCCCAACACAGTACTGGTAGGGTGTCACCATCCATACACAATGTACTGGGATGTCGCCCAGCAGGCAGGGAAGTGCTACTGTGCACTGTCCATATATACAGAATAGAAAAAGTGCTACTGTGCAAGGTGAAGAGTAATACTGAGCAGTGTCAATAGAGGAGTAGTACTGAGCAGTGTCAATAGAGGAGTAGTACTGAGCGGTGTCAATAGAGGAGTAGTACTGAGCAATGTCAATGGGGGAGTAGTACTGAGCAGTGTCAATGGAGGAGTAGTACTGAGCAGTGTCAATGGAGGAGTAGTACTGAGCAGTGACAATGGAGGAGTAGTACTGAGCAGTGTCAATAGAGGAGTAGTACTGAGCAATGTCAATAGAGGAGTAGTACTGAGCAGTGTCAATGGAGGAGTAGTACTGAGCAGTGTCAATGGAGGAGTAGTACTGAGCAGTGTCAATGGAGGAGTAGTACTGAGCAGTGTCAATAGAGGAGTAGTACTGAGCAGTGTCAATGGAGGAGTAGTACTGAGCAGAGTCAATAGAGGAGGAGTACTGAGCAGTGTCAATGGAGGAGTAGTACTGAGCAGTGTCAATGGAGGAGTAGTACTGAGCAGTGTCAATGGAGGAGTAGTACTGAGCAGTGTCAATTTATTTTTTATGCCTATACAATCTAGTGCATCCAGTCCTCCATTGGACTCATCGGTAGTGCCGTGCTCATATCTACCTCACGTTGCTCTATACACATTGATCCTCAAGCTATTGATCAAGCTGTCTCCAGCAGTCCTGCCTCATCATCCACCAGTGTTCCTGCATCCCAGGCTGCTGCCGCCAATGTTGTTCCTGCTCCAGTTGCTGCTACTGGTCTACCATTCTTCATAGGAACCTCCAGTCTTCCCAACTATAGGGGAGAGTCTCACACCTTTGCTAGCTTTAGGGAGAAAATACTTCGTACCCTTGAACTTGTGTCACTTTCTCCTACTCTGCAGGTACAATTGCTTTTAGGCCAACTTGAAGGTCCAGCTGCTGAAGAAGTGCGTTCCTGGCTCGCCACTGAAATATCCTGTGTCCAGCAGATTCTCAACCGTCTACATAAGGACTTTGAGGGCCAATCTGTAACGACTGGAGTCGTGGATCCACTGGAACGTCACCAGCGATGTCGTAAGCCGCACCAGGGAGCGGAGTCTAAGGGGCCGCTGGTCTTCACCAGAGCCCACCGCAAGGCAAGATGGACTTGCTCTGGCAGGCGACCCCCAGGTCGCTACCCCTGGCTTGGCTTGCTAGTGGCGGCGGACGAGGTGTAGCGAGAACAGTAGGCAAGCAGGCAGGCAGGTGGTCACACGTATAGCAGGCACGAGTGAAACCGCAAGTGACAGAGACTACGGGCAGGAACAAGGGCAGGAACAATGAACAGGAACAATGGAGAGCTGGGCCACACACTAATGGGAAGCATGCAGAGGCTCCAACACCTGTGGTGGGGCAGGGCTGCAATTTGTAGGAGAGCCTCAGAGCAGCTGCCAATTAAAGGCACACTGACCCTTTAAATTGTAGCAGAGCCAGCGCGCGCGCTCCCTAGGAGGCAGGGACGTGCCCGTCGCGCTGACAGGGAGCTGGAGGAGGAGGAGCCCCGACACAGAGCAGAAGATGGGGCAGCAGCGCGTCGAGAGGCATCTGCGCCGCGGATGTGACAGTACCTCCCCCCTTTGGCCTCCCCCTCTTTCTTGTCTGCAAGAATTTCTTGATGAGGTCCCGATCCAGAATGTTGGCTTTAGGCTCCCAAGACCTCTCTTCTGGACCAAAACCCTTCCAGTCAACCAGGAAGAACCGCCTCCCCCTGACCATCTTCATATCCAGGATGTCCTTGACAGCATAAATGTCTGAGGATGCTGCCTGCTGTGGAGGAGACATTGCCCTCCTAGAAAAACGGTTGAGGATCGCAGGTTTCAGGAGGGAGACATGGAGGGAATTGGGAATTCTCATGGTGGCCGGTAGGCGAAGCTTGTAGGTTACCGGATTGACACGCTTCAGCACCATGAATGGTCCAAGGAACCGTGGGCCCAACTTGTAACTTGGGATCTTGAGACGTATATATTTGGCGGAAAGCCAAACCTTGTCGCCTGGAGCATAGGTCATGGCAGGTCTCCTCTTGTCTGCCTGGACCTTCATTCGACCTGTTGCACGCAGTAGAGATTGCCTGTTTTGCTCCCAGATGGACTTAAAGTCAGTCACCAGTTCATCCACGGCAGGTACCTCAGAGGACGCGGGTACAGGTAAAGGAGGACGTGGGTGTCGGCCATAGACAATGAAGAATGGTGAGTTGCCAGTGGAACTGGAGTCATGATGATTATATGCAAACTCTGCCCAGGGAAGTAGGTCTGACCAGTTGTCCTGATAAGTCGAGACAAAATGCCGGAGATAGTTTCCTAAAATCTGGTTAACTCTTTCGACCTGCCCATTGGACTCCGGATGGTAGGCAGAAGAGAAGTCCAACTTCACCTGGAGCCGGGAACAGAGAGCTCACCAGAATCTGGAAACAAATTGAGGTCCTCTGTCCGAGATGATTGTTTGAGGAAGACCATGCAGTCTGAAGATATGCTGTAAGAAAAGACTTGCCAGACAAGGAGCAGAAGGCAGCTTGGAAAGTGGTACAAAATGGGACATCTTGGAGAACCGGTCTGTGATCACCTGGACAACTGTGTTACCAGTGGAAGGAGGGAGATCAGTAACAAAGTCCATTGCGATATGTGTCCATGGCTGCTCAAGGATAGACAAAGGCTGGAGAAGACCGCCTGGCCTTTGATGAAGGATCTTGTTCTGGGCACAGGTAGAACACGATGCCACAAAGTCCTTGACATCTTGAGGAAGACTGGGCCACCAATAGTAACGAGATATTAATTGTCTGGTTTTGTGGATACCAGGGTGGCCTGCAACCAAGGAGGAATGACCCCAGTTCAGGATTTTCTTCCTGAGAGCAGCACGAACAAAAAGTTTTGCCAGGGGGAAGATTCTGTAGGACGGAAGTAGCCAGGGGAACCAGGCATTCGGGAGGAATAATGTGACGAGGTACATCTTCTTGTCCCAGAACATCGGATGCTCATGAGAGAGCGTCGGCTCTTTTGTTCTTGTCTGCAGAACGGAAATGAATGAGGAAGTCAAATCTGGAGAAAAAGAGCGACCACCTGGCCTGACGAGGGTTAAGGCGTTGAGCGGTCTGAAGGTACAGAAGATTCTTATGGTCCGTGTAGATGGTGACTTGATGATTAGCTCCCTACAGGAGATGGCGCCATTCCTCTAGAGCCAACTTAATGGCTAGAGGTTCTCGATCCCCGATAGTATAATTACGCTCTGCTGGGGAGAAGGTCTTGGAAAAGAACCCACAGGTCCTCATCTTTCCTGAGGCGTCCTTCTGAGTGAGTACGGCCCCTGCACCCACCGAGGAAGCGTCCACTTCCAAAAAGTATGGTTTAACAGGATCTGGGTGCAGCAAAATGGGAGCTGAAGTGAATGTCGACTTCAACCGAGAGAAGGCTTGCTCAGCTTCAGCAGATCATAGTCTTGGATCAGCTCCCTTTTTGCTAAGGGCCACAATGGGTGCCACCAGTGTGGAGAAATGGGGTTTAAATTGCCGATAGTAATTTGCGAACCCCAGAAACCTTTGTATAGCCTTAACTCCAACTGGGCGTGGCCATAGTAGTACCGCTGATTGCTTGGTTGGATCCATTTGTAAGCTGTGGCCAAAAACTATGTAGCCCAAGAACGGGAGATTGGTTTGGTGGAACAGGCACTTCTCCAACTTGGCATATAGGTGGTTGGCCCTTAACCGTCACAGTACTTGGTGAACTTGTCTCACGTGGAGCAGAAGATGGCGCAGCAAGAGGTTTGTGCCGCGGCCGCAGATGTGACACTGTCACCTACAGAGGTACGGTTAAAATTTTATGACAGACGTCAGAAACCAGGTGAGACCCTCCGAGATTACGCACTCGCACTACGGTCTGCATACAGAGCACTAAGCCAAGTTGACCACCTAGACCCTTCTGCTGGAGCTTCCTGGGTTTTGCGGCTATAACCGCCGCTTTATCCCACATTTCGCACAAGATGCAGAGCCGCTTACAGAACTCTTGCGTGGTTGTCCAAAAGAGAATTATAATAGAAAGCTGCCTATCAGATGGTCCGATCGCCAAGAAGATGCCTTCCAAACTCTGAAGACCCTATTGACGTCACCTCCAATTCTGGCCTATCCGGATTACAATCATCCATTCCGTCTGTATACATACGCCAGTTTCCAAGGCCTAGGAGCTGTTCTGTCACAGGTACAAGATAACCGTGAACGGGTCATTGCATACGCTAGCCGAAGCTTGAGAGGAGCTGAAAAGAATTATTCTAACTATAGTTCATTCAAGCTGGAGCTTTTGGCTTTAATATGGGCTGTTACGGAGAAATTCAAGGACTATCTTGCAGCAACTCCCTTTACAGTGTACACAGATAATAATCCACTAGCCCATCTTAATTCCGCATGGCTAGGTGCACTTGAGCAACGTTGGGCCTCAAGACTAGCAAACTTCAACTTTGACATAAAGTACAGAAGTGGGAAGACCAACATTAATGCTGATATCTTATCCCGTCTGCCTACAGGTGAAGAACCTCCAGAAGAGGATGAATGGGAAGATGTTGAAATGCCACCATTCTACCAGAGGTTCGCCACGCAGTGCGCTGTTGCTGCTACTCAGACTGATGAAGCTTCCAAACAAATGTCAGATCCCTTGCAAGAGTCTTCAAGATGGAAAACTATTCAAAGTGAATCTCGTGTATTGGGAGAAATGTTTGATTATCTGACAGCAGGAAGAATTCCTATACGGCTGAGAAAGCAATATCCTGATGTTGAGTTGAGACGCCTATGGAGACAGAGAAAGAGACTGTTCATTTACAAAGGTTTGATCCTCAGGAATACCCTTGATCCTGTCTCAGGAGAAAGACTCCATCAGATTTTAATCCCCAGGCGTGCCAAAATTGTCTTGGACGCCTATCATGACCAGTCTGGCCATTTCGGGGTCCACAAAACAGAGGCCACTATCAGACAGAGGTTTTACTAGATAGGAATGCGTTTGGATGTAGAGAATTGGTGTGCTGAGTGTCCAGCATGTAATTTGTCTAAGGCCGGCAAGAAAGAAGCCCAAGCTCCCCTACATCCTATCACCTCTCATAGACCAAATGAGTTGGTTGCCCTTGACCATGTAAAGTTGTCTCCTACCCGATCCGGGTACACCTATGCATTGACAATGGTAGATCATTATTCAAAATGGGTTGTTGTGATACCAGTGAAGGATTTAACAGCCAAAACCACCGCCATCACTTTCTACCGGGAATATGTCAAGCATTATGGTTGTCTAGAGGCAGTGTTGTCTGATCGAGGACCTGCTTTCGAGTCCCAGCTATTTCAAGACCTTTGCAACTTTCACGAATGCAAGGAACTGCGTACGACTGCGTACCACCCGCAAGGTAATGGCTTATGTCAGAAGATTAACCAAGTCTTCATAAACATGTTGTGTACTGCCTTAGTTTCCAAGAAAGCAGAGTGGCCACAACTGGATGAATTAGTAGAGATTTATAATAATACTACGCACTGTTCTACGGATTACTCACCTTATTATCTCATGTTTGGCTGACAAGGACAACTGCCCCAAGATAGAGCTCTTGGAATTCCCTGACTCCATTAATCCATTGCCTAATGCTGACTGGATAATTGAGCACCAAAGACACATCCAAGAAGCAAAAGAGATTGTTGATCGTCAGATGGGTGAAGCACATCAGAGACAAGAACATCACTACAATCAATGTGCTAATGCCACACCACTGGAAGGGGGAACTAAAGTTTGGCTGAAAAAGCATCATCATTTGGATAAACTTGACGTATTGTGGGAGCAAGAGCCATACACTATAACTGCTGTTCCATATCCAGAATCAGATGTTTATGAGGTCCAGAAACCTGGAATGGCACCACAAACCGTCCACAGGAATCGGATGAAACCTTGTACTAAGGAGGATCTCCTACTTCTAGCCCCTCCTTCAACTCCACCTACTCCAGTCTACACCCCTGTTTCTGTGTCTACTGCTTCAAGTCAACCTTCTGTAGAAGAAGCCATCAGGAACTCGTCCTTCCTTATTCCTGGATGCTACCAGTGGGTACCTATGCCAGTATCATCCCCACTACATATACCAGCACCAGTCTCAGTTCCTGCTTTAAATCCTACTTCATCTCCTATGCCAGAATCAGCGTCTCATCCCCAAGCTCCGGAAGAAGAAGAAGATATCCAAGTGCTGAGGCGTTCTGAGCGTTCCAACAAAGGAAGATTACCTGCCCGCTATCGGGATTAAAATGCTCATAGTAAATGTTCTATATTCTTTCATACATATATATAGCTTAGTTAGTTAGTTAGTTAGTGTGTTGTGTTTTGCAATGGTTGGACTTTATATTTCATATATGCCTTTGCCCTATACCAGAGCCTTACATGGACACGTTGCAGTACCGTGACTCTACCTTAGTGGCAATTGTAGAAAATGGCGTTGGCACCTGTAGTTTGTGGCTCGCCGCAGTAGGATGACATCAGAGAGGTTTCTTTATAAAATGGAGATTTATTGCTTCTTCTTTAAAAGTAGTGAAAGTTACAGAATTGAATAGAAATGAATATCAGAGAAATGTCTTACAGTCCTTAGTGTCTAGTGTCCATAGTTCATATCAGAGTCCTTTGAAGTGAAGGGTTTGTCTTACAAATCGTCACGAGCTTCAGGCAGCTGTTGCTTCACTCAAGCCTCCTGGATGACATTCCTTCCTTCACGCTTCCATCATGGATTCCTCACGCAACACAACCTTCTCCTTGGAGGCTCTGGATCCTTCTTGTGACATAGGGCTCATACCTTCTGTACAGCCCTGATCCAACCCAACCTCCATCTTGGTGACTACCATCTTATATAGGTTCATGACTCACTGTCAATGTCATGTGTGGGCGTGTTTATTATAATTGAGTCTCTGTACCTGCACATATATGACCATAACAAATATAGAACTCTTTCTCTATGCATCAGCATAACCTGTTCCCAGCTATGGATGTATAGTTATCGTGCTGTGTACTGGCATCACCACCCTACATACGTCATGGAATCGTGAATAGTGCTTATGTATCTATTTCCAACGTATACACGTCTCCTTAGTATAGAATATGATATTATAATGTCAGTATTACAGTGAATAGTGTTATGCTATTATGGTGAGGTCAGTAATATATATAACTTACATTATATTATACCAAGATATTGTTCATTGTAAAACACATTGTATTTAACAACAATCTAACCTGTTCTATACTTAAATCTTGTTATTATTATTCCATTGTTTTGTCATATAAGCATAAACATGTGGTTTAATATGTAAGTAACCCTCCGCCTGCCAAAGGTCGCCGAGGACGGCTCATTCTTAGAGGGGGAGCATGTAATGGCCCAGAACGGTATTTATTGTCAGGCGTCTGGAGATGTATTGTTGCTATTGGCAGCCTTAGACAGTCTGTATTGGGGCCTATGTATTTGCTGCTCTTCCTTAGCTCTCTTATGGAGATAGTGTTTTCTGCCATATATTTATTCAATATGTTGTTATGTATTAATCTCTAATGAGACGGGTGTTATGGATAAAATGTCTATTTTCTTTTATATGTATATAAATATATACTTACTTTAGAACTATTACATACTTTTGAATTATTACACCTATATACTGTGTATGTTTACACCTATAAACCTTGCCTGCTGAAGACACCACCAGGTGTACAAAGATGGCACCTTCACCTGAGACTACACCCAAGATGTTTTCATCTAAGTCCAAGAGGAAGAGCTAGCATGTGGCCATCAAAGACAGGTAATACTTGCCCGAAGTCTCTTAGAACCTGTCCTTATGACTACTGTCTGCCGCCCGGTGTGTGTTAATTGTTGGGAGGTAGTGACGTGACAAAGGGGTATTTATACCGGTTCCCTGCAGTCGCAGCGCGGTGTGCACGTGGCTGGCAGGGAGGTGTTGGAATTTGACGCTGGTTCCCTGTGGCCCCATGGAGGCGTTGACACCAGTTCCCTTGGTGGTAGCGCGGTGTGCGCACGACAGGAAGGGAGGTGTCGTGTGCGCAAGTTACGGTACAAGTAACGCGCAGAGAAACAAATTTTATGTCACAGTCGCGGTAAACTCCAATGTCTCTTTGGTGATCAGATGTCATGTCCAAAGTATGTCTGTGGGTTAATGTTCAGGATGAGGACGGCCGGGGTTTATTAAACATGAAACAAGGAGGTTCAGTCAGGAAGAGTCAGTGGTTAGGGTGCCGTCCTATTATTTTAGGGGAGCCCCGATGTCTTGTTTTCCGCCTTACCACACACTTTCCGGTAGAGGAAAGAATGGGGAGGTCCCTAGCTGATATCGAGGGAAAAAGTAGAGCGGTGTCCTGATAGAAAACAGAACTGTCCATCAGAGCAGTGTAGTGGAAACTGAAGAATATGTTTGCTGATTGTGAATCCAGCAAACAATGGAAGCTTGTATGTAATTGGGAGTCGGAATGGTGAGAAAGCTTAGCTCCTTGGAAAGCTGGGTTGCTGGAGGGAGTGATGTCTTTTGTTCTCTGTGTATTTTGTTCAGTGCAGAGTCTGAGGCTGATTTATTGCCTATGTCTGTAGCATGGAGCTTGTGGGGTAATACTATTGTATAGCAAATGTTGAACCTACTGAAGGAAATGATCAGGGATCTGTTGGTAAGACAATATTAATATGTCATAGATGGCGGTTGTATTTGTTTGTACTTTGTGTGTTGAGCAGTATGCTGTCCTGCAGAAGCCGGGGTCAGACAGATAGGGGGATCCAGTAATATCTCTGTTCTCTGAGGATTGCACTTTATAGTGATATTTTGGGGTAGTGAAGTTGTGTGTTATTTCTATTAGTTGTAATTAGATTGTGTAAGATTTGTACAATTGTAAGTTTAGAAGGTTTTGAGGACTAAAAAATAGAGTAACTGCTGTTCTATTTCAGTGATGCAACTGAGTTGGAAAAAATAGGGGGGTATATGTACAAAGTCTAGAGTTGTGGCCTAGTGATTATTGTATTGAAGTGATTATTGTATTGAAGTGACTATTGTATTGTTGTGACTATTGTATTGAAGTGACTATTGTATTGTTGTGACTATTGTATTGAAGTGACTGTTGCCTGTTTGCCTTCTGATTGGACATCAGGTAAGTGATTGAGCATAGTGTAACTGGGACTCTTGAAGGACCTTGCATGTGTTTGTCAGTATGTGTTCAGAGCTGATCTCTGTCCTTGGGTGACCAGCTTGTAAAGTGAAGTGTTTGTTGAGCATCTAAGCTATCATGGTCCATAGTAGTAAAACTGTTTTCTCAGCAAACACCAAACCTCTACCATGGAGCGGTACAAAGTATCATGTGGAGCTGGTTATTGCAAGTTTAAGGAAAAGAAGGAGTGCAGCAAAGTAACCAAGGTTTAGCCTGGTGAAGAAACATAGGTGTATTGTTCTGTTTCCTCTCTTATAGCCCTATTTCACCGAACAATTATCGTTCATAGACTCACTCCAACGACCGCTCGTTAACGAGCACTTAACGATTTTTTTAAGCGAGCGATAACACATAATACGAGTGGGAACGTGAACGATATCTGTAGTGTAACGATTTTTTTTGCGGTCGTTACATCGTTACATGGTCGCTTGAACGATTTTATGAACGATAAAGTTCAAAAAAGTTCCGTGGAATAGGGCCTTTAGGGCAACTAACTTGTTATCTGTGCAGGGTCCTAAGGGTTGAAGATTTATGGATCTCAGAAAGAAAGGAATGACGGTTTAGAGGATTGGTGTATTTGGTCTAGAGGAAGGGTTAATTGTCTTGTGTGAAGACGGATGTATGGGAAGCACAGAGATTCCACCAGTGGGATACGTAGCAGCCAATCCTCTGTATCTGTTAGTAGTGAGGACATTAACCCCTTAAGGTCAAAGCCTATTTTCGTTTTTGCGCTTTTGCTTATTCCATTTTAAGTTTAAAAGTCCATAGCGCTTGCATTTTTTCACCTAGAGACGTATATGAGCGCTTATTTTTTGCAAAACCAATTGTACTTTGCAATGACAGGCATTATTTTTCCATAACATATGCTGCGAAACCGGAAAAAAATCATTTGCGCTGTCAAATTGAAAAAAAAACGAATTTGTTTTGATTTCGGGGAGTTTTGCATTTACGCCGTCCGTCCTATGGTAAAACTGACTTGTTATGCATGTTCCTCAAGTCGTTACGATTACAGCGATATGTAACATGTATAACTTATATTGTATCTGATGGCCTGTAAAAAATTCAAACCATTGTTAACAAATATACGTCCCTTACAATCGCTCCATTCCCCGGCTTATAGCGCTTTTATCCTTTGGTCTATGGGGCTGTGTCAGGTGTCATTTTTTGCACCATGATATGTTCTTTCTATCGGTACCTTGATTGCGCATATACGACTTTTTGATCGTTTTTTATTACATTTTTTCTGGATTTGATGCGACCAAAAATGCGCAATTTTGCACTTTGGAATTTTTTGGCGCTGACACCGTTTACCGTGCGAGATCAGGAATGTGATTAATTAATAGTTCGGGCGATTACGCGCGCGGCGATACTAAATATGTTTATTTATTTATTTATTTATTAATTTATATTTATAAAATGGGAAAAGGGGGGTGATTTGGACTCTTATTAGGGGAGGGGATTTATTATTAATAAAAACACTTTTTTACTTTTTTTTTACTGTAACTAGAAGCCCCCCTGGGGGACTTGTATATACACAGCACTGATCCCCCTGGGGGACTTGTATATACACAGCACTGATCCCCCTGGGGGACTTGTATATACACAGCACTGATCCCCCTGGGGGACTTGTATATACACAGCACTGATCCCCCTGGGGGACTTGTATATACACAGCACTGATCACCCTGGGGGACTTGTATATACACAGCACTGATCACCCTGGGGGACTTGTATATGCACAGCACTGATCACCCTGGGGGACTTGTATATGCACAGCACTGATCCCCCTGGGGGACTTGTATATACACAGCACTGATCCCCCTGGGGGACTTGTATATAGACAGCACTGATCTCTCATAGAGATCAATGCTGTGTATATACACAGCAAAGATCGATTAGATCGGTCATAGATTACTAGGGCCTGCTGCAGGCCATAGCAATCTACTGCCGAGCTGGGATCAGCGTCATTCCGACGCTGAGGCCCGGCACGGGCAGAAGAACGGATCTCCCCCCCGCGATCGCATTGCGGGGGGGAGATCCGTCCCACTAGACACCAGGGACGTGCGGCGCAGTACCTCTAAGTGCAGCTGTCAGGTTTGACAGCTGCACTTAGAGGCTTAATTAGCCGGCGCGGCAACAGGACCTGCGCCGGCTAATAGAGGCACTGCCTGGCTGCACGTGTCAGACGGGATCAGCGCCGTTCAGAGTGGGGTCCCGGCGGGACCCCGCTCTGAACACCCCGAGCGGCACCATGACGTATCAGATACGTCATGGGTCGCTAAGGGGTTAATGTTCCTATGGATTGTTATCTTATGATAGAAATAATAATATGTTTGTGTTTTCTCTGCAGGTCATTGAAGGAGTATTGCTATATATACAGTGTGTGTATGTAACCTGTGATGTAATGGATCCAGTTAAATTGGTAAATGTGAATTGGGGTATAGAAAAAGGAAAATCCACGTGATTACTGATTGTATCTTATTTGATTTGTAAAATAATAATGTTCCTAACAATGAGTTGTTTGTTCCCACAGCGGGAGGAGAGTTTTCCCACAGTTCTGCAGGTTGGAGACGGAGAACTGAAATGATGTGAAAATTATGTTAATTGTCCATTTATATTTTAGGAGTGTAAAAAGAAATGGCCATGAAAGAAACATTTTTGATTTGGTTAACCACATTTATAGTGATTTTTCCTTAATTTTCTAAAAGGAGCTCCATGTTTTCTTTTCTTTTTTACCATTTTTGTGAGAATGTTGTGGATGGATTGGTCCATGTGTGTTTTATGTTTGTACATGTCTGTATTGTTATATATGTTGTCTGTCCTGTGACACAACAAGACAGTTAGTAGCCTCTATGGCTCCAGCATTACAGATGACTGACCTGACGTGAGGCAGTCCAAGACCTGGGCTAAGGGGGGTGACAGAGAGGTGGGATCTCATAGGGAGAATGACAGCCCCCTCCCAAAGATCTCATTCTCATCTGAGAAACCTGAAGGAAAATAATATTAGGATTAAGAAATCAGAATTGTCTTCAGATACCTACTGGGTGCTCCACAAGTGATGTAACTGGACGATGATTTGAATGTATTTTATAGAAATTGGTTTTGGGGATAAATAGTAATCAATAATGAAGTAATAAATTCCATGAATTCCGAGGGTTAAAGACACTCTACAAAGTAGAAGGGTCAAAGATCACAGTGAAGGTTGGGTAATTGCAAATATGTATGGGTAACCATTACTGAGAAACTGCCTGCACTGGATATGTGTATATACACTCACTGGCCACTTTATTAGGTACACCATGCTAGTAACGGGTTGGACCCCCTTTTGCCTTGCTGAAAGTCGCCATCAAATGTTGGGTCCATTGTGGTCATAAAGGGATGGACATGGTCAGCAACAATACTCAGGTAGGCTGTGGCGTTGCAACCATGCTCAATTGGTACCAAGGGGCCCAAAGAGGGCCAAGAAAATATTCCCCACACCATGACACCACCACCACCAGCCTGAACCGTTGATACAAGGCAGGATGGATCCATGCTTTCATGTTGTTGACGCCAAATTCTGACCCTACCATCCGAATGTCGCAGCAGAAATCGAGACTCATCAGACCAGGCAACGTTTTTCCAATCTTCTACTGTCCAATTTCGATGAGCTTGTGCAAATTGTAGCCTCAGTTTCCTGTTCTTAGCTGAGCGGAGTGGCCCCCGGTGTGGTCTTCTGCTGCTGTAGCCCATCTGCCTCAGAGTTGGCCGTACTGTGCGTTCAGAGATGCTCTTCGGCCTACCTTGGTTGTAACGGTTGGCTATTTGAGTCACTGTTGCCTTTCTATCAGCTGGAACCAGTCTGCCCATTCTCCTCTGACCTCTGGCATCAACAAGGCATTTCCGCCCACAGAACGGCCGCTCACTGGATGGTTTTTCTTTTTCGGACCATTCTCTGTAAACCCTAGAGATGGTTGTGCGTGAAAATCCCAGTAGATCAGCAGTTTCTGAAATACTCAGACCAGCCCTTCTGGCACCAACAACCATGCCACGTTCAAAGGCCTCAAATCACCTTTCTTCCCCATACTGATGCTCGGTTTGAACTGCAGGAGATTGTCTTGACCATGTCTACATGCCTAAATGCACTGAGTTGCCGCCATGTGATTGGCTGATTAGAAATTAAGTGGTAACGTGCAGCTGGACAGGTGTACCTAATAAAGTGGCCGGTGAGTATATATATGTGTGTGTGTGTGTGTATGTATGTATGTATATATGTATCTGTATATATATATATATATATATATATATATATATGTGTGTGTGTGTATGTATGTATATGTATATATATATATATATATATATATATATATGTTGCAGGACTAAACAAGGTTCAGGAGGAAAGTGTTTTTAGAGAGGGAAAAAAACAACAACTCAAGAACAAGAGGAGACAGTGAGAGGTTTCTGGGGGAAAACATCAGAAGCAATGTGAGAAAATATTACTTTACTGAAAGAGTAGTAGATGCTTGGAGGAAACTTCCAGCAGATGTGGTTGGTAAATCTACAATAACTGAATGCAACCTGCCTGGTATATACATATATCCATCCTAAGGTAATAAGAAGGGATATTCTAAAAGGGCGTCTCAATGGACCTAGTGGTTTTTTCCTGCCGACAACCTTCTAGGTTTCTATGCATTGGAGATATCTATCTATATATACACACAATATAGGATAAGGTATTTGCCTCATATGAGATAGTTACTGGAGGATATATTGAAGCCATATGTTTATTTTGTATTGTTTAAAAAAAAAAATGTTATTTGATGATAGACATGTGGGTAATAGGATTAGGTAGACTTATTACATGTCCTTGCTATTGGCAGAAACACCTGGCAGAGAAAACTGGGCAGAGTTTTGATTAGTTTTTTCCCTAAGGACTCTTGGATTGTTATTTTTGTTATCCAGTTTATTTTTATCCATTTGATGGAGGATTGATGAAGAGCTACCAACATAAGATGCACAGGACTTTACACAGAGTTTGTAAGTCATAAACTTTTGTTTTTGCGTGACCGAGTCCAAAGCCAGCACCGTGTGCTATCTCTTGGGGACTCAAAGATTCAGGTTTTATTTGGATATTGACCATTGTTCATGTTTGTCTCTAAAAACTCCATCTTCACCAAGTGCAGAGAGCCTGAAGAACTGCGATAGCGATAGCACTAACCTCACCAGGGAGCGGAGTCTAAGGGGCCGCTGGTATTCACCAGAGCCCGCTGCAAGGCGGGATGGACTTGCTGCGGCAGGCGACCCCCAGGTCCCTACCCCTGGCCTGGTTGCTAGTGACGGCAGGCGAGGCGTGGCAGGAGCAGTAGGCAGGAGATAGTGCTGGCAGTAGTGGATAGGCGTAACCACAGGTGGCAGGCAGTGCTCAGGAACAATGGACTAGGCAGCGGGCAGGAGCTAGGGACCGGGACAGTGGACAGGAACTGGGAACAAGGACTGAGGTCAGGAACAACAGGGAGCTGGGCCAAACGCTATGGGAAGCATGTATAGGCTCCAACACCTGAGGTGGGGCAGGGCTGGAATATATAGGGAGTGTGTGATGTGCAAGAACCAATTAGGGGCGGACTGCCCCTTTAACTCTGAGACAGCCGGCCCGTGCGCCCTAGTAGGCGGGGACGTGCACGCCGGCCGGCACAGCGAGAGACAGGAGCGGAGGAAGGTGAGGCGCCCCCAGGGGCCGAACTAGCAGCAGCGCCGGGTCCCTGCACATGGACCCCGGCGGCTGCATGGGGCAGGGGGGAGGTTGCGGCGGCCCGGAGCACGGGACGCCGCCGCGGCCGTGACACAAAGGGGGGGCTATTCTATATGGGCATATAACAAAGGGGGGGGGCTATTCTATATGGGCATATAACAAAGAGGGGGGGGCTATTCTATATGGGCATATAACAAAGAGGGGGCTATTCTATATGGGCATATAACAAAGGGGGGGGGCTATTCTATATGGGCATATAACAAAGGGGGGGCTATTCTATATGGGCATATAACAAAGAGGGGGGCTATTCTATTTGGGCATATAACAAAGGGGGGGGGCTATTCTATATGGGCATATAACAAAGAGGGGGGGCTATTCTATATGGGCATATAACAAGGGGGGGGCTATTCTATATGGGCATATAACAAAGAGGGGGGCTATTCTATATGGGCATATAACAAAGATAGGGGGGGCTATTCTATATGGGCATATAACAAAGATAGGGGGGGCTATTCTATATGGGCATATAACAAATAGAGGGGGTTAGTCTATATGGGCATATAACAAAGAGGGGGGGCTATTCTATATGGGCATATAACAAGGGGGGGGCTATTCTATATGGGCATATAACAAAGAGGGGGCTATTCTATATGGGCATATAACAAAGAGGGGGGGCTATTCTATATGGGCATATAACAAAGAGGGGGCTATTCTATATGGGCATATAACAAAGGGGGGCTATTCTATATGGGCATATAACAAAGAGGGGGCTATTCTATATGGGCATATAACAAAGAGGGGGCTATTCTATATGGGCATATAACAAATGGGGGGAACTATTCTATTTCGGAATGTTACAAAAGGAGGGCTATTATATATGAAGATATTACAAAGTGGATTACAAATCCACAGCAGATTATGTTGTATCTTTATTTCTATGCCTTGCTGGTGGGCGTTCACATATTAAGGGATTAAGGCTCCTTTGCCCGTTGCTCATACAAGCGCCCCACTGCTTGATATATCAATGGTTTTCTCTACCCACTTCATTGGGAGACTGTTGCCATTGAGCAGGGAAAGCTATCCTTGTCTCTGGGTGTTATTTCCAGTGTAGACATAAGACCCAAGGGTATCAGATGAAGTGACAGCAACTGGGGAGTGCTGAGAACCCCGACTTGTGTCAACTTCTGTAATCTCTCTGGAGGAAGAGAGAGTCACAGACTGGGGATCTATTCTCCTCCCTAGGAATTGGCCCATGTCAGAAACGAGGTTCAATTTTCTCAAACAGTCAAAGTACAATAGACATTACGTGGTGACTGTAGATGGAGCCGAGATGATTCTAAACCGAAGAGCTGTAAATTGAAAAGAATGCCAATTGCCTCGTACAAAAGGTCTTGATGTAAAGGAATATGCAGCTTTTGTCTGTAGACAGGTACATGCGGGTATACATGGCCAGGTGATCATATATCCTCCATACAGGTACATGTGGGTATACATGGCCAGATAACGTCCTTCTTCTAGGAGGGAACTACAGAGCATAAATCCGCCATACAACCGCCTTCTCAGAGGAGGCTGTATACAGGTACATGCAGGTATACCTGGTCGCATAACATCCCTCTAGGAGGGACCTACAGATCATAGATCCCACATACAACACCCTCCTCAGAGGAGGCTGTATACAGGTATACACGGTCAGATAACATACCTCTAGGAGGGACTCACAGATCATAGATCCTACATACAGCACCTTCCTCAGAGGAGGCTGCATACAGGTATACACGGTCAGATAACATACCTCTAGGAGGGACTCACAGATCATAGATCCTACATACAGCACCTTCCTCAGAGGAGGCCGCATACAGGTATACACGGTCAGATAACATCGCTCTAGGAGGGACCCACAGATCAAAATTCAATATGGCAGCCTTTCCTATCATATAACGCTGGTACAGACCTCTCTCATTATGGAAATAAATTGTCAGAAAAGACGTAGTCACAAGTTCTTGTCCCCATCCCCGAGGCCTCCGAGACGTCTGGTCCTTCTTGTGCAGGATTCTTTCCTTTACCTTCCATACTAGAATTCCTACGGAATGGGGAACAAAAGTAGAAGTTCCTTCTCTTCTTATTAGACTGGGGCAGATAATGGACCTGATCATAAGAAAAAAAGAACTTTCATGAGAATGTCCAATACAGATCCAACTCTCTTTATATTGGAGTGAACATCTGCCCCCTTACAACGAAGGACCAGTCTCCAAACTGCGGGGATCGGGCAGCCAAGTATACTGCTCAGCTATAGTAAGAGACAATTAATTTATTTATTTGAAAATTACTAAGAATTTTTTTTTTTTTTTTAACAAGGTCTTTGTTCATCTGAAGGAGCCATGACCTCTGACTCCATCCAGTTCAGCCTGTAGATTATCATTTAGATGTAAAATATTAAGCAGTCATTGTCTCTTCTGAGAACAAGTTGCAATCCACAAATAAATTCTCTGCCACCTGAGAGTGGAATCCTGCGGGATCTGTAGCCAAGAAAGCTTTTTCCCCAGAAGTTCTGTTACCAGAATCCTGCTACATCCAAGGATGGAAATTGTGCCAGACTGACCGGCCAACTAACAGACTAGTGCAGAGTGCCTGGAATCAGACACACAGGTGCACTGAATATGCAACCAGCAATCCTAAGGCAGTGTTCACACATAGCAGCTTCATAGCTTTACTGCATCCTTCAGTACACAGAAGCTCCATAGGGTCACTGCATCATCTGATATCAGTATTACAGAGTGTAACTAGACAGCAGGTGTACACAGTATTACAGAGTAATTATACTGCAGGTGTACACAGTATTACAGAGAGTAACTAGACAGCAGGTGTACACAGTATTACAGAGTAACTAGACAGCAGGTGTACACAGTATTACAGAGTAATTAGACTGCAGGTGTACACAGTATTACAGAGTAATTAGACTGCAGGTGTACACAGTATTACAGAGTAATTAGACTGCAGGTATACACAGTATTACAGAGAGTAACTAGACAGCAGGTGTACACAGTATTACAGAGTAATTAGACAGCAGGTGTACACAGTATTACAGAGTAATTAGACAGCAGGTGTACACAGTATTACAGAGTAATTAGACTGCAGGTGTACACAGTACACATCCAGCATCTCTAAGGATGTAGCTTCATAGGTCACTGCATTATCTGATAACAGTACTAAAGTAATCAGATAGGATTGTAGATGTGTACATCTGTGTACTAAGGCCATGTTCACACACAGTAGCTTTACTGCATTCTTAAATAGCAGCACTGGAACAGCGTAAAAAGCTCCATAGAATCACTGCATCATCTGATAGTGGTATTAGGGAAAGTAATCAGATAGCAGGTGTATCCAGTACACATTCAGCAGCTCTATACATCTGCTCACACATCTCTATATGGTTACTGTATCATCTGATAGCAGTATTATCATCTGATAGCAGTATTATCATCTGATAGCAGTATTAGTGGAAGTAATGAGACAGCAGGTGTTACAAAGTACACAACTTCAGACTCCAAGGCTGTGTTCACACACACAGTAGCTTCATAGGGCACTGCATCATCTGATAGCAGTATAGTGAAAGAAATCAGACAGCAAGTGTACACAATACACTACAATTCTAAGGCAGTGTTCACACATAGTGGCTTCATAACTTCACTGCATTCTTAAATAGCAGCACACAGAAGGTCCACATGATAACCCATCATCTGATAGCAGTATTAGTGAAGGTAATTAAACAGCAGGTGTACATAGTACACAACTAAATTCTAAGGCAGTGTTCACACACAGAAGCTTCACTGCATTCTTAAAATGTCAGCACACAGAAGGTCCACATGATCACTGTATCATCTGATAGCAATACTGGAAAAGTAATCAGAGAGCAGGTATACACAGTACACAACTACAATTCTAAGGCTGTGTTCACACACAATTACATAGCTTCACTGCATCATCTGGTAGCAGTACTATAGAAAGTAATCAGGCAGCAGGTGTTCACAATGCACAAATAGCAGCTCTAGGGTTGTGTGCACACACAAACACACACACAGTTTTATAGCTTCACCACATCATCTGATGGTAGTACTATAGAAAGAAATGAGGCAACAGGTGTACACAATTAGCAGCTCTAGGGCTGTGTTCACACACATACACAGTTTCATAGCTTCATTGTAGCAGTACTAAAGAAAATAATGAGACAGCAGGTGTACTAAATACACAACTAGCATCTCTAAAGCTGTGTTCATGTACACACACTATAGTCACATAGGTCACTCATATAGTGAAGCAGTCTAACAGGACTTGCACAACAAATGTTAAAAAAGTGAAAGATATTAAAACGAAACATTTGAGGCGTAAAAGCCGAATACAACATATATATATATATATATACACACACAATTATCCACCTGACACACAGGCCAGGCTTCCAGCTCAAAAAGAAAAAACAGCATATCTTACCTTGCTGAAGTATAAGGGTACAAACACACACAGCTTATACGCAGCAGATACGCAGCAGATTTGATGCTGTGTTCAGTTTAGATCTAATCTGCTACGTATCGCAGCAGTAAATACGCAGCGTATATGCCGTGTGTGTTTGTACCCTAAAGAAACATCAGCAGCCGCCCAGGTGAGGACACAGATCTGGCAGCACCATGATACTTACTGCAGCAGCCGCCCAGGTGAGGACACATATCTGGCAGCACCATGATACTTACTGCAGCAGCCGCCCAGGTGAGGACACAGATCTGGCAGCACCATGATACTTACTGCAGCAGCCGCCCAGGTGAGGACACAGATCTGGCAGCACCATGATACTTACTGCAGCAGCAGCCGCCCAGGTGAGGACACAGATCTGGCAGCACCATGATACTTACTGCAGCAGCCGCCCAGGTGAGGACACATATCTGGCAGCACCATGATACTTACTGCAGCAGCCGCCCAGGTGAGGACACAGATCTGGCAGCACCATGATACTTACTGCAGCAGCCGCCCAGGTGAGGACACAGATCTGGCAGCACCATGATACTTACTGCAGCAGCAGCCGCCCAGGTGAGGACACAGATCTGGCAGCACCATGATACTTACTGCAGCAGCCGCCCAGGTGAGGACACAGATCTGGCAGCACCATGATACTTACTGCAGCAGCCGCCCAGGTGAGGACACAGATCTGGCAGCACCATGATACTGCAGCAGCCGCCCAGGTGAGGACACAGATCTGGCAGCACCATGATACTGCAGCAGCCGCCCAGGTGAGGACACAGATCTGGCAGCACCATGATACTGCAGCAGCCGCCCAGGTGAGGACACAGATCTGGCAGCACCATGATACTTACTGCAGCAGCAGCCGCCCAGGTGAGGACACAGATCTGGCAGCACCATGATACTTACTGCAGCAGCAGCCGCCCAGGTGAGGACACAGATCTGGCAGCACCATGATACTTACTGCAGCAGCCGCCCAGGTGAGGACACAGATCTGGCAGCACCATGATACTTACTGCAGCAGCCGCCCAGGTGAGGACACAGATCTGGCAGCACCATGATACTTACTGCAGCAGCAGCCGCCCAGGTGAGGACACAGATCTGGCAGCACCATGATACTTACTGCAGCAGCCGCCCAGGTGAGGACACACATCTGGCAGCACCATGATACTTACTGCAGCAGCCGCCCAGGTGAGGACACAGATCTGGCAGCACCATGATACTTACTGCAGCAGCAGCCGCCCAGGTGAGGACACAGATCTGGCAGCACCATGATACTTACTGCAGCAGCCGCCCAGGTGAGGACACAGATCTGGCAGCACCATGATACTTACTGCAGCAGCCGCCCAGGTGAGGACACAGATCTGGCAGCACCATGATACTTACTGCAGCAGCCGCCCAGGTGAGGACAGAGATCTGGCAGCACCATGATACTTACTGCAGCAGCAGCCGCCCAGGTGAGGAGACAGATCTGGCAGCACCATGATACTTACTGCAGCAGCCGCCCAGGTGAGGACACACATCTGGCAGCACCATGATACTTACTGCAGCAGCCGCCCAGGTGAGGACACAGATCAGGCAGCACCATGATACTTACTGCAGCAGCCGCCCAGGTGAGGACACAGATCTGGCAGCACCATGATACTTACTGCAGCGGCCGCCCAGGTGAGGACACAGATCTGGCAGCACCATGATACTTACTGCAGCAGCAGCCGCCCAGGTGAGGACACAGATCTGGCAGCACCATGATACTTACTGCAGCAGCCGCCCAGGTGAGGACACAGATCTGGCAGCACCATGATATATACTGCAGCAGCCGCCCAGGAGAGGACACAGATCTGGCAGCACCATGATACTTACTGCAGCAGCCGCCCAGGTGAGGACACAGATCTGGCAGCGCCATGATACTTACTGCAGCAGCCGCCCAGGAGAGGACACAGATCTGGCAGCGCCATGATACTTACTGCAGCAGCCGCCCAGGTGAGGACACAGATCTGGCAGCACCATGATACTTACTGCAGCAGCCGCCCAGGTGAGGACACAGATCTGGCAGCACCATGATACTGCAGCAGCCGCCCAGGTGAGGACACAGATCTGGCAGCACCATGATACTGCAGCAGCCGCCCAGGTGAGGACACAGATCTGGCAGCACCATGATACTGCAGCAGCCGCCCAGGTGAGGACACAGATCTGGCAGCACCATGATACTTACTGCAGCAGCCGCCCAGGTGAGGACACAGATCTGGCAGCGCCATGATACTTACTGCAGCAGCAGCCGCCCAGGTGAGGACACAGATCTGGCAGCACCATGATACTTACTGCAGCAGCCGCCCAGGTGAGGACACAGATCTGGCAGCACCATGATACTTACTGCAGCAGCCGCCCAGGTGAGGACACAGATCTGGCAGCACCATGATACTTACTGCAGCAGCAGCCGCCCAGGTGAGGACACAGATCTGGCAGCACCATGATACTTACTGCAGCAGCAGCCGCCCAGGTGAGGACACAGATCTGGCAGCACCATGATACTTACTGCAGCAGCCGCCCAGGTGAGGACACAGATCTGGCAGCACCATGATACTTACTGCAGCAGCCGCCCAGGTGAGGACACAGATCTGGCAGCACCATGATACTTACTGCAGCAGCCGCCCAGGTGAGGACACAGGTCTGGCAGCACCATGATACTTACTGCAGCAGCAGCAGCCGCCCAGGTGAGGACACAGATCTGGCAGCGCCATGATACTTACTGCAGCAGCAGCCGCCCAGGTGAGGACACAGATCTGGCAGCACCATGATACTTACTGCAGCAGCCGCCCAGGTGAGGACACAGATCTGGCAGCACCATGATACTTACTGCAGCAGCAGCCGCCCAGGTGAGGACACAGATCTGGCAGCACCATGATACTTACTGCAGCAGCCGCCCAGGTGAGGACACAGATCTGGCAGCACCATGATACTTACTGCAGCAGCCGCCCAGGTGAGGACACAGATCTGGCAGCACCATGATACTTACTGCAGCAGCCGCCCAGGTGAGGACACAGATCTGGCAGCACCATGATACTTACTGCAGCAGCCGCCCAGGTGAGGACACACATCTGGCAGCACCATGATACTTACTGCAGCAGCCGCCCAGGTGAGGACACAGATCAGGCAGCACCATGATACTTACTGCAGCAGCAGCCGCCCAGGTGAGGACACAGATCTGGCAGCACCATGATACTTACTGCAGCGGCCGCCCAGGTGAGGACACAGATCTGGCAGCACCATGATACTTACTGCAGCAGCTTCATGGCTTCCCTCACACAGCGGCTCCATACAGCAGAGAAGCTGAGTGATAGCTCTACTAAAAAGTAAATCTCCTCTCTGATACAGCAGAGCAGGAAAAAACAACATTTTTTTTATAAATTTCCCCTCTCCACACGACCATGTGGAAAGGAAGAATCATTGGAAAGGAAAGGCAGACACAAACATAGGCCTGAGCCTGCTTCCCTCTCCTACCACCTGTCCCACAGGAGGACAGAAAAAAACACAAGGAGGAGGGGTCTGTATGGCCTTCTTATAGGGCTCCTAATCAATCTTCTTTTATTAGTACCATCTGTCCTACCATTGCAGGAAGATAGGATCTTCCCCATTTGTGCTGCTGCTGAGGACGTAAGGGAACTCTATCTTTAATATATCGGCGAGAATATGTTATATGTAGGTTTGAGTGCCAGGGCTGATTTTATGTCCCAGTCCGGCCCTGAATACGACATAAAGGAAGACAAGCTGTATACCCCCCTGCAGTCCCTTCCTCACAAATACACTACAGTAAAACCTTGAGGGGCAGCATCTGACTCCCTTATGTGTAAAGACAGCACCAATCACCATCAGTGTGTACAGAGAAGGAGGCCACGGTGCCACCCCCTAGATCGCCGCTCCCGGCCGGCCAATGGCGGCGATCACAGTAAAAATAAATATTATTACTTTTCTCTGCACCCCTCAGCTAGGTAGCTGAGAGGTGCAGAGAAGGTGTGTGTGGTGTGTGAGCACCATACTCACCGGATCCCGGCGTCCGGACGGAAGATCTGCGGTCCCGCGGCGTCCTCGTGGTTCTTGGTTGTGGTTCTCGGCTCCACTTGGCTCCCGTCGGACTTTTTCGTCGATCTTCGGCCAGGTACCTTGTACTGCCCCCTAGCTGCTGATTAGTGTATATAATACACTATTCAGTGGCTTTGGGGTGAAGAGGTAGTTTTTTTTTTTTCGGGTTTTTTTTTTTTGCGCCCTTCCACCGCTGAGTGCTGATCAGCATCACACGTAAGTGCACCGCTGATCAGCAACTCCTCTTTTTTGGCGTAGGTTTTTTTTTTGCCCCTTTCCCCCCCTTTCTTTTCTATATCCTACCGCCACTGTCTGCTGATAAGTACCGCACATAAGTGCGGCATTTATCAGCAACTCCTTTTTTTGGCGTAGGTTTTTTTTCCTCCCTTACTGTGAAAAACACGTATAAAACACTACATTACACTACACTACCCCACATTACACATTACACTACTTGAAATAAAGTTTTACACTACACCACTACACTACATCACATTTACATACCCCCCATACACCAATCCCCGAATAATGTCCCAGAGAGTGTTTTCGGTGGAGGAGGCATACGCGCTTATTGCCTCCGACACCGAAACGGCCAGTGAGGATGAATGGGGGGATCCTTCTTTCCTCCATTCATCCTCATCCTCATCATCATTATCATCATTATCCAGTGATGATGACTATCGACCTAAGCTGCCCGCCAGACACGTCGTCCCACCCCACCCCCCGCCCCCCTGACACGTCGTCCCATCCCGCCCCCCACCCCCCAGACAGGTGACCCCATCCTGCCCCCTACCCCCCAGACAGGTGACCCCATCCTGCCCCCCGCCCCCCAGACAGGTGACCCCATCCTGCCCCCCGCCCCCCAGACAGGTGACCCCATCTGGACCCCAGACCCCCAAAATTATCAGCCCTTGATTCCTGGCTTTATGGCAACGGCGGGAATACAAATTAACCCCACAGGTCTCAGAGAAATAGACTTTTTCAAGCTCTATTTCTCTGATGACCTTGTAAATTTGATGGCCCAGAACCCCTCCTCTTCTTTTGCTAGGCCCATGGCGTGGACTCCTGTGGATGCAGCCGAAATGTCAAAATTTTGGGGGCTCCTGCTGCACATGGGCCTAGTAAAAAAAAACACAATTCGGCATTACTGGAGTGGGGATATTATATATAATACCCCACTTTACAGTATGGCCATGGCACGGTTTCGATTCGAAGCCCTCCTAAAATTCTTGCATTACAATGACAATGCAAGGTGCCCCCCACGAGATGACCCCTCATATGACCGACTGTACAAAGTATGGCCGGTCATAGAGCACTTCTCAGCCAAACTTACTGAGATGTATATCCCAGAGAAATACATCTCAGTAGATGAGTCCCTCCTGAGCTTCAAAGGAAGACTCCATTTCCGCCAGTACCTTCCCAATAAGAGATGACGGTATGGCGTGAAACTATACAAACTCTGTGAGAGTACCTCAGGGTACTTACAGATTTGGGCTGGGTTCACACACTGTATACTTCAGGCAGTATTTGGTCCTCATGTCAGGTCCTCATAGCAACCAAAACCAGGAGTGGATTGAAAACACAGAAAGGCTCTGTTCACACAATGTTGAAATTGAGTGGATGGCCGTCATATAATGGTAAATAACTGCCATTATTTCAATATAACAGCCGTTGTTTTAAAATAACAGCAAAAATTTGCCATTAAATGACGGCCATCCACTCAATTACAACATTATGTGAACATAGCCTTTCTGTGTTTTCAATCCACTCCTGGTTTTGGTTGCTATACAGCCTCACAAATACAGCCTCAAATATACATAGTGTGAACCCAGCCTTAGAGTATATGAGGGTAGGGACACCCAAATCCAGCCCCCAGAATGCCCCCCATCCTCAGAGTTAGTGGGAAGATCGTTTGGAAACTGATCTTCCCACTGCTGGATAAAGGTTATCACCTGTACGTTGATAACTTTTATACCAGCATCCCCCTGTTTCGGTCACTCGCCCGAGCTACTGTAGCTTGCGGCACGATCCGAAAAAATCAAAGGGGCCTCCCAAGTCATCCTGTTAGAGAAACAATAAGAAGGGGGGAGAGCAAGGCCTATGCCTGTGACAATATGTTGTTGGTCAAATATAAGGACAAGCGCGATGTCCTTATTCTGACCACAATTCACAGGAATAGCGTCACCCCTGTCACTGTACGTGGTACCACAAACGTGGTGAACAAACCTGATTGTATTCTAGACTACAATCAGTATATGGGAGGAGTTGATCTCTCAGATCAAGTCCTGAAACCATATAACGCCACGAGAAAAACCAGAACGTGGTACAAAAAGGTGGCCGTATATCTGGTAAGACAGCGATGTACAACGCTTTTGTGCTGTACCGATGTGCCGGCCACCCAGGGAAATTCCTTGATTTCCAGGAAGCAGTGATCAAAGCCCTGATATTCGGCAGCCACGGAGCGGGCCCCAGCGCTTCTGGATATGAAGGACCCCGTATCGCACCAGGACAACATTTTCCAGGTGACGTCCCCCACACTGGAGAACGGGAGACCCCAGAAGAAGTGCAGAGTGTGGGGTAACAGGGGGATCAGGAAGGACACCATTCTCCAGTGTGACACCTGTCCTGATCCCCCCGGCCTCTGCATACTGGATCGCTCCAAGGCGCACCACACGTCACTGGAGTTCTACATTATCTAAATTCTGTCCCTTATTCCTATTTCAGGGGTCACGTTGATCCAGGGATTATTCTGATCGCCAATATGGAGTCGGGAAGGAATTTTTCCCCTGTGATGAGGCTACTGTCGTCTGCCTCACAAGGGTTTTTTGCCTTCCTCTGGATCAACACAGGTTGAGTTTGATGGACACCTGTCATTTTCAACCTTATAAACTAATAATTGGCCCAATACCCCCAAATAAATTAGAATTGTCCCTTTTCCCCAACTAAATAGATATGGCCGCCATTCCCATTAGAGGATGCCATGTTGCATTTTCAAAGCTTCTGTGCTTCCAGGACAGTAGAAACCCCCCACAAGTGACCCCATTCTGGAAACTACACCCCATAAGGAATCTAACGAGGGGGGCAGCGGGGATATGGCCCCCTGGTGATGGGCACATTAGTGCTGTGAAAGTGAAAAAAAAAATTATTTTTCATCTTCACAGCACATGTTCTACATATGTGCCCGTCACCAGTGGGGTCCATATCCTCACTGCACCCCTTGTTATATTCCTTATGGGGTGTAGTTCCCAGAATGGGGTCACCTGTGGGGGGTTTCTACTGTCCTGGCAGCACAGGAGCTTTGTAAATGCGACATGGCCTCCATCCTCCATTCCAGCCTCTAAATGGCGCTCTGTCCCTTTGGTGGCTTGCCCTGTGCCCATATGGAACATTATATCCACATGTGGGGTATTTTCGTACTCAGGGGAAATTACCCTACACGTTTTGTGTTTATTTTCTCTTTTAACCCCTTGTGGAAATGAAAAAAAATCAAGGCTAGACCAACATTAAGTGTAAAAAAAAAAAAAAAAAAATTTACACTAAATCATTGATCTAGTCTTTATTTTTTTCATTTTCACAAGGGGTTAAAAGATAAAAAAGACACGAATTGTGTAGCGCAATTTCATGCAAGCACGTAAATACCCCACATGTAGACATAAAGCGCCATCCGGGTGCAGGGTAAGCCTCCAAAGGGAAGGAGCGCCATTTGGCTAGAATGGATGGTGAATGCCATGTCACATTTACAAAGGCCCTGTGTTGCCAAGACACTGGAAACCCCCCACAAGTGACCCCATTCTGGAAACTGCACCCCTCAAGGAATCTAACAAGGGGTGCAATGAGGATATGGACCCCTTGATGACGGGCACATTTATGCCGTGAAAGTGAAAAAATGAAAATTTCCCTTTCACGTCACATTGTTCCACATTTGTGCCCGTCACCAGTGGGGTCCATATGCTCACTGCACCCCTTTTTAGATTGCTTGAGGGGTGTAGTTTCCAGAATGGGGTCCCTTGTGGGGGTTTACCACTGTCCTGGCAGCATAGGGTCCTTGTAAATACAACATGGCCCTCGAAATCCATTCCAGCTAAATCCAGCCTCCAAAAGCCAAATAGCGCACCTTTCCTTCGGAGGCCCGTCTTGCGGCCGCATGGCGCTTTATGTCTACGTGTGGGGTATTTCCGTACTCGGGAGAAACTGCTCTACACGTTTTGTGTTTTTATTTCTCTTTTAAACCCTTGTGAAAATGAAAAATTCACGGCTAGGCCAATGTTTAAGTGTAAAAAATGTAATTTTTACACAACATCATTGATCTAGTCTTGACATTTCTCATTTGCAAAAGGGGTTAAAAGAGAAGAAACAAAACAAAACATGTAGAGAAATTTCCCCTGAGTACGGAAATACCCCACATGTGGACTTAAAGCGCTATACGGCCGCAAGACAAGCCTCCAATGGGAAGGAGCGCCATTTAGCTTTTTGGGGATGGATTTGGGTAGAATGGATTTTGAGGGCCATGTTGCATTTACAAACTCCCTGTGCTGCCAAGCCAGTGAAAACCCCCCAAAAGTGACCCCATTATGGAAACTACACCCCTCAAGGAATGTAACAAGGGGTGTAGTGAGCATATGGACCCCACTGGTGACGGGCACAAATGTGGAACAATGTGGCGTGAAAATGAAATATTACATTTTTTACACTATAATGTTGGTCTAGCCTTGAATTTATCATTTTCACAAGGGGTTAAAAGAGAAAAAAAAACATAAAATGTGTAGAGCAATTTCCCCCGAGTCCGTAAATACCCCACATGTGGACATAAAGCGCCATGTGGGCGCAGGGCAAGCCTCCGAAGGGAAGGAGCGCCATTTGGATTTTGGAGGTTGGATTTGGCTAGAATGGATGATGAACGCCATGTCGCATTTACAGAGCCCTTGTGCTGCCAAAACACTGTAAACCCCCCACAAGTGACCCCATTCTGGAAACTGCACCCCTCAGGGAATCTAACAAGGGGTGCAGTGAGGATATGGACCCCTTGATGACGGGCACATTTGTGCCTTGAAAGTGAAAAAATGAAAATTTTCACTTTCACGTCACATTGTTCCACATTTGTTCCCGTCACCAGTGGGGTCCATATGCTCACTGCACCCCTTGTTACATTCCTTGAGGGGTGTAGTTTCCAGAATGGGGTCACTTGTGGGGGGTTTCCAGTGTCTTGGCAGCACGAGGGCTCTGTAAATGCGACATGGCCCTTGAAATCCATTCCAGTGAAATCCAGCTTCCAAAAGCCAATTGGCGCTCCTTCCCTTTGGAGGCTCGTCCTGCGCCCCCTTGGCACTTTATGTCCACATGTGGGGTATTTCTGTACTCGGGAGAAACTGCGCTACATGTTTTGTGTGTTTTTTTTCCTTTTATCCCTTTGTGAAAATGAAAAATTGAAGGTTAGAACAACATTTTAGTGTAAAAAATACTTTTGTCTTTTTTCACGCCATATTGTTTGGAAAATCTGTGAAGCACCTGTGGGGTCCAGATGCTCACCGCACCCCTTGTTACATTCCTTGAGGGGTGTAGTTTTCTAAATGGTGTCCCTTTAGGGGTGTTTTTTAGGTTTTGGCACCCTAGAGCCTCTGCCAACCTGAAGTGGTACAGTCAGAAATGACCAAATAAAATGGAGGCGTTGAAATTCACTAGGCGCTCCCTACATATGGGGTATTTCTATAAACTGCAGAAACGGGACAATAATTATTGGGGTGCATTTCTCTGGTAATAGGTTTATCATTATGAAAAATATTGGATTATAATAAAATCTCTGCACAGAAAATTAAAATTTTCAAATTTCTTACACACTTAGCTTTTATTTCTGTGACTCCCCTAAAGGGTTAAAACACTTTCTGGATATGCTTTTGCAGAGTGTGGGGGTGCAGTTTCTGAAATGGGGTGCTTTGTGGGGCTTTCTAACATACAGTCCCCTCAAATACACTTTGAGGCTAGGTTCACACTATGTATCTGTGCGGCTGTATTGCGGGCGGTAAATCATCGGCCGGATTTTTCCGGTTCATGCGTACGCTGGAAAGTATAGGATATACGGCTGCACAGTGCACACTATGTATGAATCTACGGCCCTATCGTAAACGGACCCGTAAAAAATTAACAAGACCATTGTTTGCGGCTGGACATGCGGCCGTGGATTGACAGGCGGTCCGTACGGAGTACTTCAAAAATAGCCGGCAATGATGCCGAATGCCGATGCCTCTAATAGTTAATATATTAAATTAATAAAACACATTTTTGTTGTAATAAAGTCCCTTTCGTTGTTCAATAATTAAATTTAAACTAATCCATCATTTTGCAATTAAATATACTGTTAAAATAAATAGATATATGAATAAATGTATATTTATATATATATTTATTTTTTGACAGTATATTTAATTGCACAATGATGGATTAGTTTAAATTTAATTATTGAACAAAGAAACTGATTTTATTACAACAAAAATGTGTTTTATTAATTAAATATAAATTAGTACAGGAAGCTCCATAAGCCGTTAATTCATATTGCCGGTAATAGAGCTTTCTGTACTAATCATCACTTTACTTTAATGAAAACATCAAATGTTTCTTCTAATTATGTTATCACAATAGCATTATTAGAAGAAACATTTAGAATTATATGTGCGCTCAGCTGATTGGCTGATCGGCTCAGCGCACATATAATGAGCCGGTCCGCAGTACAGTGACTTCATTGTGCTGCGGACCAGCGAAGAGACAACATCGGGGTGAGTATACAGCTCTCCCCACCCCCTCCCCAGCACTGCACCCCTCCCAGCAAGGAAGGGGGGTCACTTAACCCCTTCCTTGCTGGGATGGGTGCAGTCTGACATCAGTCTGGCCCCCAGGGGGTTAAGGGGGATGCAATACATCCTCCCTTAACCCCTTGGGGGCCAGACTGTAAGCAGCGATCTGTAAAGATGCTGCATACTGTAAGGAGCACAACACCGCTCACAATGATGGGTGTTGTGCTCCTGTTTGTGTGTTTTTTGTGTGTTTCTCCCTTTTTGTTTTTCAGATATCGGTATCCTGGGGATTACGTCGGATTCCGTGGACTACGTCGATGACCAGCGGTTGTTTGGTGTTTTTTTTTTATAAAATGGTCAATGAGGGGTGTGGGGGTGTTTTTATTTGAATAAAAAAAAATTTCACTTGTGTCTTGTCTTTATTTCTTTACTTTATAGACTTAGTAGTGGAAGCTGTCTAATAGACGGAATCCATTACTAAGTTGGGGCCTAGTGTTAGCCGGTATAAAATGGCTAACACTAACCCCCCATTACTACCCCAGTACCCAATGCCACCAGGGGTACTGGGAAGAGCCGGGTGCCAGTAGTCCCCGAGCGTCAAAATTGGCGCTCCTGGATCGGGCGGCAGCAGGCTGGTAAGATTTAGGCTGGGGAGGGCCTAAACCAATGGCTCTTCCCACCCTGGTGTTACCAGGCTGCTGTCGTTTGGTTTTTAACCCGGCTGGTTATAAAAATAGGGGGGACCCTATGCGTTTTTTTAAATTATTTATTTATTTAAAAACAAAAATTGGTTTAGGCCCTCCCCAGCCTAAATCTTACCAGCCTGCTGCCGCCCGGTCCAGGAGCGCCAATTTTGACGCTCTGGGAACACTGGCACCCGGCTCTTCCCAGCTCCCCTGGTGGCATAAGTCTATAAAGTAAAGAAATAAAGACAAGACACAAGTGAAAAAAATTTTTTATTCAAATAAAAACACCCCCACACCCCTCATTGACCATTTTATAAAAAAAAAAACACCAAACAACCGCTGGTCATCGACGTAGTCCATGGAATCCGACGTAATCCCCAGGATACCGATATCTGAAAAACAAAAAGGGAGAAACACACAAAAAACACACAAACAGGAGCACAACACCCATCATTGTGAGCGGTGTTGTGCACCTTACAGTATGCAGCATCTTTACAGATCGCTGCTTACAGTCTGGCCCCCAAGGGGTTAAGGGAGGATGTATTGCATCCCCCTTAACCCCTTGGGGGCCAGACTGATGTCAGACTGCACCCATCCCAGCAATGAAGTCACTGTACTGCGGACCCGCTAATTATATGTGCGCTGAGCCGATCAGCCAATCAGCTGAGCGCACATATAATTCTAAATGTTTCTTCTAATAATGCTATTGTCATAACATAATTAGAAGAAACATTTGATGTTTTCATTAAAGTAAAGTGATGATTAGTACAGAAAGCTCTATTACCGGCAATATGAATTAAAGTGTCACTGTCGTGAATTTTTTTTTTGCAGAAATCAATAGTCCAGGCGATTTTAAAAAACTTTGTAATTGGGTTTATTATCCGAAAAATGCATTTTTATCATGAAAAAGCAGTTTGAAGCTCTCCCCCTGTCTTCATTGTTCTCCTATGGAGAGAGCTAAAGAAAAGACCAAAACAGGACAACAAAGAGTTAATCTACAAATCCCTCACCCGTTATCTCTACTGACCATCACCAGTGACCTGTCTGAGCTCGGATTACAGCTGTCACCCAGCTCCGTGCCTGTAATCCTCTGTTCTCTGCTCTCTGCTGCCGGCTAACTCCCTCCTTCCTCCTCCCCCCTCCCCTCTCCCTAGAGCAGACAGGGGACGACTCCTGCAACAAGTCACAATTTTCAGATTTTTCAGAGTGGATGAAAAAGAGGAAGGAGGGGGGGGGCCTGGGAAAAGGCTTTTTACATGCAGATAATGGCAGATTTGGCTAATAAACCCAATTACAAAGTTTCTTAAAATCGCCTGGACTATTGATTTCTGCAAAAAAAAAAAATACGACAGTGACTCTTTAACGGCTTATGGAGCTTCCTGTACTAATTAATATTTAATTAATAAAACACATTTTCGTTGTAATAAAATCAGTTTCGTTGTTCAATAATTTAATATAAACGAATCCATCATTGTGCAATTAAATATATATAGAAATAAATGTATATTTATATATATATTTATTTTTTAAAAGTATATTTAATTGCACAATGATGGATTTGTTTATATTTAATTATTGAACAATGAAAGGGACTTTATTACAACGAAAATGTGTTTTATTAATTTAATATAATAACCATGAGAGACATCGGCTATAGTGCAGAGGATCGCAAACCCCGGTAATAGCGATTCATGTAAACTGTTTCCCTGCTTTCCCAGATGCATCCAGAGGTGTTTGCATCACTTTCTTAACATTTTATTTGTTATTTTTAGTTGAACCAGATTTCCAAGTAAATGACCGTATGTTTTGAGCCGCATGTCTATTTTTTCCCACGGCCGGAGTTTCAGCCGTACATTTCCAGTCGCATAAAAAATACAGCCGCACAGTTACAGCGTGTGAACCCAGCCTAAACCTGAACAGGTCCCTAAAAATATCTGATTTTGAAATTTTACTGAAAATTTGGAAATTTGCTGCTAATGTATTAAGCTTTCTATTGTCTAAAAAAAAAGAAAGATAGTTTAATAAATGCCGCCAACATAAAGTAGACATGTTGCTAATGCTATTTAATATATAATTTATGTGGTATAACCACTTTCTGTATAAGCAGAAGAGTTTCAAAGTTGGAAAAATGCATTTTTTCACAATTTTTCATGTTATTTTGTTTTTTTTCATAAAGATTTGTTATAAGTATCGACTCCAATTTACCAGAAATGTGAAGTACAATATGTCACGAGAAAACAATCTCAGAATCAGCCGGATAGGTAAAAGCATCCCCAAGTTATTAATGAATAAAGTGACACAGGTCATATTCATAAAATTTGGCTCTGTCCTTAAGGGGTTAAAGTACTGATCCAAAACAAGACAAGTGTTGGGCTTGATCAGTGCTCCTCCCCTGCAACCTATCACACTCTAGTGATTGGCCAGGGGAAAGCTAGCTCCGCCCACCTCTTACCCAGAGGGCTGTGCGGTCTCCTCAGTGACAGTTTGTAGTCTGGCATTGCCAGAGTCACATCTAACCTCCCCACGTCCCCTCAGTAATCCTGTCAGACTCCATCCTCAGCCCCCTAACCTGTTTCCAGTCAGCCATAAGGACTAATACGTGTCTTCTAAGTCTCAGCAGGACGTCCCCTGTATTTATTAGTGCCTGCTGTCAGATTGGGGAAGTGATAGAGGGTCTCCCATTCACCGTCCGCATCTTCCTGGCTTCCAAGTCAGTGTGTCCATGCGTCTTCCTCCGACATGATAGTGAGCGTGGACAGCGTCTAGTCTCTTCAGTAACTTCAAGTACCTATTCACACGTATAAAGGCGGAAAGCTATAAAGTCTCTGGAACAGGTCTGTCTCTTTGAAATCCTATTTATCCACCAAGTCTAAGCTATAGTAACCACGGTAACCGTCCCCCTGAAGCCAAGGAGTCTGATCAAGCCAACAGTTTACCGTCATCAGACGCCCCTGTATTGGATTGTATATAATTATCCTTCAAGTAAAGTCTTAATATACTTTCACCGCTATTGTGTAAAGACTTTTATTAAAAATATATGTCCCTGCGTGTATGCTGAAGAAGACAAGGGCCCCAGCACCCTCGGACCCCACTGTGACAGGAAGGTTTCAGAAGGTGAGACCTAAGGTTGTACTACACCACCCAGCAACACAACCCCTCAGCATATTACCATAATACCACCAAAGGGACACTATAACAGCCCCCCGAGAGAGTGCAGAGATCTCAGCCCCCTGAGAGACCGCAGAGATCACAGACCACCGAGTGACCTCAAAGATCACAGCCCCCCTGAGAGACCGCAGAGATCACAGCCCCCCTGAGAGACCGCAGAGATCACAGCCACCTCAGAGAGACCGCAGAGAGGGAGAGAGGAGGGGGAGAGAGAAGGGGGAGAGAGAGAGGAGAAGGAGAGGAGGGGGAGAGAGTAGATGGAGAGGGAGAGAGGTAGGAGAGAGGAGAGGGACAGAGAAGAGGGAGGGAGATGAGATGGAGGGGAGAGGGAGAGGAGGGGGAGAGAGGGGGGGGAGGAGAGGGAGAGAGGAGGGGGAGAGAGGAGGAGGAGAGGGAGAGGAGAAGAGGGAGTGGAGGGGGGGAGGGACAGAGAAGAGGGAGAGAGATGAGATGGAGAGGAGCGGGAGAGAGGAGAGGGAGGAGAGAGGAGAGGGAGAGAGAAGAGGGGGAGAGGAAAGGGAGAGAGAAGGGGGAGAGAGGAGAAGAGGGGGAGAGGAGAGGAAGAGGAGAGAAGGGGGGAGAGAGGAGAGGGAGAGAGAAGGGGGAGGGAGGGGAGGGGAGAGAAGAGAGGGAGAGGAGGGGGAGAGAGGAGGAGAGAGAGAGGAGGGGGAGAGAGGAAAGGGACATAAGGGGAGAGAGAAGAGGAGAGAGAGAGGAGGGGGAGAGAAAAGGAGAGGAGAGGGAGAGAGGAAAGGGACATGAGGGGAGAGAAGAGAGGAGAGAGGAGGGGGAGAGAGGAGAGGAGAGGAAGAGAAGAGGTGAGAGAGGGGGGGGGGGGAGAGAGGAGAGGGAGAGAAGAGGAGGGGGAGAGGGAGAGAGGAGAGAAGAGGTGAGAGAGAGAGGAGGGGGAGAGAGAAGATGAGAGGGAGGGAGAGAAAAGGAGAGGGAGGGGAGAGGCTGGATCTTGTGGTCCTCCTCTCCATCTTGTCTTGGCACGACGGCCACTTCTGTTGCTCGGGGAGACGTTGTACGTTGAGGCGGGGGGGTGGGGGAGGACAATGCCGCTATTTACTGATCTGGAGATTTGGACTTTATAACTGGATGGAAAACAAGGACCCTCAGATGTGAGAGACCTCCGGGGTCAGGGGCCCCTCGCCCAGTAACCACATGAGTGCTGGGACCGACAGAGATAGAAAGAGCAGTATAATATATAACAATTACTGCTATATACTACGACCCCCAAACATCAGACTGACCCCCTAGAAGTCACATGACCACTACCAAGACAGTGTAACCCCAACCATATGCCTCACCACAAACCGGTCAGGACCCCAGAGGATTCTGGGTATCCATCCTCAGATAATCGGACCCTCCGGGGACTCTCTGCACCTGCACCCCTCTGCCATATGGCCCAGTATATGGTGCACAAATCCCGGGTGTACTGTAGTGTAATAACCATATAATACACAGTATGGTGCACAGTGCCCGGGTGTACTGTAATGTAATAACCATATAATACACAGTATGGTGCACAGATCCCGGGTGTACTGTAATGTAATAACCATATAATACACAGTATGGTGCACAGTGCCCGGGTGTACTGTAATGTAATAACCATATAATACACAGTATGGTGCACAGTGCTCCGGGTGTACTGTAATGTAATAACCATATAATACACAGTATGGTGCACAGATCCCGGCTGTACTGTAATGTAATAACCATATAATACACAGTATGGTGCACAGATCCCGGGTGTACTGTAATGTAATAACCATATAATACACAGTATGGTGCACAGATCCCGGCTGTACTGTAATGTAATAACCATATAATACACAGTATGGTGCACAGATCCCAGGTGTACTGTAATGTAATAACCATATAATACACAGTATGGTGCACAGATCCCGGGTGTACTGTAATGTAATAACCATATAATACACAGTATGGTGCACAGTGCCCGGGTGTACTGTAATGTAATAACCATATAATACACAGTATGGTGCACAGTGCTCCGGGTGTACTGTAATGTAATAACCATATAATACACAGTATGGTGCACAGTGCCCGGTGTACTGTAATGTAATAACCATATAATACACAGTATGGTGCACAGCGCCCCGGGTGTACTGTAATGTAATAACCATATAATACACAGTATGGTGCACAGATCCCGGGTGTACTGTAATGTAATAACCATATAATACACAGTATGGTGCACAGTGCCCGGGTGTACTGTAATGTAATAACCATATAATACACAGTATGGTGCACAGATCCCAGGTGTACTGTAATGTAATAACCATATAATACACAGTATGGTGCACAGATCCCGGGTGTACTGTAATGTAATAACCATATAATACACAGTATGGTGCACAGTGCCCGGGTGTACTGTAATGTAATAACCATATAATACACAGTATGGTGCACAGTGCTCCGGTGTACTGTAATGTAATAACCATATAATACACAGTATGGTGCACAGATCCGGGTGTACTGTAATGTAATAACCATATAATACACAGTATGGTGCACAAATCCCGGGTGTACTGTAATGTAATAACCATATAATACACAGTATGGTGCACAGTGCTCCGGTGTACTGTAATGTAATAACCATATAATACACAGTATGGTGCACAGATCCCGGGTGTACTGTAATGTAATAACCATATAATACACAGTATGGTGCACAGATCCTGGGTGTACTGTAATGTAATAACCATATAATACACAGTATGGTGCACAGATCCCAGGTGTACTGTAATGTAATAACCATATAATACACAGTATGGTGCACAGTGCCCGGTGTACTGTAATGTAATAACCATATAATACACAGTATGGTGCACAGATCCCGGGTGTACTGTAATGTAATAACCATATAATACACAGTATGGTGCACAGATCCCGGGTGTACTGTAATGTAATAACCATATAATACACAGTATGGTGCACAGAACCCGGGTGTACTGTAATGTAATAACCATATAATACACAGTATGGTGCACAGATCCCGGGTGTACTGTAATGTAATAACCATATAATACACAGTATGGTGCACAGTGCCCGGGTGTACTGTAATGTAATAACCATATAATACACAGTATGGTGCACAGATCCCAGGTGTACTGTAATGTAATAACCATATAATACACAGTATGGTGCACAGATCCCGGGTGTACTGTAATGTAATAACCATATAATACACAGTATGGTGCACAGATCCCGGGTGTACTGTAATGTAATAACCATATAATACACAGTATGGTGCACAGTGCCCGGGTGTACTGTAATGTAATAACCATATAATACACAGTATGGTGCACAGTGCTCCGGTGTACTGTAATGTAATAACCATATAATACACAGTATGGTGCACAGATCCGGGTGTACTGTAATGTAATAACCATATAATACACAGTATGGTGCACAAATCCCGGGTGTACTGTAATGTAATAACCATATAATACACAGTATGGAGCACAGATCCCGGGTGTACTGTAATGTAATAACCATATAATACACAGTATGGTGCACAGTGCCCGGGTGTACTGTAATGTAATAACCATATAATACACAGTATGGTGCACAGTGCCCGGGTGTACTGTAATGTAATAACCATATAATACACAGTATGGTGCACAGCGCTCCGGGTGTACTGTAATGTAATAACCATATAATACACAGTATGGTGCACAGTGCTCCGGGTGTACTGTAATGTAATAACCATATAATACACAGTATGGTGCACAGTGCTCCGGGTGTACTGTAATGTAATAACCATATAATACACAGTATGGTGCACAGCGCTCCGGGTGTACTGTAATGTAATAACCATATAATACACAGTATGGTGCACAGTGCTCCGGGTGTACTGTAATGTAATAACCATATAATACACAGTATGGTGCACAGTGCTCCGGCTGTACTGTAATGTAATAACCATATAATACACAGTATGGTGCACAGATCCCGGGTGTACTGTAATGTAATAACCATATAATACACAGTATGGTGCACAGATCCCAGGTGTACTGTAATGTAATAACCATATAATACACAGTATGGTGCACAGATCCCGGGTGTACTGTAATGTAATAACCATATAATACACAGTATGGTGCACAGCGCTCCGGGTGTACTGTAATGTAATAACCATATAATACACAGTATGGTGCACAGATCCCGGGTGTACTGTAATGTAATAACCATATAATACACAGTATGGTGGCTAGTGCCCGGGTGTACTGTAATGTAATAACCATATAATACACAGTATGGTGCACAGATCCCAGGTGTACTGTAATGTAATAACCATATAATACACAGTATGGTGGCTAGTGCCCGGGTGTACTGTAATGTAATAACCATATAATACACAGTATGGTGCACAGATCCTGGGTGTACTGTAATGTAATAACCATATAATACACAGTATGGTGCACAGATCCCAGGTGTACTGTAATGTAATAACCATATAATACACAGTATGGTGGCTAGTGCCCGGGTGTACTGTAATGTAATAACCATATAATACACAGTATGGTGCACAGATCCTGGGTGTACTGTAATGTAATAACCATATAATACACAGTATGGTGCACAGATCCCAGGTGTACTGTAATGTAATAACCATATAATACACAGTATAGTGCACAGATCCCAGGTGTACTGTAATGTAATAACCATATAATACACAGTATGGTGCACAGATCCCGGCTGTACTGTAATGTAATAACCATATAATACACAGTATGGTGCACAGTGCCCGGGGTACTGTAATGTAATAACCATATAATACACAGTATGGTGCACAGATCCCAGGTGTAATGTAATGTAATAACCATATAATACACAGTATGGTGCACAGTGCCCGGGTGTACTGTAATGTAATAACCATATAATACACAGTATGGTGCACAGATCCCAGGTGTACTGTAATGTAATAACCATATAATACACAGTATGGTGCACAGATCCCGGGTGTACTGTAATGAAATAACCATATAATACACAGTATGGTGCACAGATCCCAGGTGTACTGTAATGTAATAACCATATAATACACAGTATGGTGCACAGTGCTCCGGGTGTACTGTAATGTAATAACCATATAATACACAGTATGGTGCACAGATCCCGGGTGTACTGTAATGTAATAACCATATAATACACAGTATGGTGCACAGTGCCCGGCTGTACTGTAATGTAATAACCATATAATACACAGTATGGTGCACAGTGCTCCGGGTGTACTGTAATGTAATAACCATATAATACACAGTATGGTGCACAGTGCCCGGGTGTACTGTAATGTAATAACCATATAATACACAGTATGGTGCACAGTGCCCGGGTGTACTGTAATGTAATAACCACGTAATACACAGTATGGTGCACAGTGCCCGGCTGTACTGTAATGTAATAACCATATAATACACAGTATGGTGCACAGTGCCCGGTGTACTGTAATGTAATAACCATATAATACACAGTATGGTGCACAGATCCCGGGTGTACTGTAATGTAATAACCATATAATACACAGTATGGTGCACAGCGCCCGGGTGTACTGTAATGTAATAACCATATAATACACAGTATGGTGCACAGTGCCCGGGTGTACTGTAATGTAATAACCATATAATACACAGTATGGTGCACAGCGCTCCGGGTGTACTGTAATGTAATAACCATATAATACACAGTATGGTGCACAGATCCCAGGTGTACTGTAATGTAATAACCATATAATACACAGTATGGTGCACAGTGCTCCGGTGTACTGTAATGTAATAACCATATAATACACAGTATGGTGCACAGTGCCCGGGTGTACTGTAATGTAATAACCATATAATACACAGTATGGTGCACAGTGCCCGGGTGTACTGTAATGTAATAACCATATAATACACAGTATGGTGCACAGATCCTGGGTGTACTGTAATGTAATAACCATATAATACACAGTATGGTGCACAGATCCCGGGTGTACTGTAATGTAATAACCATATAATACACAGTATGGTGCACAGATCCCAGGTGTAATGTAATGTAATAACCATATAATACACAGTATGGTGCACAGATCCCGGGTGTACTGTAATGTAATAACCATATAATACACAGTATGGTGCACAGATCCCGGGTGTACTGTAATGAAATAACCATATAATACACAGTATGGTGCACAGATCCCGGGTGTACTGTAATGTAATAACCATATAATACACAGTATGGTGCACAGATCCCGGGTGTACTGTAATGTAATAACCATATAATACACAGTATGGTGCACAGTGCCCGGTGTACTGTAATGTAATAACCATATAATACACAGTATGGTGCACAGATCCCGGGTGTACTGTAATGTAATAACCATATAATACACAGTATGGTGCACAGCGCCCGGGTGTACTGTAATGTAATAACCATATAATACACAGTATGGTGCACAGTGCCCGGGTGTACTGTAATGTAATAACCATATAATACACAGTATGGTGCACAGTGCCCAGGTGTACTGTAATGTGATAACCATATAATACACAGTATGGTGCACAGTGCCCGGGTGTACTGTAATGTAATAACCATATAATACACAGTATGGTGCACAGTGCCCGGGTGTACTGTAATGTAATAACCATATAATACACAGTATGGTGCACAGTGCCCGGGTGTACTGTAATGTAATAACCATATAATACACAGTATGGTGCACAGCGCCCCGGTGTACTGTAATGTAATAACCATATAATACACAGTATGGTGCACAGTGCCCGGCTGTACTGTAATGTAATAACCATATAATACACAGTATGGTGCACAGTGCCCGGCTGTACTGTAATGTAATAACCATATAATACACAGTATGGTGCACAGATCCCAGGTGTACTGTAATGTAATAACCATATAATACACAGTATGGTGCACAGTGCTCCGGTGTACTGTAATGTAATAACCATATAATACACAGTATGGTGCACAGCGCTCCGGGTGTACTGTAATGTAATAACCATATAATACACAGTATGGTGCACAGTGCTCCGGTGTACTGTAATGTAATAACCATATAATACACAGTATGGTGCACAGTGCCCGGGTGTACTGTAATGTAATAACCATATAATACACAGTATGGTGCACAGTGCTCCGGGTGTACTGTAATGTAATAACCATATAATACACAGTATGGTGCACAGATCCGGGTGTACTGTAATGTAATAACCATATAATACACAGTATGGTGCACAGATCCCGGGTGTACTGTAATGTAATAACCATATAATACACAGTATGGTGCACAGATCCGGGTGTACTGTAATGTAATAACCATATAATACACAGTATGGTGCACTGTGCCCGGGTGTACTGTAATGTAATAACCATATAATACACAGTATGGTGCACAGATCCTGGTGTACTGTAATGTAATAACCATATAATACACAGTATGGTGCACAGATGCCCGGGTGTACTGTAATGTAATAACCATATAATACACAGTATGGTGCACAGATCCCGGGTGTACTGTAATGTAATAACCATATAATACACAGTATGGTGCACAGATCCTGGGTGTACTGTAATGTAATAACCATATAATACACAGTATGGTGCACAGAAGCCCGGTGTACTGTAATGTAATAACCATATAATACACAGTATGGTGCACAGTGCACCGGGTGTACTGTAATGTAATAACCATATAATACACAGTATGGTGCACAGAGCCCGGGTGTACTGTATGTAATAACCATATAATACACAGTATGGTGCACAGTGCCCGGGTGTACTGTAAATGTAATAACCATATAATACACAGTATGGTGCACAGTGCCCGGTGTACTGTAATGTAATAACCATAATAATACACAGTATGGTGCACAGATCCAGGTGTACTGTAATGTAATAACCATATAATACACAGTATGGTGCACAAGTGCCCGGGTGTACGGTAATGTAATACCATATAATACACAGTATGGTAGCACAGATCCCGGGTGTACTGTAATGTAATAACCATATAATACACAGTATGGTGCACAGTGCCCGGGTGTACTGTAATGTAATAACCATATAATACACAGTATGGTGCACAGTGCCCGGGTGTAACTGTAATGTAATAACCATATAATACACAGTATGGTGCACAGCGCTCCGGGTGTACTGTAATGTAATAACCATATAATACACAGTATGGTGCACAGATGCCAGGGTGTACTGTAATGTAATAACCATATAATACACAGTATGGTGCACAGTGCTCCGGTGTACTGTAATGTAATAACCATATAATACACAGTATGGTGCACAGTGCTCCGGGTGTACTGTAATGTAATAACCATATAATACACAGTATGGTGCACAGTGCCCGGGTGTACTGTAATGTAATAACCATATAATACACAGTATGGTGCACAGTGCCCGGCTGTACTGTAATGTAATAACCATATAATACACAGTATGGTGCACAGATCCCGGGTGTACTGTAATGTAATAACCATATAATACACAGTATGGTGCACAGATCCCAGGTGTACTGTAATGTAATAACCATATAATACACAGTATGGTGCACAGATCCCGGGTGTACTGTAATGTAATAACCATATAATACACAGTATGGTGCACAGCGCTCCGGGTGTACTGTAATGTAATAACCATATAATACACAGTATGGTGCACAGATCCCGGGTGTACTGTAATGTAATAACCATATAATACACAGTATGGTGCACAGATCCGGGTGTACTGTAATGTAATAACCATATAATACACAGTATGGTGCACAAATCCCGGGTGTACTGTAATGTAATAACCATATAATACACAGTATGGTGCACAGATCCCGGGTGTACTGTAATGTAATAACCATATAATACACAGTATGGTGCACAGATCCCAGGTGTACTGTAATGTAATAACCATATAATACACAGTATGGTGCACA
Source organism: Dendropsophus ebraccatus (assembly GCF_027789765.1). Lineage (NCBI taxonomy): Eukaryota > Metazoa > Chordata > Amphibia > Anura > Hylidae > Dendropsophus > Dendropsophus ebraccatus. The sequence continues at coordinate 3,118,428 of NC_091455.1, forward strand.
GTGCCCGGGTGTACTGTAATGTAATAACCATATAATACACAGTATGGTGCACAGATCCTGGGTGTACTGTAATGTAATAACCATATAATACACAGTATGGTGCACAGATCCCAGGTGTACTGTAATGTAATAACCATATAATACACAGTATGGTGCACAGATCCCAGGTGTACTGTAATGTAATAACCATATAATACACAGTATGGTGGCTAGTGCCCGGGTGTACTGTAATGTAATAACCATATAATACACAGTATGGTGCACAGATCCTGGGTGTACTGTAATGTAATAACCATATAATACACAGTATGGTGCACAGATCCCGGGTGTACTGTAATGTAATAACCATATAATACACAGTATGGTGCACAGTGCCCGGGTGTACTGTAATGTAATAACCATATAATACACAGTATGGTGCACAGATCCCGGGTGTACTGTAATGTAATAACCATATAATACACAGTATGGTGCACAGTGCTCCGGGTGTACTGTAATGTAATAACCATATAATACACAGTATGGTGCACAGCGCTCCGGGTGTACTGTAATGTAATAACCATATAATACACAGTATGGTGCACAGATCCCAGGTGTAATGTAATGTAATAACCATATAATACACAGTATGGTGCACAGTGCCCGGGTGTACTGTAATGTAATAACCATATAATACACAGTATGGTGCACAGATCCCCGGTGTACTGTAATGTAATAACCATATAATACACAGTATGGTGCACAGATCCCGGGTGTACTGTAATGAAATAACCATATAATACACAGTATGGTGCACAGATCCCAGGTGTACTGTAATGTAATAACCATATAATACACAGTATGGTGCACAGTGCTCCGGGTGTACTGTAATGTAATAACCATATAATACACAGTATGGTGCACAGATCCCGGGTGTACTGTAATGTAATAACCATATAATACACAGTATGGTGCACAGTGCCCGGTGTACTGTAATGTAATAACCATATAATACACAGTATGGTGCACAGTGCTCCGGGTGTACTGTAATGTAATAACCATATAATACACAGTATGGTGCACAGTGCCCGGGTGTACTGTATGTAATAACCATATAATACACAGTATGGTGCACAGTGCCCGGTGTACTGTAATGTAATAACCACTATAATACCAGTATGGTGCACTGCCCGGCTGTACTGTAATGTAATAACCATATAATACACAGTATGGTGCACAGTGCCCGGTGTACTGTAATGTAATAACCATATAAGACACAGTATGGTGCACAGATCCCGGGTGTACTGTAATGTAATAACCATATAATACACAAGTATGGTGCACAGCGCCCGGGTGTACTGTAATGTAATAACCATATAATACACAGTATGGTGCACAGTGCCCGGGTGTACGGTAATGTAATAACCATATATACACAGTATGGGTGCACAGCGCTCCGGGTGTACTGTAATGTAATAACCATATAATACACAGTATGGTGCACAGATCCCAGGTGTACTGTAATTGTAATAACCATATAATACACAGTATGGTGCACAGTGCTCCGGTGTACTGTAATGTAATAACCATATAATACACAGTATGGTGCTACAGTGCCCGGGTGTACTGTAATGTAATAACCATATAATACACAGTATGGTGCACAGTGCCCGGGTGTACTGTAATGTAATAACCATATAATACACAGTATGGTGCACAGTGCCCGGGTGTACTGTAATGTAATAACCATATAATACACAGTATGGTGCACAGATCCTGGGTGTACTGTAATGTAATAACCATATAATACACAGTATGGTGCACAGATCCTGGGTGTACTGTAATGTAATAACCATATAATACACAGTATGGTGCACAGATCCCGGGTGTACTGTAATGTAATAACCATATAATACACAGTATGGTGCACAGATCCCAGGTGTAATGTAATGTAATAACCATATAATACACAGTATGGTGCACAGATCCCAGGTGTAGTGTAATGTAATACCATATAATACACAGTATGGTGCACAGAGTCCCGAGGTGTACTGTAATGAAATAACCATATAATACACAGTATGGTGCACAGATCCCGGTGTACTGTATGTAATAACCATATAATACACAGTATGGTGCACAGATGCCCGGGTGTACTGTAATGAAATACCATATAATACACAGTATGGGCACAGTGCCCGTGGTACTGTATGTACTAACCATATAATACACAGTATGGTGCACAGCTCCCGGGTGTACTGTAATGTAATAACCATATAATACACAGTATGGTGCAACAGGTGCCCGGGTGTACTGTAATGTAATAACCAATATAATACACAGTATGGTGCACAGTGCCCAGGTGTACTGTAATGTGATAACCATATAATACACAGTATGTGCACCAGTGCCCGGGTGTACTGTAAATGTAATAACCATATAATACACAGTATGGTGCACAGTGCCCGGGTTGTACTGTAATGTAATAACCATATAATACACAGTATGGTGCACAGTGCCCGGGTGTACTGTAATGTAATAACCATATAATACACAGTATGGTGCACAGCGCCCCGGTGTACTGTAATGTAATAACCATATAATACACAGTATGGTGCACAGTGCCCGGCTGTACTGTAATGTAATAACCATATAATACACAGTATGGTGCACAGTGCCCGGCTGTACTGTAATGTAATAACCATATAATACACAGTATGGTGCACAGTGCCCGGGTGTACTGTAATGTAATAACCATATAATACACAGTATGGTGCACAGTGCCCGGCTGTACTGTAATGTAATAACCATATAATACACAGTATGGTGCACAGTGCCCGGGTGTACTGTAATGTAATAACCATATAATACACAGTATGGTGCACAGATCCCAGGTGTACTGTAATGTAATAACCATATAATACACAGTATGGTGCACAGTGCTCCGGTGTACTGTAATGTAATAACCATATAATACACAGTATGGTGCACAGCGCTCCGGGTGTACTGTAATGTAATAACCATATAATACACAGTATGGTGCACAGTGCCCGGCTGTACTGTAATGTAATAACCATATAATACACAGTATGGTGCACAGTGCCCGGGTGTACTGTAATGTAATAACCATATATACACAGTATGGTGCACAGATCCCAGGGTGTACTGTAATGTAATAACCATAGAATACACAGTATGGTGCACAGTGCTCCGGTGTACTGTAATGTAATAACCATATAATACACAGTATGGTGCACAGTGCCCGGGTGTACTGTAATGTAATAACCATATAATACACAGTATGGTGCACAGTGCCCGGCTGTACTGTAATGTAATAACCATATAATACACAGTATGGTGCACAGTGCCCGGGTGTACTGTAATGTAATAACCATATAATACACAGTATGGTGCACAGATCCCGGGTGTACTGTAATGTAATAACCATATAATACACAGTATGGTGCACAGTGCTCCGGGTGTACTGTAATGTAATAACCATATAATACACAGTATGGTGCACAGCGCCCCGGGTGTACTGTAATGTAATAACCATATAATACACAGTATGGTGCACAGTGCTCCGGTGTACTGTAATGTAATAACCATATAATACACAGTATGGTGCACAGATCCGGGTGTACTGTAATGTAATAACCATATAATACACAGTATAGTGCACAGTGCCCGGGTGTACTGTAATGTAATAACCATATAATACACAGTATGGTGCACAGATCCCGGGTGTACTGTAATGTAATAACCATATAATACACAGTATGGTGCACAGATCCCAGGTGTACTGTAATGTAATAACCATATAATACACAGTATGGTGCACAGTGCCCGGGTGTACTGTAATGTAATAACCATATAATACACAGTATGGTGCACAGTGCCCGGTGTACTGTAATGTAATAACCATATAATACACAGTATGGTGCACAGTGCCCGGGTGTACTGTAATGTAATAACCATATAATACACAGTATGGTGCACAGTGCTCCAGGGTGTACTGTAATGTAATAACCATATAATACACAGTATGGTGCACAGATCCCGGGTGTACTGTAATGTAATAACCATATAATACACAGTATGGTGCACAGTGCCCCGCTGTACTGTAATGTAATAACCATATAATACACAGTATGGTGCACAGATCCCGGGTGTACTGTAATGTAATAACCATATAATACACAGTATGGTGCACAGTGCCCCGCTGTACTGTAATGTAATAACCAAATAATACACAGTATGGTGCACAGATCCTGGGTGTACTGTAATGTAATAACCATATAATACACAGTATGGTGCACAGTGCCCGGGTGTACTGTAATGTAATAACCATATAATACACAGTATGGTGCACAGATCCCAGGTGTACTGTAATGTAATAACCATATAATACACAGTATGGTGCACAGTGCTCCGGGTGTACTGTAATGTAATAACCATATAATACACAGTATGGTGCACAGATCCCAGGTGTACTGTAATGTAATAACCATATAATACACAGTATGGTGCACAGATCCCAGGTGTACTGTAATGTAATAACCATATAATACACAGTATGGTGCACAGTGCTCCGGGTGTACTGTAATGTAATAACCATATAATACACAGTATGGTGCACAGCGCCCGGTGTACTGTAATGTAATAACCATATAATACACAGTATGGTGCACAGCGCTCCGGGTGTACTGTAATGTAATAACCATATAATACACAGTATGGTGCACAGTGCCCGGGTGTACTGTAATGTAATAACCATATAATACACAGTATGGTGCACAGATCCCAGGTGTACTGTAATGTAATAACCATATAATACACAGTATGGTGCACAGCGCTCCGGGTGTACTGTAATGTAATAACCATATAATACACAGTATGGTGCACAGTGCCCGGGTGTACTGTAATGTAATAACCATATAATACACAGTATGGTGCACAGATCCCAGGTGTACTGTAATGTAATAACCATATAATACACAGTATGGTGCACAGATCCCGGGTGTACTGTAATGTAATAACCATATAATACACAGTATGGTTGCACAGATCCCGGGGGTACTGTAATGTAATAACCATAGTAATACACAGTATGGTGCACAGATCCCGGGTGTACTGTAATGTAATAACCATATAATACACAGTATGGTGCACAGTGCCCGGTGTACTGTAATGTAATAACCATATAAATCACAGTATGGTGCACAGCGCCCGGGTGTACAGGTAATGAATAACCATATAATACACAGTATGGTGCACAGTGCTCCGGGTGTACTGTAATGTAATAACCATATAATACACAGTATGGTGCACAGATCCCGGGTGTACTGTAATGTAATAACCATATATACACAGTATGGTGCACAGATCCCGGGTTTACTGTAATGTAATAACCATATAATACACAGTATGGTGCACAGTGCCCGTGTACTGTAAGTAATAACCATATAATAGCACAGTATGGTGCACAGATCCTGGGTTGTACTGTAATGTAATAACCATATAATACACAGTTATGTGCACAGTGCCCGGTGTACTTTAATGTAATAACCACGTAATACACAGTATGGTGCACAGTGCTCCGGGTTGTACTGTAATGTAATAACCATATAATACACAGTATGGTCACAGCGCTCCTCGGGTGTACTGTAATGTAATAACCATATAAGACACAGTATGGTGCACAGATCCCGGGTGTACTGTAATGTAATAACCATATAATACACATTATGGTGCACAGGTGCTCCGGGTGTACTGTAATGTAATAACCATAAATACACAGATGGTGCACAGATCCCGGGTGTACTGTAATGTATAACCATATAATACACAGTATGGTGCACAGCGCCCGGGTGTACTGTAATGTAAATAACCTATAATAACACAGTATGGTTGCACAGATCCCGGGTGTACTGTAGTGTAATAACCATATAATACACAGTATGGTGCACAGTGCTCCGGGTGTACTGTAATGTAATAAACCATATAATACAACCAGTATGGTGCACAGATCCCAGGTGTACTGTATGTAATAACCATATAATACACAGTATGGTGCACAGATCCGGGTGTACTGTAATGTAATAACCATATATACACGTATGGTGAACAGATCCAGGTGTACTGTAATGTAATAACCATATAATACACAGTATGGTGCACAGTGCTCCGGTGTACTGTAATGTAATAACCATATAATACACAGTATGTGCACAGATCCCGGTGTACTGTAATAGTAATAACCATATATACACAGTATGGTTGCACAGATCCCAGGTGTACTGTAATGTAAATAACCATATACTACACAGTATGGTGCACAATCCTGTGGTGTAATGTAATGTAATAACCATATAATACACAGTATGGTGCACAGATCCTGGTGTACTGTAATGTAATAACCATATAATCCACAGTATGGTGCACAGCGCTCCGGGTGTACTGTAATGTAATACCATATATACACAGTATGGTGCACAGATCCCGGGTGTACTGTAATGTAATAACCATATAATACACAGTATGGTGCACAGCGCTCCAGGTGACTGTAATGTAATAACCATATAATAACACATATGTGCACCGATCCCGGGTGTACTGTAATGTAATAACCATATATACACAGTATGGTGCACCGATCCCGGTGTACTGTAATGTAATAACCATATAATACACAGTATGGTGCACCAGATCCCAGGTGTACTGTAATGTATAACATATAATACACAGTATGGTGCACAGATCCCGGGTGTACTGTAATGTAATAACCATATAATACACAGTATGGTGCACAGTGCCCGGGTGTACTGTAATGTAATAACCATATAATACACAGTATGGTGCACAGTGCTCCGGGTGTACTGTAGTGTAATACCATATAATAACACAGTATGGTGCACAGTGCCCGGTGTACTGTAATGTAATACCATATCATACACAGTATGGTGCACAGTGCCCGGGTGTACTGTAATGTAATAACCATATACTACACAGTATGGTGCACAGTGCCCGGTGTACTGTAATGTAATAACCATATAATACACAGTATGGTGCACAGATCCCAGGTGTACTGTAATGTAATAACCATATAATACACAGTATGGTGGCACAGATCCCGGGTGTACTGTATGTAATAACCATATATAATACACAGTATGGTGCACATGCCCGGGTGTACTGTAATGTAAATACCATATAATACACAGTATGGTGCACAGTGCCCGGGGTGTACTGTAATGTAATAACCACTATAATACACAGTATGGTGCACAGATCCCGGGTGTGCTGTAATGTAATAACCATATATAACACAGTATGTGCACAGTGCCCGGGTGTACTGTAATGTAATAACCATATAATACACAGTATGGTGCACAGTGCCCGGCTGTACTGTAATGTAATAACCATATAATACACAGTATGGTGCACAGTGCCCCGGGTGTACTGTAAGGTAATAACCATATAATACACAGTATGGTGCACAGTGCCCGGGTGTACTGTAATGGAATAACCATATATACACAGTAATGGTGCACAGATGCCCGGGTGTACTGTAATGTAATAACCATATAATACACAGTATGGTGCACAGTGCCCGGGTGTACTGTATGTAATAACCATATAATACACAGTATGGTGCACAGTGCCCGGGTGTACTGTAATGTAATAACCACATAATACACAGTATGGTGCACAGTGCCCGGGTGTACTGTAATGTAATAACCATATAATACACAGTATGGTGCACAGTGCCCGGGTGTACTGTAATGTAATAACCATATAATACACAGTATGGTGCACAGATCCCGGGTGTACTGTAATGTAATAACCATATAATACACAGTATGGTGCACAGTGCCCGGGTGTACTGTAATGTAATAACCATATAATACACAGTATGGTGCACAGATCCCAGGTGTACTGTAATGTAATAACCATATAATACACAGTATGGTGCACAGATCCCGGGTGTACTGTAATGTAATAACCATATAATACACAGTATGGTGCACAGATCCCAGGTGTACTGTAATGTAATAACCATATAATACACAGTATGGTGCACAGTGCCCGGGTGTACTGTAATGTAATAACCATATAATACACAGTATGGTGCACAGTGCCCGGGTGTACTGTAATGTAATAACCATATAATACACAGTATGGTGCACAGATCCCAGGTGTACTGTAATGTAATAACCATATAATACACAGTATGGTGCACAGTGCTCCGGGTGTACTGTAATGTAATAACCATATAATACACAGTATGGTGCACAGTGCCCGGGTGTACTGTAATGTAATAACCATATAATACACAGTATGGTGCACAGATCCCGGGTGTACTGTAATGTAATAACCATATAATACACAGTATGGTGCACAGTGCCCGGGTGTACTGTAATGTAATAACCATATAATACACAGTATGGTGCACAGATCCCAGGTGTACTGTAATGTAATAACCATATAATACACAGTATGGTGCACAGTGCCCGGTGTACTGTAATGTAATAACCATATAATACACAGTATGGTGCACAGTGCCCGGGTGTACTGTAATGTAATAACCATATAATACACAGTATGGTGCACAGATCCCGGGTGTACTGTAATGTAATAACCATATAATACACAGTATGGTGCACAGCGCCCCGGGTGTACTGTAATGTAATAACCATATAATACACAGTATGGTGCACAGCGCTCTGGGTGTACTGTAATGTAATAACCATATAATACACAGTATGGTGCACAGATCCCGGGTGTACTGTAATGTAATAACCATATAATACACAGTATGGTGCACAGTGCTCCGGGTGTACTGTAATGTAATAACCATATAATACACAGTATGGTGCACAGCGCCCCGGGTGTACTGTAATGTAATAACCATATAATACACAGTATGGTGCACAGTGCCCGGGTGTACTGTAATGTAATAACCATATAATACACAGTATGGTGCACAGATCCCAGGTGTACTGTAATGTAATAACCATATAATACACAGTATGGTGCACAGATCCCGGGTGTACTGTAATGAAATAACCATATAATACACAGTATGGTGCACAGATCCCGGGTGTACTGTAATGTAATAACCATATAATACACAGTATGGTGCACAGCGCCCCGGTGTACTGTAATGTAATAACCATATAATACACAGTATGGTGCACAGTGCTCCGGGTGTACTGTAATGTAATAACCATATAATACACAGTATGGTGCACAGCGCCCCGGGTGTACTGTAATGTAATAACCATATAATACACAGTATGGTGCACAGTGCCCGGCTGTACTGTAATGTAATAACCATATAATACACAGTATGGTGCACAGATCCCGGGTGTACTGTAATGTAATAACCATATAATACACAGTATGGTGCACAGTGCTCCGGGTGTACTGTAATGTATAACCATATAATACACAGTATGGTGCACAGCGCCCGGGTGTACTGTAATGTAATAACCATATAATACACAGTATGGTGCACAGAGTGCTCCGGGTGTACTGTAATGTAATAACCATATAATACACAGTATGGTGCACAGATCCCGGGTGTACTGTAATGTAATAACCATATAATACACAGTATGGTGCACAGATCCTGGGTGTACTGTAATGTAATAACCATATAATACACAGTATGGTGCACAGTGCCCCGGGTGTACTGTAATGTAATAACCATATAATACACAGTATGGTGCACAGATGCCCGGGTGTACTGTATGTAATAACCATATAATACACAGTATGGTGCACAGATCCCGGGTGTACTGTAATGTAATAACCATATAATACACAGTATGGTGCACAGTGCCCGGCTGTACTGTAATGTAATAACCATATAATACACAGTATGGTGCACAGTGCCCGGGTGTACTGTAATGGTAATAACCATATAATACACAGTATGGTGCACAGATGCCGGCTGTACTGTAATGTAATAACCATATAATACACAGTATGGTGCACAGTGCCCCGGGTGTACTGTAATGTAATAACCATATAATACACAGTATGGTGCACAGATCCCAGGTGTACTGTATGTAATAACCATATAATACACAGTATGGTGCACAGTGCTCCGGGTGTACTGTAATGTAATAACCATATAATACACAGTATGGTGCACAGATCCCGGGTGTACTGTAATGTAATAACCATATAATACACAGTATGGGGCACAGCGCCCGTTGTACTGTAATGTAATAACCATATAATACACAGTATGGTGCACAGATGCCCGGGTGTACTGTAATGTAATAACCATATAATACACAGTATGGTGCACAGTGCTCCGGTGTACTGTAATGTAATAACCATATAATACACAGTATGGTGCACAGATCCCGGGTGTACTGTAATGTAATAACCATATATACACAGTATGGTGCACAGATCCTAGGTGTACTGTAATGTAATAACCATATAATACACAGTATGGTGCACAGATCCCGGGTGTACTGTAATGTAATAACCATATAATACACAGTATGGTGCACAGATCCCAGGTGTACTGTAATGTAATAACCATATAATACACAGTATGGTGCACAGATCCTGGGTGTACTGTAATGTAATAACCATATAATACACAGTATGGTGCACAGATCCTGGGTGTACTGTAATGTAATAACCATATAATACACAGTATGGTGCACAGATCCCAGGTGTACTGTAATGTAATAACCATATAATACACAGTATGGTGCACAGATCCTGGGTGTACTGTAATGTAATAACCATATAATACACAGTATGGTGCACAGCGCTCCAGGTGTACTGTAATGTAATAACCATATAATACACAGTATGGTGCACACGATCCCGGTGTACTGTAATGTAATAACCATATAATACACAGTATGGTGCACCGAGTCCCGGGTGTACTGTAATGTAATAACCATATAATACACATATGGTGCACAGATCCCAGGTGTACTGTATGTAATAACCATATAATACACAGTATGGTGCACAGATCCCGGGTGTACTGTAATGTAATAACCATATAATACACAGTATGGTGCACAGTGCCCGGGTGTACTGTAATGTAATAACCATATAATACACAGTATGGTGCACAGTGCTCCGGGTGTACTGTAGTGTAATAACCATATAATACACAGTATGGTGCACAGTGCCCGGTGTACTGTAATGTAATAACCATATAATACACAGTATGGTGCACAGTGCCCGGGTGTACTGTAATGTAATAACCATATAATACACAGTATGGTGCACAGTGCCCGGGTGTAACTGTAATGTAATACCATATAATACACAGTATGGTGCACAGATCCCAGGTGTACTGTAATGTAATAACCATATATACACAGTATGGTGCACAGTGCCCGGGTGTACTGTAATGTAATAACCATATAATACACAGTATGGTGCACAGTGCCCGGGTGTACTGTAATGTTAATAACCACATAATACACAGTATGGTGCACAGTGCCCGGGTGTACTGTAATGTAATAACCATATAATACACAGTATGGTGCACAGTGCCCGGGTGTACTGTAATGTAATAACCATATAATACACAGTATGGTGCACAGTGCCCGGGTGTACTGTAATGTAATAACCATATAATACACAGTATGGTGCACAGTGCCCGGGTGTACTGTAATGTAATAACCATATAATACACAGTATGGTGCACAGTGCCCCGGGTGTACTGTAATGTAATAACCATATAATACACAGTATGGTGCACAGTGCCCCGGGTGTACTGTAATGTAATACCATATAATACACAGTATGGTGCACAGATCCCGGGTGTACTGTATGTAATAACCATATAATACACGTATGGTGCACAGATCCCGGGTGTACTGTAATGTAATAACCATATAATACACATATGGTGCACAGTGCCCGGCTGTACTGTATGTAATAACCATATAATACACATATGGTGCACAGTGCCCGGGTGTACTGTAATGTAATAACCATATAATACACAGTATGGTGCACAGATCTCGGCTGTACTGTAATGTAATAACCAGATAATACACAGTATGTGTGCACAGTGCCCGGGTGTACTGTAAATGTAATAACCATATAATACACAGTATGGTGCACAGATCCCAGGTGTACTGTAATGTAATAACCATATAATACACAGTATGGTGCACAGTGCTCCGGGTGGAACTGTAATGTAATAACCATATAATACACAGTATGGTGCACAGATCCCGGGTGTACTGTAATGTAATAACCATATAATACACAGTATGGTGCACAGCGCTCCGGGTGTACTGTAATGTAATAACCATATATACACAGTATGGTGCAACAGATCCCGGGTGTACTGTAATGTATAACCATATAATACACAGTATGGTGCACAGTGCTCCGGTGTACTGTAATGTAATAACCATATAATACACAGTATGGTGCACAGATCCCGGGTGTACTGTAATGTAATAACCATATAATACACAGTATGGTGCACAGATCCTGGGTGTACTGTAATGTAATAACCATATAATACACAGTATGGTGCACAGATCCCGGGTGTACTGTAATGTAATAACCATATAATACACAGTATGGTGCACAGATCCCAGGTGTACTGTAATGTAATAACCATATAATACACAGTATGGTGCACAGCGCCCGGGTGTACTGTAATGTAATAACCATATAATACACAGTATGGTGCACAGATCCTGGGTGTACTGTAATGTAATAACCATATAATACACAGTATGGTGCACAGCGCTCCAGGTGTACTGTAATGTAATAACCATATAATACACAGTATGGTGCACCGATCCCGGGTGTACTGTAATGTAATAACCATATAATACACAGTATGGTGCACCGATCCCGGGTGTACTGTAATGTAATAACCATATAATACACAGTATGGTGCACAGATCCCAGGTGTACTGTAATGTAATAACCATATAATACACAGTATGGTGCACAGATCCCGGGTGTACTGTAATGTAATAACCATATAATACACAGTATGGTGCACAGATCCCGGGTGTACTGTAATGTAATAACCATATAATACACAGTATGGTGCACAGATCCCAGGTGTACTGTAATGTAATAACCATATAATACACAGTATGGTGCACAGATCCCAGGTGTACTGTAATGTAATAACCATATAATACACAGTATGGTGCACAGATCCCGGGTGTACTGTAATGTAATAACCATATAATACACAGTATGGTGCACAGTGCCCGGTGTACTGTAATGTAATACCATATAATACACAGTATGGTGCACAGTGCCCGGGTGTACTGTAATGTAATAACCACATAATACACAGTATGGTGCACAGTGCCCGGGTGTTACTGTAATGTAATAACCATATAATACACAGTATGGTGCACAGTGCCCGGGTGTACTGTAATGTAATAACCATATAATACACAGTATGGTGCACAGTGCCCCGTGTGTACTGTAATGTAATAACCATATAATACACAGTATGGTGCACAGTGCCCGGGTGTACTGTAATGTAATAACCATATATACACAGTATGGTGGCACAGTGCCCCGGGTGTACTGTAATGTAATAACCATATAATACACAGTATGGTGCACAGTGCCCGGGTGTACTGTAATGTAATAACCATATAATACACAGTATGGTGCACAGAGCCCGGGTGTACTGTAATGTAATAACCATATAATACACAGTATGGTGCACAGTGCCCGGGTGTACTGTAATGTAATAACCATATAATACACAGTATGGTGCACAGTGCCCGGTGTACTGTAATGTAATAACCATATAATACACAGTATGGTGCACAGTGCCCGGGTGTACTGTAATGTAATAACCACATAATACACAGTATGGTGCACAGTGCCCGGGTGTACTGTAATGTAATAACCATATAATACACAGTATGGTGCACAGTGCCCGGGTGTACTGTATGTAATAACCATATATACACAGTATGGTGCACAGATCCCGGGTGTACTGTAATGTAATAACCATATAATACACAGTATGGTGCACAGTGCCCGGGTGTACTGTAATGTAATACCATATAATACACAGTATGGTGCACAGATCCCAGGTGTACTGTAATGTAATAACCATATATACACAGTATGGTGCACAGATCCCGGGTGTACTGTAATGTATAAACATATAATACACAGTATGGTGCACAGATCCCAGGTGTACTGTAATGTAATACCATATATACACAGTATGGTGCACAGTGCCCGGGTGGACTGTAATGTAATAACCATATAATACACAGTATGGTGCACAGATCCCAGGTGTACTGTAATGTAATAACCATATAATACACAGTATGGTGCACAGTGCTCCGGGTGTACTGTAATGTAATAACCATATAATACACAGTATGGTGCACAGTGCCCCGGTGTACTGTAATGTAATAACCATATAATACACAGTATGGTGCACAGTGCCCGGGTGTACTGTAATGTAATAACCATATAATACACAGTATGGTGCACAGATCCCAGGTGTACTGTAATGTAATAACCATATAATAAACAGTATGGTGCACAGTGCCCGGTGTACTGTAATGTAATAACCATATAATACACAGTATGGTGCACAGTGCCCGGGTGTACTGTAATGTAATAACCATATAATACACAGTATGGTGCACAGATCCCGGGGTGTACTGTAATGTAATAACCATATAATACACAGTATGGTGCACAGCGCCCCGGGTGTACTGTAATTGTAATAACCATTAATACACAGTATGGTGCACAGCGCTCTGGGTGTACTGTAATGTAATAACCATATAATACACAGTATGGTGCACAGATCCCGGTGTACTGTAATGTATACCAGATAATACACAGTATGGTGCACAGTGCTCCGGGTGTACTGTAATGTAATAACCATATAATACACAGTATGGTGCACAGCAGCCCCGGGTGTACTGTAATGTAAAACCATATAATACACAGTATGGTGCACAGATCCCGGTGTACTGTAATGTAATAACCATATAATACACAGTAGGGTGCACAGTGCCCGGGTGTACTGTAATGTAATAACCATATAATACACAGTATGGTGCACAGTGCCCGGGTGTACTGTATGAAATACCAGTATAATACACAGTATGGTGCACAGATCCCGGTGTACTGTAATGTAATAACCATATAATACACAGTATGGTGCACAGCGCCCGGTGTACTGTAATGTAATAACCATATAATACACAGTATGGTGCACAGTGCTCCGGGTGTACTGTAATGTAATAACCATATAATACACAGTATGGTGCACAGCGCCCCGGGTGTACTGTAATGTAATAACCATATAATACACAGTATGGTGCACAGTGCCCGGCTGTACTGTAATGTAATAACCATATAATACACAGTATGGTGGCACAGATCCCGGGTGTACTGTAATGTATACCATATAATACACAGTATGGTGCACAGTGCTCCGGGTGTACTGTAATGTAATAACCATATAATACACAGTATGGTGCACAGTGCCCGGGTGTACTGTAATGTAATAACCATATAATACACAGTATGGTGCACAGATCCCGGGTGTACTGTAATGTAATAACCATATAATACACAGTATGGTGCACAGATCCCGGGTGTACTGTAATGTAATAACCATATAATACACAGTATGGTGCACAGATCCCGGGTGTACTGTAATGTAATAACCATATAATACACAGTATGGTGCACAGTGCCCGGGTGTACTGTAATGTAATAACCATATAATACACAGTATGGTGCACAGTGCCCGGGTGTACTGTAATGTAATAACCATATAATACACAGTATGGTGCACAGCGCCCCGGGTGTACTGTAATGTAATAACCACATAATACACAGTATGGTGCACAGATCCCAGGTGTACTGTAATGTAATAACCATATAATACACAGTATGGTGCACAGTGCCCGGGTGTACTGTAATGTAATAACCCTATAATACACAGTATGGTGCACAGATCCCGGGTGTACTGTAATGTAATAACCATATAATACACAGTATGGTGCACAGATCCCGGGTGTACTGTAATGTAATAACCATATAATACACAGTATGGTGCACAGTGCCCGGCTGTACTGTAATGTAATAACCATATAATACACAGTATGGTGCACAGTGCCCGGGTGTACTGTAATGTAATAACCATATAATACACAGTATGGTGCACAGATCTCGGCTGTACTGTAATGTAATAACCATATAATACACAGTATGGTGCACAGTGCCCGGGTGTACTGTAATGTAATAACCATATAATACACAGTATGGTGCACAGATCCCAGGTGTACTGTAATGTAATAACCATATAATACACAGTATGGTGCACAGTGCTCCGGGTGTACTGTAATGTAATAACCATATAATACACAGTATGGTGCACAGATCCCGGGTGTACTGTAATGTAATAACCATATAATACACAGTATGGTGCACAGCGCTCCGGGTGTACTGTAATGTAATAACCATATAATACACAGTATGGTGCACAGATCCCGGGTGTACTGTAATGTAATAACCATATAATACACAGTATGGTGCACAGTGCTCCGGTGTACTGTAATGTAATAACCATATAATACACAGTATGGTGCACAGATCCCGGGTGTACTGTAATGTAATAACCATATAATACACAGTATGGTGCACAGTGCCCGGGTGTACTGTAATGTAATAACCATATAATACACAGTATGGTGCACAGTGCCCGGGTGTACTGTAATGTAATAACCATATAATACACAGTATGGTGCACAGATCCCGGGTGTACTGTAATGTAATAACCATATAATACACAGTATGGTGCACAGCGCCCGGGTGTACTGTAATGTAATAACCCTATAATACACAGTATGGTGCACAGATCCCGGGTGTACTGTAATGTAATAACCATATAATACACAGTATGGTGCACAGATCCCAGGTGTACTGTAATGTAATAACCATATAATACACAGTATGGTGCACAGATCCCGGGTGTACTGTAATGTAATAACCATATAATACACAGTATGGTGCACAGATCCCAGGTGTACTGTAATGTAATAACCCTATAATACACAGTATGGTGCACAGATCCCGGGTGTACTGTAATGTAATAACCATATAATACACAGTATGGTGCACAGTGCCCGGGTGTACTGTAATGTAATAACCATATAATACACAGTATGGTGCACAGTGCCCCGGGTGTACTGTAATGTAATAACCATATAATACACAGTATGGTGCACAGTGCCCGGGTGTACTGTAATGTAATAACCATATAATACACAGTATGGTGCACAGTGCCCTGGGTGTACTGTAATGTAATAACCATATAATACACAGTATGGTGCACAGCGCCCCGGGTGTACTGTAATGTAATAACCATATAATACACAGTATGGTGCACAGTGCTCCGGGTGTACTGTAATGTAATAACCATATAATACACAGTATGGTGCACAGATCCCGGGTGTACTGTAATGTAATAACCATATAATACACAGTATGGTGCACAGTGCCCGGGTGTACTGTAATGTAATAACCATATAATACACAGTATGGTGCACAGATCCCAGGTGTACTGTAATGTAATAACCATATAATACACAGTATGGTGCACAGATCCCAGGTGTACTGTAATGTAATAACCATATAATACACAGTATGGTGCACAGATCCCGGGTGTACTGTAATGTAATAACCATATAATACACAGTATGGTGCACAGATCCCAGGTGTACTGTAATGTAATAACCATATAATACACAGTATGGTGCACAGTGCCCGGGTGTACTGTAATGTAATAACCATATAATACACAGTATGGTGCACAGTGCCCGGGTGTACTGTAATGTAATAACCATATAATACACAGTATGGTGCACAGATCCCGGGTGTACTGTAATGTAATAACCATATAATACACAGTATGGTGCACAGTGCCCGGGTGTACTGTAATGTAATAACCATATAATACACAGTATGGTGCACAGTGCCCGGGTGTACTGTAATGTAATAACCATATAATACACAGTATGGTGCACAGTGCCCGGGTGTACTGTAATGTAATAACCATATAATACACAGTATGGTGCACAGTGCCCGGTGTACTGTAATGTAATAACCATATAATACACAGTATGGTGCACAGATCCCGGGTGTACTGTAATGTAATAACCATATAATACACAGTATGGTGCACAGATCCCGGGTGTACTGTAATGTAATAACCATATAATACACAGTATGGTGCACAGATCCCGGGTGTACTGTAATGTAATAACCATATAATACACAGTATGGTGCACAGATCCCGGGTGTACTGTAATGTAATAACCATATAATACACAGTATGGTGCACAGTGCCCGGGTGTACTGTAATGTAATAACCATATAATACACAGTATGGTGCACAGTGCCCGGGTGTACTGTAATGTAATAACCATATAATACACAGTATGGTGCACAGTGCCCGGTGTACTGTAATGTAATAACCATATAATACACAGTATGGTGCACAGTGCCCGGGTGTACTGTAATGTAATAACCATATAATACACAGTATGGTGCACAGATCCCGGGTGTACTGTAATGTAATAACCATATAATACACAGTATGGTGCACAGATCCCGGGTGTACTGTAATGTAATAACCATATAATACACGGGCCGGCTCTGTCTCCATCACTTCTCCTCTGTCTCTTCCTCTTGGCTCCGCCCATTTTCTTTCGCTTTTTCCCGGATCAGATGGTGAGGGCGTGTTCTTATATTTTGGCTCCACCCATCACATGTTAATTTTTCTCGATCTGTCTAGTGAGGCGTGTCCTGTGCTGACACTTCTCATTTGGCTCCGCCCAGCGCCCACCCACAACTTGTTCCCCGGTCTTCTGTAGGCGGGGGGCGTGTCCTGTCCCTCTCCTGTGGGCGGGTCAGGCGCTGGCCCCTCCTCCGTGTTCTCCGCCGGGCTCGGGGATGGATTCTTGCGGTGGGCTCGGGATGCTGATGCTGCGGTGAGGAGCGGGGGGGGGGGGGGGGTGTGCGGGGGGGGGGGGGGGGGGGGGGGGGGGGGGTGTCTCCCGGTATTGGGGTCACTGTGCCTAGGGGCGCCCATCATCTGCAGTACGGAGGGGGGGGGGGGAGTATTAACCCTTCCCCAGCTGCATCCAGTACCGCAGAGCTGTGAGGAGGGGGCAGGTGTGCGGGGTCTGCACCTGTATATCCTGCTGGGGCCCCTGTATATCCTGCTGGGGCTCCTGTATATCCTGCTGGGGCCCCTGTATATCCTGCTGGGGCTCCTGTATATCCTGCTGGGGCCCCTGTATATCCTGCTGGGGCTCCTGTATATCCTGCTGGGGCTCCTGTATATCCTGCTGGGGCCCCTGTATATCCTGCTGGGGCACCTGTATATCCTGCTGGGGCCCCTGTATATCCTGCTGGGGCTCCTGTATATCCTGCTGGGGCTCCTGTATATCCTGCTGGGGCCCCTGTGTGTATATCCTGCTGGGGCTCCTGTATATCCTGCTGGGGCCCCTGTATATCCTGCTGGGGCCCCTGTATATCCTGCTGGGGCTCCTGTATATCCTGCTGGGGCCCCTGTATATCCTGCTGGGGCTCCTGTATATCCTGCTGGGGCCCCTGTATATCCTGCTGGGGCTCCTGTATATCCTGCTGGTGCCCCTGTATATCCTGCTGGGGCCCCTGTGTGTATATCCTGCTGGGGCCCCTGTATATCCTGCTGGGGCCCCTGTGTGTATATCCTGCTGGGGCCCCTGTATATCCTGCTGGGGCTCCTGTATATCCTGCTGGTGCCCCTGTATATCCTGCTGGGGCCCCTGTGTGTATATCCTGCTGGGGCCCCTGTATATCCTGCTGGGGCCCCTGTGTGTATATCCTGCTGGGGCCCCTGTATATCCTGCTGGGGCCCCTGTATATCCTGCTGGGGCCCCTGTATATCCTGCTGGGGCCCCTGTATATCCTGCTGGGGCCCCTGTATATCCTGCTGGGGCCCCTGTATATCCTGCTGGGGCTCCTGTATATCCTGCTGGGGCCCCTGTGTGTATATCCTGCTGGGGCCCCTGTATATCCTGCTGGGGCCCCTGTATATCCTGCTGGGGCCCCTGTATATCCTGCTGGGGCCCCTGTATATCCTGCTGGGGCCCCTGTATATCCTGCTGGGGCCCCTGTATATCCTGCGGGGGCCCCTGTATATCCTGCTGGGGCCCCTGTATATCCTGCTGGGGCCCCTGTGTGTATATCCTGTCAGGCTGTCAGTATAGCGGTGTGTGTGTGTGATGGCTGCGGCTGCTGCGTTACCTCTTGGCTGTCAGTATACCGGTGTGTGTGTGATGGCTGCGGCTGCTGCGTTACCTCTTGGCTGTCAGTATAGCGGTGTGTGTGTGATGGCTGCGGCTGCTGCGTTACCTCTTGGCTGTCAGTATAGCGGTGTGTGTGTGATGGCTGCGGCTGCTGCGTTACCTCTTGGCTGTCAGTATAGCGGTGTGTGTGTGATGGCTGCGGCTGCTGCGTTACCTCTTGGCTGTCAGTATAGCGGTGTGTGTGTGATGGCTGCGGCTGCTGCGTTACCTCTTGGCTGTCAGTATAGCGGTGTGTGTGATGGCTGCGGCTGCTGCGTTACCTCTTGGCTGTCAGTATAGCGGTGTGTGTGATGGCTGCGGCTGCTGCGTTACCTCTTGGCTGTCAGTATAGCGGTGTGTGTGATGGCTGCGGCTGCTGCGTTACCTCTTGGCTGTCAGTATAGCGGTGTGTGTGATGGCTGCGGCTGCTGCGTTACCTCTTGGCTGTCAGTATAGCTGTGTGTGTGTGTGTGATGGCTGCCGCTGCTGCGTTACCTCTTGGCTGTCAGTATAGCGGTGTGTGTGTGTGTGATGGCTGCCGCTGCTGCGTTACCTCTTGGCTGTCAGTATAGCGGTGTGTTTGATGGTTGCGGCTGCTGCGTTACCTCTTGGCTGTCAGTAAAGCGGTGTGTGTGTGAGTGCGGCCAGTGGGCGTGGCCTACTGTCCGTTTAGGAGGAAGTGTGGCACTTGTGGTTTGGTCGTTGGTGACGGCTGATAGGAGTCATGTGACCGCGCCGGAGCTGAAGTAAGTGTGCTGTGTGGTGGGGGGACGTCTGGTTTCTGCCCCTGTGTGGAATGTTATTACCCCACTGACACCCAGAGGCAACGTTCAGCCCCTGGAGCGATGTGACCCCTGTTCGCCTGGAGGGATGTGCCCCCTGCCCCCTGCAGGGATGTGACCCCTGCCCCCCTGGAGGGATGTGACCCCTACCCCTGGAGGGATGTGACCCCTGCCCCCCTGGAGGGATGTGACCCCTGCCCCCCTGGAGGGATGTGAAACCTTCCGCCCTGAATTGATGTGACCCCTGCCCCCCTGGAGGGATGTGACCCCTGCCCCCTAGAGGGATATGACCCCTGCCCCCCTGGAGGGATATGACCCCTGCCCCCCTGGAGGGATGTGAAACCTTCCGCCCTCAATTGATGTGACCCCTGCCCCCCTGGAGGGATGTGACCCCTGCCCCCCTGGAGGGATGTGACCCCTGCCCCCCTGGAGGGATGTGACCCCTGTTCCCTTGGAGGGATGTGACCCCTGCCCCCCTGGAGGGATGTGACCTCTGCCCCCCTGGAGGCATGTGACCCCTGCCCCCCTGGAGGGATGTGACCCCTGCCCCCCTGGAGGGATGTGACCCCTGCCCCCCTGGAGGGATGTGACCCCTGTTCCCCTGGAGGGATGTGACCCCTGCCCCCCTGGATGGATTTGACCCCTGCTCCCCTGGAGGGATGTGACCCCTGTTCCCCTGGAGGGATGTGACCCCTGTTCCCCTGAAAGGATGTGACCCCTGCCCCCTGGAGGGATGTGACCCCTGTTCCCCTGGAGGGATGTGACCCCTGCCCCCCTGGATGGATTTGACCCCTGTTCCCCTGGAGGGATGTGACCCCTGTTCCCCTGGAGGGATGTGACCCCTGTTCCCCTGAAAGGATGTGACCCCTGCCCCCTGGAGGAACGTGACCCCTGGCTCTGTGTGCCTCTCTTTCTGCCGTTGATGTGAATAGGGGCATATAGGTTGTGTAATATGACATCACTTCTCTGGTCTCTGTAGGAGCTGATGTCACTGGACAGGAAGGAGCGGGTCAGGATGGCGGAGGACAGCTCCAGCGCCAGCAGCGGCTCCCCCTCTCCCGGGGACACCCTGCCCTGGAACCTGTCCAAGAACCAGCGGGTCAAGAGGTCGTCCTCCACCTCAGGGAGCGGCACCGTGCTGGACGCGGCAGAGCGGGCAGTGATACGCATCGCAGGTAAGTGTCCCATCCTCATAGCACTGCCTGACATCCTCTGTGCTGCTGGGGATACCGTGTCACTTGTCTCCTGACATCCTCTGTGCTGCTGGGGATACCGTGTCACATGTCTCCTGACATCCTCTGTGCTGCTGGGGATACCTTGTCAATTGTCTCCTGACATCCTCTGTGCTGCTGGGGATACCGTGTCACATGTCTCCTGACATCCTCTGTGCTGCTGGGGATACCTTGTCAATTGTCTCCTGACATCCTCTGTGCTGCTGGGGATACCGTGTCACTTGTCTCCTGACATCCTCTGTGCTGCTGCGATATCTTGTTTTTACTCCACGTTCTATTTGGCATGTTGGTGCCTGCGGTGATATCATCACATAACAAAAGGTGTCTTTATAATTGTAAGACTAGACTGTGCCGCCCCATAGTGTACCGAGTGTGCCGCCCCATAGTGTACGGACTGTTCCGCCCCATAGTGTACGGACTGTGCGGCCCCATAGTGTACAGAGTGCGCCGCCCCATAGTGTACAGAGTGCGCCGCCCCATAGTGTACAGAGTGCGCGGCCCCATAGTGTACGGACTGCGCGGCCCCATAGTGTACGGACTGCGCGGCCCCATAGTGTACGGACTGCGCGGCCCCATAGTGTACGGAGTGCGCCGCCCCATAGTGTACGGAGTGCGCCGCCCCATAGTGTACGGAGTGCGCCGCCCCATAGTGTACGGAGTGCGCCGCCCCATAGTGTACGGAGTGCGCCGCCCCATAGTGTACGGAGTGCGCCGCCCCATAGTGTACGGACTGTGCGTCCCCATAGTGTACGGACTGTGCGTCCCCATAGTGTACGGACTGTGCGTCCCCATAGTGTACGGACTGTGCGGCCCCATAGTGTACGGACTGTGCGGCCCCATAGTGTACGGACTGCGCGGCCCCATAGTGTACGGACTGCGCGGCCCCATAGTGTACGGACTGCGCGGCCCCATAGTGTACGGAGTGCGCCGCCCCATAGTGTACGGAGTATGCGGCCCCATAGTGTGTTGCCCCATAGTGTACGGACTGTGCTGCCCCATAGTGTACGGAGTGTGCGCCCCATTTTGTATGGACTGTGCCGCCCCATAGTGTACGGACTGTGCCGCCCCATAGTGTACGGAGTGTGCCGCCCCATAGTGTACGGAGTGTGCCGCCCCATAGTGTACGGAGTGTGCCGCCCCATAGTGTACGGAGTGTTCCGCCCCATAGTGTACGAAGTGTGCCGCCCCATATTGTGCCGCCCCATAGTGTACGGAGTGTGCCGCCCCATATTGTGCCGCCCCATAGTGTACGGAGTGTGCGGCCCCATAGTGTACGGACTGTTCCGCCCCATAGTGTACGGACTGTGCCGCCCCATAGTGTACGGAGTGTGCCGCCCCATAGTGTACGGAGTGTGCCGCCCCATAGTGTACGGAGTGCGCCGCCCCATAGTGTACGGAGTGCGCCGCCCCATAGTGTACGGAGTGCGCCGCCCCATAGTGTACGGAGTGCGCCGCCCCATAGTGTACGGACTGTTCCGCCCCATAGTGTACGGAGTGTGCCGCCCCATAGTGTACGGACTGTGCCGCCCCATAGTGTACGGACTGTGCCGCCCCATAGTGTACGGAGTGTGCCGCCCCATAGTGTACGGAGTGCGCCGCCCCATGGTGTACGGTGTGCGCCGCCCCATGGTGTACGGAGTGTGCCGCCCCATAGTGTACGGACTGTGCCGCCCCATAGTGTACGGACTGTGCCGCCCCATAGTGTACGGACTGTGCCGCCCCATAGTGGACGGAGTGTGCCGCCCCATAGTGTACGGAGTGTGCCGCCCCATACTGTACGGAGTGTGCCGCCCCATACTGTACGGAGCGTGCCGCCCCATAGTGTGCCACCCCATAGTGTACGGAGTGTTCCACCCCATAGTGTACGGAGTGTGCCGCCCCATAGTGTACGGAGTGTGCCGCCCCATAGTGTACGGAGTGTGCCGCCCCATAGTGTACGGAGTGTGCCGCCCCATAGTGTACGGAGTGTGCCGCCCCATAGTGTACGGAGTGTGCCGCCCCATATTGTGCCGCCCCATATTGTGCCGCCCCATAGTGTACGGAGTGTGCCGCCCCATAGTGTACGGACTGTTCCGCCCCATAGTGCCGCCCCATAGTGTACGGACTGTGCCGCCCCATAGTGTACGGAATGTGCCGCCCCATAGTGTACGGAGTGTGCCGCCCCATAGTGTACGGAGTGTGCCGCCCCATAGTGTACGGAGAATGCCGCCCCATAGTGTACGGAGTGTGCCGCCCCATAGTGTACGGAGTGTGCCGCGCCCATAGTGTACGGAGTGTGCCGCGCCCATAGTGTACGGAGTGTGCCGCCCCATAGTGTACGGACTGTGCCGCCCCATAGTGTACGAGGTGTGCCGCCCCATAGTGTACGAGGTGTGCCGCCCCATAGTGTGTGGAGTGTGTCGCCCCATAGTGTACGGACTGTGCCGCCCCATAGTGTACGGAGTGTGCGCCCCATAGTGTGCCACCCCATAGTGTACGGACTGTGCTGCCCCATAGTGTACGGAGTGAGCAGCCCCATTTTGTATGGACTGTGCCGCCCCATAGTGTACGGACTGTGCCGCCCCATAGTGTACGGAGTGTGCCGCCCCATAGTGTACGGAGTGTGCCGCCCCATAGTGTACGGAATGTGCCGCCCCATAGTGTACGGAGTGTGCCGCGCCCATAGTGTACAGAGTGTGCTGCCCCATAGTGTACGAAGTGTGCCGCCTCATATTGTGCCGCCCCATAGTGTACGGAGTGTGCCGCCCCATATTGTGCCGCCCCATAGTGTACGGAGTGTGCCGCCCCATAGTGTACGGACTGTGCCGCCCCATAGTGTACGGAGTGCGCCACCCCATAGTGAACGGACTGTGCCGCCCCATAGTGTACAGACTGTGCCGCCTCATAGTGTACGGAGTGTGCCGCCCCATAGTGTACGGACTGTGCCGCTTCATAGTATACGGACTGTGCCCCCCCATAGTGTACAGACTGTGCCGCCTCATAGTGTACGGAGTGTGCCGCCCCATAGTGTACGGACTGTGCCGCTTCATAGTATACGGACTGTGCCCCCCCATAGTGTACGGAATGTGCCACCCCCATATTGTGCCGCCCCATAGTGTACGGAGTGTGCCGCCCCATAGTGTACGGAGTGTGCCGCCCCATAGTGTACGGAGTGTGCCGCCCCATAGTGTACAGAGTTTGCCGCCCCATAGTGTGCCGCCCCATAGTGTACGGAGTGTGCCGCCCCATAGTGTACAGAGTTTGCCGCCCCATAGTGTGCCGCCCCATAGTGTACAGAGTTTGCCGCCCCATAGTGTGCCGCCCCATAGTGTACGGAGTGTGCCGCCCCATAGTGTACGGAGTGTGCCGCCCCATAGTGTACGGAGTGTGCCGCCCCATAGTGTACAGAGTTTGCCGCCCCATAGTGTGCCGCCCCATAGTGTACGGAGTGCGCCGCCCCATAGTGTACGGAGTGCGCGGCCCCATAGTGTACGGAGTGCGCGGCCCCATAGTGTACGGAGTGCGCGGCCCCATAGTGTACGGAGTGCGCGGCCCCATAGTGTACGGAGTGCGCGGCCCCATAGTGTACGGAGTGCGCGGCCCCATAGTGTACGGAGTGCGCGGCCCCATAGTGTACGGAGTGCGCCGCCCCATAGTGTACGGAGTGCGCCGCCCCATAGTGTACAGAGTTTGCCGCCCCATAGTGTGCCGCCCCATAGTGTACGGAGTGTGCCGCCCCATAGTGTACAGAGTTTGCCGCCCCATAGTGTGCCGCCCCATAGTGTACGGAGTGTGCCGCCCCATAGTGTACGGAGTGTGCCGCCCCATAGTGTACAGAGTTTGCCGCCCCATAGTGTGCCGCCCCATAGTGTACGGAGTGCGCCGCCCCATAGTGTACGGAGTGCGCCGCCCCATAGTGTACGGAGTGCGCGGCCCCATAGTGTACGGAGTGCGCGGCCCCATAGTGTACGGAGTGCGCCGCCCCATAGTGTACGGAGTGCGCCGCCCCATAGTGTACAGAGTTTGCCGCCCCATAGTGTGCCGCCCCATAGTGTACGGAGTGCGCCGCCCCATAGTGTACGGAGTGCGCCGCCCCATAGTGTACAGAGTTTGCCGCCCCCATATTGTGCCGCCCCATAGTGTACAGAGTTTGCCGCCCCCATAGTGTGCCGCCCCATAGTGTACAGAGTGCGCCGCCCCATAGTGTACGGACTGCGCCGCCCCATAGTGTACGGACTGCGCCGCCCCATAGTGTACGGACTGCGCCGCCCCATAGTGTACGGACTGCGCCGCCCCATAGTGTACGGACTGCGCCGCCCCATAGTGTACGGACTGCGCCGCCCCATAGTGTACGGACTGCGCCGCCCCATAGTGTACGGACTGCGCCGCCCCATAGTGTACGGACTGCGCCGCCCCATAGTGTACGGACTGCGCCGCCCCATAGTGTACGGACTGCGCCGCCCCATAGTGTACGGAGTGCGCCGCCCCATAGTGTACGGAGTGCGCCGCCCCATAGTCTACGGAGTGCGCCGCCCCATAGTCTACGGACAGTGCCGCCCCATAGTGTACGGACTGTGCCGCCCCATAGTGTACGGACTGTGCCGCCCCTCATTGCTTGACGTCTGATACGGGAGGAGGTTTTGCACTATGGGCAGGAATTTACAGTGCTGGAGATTTGTTACAGTGTGTAACACATCATGTGACTGGTCACCTGCCCACAGGATCACGCTGGGCGCTATAGTGTCCACCAGATGGCAGCATCGTCTCATCCTCACAACCCCGCTCTGTCCGAAACATTGTAACAGACCATCAGGCCAGCAGTGCGGGGACTGTACTGATATACTGTAACCATCAGGCCAGCAGTGCGGGGACTGTACTGATATTATGTAACCATCAGGCCAGCAGTGCGGGGACCGTACTGATATTATGTAACCATCAGGCCAGCAGTGCGGGGACCGTACTGATATTATGTAACCATCAGGCCAGCAGTGCGGGGACCGTACTGATATACTGTAACCATCAGGCCAGCAGTGCGGGGACCGTACTGATATACTGTAACCATCAGGCCAGCAGTGCGGGGGACCGTACTGATATACTGTAACCATCAGGCCAGCAGTGCGGGGACCGTACTGATATACTGTAACCATCAGGCCAGCAGTGCGGGGACCGTACTGATATACTGTAACCATCAGGCCAGCAGTGCGGGGACCGTACTGATATACTGTAACCATCAGGCCAGCAGTGCGGGGACCGTACTGATATACTGTAACCATCAGGCCAGCAGTGCGGGGACCGTACTGATATACTGTAACCATCAGGCCAGCAGTGCGGGGACCGTACTGATATACTGTAACCATCAGGCCAGCAGTGCGGGGACCGTACTGATATACTGTAACCATCAGGCCAGCAGTGCGGGGACCGTACTGATATACTGTAACCATCAGGCCAGCAGTGCGGGGACCGTACTGATATACTGTATCCATCAGGCCAGCAGTGCGGGGACCGTACTGATATACTGTAACCATCAGGCCAGCAGTGCGGGGACCGTACTGATATACTGTAACCATCAGGCCAGCAGTGCGGGGACCGTACTGATATAATGTAACCATCAGGCCAGCAGTGCGGGGACCGTACTGATATAATGTAACCATCAGGCCAGCAGTGCGGGGACCGTACTGATATAATGTAACCATCAGGCCAGCAGTGCGGGGACCGTACTGATATAATGTAA
Organism: Dendropsophus ebraccatus; assembly: GCF_027789765.1. NCBI lineage: Eukaryota > Metazoa > Chordata > Amphibia > Anura > Hylidae > Dendropsophus > Dendropsophus ebraccatus. The sequence continues at coordinate 3,146,500 of NC_091455.1, forward strand.
CCATCAGGCCAGCAGTGCGGGGACCGTACTGATATAATGTAACCATCAGGCCAGCAGTGCGGGGACCGTACTGATATAATGTAACCATCAGGCCAGCAGTGCGGGGACCGTACTGATATACTGTAACCATCAGGCCAGCAGTGCGGGGACTGTACTGATATAATGTAACCATCAGGCCAGCAGTGCGGGGACTGTACTGATATACTGTAACCATCAGGCCAGCAGTGCGGGGACTGTACTGATATCCTGTAACCATCAGGCCTGCAGTGCTGGGACTGTACTGATATACTGTAACCATCAGGCCAGCAGTGCTGGGACTGTACTGATATAATGTAACCATCAGGCCAGCAGTGCGGGGACTGTACTGATATAATGTAACCATCAGGCCAGCAGTGCGGGGACTGTACTGATATACTGTAACCATCAGGCCAGCAGTGCGGGGACTGTACTGATATAATGTAACCATCAGGCCAGCAGTGCGGGGACTGTACTGATATACTGTAACCATCAGGCCAGCAGTGCGGGGACTGTACTGATATACTGTAACCATCAGGCCAGCAGTGCGGGGACTGTACTGATACACTGTAACCATCAGGCCAGCAGGGGGACTGTACTGATATAATGTAACCATCAGGCCAGCAGGGGGACTGTACTGATATAATGTAACCATCAGGCCAGCAGTGCGGGGACTGTACTGATATACTGTAACCATCAGGCCAGCAGTGCGGGGACTGTACTGATATAATGTAACCATCAGGCCAGCAGTGCGGGGACTGTACTGATATACTGTAACCATCAGGCCAGCAGTGCGGGGACTGTACTGATATAATGTAACCATCAGGCCAGCAGTGCGGGGACCGTACTGATATACTGTAACCATCAGGCCAGCAGTGCGGGGACTGTACTGATATAATGTAACCATCAGGCCAGCAGTGCGGGGACTGTACTGATATAATGTAAAGCCCCTCAGGTCTCGCCGCAGTGCATGCTGGGAGATGCCTGTAGTGCCCTGGGAATGACAGGATAACCTCAAAGGGCTGAGATAAATGTCCGAATGTGATGAGTCACTGAAGAGGGAGGGGAGGGCGTGTAACATGGCCCCAACGTGTTTCCCACGCTCAGTCTCAGGGGACAACGGGGGGAGAATATGTGATGAACCATGGAAAACGCATATAGGTTCTCCCCCCCACAGCTGCGCTCTTTCCCAGCAGAATAGTGAGTGCAGCTCCGGAGTATAATCGGTGTCTGATCCCAGTCCGGTATAATCGGGATAGGGCCATTTCCAGTGTTATATGGCTGATACCAGTATACCCCCCCCCCCCAGTGTTATATGGCTGATACCAGTATACTGCCCCCTTATACCAGTCTAGGATACCCCCCCCCCCAGTGTTATATGGCTGATACCAGTATACTGTCCCCTTATACCAGTCTAGGATACCCCCCCCAGTGTTATGTGGCTGATACCAGTATACTGTCCCCTTATACCAGTCTAGGACCCCCCCCCCCCAGTGTTATATGGCTGTTACCAGTATACTGTCCCCTTATACCAGTCTAGGATACCCCCCCCCCAGTGCTATATGGGTGATACCAGTATACTGTCCCCTTATACCAGTCTAGGATACCCCCCCCCCCAGCGTTATATGGCTGATACCAGTATACTGTCCCCTTATACCAGTCTAGGATATACCTCCCCCCCCCCCCCCCCCCGTGTTATATGGCTGATACCAGTATACTGTCCCCTTATACCAGTCTAGGATACCCCCCCCCCCAGTGTTATATGGCTGATACCAGTATACTGTCCCCTTATACCAGTCTAGGATACCCCCCCCCCAGTGTTATATGGCTGATACCAGTATACTGTCCCCTTATACCAGTCTAGGATATACCTCCCCCCCCCCCCCCCCGTGTTATATGGCTGATACCAGTATACTGTCCCCTTATACCAGTCTAGGATACCCCCCCCCAGTGTTATATGGCTGATACCAGTATACTGTCCCCTTATACCAGTCTAGGATACCCCCCCCCCAGTGTTATATGGCTGATACCAGTATACCCCCCCACCCCCCAGTGTTATATGGCTGATACCAGTATACTGTCCCCTTATACCAGTCTAGGATACCCCCCCCCCCCAGTGTTATATGGCTGATACCAGTATACTGCCCCCTTATACCAGTCTAGGATACCCCCCCCCCCAGTGTTATATGGCTGATACCAGTATACTGTCCCCTTATACCAGTCTAGGATACCCCCCCCCCAGTGTTATATGGCTGATACCAGTATACTGTCCCCTTATACCAGTCTAGGATACAACCCCCCCCCCCCCCAGTGTTATATGGCTGATACCAGTATACTGTCCCCTTATACCAGTCTAGGATACCCCCCCCCCCCCCCCCAGTGTTATATGGCTGATACCAGTATACTGTCCCCTTATACCAGTCTAGGATATACCCCCCCCCCAGTGTTATATGGCTGATACCAGTATACTGTCCCCTTATACCAGTCTAGGATACACCCCCCCCCCCCCAGTGTTATATGGCTGATACCAGTATACTGTCCCCTTATACCAGTCTAGGATACCCCCCCCCAGTGCTATATGGCTGATACCAGTATACTGTCCCCTTATACCAGTCTAGGATCCCCCCCCCAGTGTTATATGGCTGATACCAGTATACTGTCCCCTTATACCAGTCTAGGACCCCCCCCAGTGTTATATGGCTGATACCAGTATACTGTCCCCTTATACCAGTCTAGGATACCCCCCCCCCCAGTGTTATATGGCTGATACCAGTATACTGCCCCCTTATACCAGTCTAGGACCCCCCCCCCCAGTGTTATATGGCTGATACCAGTATACTGTCCCCTTATACCAGTCTAGGATCCCCCCCCCAGTGCTATATGGCTGATACCAGTATACTGTCCCCTTATACCAGTCTAGGATCCCCCCCCCAGTGTTATATGGCTGATACCAGTATACTGTCCCCTTATACCAGTCTAGGATACCCCCCCCCCCAGTGTTATATGGCTGATACCAGTATACTGCCCCCTTATACCAGTCTAGGACCCCCCCCCCCCCAGTGTTATATGGCTGATACCAGTATACTGTCCCCTTATACCAGTCTAGGATCCCCCCCCCAGTGCTATATGGCTGATACCAGTATACTGTCCCCTTATACCAGTCTAGGATCCCCCCCCCAGTGTTATATGGCTGATACCAGTATACTGTCCCCTTATACCAGTCTAGGACCCCCCCCAGTGTTATATGGCTGATACCAGTATACTGTCCCCTTATACCAGTCTAGGATGCCCCCCCCCCAGTGTTATATGGCTGATACCAGTATACTGTCCCCTTATACCAGTCTAGAATGCCCCCCCCCCAGTGTTATATGGCTGATACCATTATACTGTCCCCTTATACCAGTCTAGGATACACCTCCCCCCCCAGTGTTATATGGCTGATACCAGTATACTGTCACCTTATACCAGTCTAGGATACCCCCCCCCCAGTGTTATGTGGCTGATACCAGTATACTGTCCCCTTATACCAGTCTAGGACCCCCCCCCCCCCCCCCCAGTGTTATATGGCTGATACCAGTATACTGTCCCCTTATACCAGTCTAGGATACCCCCCCCCAGTGTTATATGGCTGATACCAGTATACTGTCCCCTTATACCAGTCTAGGATACCCCCCCCAGTGTTATATGGCTGATACCAGTATACTGTCCCCTCATACCAGTCTAGGACACAGCAGGCAGTGCCCGGGTGGATGGGAAGTCCCGGCTCTCGGGGGAGGGGGGGGGGGGCTGCTCCTTGGACCTTCCAGGGATTCCTGGTTCTGGAGTCTGTGAGGTAATCCAGGGCAGAACGGTGGAAATCCCTGGGTATGGTAATCCAGCACAATCAGGACTGCTGGACCACACACATAGGGGACATGGTCCCTGACTGCCTGGGGGACACCACATCTATAGATCCTGATGGTCCAACTGTGTGGTTCCGGGATATTCCCAGTGAGGAGATGGATGGGAAAGTGTGGGTCCTGGATAGTCCCAGTGAGGAGATGGATGGGAAAGTGTGGGTCCTGGATAGTCCCAGTAAGGAGATGGATGGGAAAGTGTGGGTTCTGGATAGTCCCAGGCAGGCGATGAATGGGTTGTGTGGGTCCTGTATAGTCCCAGTCAGGACATGGATGGGACCGTGTGGGTCCTGGATAGTCCCAGTCAGGAGATGGATGGGACCGTGTGGGTCCTGGATAGTCCCAGTCAGGAGATGAATGGGTTGTATGGGTCCTGGATAGTCCCAGTCAGGAGATGAATGGGAAAGTGTGGGTCCTGGATAGTCCCAGTCAGGAGATGGATGGGACCATTTTGATCCTTCATATTAGTCAGGAAGTAAAAGGTCGGTCCTAGATCCGCAGGGAGGGATTGTGAAGGTGCTGGATATTTACTAACAACTTTAGGTGGTTTTCTCAAACAGGATATTTTTAGGCGTGATGATGTTGATGTTCTCAGAAGTGAGGATATTCTCATGGGGGGAGGATATTCTCATGGGGGGGGGAGGTTATTCTCATGGGGGGAGGATATTCTCATGGGGGGAGGATATTCTCATGGGGGGAGGATATTCTCATGGGGGGAGGATATACTTATGAGGGGGAGGATATACTCATGGGGGGAGGATATTCTCATGGGGGGAGGATATTCTCATGGGGGGAGGATATTCTCATGGGGGGAGGATATTCTCATGGGGGGAGGATATTCTCATGGGGGGGAGGATATTCTCATGGGGGGGAGGATATTCTCATGGGGGGGAGGATATTCTCATGGGGGGGAGGATATTCTCATGGGGGGGAGGATATTCTCATGGGGGGGAGGATATTCTCATGGGGGGGAGGATATTCTCATGGGGGGGAGGATATTCTCATGGGGGGAGGATATTCTCATGGGGGGGAGGATATTCTCATGGGGGGAGGATATTCTCATGGGGGGGAGGATATTCTCATGGGGGGAGGATATACTCATGGGGGAACGATATTCTCATGGGGAGGATATACTTATGAGGGGGGAGGATATTCTCATGGGGGGGAGGATATTCTCATGGGGGGAGGATATTCTCATGGGGGGAGGATATTCTCATGGGGGGAGGATATTCTCATGGGGGGAGGATATACTCATGGGGGAACGATATTCTCATGGGGAGGATATACTTATGAGGGGGGAGGATATTCTCATGGGGGATGATATACTTATGGGGGGAGGATATACTCATGGGGGAACGATATTCTCATGGGGGGAGAATATACCTGTGTGGGGAGGATATACTAATGGGGGGAGGATATTCTTAGTGGGGTGGGGACATTCTCGGAGGAAGGATATTCTCGGGGTGGGGGGTATTCTCGGGGGAGGATGGTCCTTGGGAATTTCTTCCTCATCAGGGTGGGGAGGGGCTGTGGAGGATGTTTGTAGTTACTGTTGTGTGACAATGAGGGGCAGGAATGATCAGTATGTGACATCTTGTTTTACCTGTTACCTGCGAGAATAGGAAAAGGTTTCATGTGCGATCAGTGAGCACCAGATATATAGATGATATAGTAACCTGGCACCAGATATATAGATGAGTATAGTAACCTGGCACCAGATATATAGATGATATAGTAACCTGGCACCAGATATATAGATGAGTATAGTAACCTGGCACCAGATATATAGATGAGTATAGTAACCTGGCACCAGATATATAGATGAGTATAGTAACCTGGCACCAGATATATAGATGAGTATAGTAACCTGGCACCAGATATATAGATGAGTATAGTAACCTGGCACCAGATATATAGATGATATAGTAACCTGGCACCAGATATATAGATGATATAGTAACCTGGCACCAGATATATAGATGATATAGTAACCTGGCACCAGATATATAGATGATATAGTAACCTGGCACCAGATATAGATGATATAGTAACCTGGCACCAGATATAGATGAGTATAGTAACCTGGCACCAGATATATAGATGATATAGTAACCTGGCACCAGATATATAGATGAGTATAGTAACCTGGCACCAGATATATAGATGAGTATAGTAACCTGGCACCAGATATATAGATGAGTATAGTAACCTGGCACCAGATATATAGATGAGTATAGTAACCTGGCACCAGATATATAGATGAGTATAGTAACCTGGCACCAGATATATAGATGATATAGTAACCTGGCACCAGATATATAGATGATATAGTAACCTGGCACCAGATATATAGATGATATAGTAACCTGGCACCAGATATATAGATGATATAGTAACCTGGCACCAGATATAGATGATATAGTAACCTGGCACCAGATATAGATGATATAGTAACCTGGCACCAGATATAGATGATATAGTAACCTGGCACCAGATATATAGATGATATAGTAACCTGGCACCAGATATATAGATGATATAGTAACCTGGCACCAGATATAGATGAGTATAGTAACCTGGCACCAGATATAGATGAGTATAGTAACCTGGCACCAGATATATAGATGATATAGTAACCTGGCACCAGATATAGATGATATAGTAACCTGGCACCAGATATAGATGATATAGTAACCTGGCACCAGATATAGATGATATAGTAACCTGGCACCAGATATAGATGATATAGTAACCTGGCACCAGATATAGATGATATAGTAACCTGGCACCAGATATATAGATGATATAGTAACCTGGCACCAGATATATAGATGATATAGTAACCTGGCACCAGATATATAGATGATATAGTAACCTGGCACCAGATATATAGATGATATAGTAACCTGGTACCAGATATATAGATGATATAGTAACCTGGTACCAGATATATAGATGATATAGTAACCTGGCACCAGATATATAGATGATATAGTAACCTGACACCAGATATATAGATGATATAGTAACCTGGCACCAGATATATAGATGATATAGTAACCTGGCACCAGATATATAGATGATATAGTAACCTGGTACCAGATATATAGATGATATAGTAACCTGGCACCAGATATATAGATGATATAGTAACCTGGTACCAGATATATAGATGAGTATAGTAACCTGGCACCAGATATAGATGATATAGTAACCTGGCACCAGATATATAGATGATATAGTAACCTGGCACCAGATATATAGATGATATAGTAACCTGGCACCAGATATAGATGATATAGTAACCTGGTGCCAGATATATTGATGATATAGTAACCTGGTACCAGATATATAGATGATATAGTAACCTGGCACCAGATATATATATACACTAGAAAATGTACCCGGCGCTGCCCGGGTATAAAGTGTCAGTGTGTTAATTAGATTTGTTCTAAGGTGCCCAGGAGGCCAAGCTAAAGGTATTGTTTCATCTGAGTTAATCAGTGGAATTAGTGTATACCTGTAGTGCATAGATGGAGGGGTTCTGTATACCCACAATGTATAGTTTTTAGGGGTCTTGCATATCTGTAGTGCATAGTTGGGGGGGGCTGTATACCTATAGTGTATAGTTGAGGGAGGTCCTGTATACCTGCAGTGTACAGTTGGTGAAGGTCCTGTATACCTGTACTGTATAGTTCGGGGGTCCTGTATACCTGTAGTATATAGTTGGTGCTGTATACCTGTAATGTATAGTTGGTGGAGGTCTTGTATACCTGTAGTTTATAGTTTGAGGGTCCTGGATACCTGTAGTGTATAATTGGTGGAGGTCCTGTATACCTGTAGTGTATAGTTTGGGGGTCCTGTATACCTGTAGTATATTTGGGGTCCTGTATACTTGTAGTATAGAGTTGGTGAAGGTGCTGTATACCTGTATTATAGAGTTGGTGTAGGTCCTGTATACCTGTAGTGTATGGTTTTGAGGTCCTGTATACCTGTAGTGTATAGTTTGGGGTCCTATATACCTGTAGTATATAGTTGGTGGAGTTCCTGTATACCTGAAGTATTTAGTTGGTGGAGGTCCTGTATACCTGTAGTATATAGTTTTGGGGTCCTGTATACCTGTAGTGTAAAGTTTGCGGTCCTGTATACCTGTAGTATATAGTTTTGTGGAGGTCCCGTGCACTTGTATTGTATAGTTTTGGGGTCCTGTATACCTGTAGTGTCCTGTATACCTGCAGGGTTGTATTTACCCGTATGGCAGTGTTATTCAGTCACAGTGTGTCGGTATTGGTCATGTCTGGTATGGGGGTGTTATCCAGTCACAGTATGGCGGTATTGGTCAGGTCTGGTGTGGCGGTGTTATCCAGTCACGGTATGGTGGTATTGGTCAGGTCTGGTATAGCGGTGTTATCCAGTCACAGTATGGCAGTATTGGTCAGGTCTGATATGATGGTGTTATCCAGTCACAGTATGGTGGTATTGGTCAGGACTGGTGTGGCGGTGTTACCCAGTCACAGTTTGCCGGTATTGGTCAGGTCTGGTATGACAGTGTTATCCAGCACAGTATAGCGGTATTGGTCAGGTCTGGTGTGGCGGTGTTATCCATTCACAGTATGGCGGTATTGGTCAGGTCTTATATGACAGTGTTATCCAGTCACAGTATGGCGGTATTGGTCAGGTCTGGTATGACAGTGTTATCCAGTCACAGTATGGCAGTATTGGTCAGGTCTGGTGTGGCAGTGTTATCCAGTCACAGTATGGCGGTATTGTTCAGGTCAGGTATGGCAGTGTTATCCAGTCACAGTATGTTGGTATCAGGTCTGGTATAGCAGTGTTATCCAGTCACAGTGTGGCGGTATTGGTCAGGTCTGGTATGACAGTGTTATCCAGTCACAGTATGGCGGTATTGGTCAGGTCTGGTATGACAGTGTTATCCAGTCACAGTATAGCGGTATTGGTCAGGTCTGGTGTGGCAGTGTTATCCAGCACAGTATGGCGGTATTGGTCAGGTCTGGTGTGGCAGTGTTATCCAGTCACAGTATGGCGGTATTGGTCAGGTCTGGTGTGGCGGTGTTACCCAGTCACAGTATGGCGGTATTGGTCAGGTCTGGTCTGGCAGTGTTATTCAGTCACAGTATGGCGGTATTGGTCAGGTCTGGTATGACAGTGTTATCCAGCACAGTATGGCGGTATTGGTCAGGTCTGGTGTAGCAGTGTTACCCAGTCACAGTTTGGTATACCTGTTGTGCCCTGTATATACATGTACTGTATGGATGGAGTAGGGGGCCCTGTATATACATGTACTGTATAGATGAAGTAGGGGGTCCTGTATACATGTACTGTATAGATGGAGTAGGGGGTCCAATATATACATGTACTGTATAGATGGAGTAGGGTCCTGTATATACATGTACTGTATAGATGGAGTAGGGGGCCCTGTATATACATGTACTGTATAGATGGAGTAGGGGGCCCTGTATACATGTACTGTATAGATGGAGTAGGGGGTCCTGTATACATGTACTGTATAGATGGAGTGGGGGGTCCTGTGTACATGTACTGTATAGATGGAGCAGGGGGTCCTGTATATACATGTACTGTATAGATGGAGTAGGGGGTCCTGTATATACATGTACTGTATAGATGGAGTAGGGGGTCCTGTATACATGTACTCAGTAGCGGTCTTGGGCACCACGCATACCACGCAATTGCGTGGGGCCCCCGACATCCAGGGGGGCCCCGCTCTGGTGCCCAAGACCGCTGCGGCTAACTATGTGCGCTCGTAACGAGCGCACATAGTTACAGGCAGCAGCGGCACTGACAGGGCAGGAGCCATTGGCTCCCTCCCTGTCAGTCACTCTTGTGGCCGCAGGAAGTGTTTTCCCTGCGGTCACAAGAGGCTGCTCTGTGTCTCTGGTGCCGGCGCTCGAGGCGTCACTGGAGCGCCGGTGCCATGACAACGGTAGAGCGGCCTCTTGTGACCGCAGGGGAAACACTTCCCGCGGCCACAAGAGGGAAGAGACGAGAAGAGAAGAGGAGACGCCGGACCCAGGTGAGTAAAAATGTTTCTTTTTTTTGTTTTTTTGTGTGTGTTATATATAGGGGGCCTATATAAAACGGGAGGAGCGCACAGGGGGCCTATATAAACGGGGGGAGCGCACAGGGGGCTATATAAACGGGGGAGCGCACAGGGGGGCTATATAAACGGGGGGAGCGCACAGGGGGGCTATATAAACGGGGGAGCGCACAGGGGGCTATATAAATGGAGGAGCGCACAGGGGGGCTATATAAACGGGGGGAGCACAAAGTGGGGGTCTATATAAACGGGGGAGCGCACAGGGGGGCTATATAAACAGGAGAGCACACAGGGGGATTCTATATAAGTGGGGTAGTGCACGGGGGCTATATAAACGGGGGGAGCGCACAGGGGGCTATATAAACGGGAGCACACAGGGGGCTATATACAAGTGGGGGAGCTCACAGGGGGGCTATATACAAGTGGGGGAGCTCACAGGGGGGCTATATACAAGTGGGGGAGCTCACAGGGGGCTATATACAAGTGGGGGAGCTCACAGGGAGGCTATATACAAGTGGGGGAGCACACAGGGGGTATATAAAACTGGGGGCAGCACACGGGGGGTATATACAACTGGGGGCAGCACACGGGGGGTATATACAACTGGGGGCAGCACACGGGGGGTATATACAACTGGGGGGAGCACACGGGTATATACGACTGGGAGAAGCACACAGGGGGTCTATATAGTATACTGGGGGAGCACACAGGGGGGCTATGTATAACTGGAGGATCACACAGGTCTATATATAACTGCGGGAGCACACAGGGGGGTCTATATACCACTGGGGACAGCACACAAGAGGTATATACTACTGGGGGCAGCACACAAGTGGTATTTACTACTGTCGGCAGCGCACAAGGGGTCTATATAACTGGGGGCAGCACACAGCGCTCTTAATTACATTGGGACTGCACAGAAGTGCCTATATGCCTCACTACTATACTGGGGCACAGGGCATACCTAATTATTAAGTGGGGGCACAGGGACACCTTTAATCTGTGGGGGCACAGAGGGGCGTAACTACTATATCGGGGTACAGGGGACCTAACTACTGTATGTGTTGGAGCCTAAAATATTTCTCTGACAGATTCTGGAGGGAAGATTACCAGCCGGGAGAAGACTTCAAGGTGGCCCAGGCTGGATGGAGAGAGAAAGAAAAAAAAGTAAAAGACGCTGATCAGAGAAGACGCCTCCTGTAAGTCACTGGATGTAACTGCACTCTGTTATAGGGTTGTAGTGTTAGGGGTCATGGTGTGGCAGTATTATGTTATGGCATCAATGGTAATATCTTCCTGTTTTGTTCAGAGCAGTTTTGAGGTGATATGTAATCTCTATGGTGGTAGGAGGGTTATAAGAGGACTACTGGGGGGGGGGCATGGGGGGGCCACAGACATGACTTTGCTTGGGACCCCAGAAATGCCAAGACCGCCCCTGCATGTACTGTATAGATGGAGTAGGGGGCCGTGTATATACATGTACTGTATAGATGGAGTAGGGTGTCCTGTATACATGTACTGTATAGATGAGTAGGGGGTCCTGTATACATGTACTGTATAGATGGAGTAGGGGGTCCTGTATACATGTACTGTATAGATGGAGTAGGGGGTCCTGTATATACATGTACTGTATAGATGGAGTAGGGGGTCCTGTATACATGTACTGTATAGATGGAGTAGGGGGCCCTGTATATACATGTACTGTATAGATGGAGTAGGGGGTCCTGTATACCTGTACTGTATATATGGAGTAGGGGGTCCTGTATATACATGTACTGTATAGATGGAGTAGGGGGCCCTGTATATACATGTACTGTATAGATGGAGTAGGGGGTCCTGTATATACAGTACATGTATATACAGGGCCCCCTACTCCATCTATACAGTACATGTATATACAGGGCCCCCTACTCCATCTATACAGTACATGTATATACAGGGCCCCCTACTCCATCTATACAGTACATGTATACAGGACCCCCTACTCCATCTATACAGTACATGTATACAGGGTCCTGTATACATGTACTGTATAGATGGAGTAGGGGGTCCTGTATACATGTACTGTATAGATGGAGTAGGGGGTCCTGTATATACATGTACTGTATAGATGGAGTAGGGGGTCCTGTATATACATGTACTGTATAGATGGAGTAGGGGGTCCTGTATATACATGTACTGTATAGATGGAGTAGGGGGTCCTGTATACATGTACTGTATAGATGGAGTAGGGGGCCCTTTATATACATGTACTGTATAGATGGAGTAGGGGGTCCTGTATATACATGTACTGTATAGATGAAGTAGGGGGCCTTGTATACATGTACTGTATAGATGGAGTAGGGGGTCCTGTATATACATGTACTGTATAGATGGAGTAGGGGGTCCTGTATATACATGTACTGTATAGATGGAGTAGGGGGTCCTGTATACATGTACTGTACAGATGGAGTAGGGGGTCCTGTATATACATGTACTGTATAGATGGAGTAGGGGGTCCTGTATACATGTACTGTATAGATGGAGTAGGGGGCCCTTTATATACATGTACTGTATAGATGGAGTAGGGGGTCCTGTATATACATGTACTGTATAGATGAAGTAGGGGGCCTTGTATACATGTACTGTATAGATGGAGTAGGGGGTCCTGTATATACATGTACTGTATAGATGGAGTAGGGGGTCCTGTATATACATGTACTGTATAGATGGAGTAGGGGGTCCTGTATACATGTACTGTATAGATGGAGTAGGGGGTCCTGTATACATGTACTGTATAGATGGAGTAGGGGGTCCTGTATACATGTACTGTATAGATGGAGTAGGGGGTCCTGTATATACATGTACTGTATAGATGGAGTAGGGGGCCCTGTATATACATGTACTGTATACATGGAGTAGGGGGTCCTGTATATATATATATATACTGTATAGATGGAGTAGGGGGTCCTGTATACATGTACTGTATAGATGGAGTAGGGGGTCCTGTATATAGATGTAGTGTATAGATGGAGTAGGGGGTCCTGTATATACATGTACTGTATAGATGGAGTAGGGGGCCCTGTATATACATGTACTGTATACATGGAGTAGGGGGTCCTGTATATATTTATATATATATATATATATATATATATATATATATATATACTGTATAGATGGAGTAGGGGGTCCTGTATACATGTACTGTATAGATGGAGTAGGGGGCCCTGTATATAGATGTAGTGTATAGATGGAGTAGGGGGTCCTGTATATACATGTACTGTATAGATGGAGTAGGGGGTCCTGTATACATGTACTGTATAGATGGAGTAGGGGGCCCTGTATATACATGTACTGTATAGATGGAGTAGGGGGTCCTGTATACCTGTACTGTATATATGGAGTAGGGGGTCCTGTATATACATGTACTGTATAGATGGAGTAGGGGGCCCTGTATATACATGTACTTTATAGATGGAGTAGGGGGTCCTGTATACATGTACTGTATAGATGGAGTAGGGGGTCCTGTATATACATGTACTGTATAGATGGAGTAGGGGGTCCTGTATATACATGTACTGTATAGATGGAGTAGGGGGTTCTGTATATACATGTACTGTATAGATGGAGTAGGGGGCCCTGTATACATGTACTGTATAGATGGAGTAGGGGGTCCTGTATACATGTACTGTATAGATGGAGTAGGGGGCCCTGTATATACATGTACTGTATAGATGGAGTAGGGGTCCTGTATACATGTACTGTATAGATGGAGTAGGGGGTCCTGTATATACATGTACTGTATAGTTGGAGTAGGGGGTCCTGTATATACATGTACTGTATAGATGGAGTAGGGGGTCCTGTATATACATGTACTGTATAGATGGAGTAGGGGGTCCTGTATATACATGTACTGTATGGATGGAGTAGGGGGTCCTGTATATACATGTACTGTATAGTTGGAGTAGGGGGTCCTGTATATACATGTACTGTATAGATGGAGTAGGGGGCCCTGTATACATGTACTGTATGGATGGAGTAGGGGGTCCTGTATATACATGTACTGTATAGATGGAGTAGGGGGTTCCTGTATATACATGTACTGTATAGATGGAGTAGGGGGTCCTGTATACCTGTCCTGTATAGATGCAGTAGGGGGCCCTGTATATACATGTACTGTATAGATGGAGTAGGGGGTCCTGTATACATGTACTGTATAGATGGAGTAGGGGGTCCTGTATACCTGTACTGTATAGATGGAGTAGGGGGTCCTGTATACCTGTACTGTATAGATGTAGTAGGGGGTCCTGTATACATGTACTGTATAGATGTAGTAGGGGGTCCTGTATATACATGTACTGTATAGATGGAGTAGGGGGTCCTGTATATACATGTACTGTATAGATGTAGTAGGGGGTCCTGTATATACATGTACTGTATAGATGTAGTAGGGGGTCCTGTATATACATGTACTGTATAGATGGAGTAGGGGGTCCTGTATACATGTACTGTATAGATGGAGTAGGGGGTCTACCAGTTATTACTGTGGATGTTGTGAGGCAGCTTCCCTAGCAACCATTGCTCCCTGTGAAAATGAAAGCAGTAATCCTATTGGTTGCTAAGACTCCAACTGCCGTGTCTGCTGCAGCTAATTATATCACCTGTGTGTGCAGTGAGGAGATTTTCCCATTCATCTCTATGGGGCGCCTCTTTCCCCTCCCCCTCCCCTCCTGTACATCTGGCGGGGACGGGACCTTCGCAATAACCTTCCCGGGCACCAAATGTATCTGTGGGCCAAATTTGGGGTCAAACGGTTCAGGCGTTTGGAAGTCTATAGAGGACAGACGGACAGACAGACAGACTTTGATTTTTATGATATAGATAGTAACCTGGCACCAGATATATAGATGATATAGTAACCTGGCACCAGATATATAGATGATATAGTAACCTGGCACCAGATATATAGATGAGTATAGTAACCTGGTACCAGATATATTGATGATATAGTAACCTGGCACCAGATATATAGATGATATAGTAACCTGGCACCAGATATATAGATGATATAGGAACCTGGCATCAGATATAGATGATATAGGAACCTGGCACCAGATATATAGATGATATAGTAACCTGGTACCAGATATATAGATGATATAGTAACCTGGCACCAGATATAGATGATATAGTAACCTGGCACCAGATATAGATGATATAGTAACCTGGCACCAGATATATAGATGATATAGGAACCTGGCACCAGATATATAGATGATATAGTAACCTGGTACCAGATATATAGATGATATAGTAACCTGGCACCAGATATATAGATGATATAGTAACCTGGCACCAGATATATAGATGAGTATAGTAACCTGGCACCAGATATAGATGATATAGTAACCTGGCACCAGATATAGATGATATAGTAACCTGGCACCAGATATAGATGAGTATAGTAACCTGGCATCAGATATATAGATGAGTATAGTAACCTGGCACCAGATATAGATGAGTATAGTAACCTGGCATCAGATATATAGATGAGTAATATGATTTCTTATTCTGATATGTAAAAGAAAGAAACAAACATTCAGAAACAGCAGAAACTCTTAAACCAAAACGCTCTTAAATCAAGTTACTCTTATACCAAGGTACCACTGTACAGGACTCAATATATAGTATATTATTAGCTTGGCACCAGGTATAGTATAATATACAGGACTCCATGTATAGTATATTATTAGCTTGGCATCGGGTATAGTATAATATACAGGACTCCATGTATAGTATATTATTAGCTTGGCACCAGGTATAGTATAACATACAGGACTCCATGTATAGTATATTATTAGATTGGCATCGGGTATAGTATAATATACAGGACTCCATGTATAGTATATTATTAGCTTGGCACCAGGTATAGTATAATATACAGGACTCCATGTATAGTATATTATTAGCTTGGCACCAGGTATAGTATAATATACAGGACTCCATGTATAGTATATTATTAGATTGGCATCGGGTATAGTATAATATACAGGACTCCATGTATAGTATATTATTAGCTTGGCACCAGGTATAGTATAATATACAGGACTCCATGTATAGTATATTATTAGCTTGGCACCAGGTATAGTATAATATACAGGACTCCATGTATAGTATATTATTAGATTGGCACCGGGTATAGTATAATATACAGGACTCCATGTATAGTATATTATTAGCTTGGCACCAGGTATAGTATAATATACAGGACTCCATGTATAGTTTATTATTAGCTTGGCACCAGGTATAGTATAATATACAGGACTCTATGTATAGTATATTATTAGCTTGGCACCAGGTATAGTATAGTATATTATTAGATTGGCACCAGGTCTAGTATAATATACAGGACTCCATGTATAGTATATTATTAGATTGGCACCAGGTATAGGTATAATATACAGGACTCCTTATGTAGTATATTAGCTTGGCACCAGGTATAGTATAATATACAGGACTCCATGTATAGTAGATTAGATTGGCATCGGGTATAGTATAATATACAGGACTCCATGTATAGTATATTATTAGATTGGCACCAGATATAGTATAATATACAGGACTCCATGTATAGTATATTATTAGCTTGGCACCAGGTATAGTATAATATACAGGACTCCTTATGTAGTATATTATTAGCTTGGCACCAGGTATAGTATAATATACAGGACTCCTTATGTAGTATATTATTAGATTGGCACCAGGTATAGTATAATATACAGGACTCCTTATGTAGTATATTATTAGATTGGCACCAGGTATAGTATAATATACAGGATGGTTATGACGTATGCATTGTAGCTCTTACAGTACAGCTGGTTAGTCGGCGTTATATACAGGAGCTGTTGCTTATTACCACTCTATTATTAGGCCGGTTGCACCTTTCTAGGTCTCTGATCATGTGACCAGCGTAGCTCCGGCCACCATCTGACCGTACCTTTATAATGAAGTGTGAGCTCTTGTGGCCTCCCATGTGTGCGGATGGACTCGTAAAGTGTGCACAGGTGCCGGGAGCGACACGTACGAGGTGTCTGAGCTGCTATACTGCTACTGCAGCTGCTGCGGGCCTGTCCCTTTAAGAGGAAGGGCCTGAGGAGTGACCCTGCTGGGGGGTTTGGCTCTGCCTGGCTTTTTGGGATCTGACTGAGCATGGGTATGTGAGAGAGGGCCAGAGTGCTGGAGAGAGACAGCTGGGACTGAGAGAAGGGCACCCAGAGAGAAGACCGCCACCACTGAGAGACAAAGTGGAGTGAGAGGGAGAGAGAGAGACAGCAGAGTGATCAGAGGGAGAACAGAGTGATCAGAGGGAGAACAGAGTGATCAGAGGGAGAACAGAGTGATCAGAGGGAGAACAGAGTGATCAGAGGGAGAACAGAGTGATCAGAGGGAGAACAGAGTGATCAGAGGGAGAACAGAGTGATCAGAGGGAGAACAGAGTGATCAGAGGGAGAACAGAGTGATCAGAGGGAGAGCAGAGTGATCAGAGAGAGAGCAGAGTGATCAGAGGGAGAGCAGAGTGATCAGGGGGAGAGCAGAGTGATCAGAGAGAGAGCAGAGTGATCAGAGAGAGCGCAGAGTGATCAGAGAGAGCGCAGAGTGATCAGAGGGAGAGCAGAGTGATCAGAGGGAGAGCAGAGTGGTCAGAGGGAGAGCAGAGTGATCAGAGGGAGAGCAGAGTGGTCAGAGGGCTATCAGAGTGATCAGAGGGCTATCAGAGTGATCAGAGGGCTTGCAGAGCTATCAGGGGGGCAGGGTGTATTTTAGGGTGTCCTATTCGCCATGGCTAGCTTCCAGTTGCCGCAGTTACCGCCGGACGCGGAGGAGAAAGACTTTATCCAGGCATATGAAGATGTGCGGGAGAAGTATAAAGGTAGGAATGGGCGGCTTATACTATTATACTGCCATATATGCGCCTACTGTTATACGGCTGTATCTGCTTATACTGTTATACGGCTGTATCTGCTTATACTATTATACTGCCATATATGCGCCTACTGTTATACGGCTGTATCTGCTTATACTGTTATACAGCTGTATCTGCTTATACTGTTATACGGCTGTATCTGCTTATACTATTATACTGCCATATATGCGCCTACTGTTATACGGCTGTATCTGCTTATACTGTTATACAGCTGTATCTGCTTATACTGTTATACGGCTGTATCTGCTTATACTGTTATACAGCTGTATCTGCTTATACTGTTATACGGCTGTATCTGCTTATACGGCTGTATCTGCTTATACTGTTATACGGCTGTATCTGCTTATACTGTTATACGGCTGTATCTGCTTATACTGTTATACGGCTGTATCTGCTTATACGGCTGTATCTGCTTATACTGTTATACGGCTGTATCTGCTTATACTGTTATACAGCTGTATCTGCTTATACTGTTATACGGCTGTATCTGCTTATACGGCTGTATCTGCTTATACTGTTATACGGCTGTATCTGCTTATACTGTTATACGGCTGTATCTGCTTATACTGTTATACGTCTGTATCTGCTTATACGGCTGTATCTGCTTATACTGTTATACGTCTGTATCTGCTTATACTGTTATACGGCCGTATCTGCTTATACTGTTATACGGCTGTATCTGCTTATACTGTTATACGGCCGTATCTGCTTATACTATTATACTGCCATATATGCGCCTACTGTTATACGGCTGTATCTGCTTATACTGTTAAACGTCTGTATCTGCTCCCACTGTTATACGGCTGTATCTGCACCTACTGTTATACGGCTGTATCTGCGCCTACTGTTATACGGCTGTATCTGCGTCTACTGTTATACGCCATATCCGCGTCTACTGTTATACAGCCGTATCCGCGCCTACTGTTATACGGCCGTATCTGCACCTACTGTTTTACGGCTGTATCTGTGTCTACTGTTTTACGGCCGTATCTGCACCTACTGTTATACGCCGTATCCGCGCCTACTGTCATACGGCCGTATCTGCACCTACTGTTATACGGCCGTATCTGCACCTACTGTTTTTACGGCTGTATCTGCGTCTACTGTTATACGCCGTATCCGCGCCTACTGTTATATGGCTGTATGAGGATGCAATACTGTCAGGGGTCATCGGCCCCAGGGCCGCTCACTCACTTCCCTGTATCTCGTCTGCCGTTGTATCCCTTGCGTGGGGTCCGTCATGGCTGCAGTGACAGGCAGAGTTGGCAGCACGTGCTGGGACTTTTAGTTCACCAGTGAGGCCTATGTTTGTCCGATGATGACAGTGCTCAAGTCCCAGCTGATGTGTGACGTATTCTGACACCCCAGTGACAGCTCCAGATTGTGCGGCCCCCCCATCCTTTCGGCGACCGGGAACTGGAAGCCAGACGCTGAAATCCTGGACTGAAGTATAAATAGCTCCTGTTCCTGGACTGGAAGAGGCGTCAGCTGGAGGGGCTGTGGGGGGACAATGAGACCCTCCAAACAAGACCTCAGGGGAGTCCCTGTGTAGGGTCATACAGGCCCCCCAAATCAGAGACCACCCATGTAGGATCATACAGGACCCCCAAATCAGGGAGCCCCTGTGTAGGAACATACAGGACCCCCACAATCAGAGAGCCCCCTTGTAGGGTCTTACAGGACCCCCAAATCAGAGAGCCCCCGAGTAGGGTCATACAGAACCCCCAAATCAGAGAGCCCCCGAGTAGGGTCATACAGAACCCCCAAATCAGAGAGCTCCCTTGTAGGGTCACACTGGACCCCCAAATCAGAGAGCCCCCTTGTAGGGTCATACAGGACCCCCAAATCAGAGACCTCCTGTGTAGGGTCATACAGGACCCCCAAATTAGGGAGCCCCCTTGTATGAACATACAGGACCCCCACAATCAGAGAGCCCCCTTGTAGGGTCATACAGGCCCCCCAAATCAGAGAGCCCCCGTGTAGGTTCATACAGGACCCCCAAATCAGAGAGCCCCCTTGTAGGGTCATACAGGACCCCCAAATCAGAGAGCCCCCTTGTAGGGTCATACAGGACCCCCAAATCAGAGAGCCCCCTTGTAGGGTCATACAGGACCCCCAAATCAGAGACCTCCTGTGTAGATTCATACAGGACCCCCAAATCAGAGAGCCCCCTTGTAGGGTCATACAGGACCCCCAAATCAGGGAGCCCCCGTGTAGGTTCATACAGGACCCCCAAATCAGAGAGCCCCCTTGTAGGGTCATACAGGACCCCCAAATCAGAGAGCCCCCTTGTAGGGTCATACAGGACCCCCAAATCAGAGAGCCCCCTTGTAGGGTCATACAGGACCCCCAAATCAGAGACCTCCTGTGTAGATTCATACAGGACCCCCAAATCAGAGAGCCCCCTTGTAGGGTCATACAGGACCCCCAAATCAGGGAGCCCGTGTAGGAACTTACAGGACCCCCACAATCAGAGACTTACCATGTAGGAACAAACAGGATGCCAAAATCAAGAAGCCTTCGTATAGGGCCATTGTATGGACACTGCTTTAGGGGGAGTTGCATACTGCTGTGGGGGGGGGGGGGGGGGGGGTCGGGGGAGTTGCATACTGCTGTGGGGGGGGGGGGGTCGGGGGCTTGCACATTGCTGTGGGGGGGGGGGCAGGGGGCTTGCACATTGCTGTGGGGGGGGGGGCAGGGGGCTTGCACATTGCTGTGGGGGGGGGGGTTGGGGGCTTGCACATTGCTGTGGGGGTGTTGTATACTGCTGTGGGGAGGGGTTACATACTGCTATGTGAGGGGAGGCCAGGGGCTTGCACATTGCTGTGGGGGGGGGGGGGGCTTGCACATTGCTGTGGGGGGGGGGGGGGGGCTTGCACATTGCTGTGTGTGTGTGTGGGGGGGGGGGGGTCGGGGGATTGCACATTGCTGTGGGGGGGGGGGGGGTTGCCTACTGCTGTTGGGGGGGGGGGGGGGTTGGGGGGTCGGGGTTTTGCACATTGCTGTGGGGGTGTTGTATACTGCTGTGGGGGGTTACATACTGCTGTGTGTGGGGAGGCCGGGTGCTTGCACATTGCTGGGGGGGGGGGGCTTGCACATTGCTGTGGGGGTGTTGTATACTGCTGTGGGGGGTTACATACTGCTGTGTGTGGGGAGGCCGGGTGCTTGCACAGTGCTGGGGGGGGGGGCTTGCACATTGCTGTGTGTGTGTGTGGGGGGGGGGGGGGGTCGGGGGCTTGCACAGTGCTGTGGGGGGGGGGGGGTTGCCTACTGCTGTTGGGGGGGGGGGGGTCGGGGTTTTGCACATTGCTGTGGGGGGGTTGTATACTGCTGTGTGTGTGTGTGGGGGGGGGGTCGGGGGCTTGCACATTGCTGTGGGGGGAGTTGCATACTGCTGTGAGGGGGGGCTTGCACATTGCTGTGGGGGGGGTTGTATACTGCTGTGGGGGGGGGTCGGGGGCTTGCACATTGCTGTGGGGGGGGGTTGCCTACTGCTGTTGGGGGGGGGGGGGGTCGGGGTTTTGCACATTGCTGTGGGGGGTTGTATACTGCTGTTGGGGGGGGGGGTCGGGGGGGTTGCACATTGCTGTGGGGGGGTTGTATACTGCTGTGTGTGTGTGGGGGGGGGGGTCGGGGGCTTGCACATTGCTGTGGGGGGAGTTGCATACTGCTGTGAGGGGGGGCTTGCACATTGCTGTGGGGGGGGTTGTATACTGCTGTGGGGGGGGTCGGGGGCTTGCACATTGCTGTGGGGGAGTTGCATACTGCTGGGAGGGGAGGGGGCTTGCACATTGCTGTGGGGGGGGGCTTGTATACTGCTGTGGGGGGGGGGTTCGGGGGCTTGCACATTGCTGTGGGGGGTTGCATACTGCTGTGGGGGGGGGGGGCTTGTATACTGCTGTGGGGGGTTCGGGGGCTTGCACATTGCTGTGGGGGGAGTTGCATACTGCTGGGAGGGGAGGGGGCTTGCACATTGCTGTGGGGGGGGGCTTGTATACTGCTGTGGGGGGGGAGGTTCGGGGGCTTGCACATTGCTGTGGGGGGTTGCATACTGCTGTGGGGGGGTCGGGGGCTTGCTTATTGCTGTGGGGGGTTGCATACTGCTGTGGGGGGGGGGAGGGTCGGTGGCTTGCTTATTGCTGTGGGGCTTGCATACTGCTGTGGGGGGGGGGTCGGGGGCTTGCCTATTGCTGTGGGGGCTTGCATACTGCTGTGGGGGGGGGGTCGGGGGCTTGCTTATTGCTGTGGGGGCTTGCATACTGCTGTGGGGGGGGGGGAGGGTCGGTGGCTTGCTTATTGCTGTGGGGGCTTGCATACTGCTGTGGGGGGGGTCGGGGCTTGCTTATTGCTGTGGGGGCTTGCATACTGCTGTGGGGGGGGGGGAGGGTCGGTGGCTTGCTTATTGCTGTGGGGGCTTGCATACTGCTGTGGGGGGGGGTCGGGGGCTTGCACATTGCTGTGGGGGGTTGCATACTGCTGTGGGGGGGGGGGGTCGGGGGCTTGCTTATTGCTGTGGGGGCTTGCATACTGCTGTGGGGGGGGGGGGAGGGTCGGTGGCTTGCTTATTGCTGTGGGGGCTTGCATACTGCTGTGGGGGGGGGTCGGGGGCTTGCTTATTGCTGTGGGGGCTTGCATACTGCTGTGGGGGGGGGGAGGGTCGGTGGCTTGCTTATTGCTGTGGGGGCTTGCATACTGCTGTGGGGGGGGGGGGGTCGGGGGCTTGCTTATTGCTGTGGGGGCTTGTATACTGCTGTGGGGGGGGGTCGGGGGCTTGCACATTGCTGTGGGGGGGGCTTGTATACTGCTGTGGGGGGGGGTTCGGGGGCTTGCACATTGCTGTGGGGGGTTGCATACTGCTGTGGGGGGGGGTCGGGGGCTTGCTTATTGCTGTGGGGGGTAGCATACTGCTGTGGGGGGGGGGGAGGGTCGGTGGCTTGCTTATTGCTGTGGGGGCTTGCATACTGCTGTGGGGGGGGGGGTCGGGGGCTTGCTTATTGCTGTGGGGGCTTGCATACTGCTGTGTGTGGGGGGGGGGTTCGGGGGCTTGCACATTGCTGTGGGGGGTTGCATACTGCTGTGGGGGGTTCGGGGGCTTGCTTATTGCTGTGGGGGGTTGCATACTGCTGTGGGGGGGGGGTTGGGGGCTTGCACATTGCTGTGGGGGTGTTGTATACTGCTGTGGGGAGGGGTTACATACTGCTATGTGAGGGGAGGCCAGGGGCTTGCACATTGCTATGGGGGGGGGGGGGGGCTTGCACATTGCTGTGTGTGTGTGGGGGGGGGGGGGGGGTCGGGGGCTTGCACTTTGCTGTGGGGGGGGGGTTGCCTACTGCTGTTGGGGGGGGGGGTTGGGGGGGTTGTATACTGCGGTGGGGGGTTACATACTGCTGTGTGTGGGGAGGCCGGGTGCTTGCACAGTGCTGGGGGGGGGGGGGCTTGCACATTGCTGTGTGTGTGTGTGGGGGGGGGGGGGTCGGGGCTTGCACATTGCTGTGGGGGGGGGGTTGCCTACTGCTGTTAGGGGGGGGGGTCGGGGTTTTGCACATTGCTGTGGGGGGGTTGTATACTGCTGTGTGTGTGTGGGGGGGGGGGGGTCGGGGGCTTGCACATTGCTGTGGGGGGTTGCATACTGCTGTGGGGGGGTCGGGGGCTTGCTTATTGCTGTGGGGGCTTGCATACTGCTGTGGGGGGGGGGGGAGGGTCGGTGGCTTGCTTATTGCTGTGGGGGCTTGCATACTGCTGTGGGGGAGGGTCGGTGGCTTGCTTATTGCTGTGGGGGGTTGCATACTGCTGTGGGGGGGGGGGTTGGGGGCTTGCTTATTGCTGTGGGGGCTTGCATACTGCTGTGTGTGGGGGGGGGTTCGGGGCTTGCACATTGCTGTGGGGGGTTGCATACTGCTGTGGGGGGGTCGGGGGCTTGCTTATTGCTGTGGGGGGTAGCATACTGCTGTGGGGGGGGGAGGGTCGGTGGCTTGCTTATTGCTGTGGGGGCTTGCATACTGCTGTGTGTGTGGGGGGGTTCGGGGGCTTGCACATTGCTGTGGGGGGTTGCATACTGCTGTGGGGGGGTCGGGGGCTTGCTTATTGCTGTGGGGGGTAGCATACTGCTGTGGGGGGGGGGAGGGTCGGTGGCTTGCTTATTGCTGTGGGGGCTTGCATACTGCTGTGGGGGGGGGGGGTCGGGGGCTTGCACATTGCTGTGGGGGCTTGCATACTGCTGTGTGGGGGGGGGGGGGGTCGGGGGCTTACACATTGATGTGGGGGGTTGCATACTGCTGTGGGGGGAGGGGGCTTGCACATTGCTGTGGGGGGAGTTGCATACTGCTGTGAGGGGAGGGGAGGGGGCTTGCTTATTGCTGTGGGGGGGGCTTGTATACTGCTGTGGGGGGGGGGTCGGGGGCTTGCACATTGCTGTGGGGGGTTGCATACTGCTGTGGGGGGTTGCATACTGCTGTGGGGGGGGGGTCGGGGGCTTGCATACTGCTGTGGGGGGGGGGGGTCGGGGGCTTGCACATTGCTGTGGGGGGTTGCATACTGCTGTGGGGGGTTGCATACTGCTGTGGGGGGGGGGTCGGGGGCTTGCATACTGCTGTGGGGGGGGGGGGGTCGGGGGCTTGCTTATTGCTGTGGGGGGTTGCATACTGCTGTGGGGGGGGGGCTTGTATACTGCTGTGGGGGGGTCGGGGGCTTGCACATTGCTGTGGGGGGAGTTGCATACTGCTGGGAGGGGAGGGGGCTTGCACATTGCTGTGGGGGGGGGCTTGTATACTGCTGTGGGGGGGGGTTCGGGGGCTTGCACATTGCTGTGGGGGGTTGCATACTGCTGTGGGGGGGTCGGGGGCTTGCTTATTGCTGTGGGGGGTTGCATACTGCTGTGGGGGGGGGGGTCGGGGGCTTGCTTATTGCTGTGGGGGCTTGCATACTGCTGTGGGGGGGGTCGGGGGCTTGCCTATTGCTGTGGGGGCTTGCATACTGCTGTGGGGGGGGGGTCGGGGGCTTGCCTATTGCTGTGGGGGCTTGCATACTGCTGTGGGGGGGGGGGGGGGTCGGGGGCTTGCCTATTGCTGTGGGGGCTTGCATACTGCTGTGGGGGGGGTCGGGGGCTTGCACATTGCTGTGGGGGGTTGCATACTGCTGTGGGGGGGGGGGGTCGGGGGCTTGCACATTGCTGTGGGGGCTTGCATACTGCTGTGTGTGGGGGGGGGTCGGGGGCTTACACATGATGTGGGGGGTTGCATACTGCTGTGGGGGGAGGGGGCTTGCACATTGCTGTGGGGGGAGTTGCATACTGCTGTGAGGGGAGGGGAGGGGGCTTGCTTATTGCTGTGGGGGGGGCTTGTATACTGCTGTGGGGGGGGTCGGGGGCTTGCATACTGCTGTGGGGGGGGGGGTCGGGGGCTTGCACATTGCTGTGGGGGTTGCATACTGCTGTGGGGGGGGTTGGGGGCTTGCATACTGCTGTGGGGGGGGGGGGTCGGGGGCTTGCTTATTGCTGTGGGGCTTGCATACTGCTGTGGGGGGGGGGGGGGTTGAGGGCTTGCACATTGCTGTGGGGGGTTGCATACTCCTGTGGGGGGGGGGGGGGGTCGGGGGCTTACACATTGCTGTGGGGGGTTGCATACTCCTGTGTGTGTGTGTGTGTGTGGGGGGGGGGGGGGGGTCGGGGGCTTACACATTGCTGTGGGGGGTTGCATACTCCTGTGTGTGTGTGTGTGTGTGTGGGGGGGGGGTCGGGGGCTTACACATTGATGTGGGGGGTTGCATACTGCTGTGGGGGGAGGGGGCTTGCTTATTGCTGTGGGGGGTTGCATACTGCTGTGGGGGGGGGGGGGTCGGGGCTTGCACATTGCTGTGGGGGGTCATGGCTGTCTGTGTGGTGAGGGGTCGCGGTTATCAGAGCTATAAGGGGCGGTCACTTAGGTGGGGTGGGCTGGGGGTCTGCTCCTGCCCCCCTCTCCCATCAGCTTCCTAATAGACCTTACACTAAGCAGCTAAATCTCTCCTGTATCCCCTATTATTTGTGCTATACTGTAATGGGGGGCACCGGGGTACACTGTCCTCTTCATACTGATACATTGTGACAGACTATCAGCTCTGGAGAGACATGAGTGTGTTCAGCTCACTGCAGATAAGATTGTAACAAACCCTCAGCTGTGAAGGGATCTGCCTGTATTACTGCTGTCCATGGTGTGAACAGACACTTAGGGGTCCTCGAGATGTAGGGGCAAATCTCCAGGGGACACATAGAGGAAGCCATCCTAGCAACCAATCACGGCGCAGCTTTCACTTTACCAGAGCTGAATATAAAATGAGAGCTATGCTGTGATTGGCTGTCTACAGGAAGTCCCATGTGTTGCCATAACAACCAGTTACAGCTTCTTTCATTTTGTATTCCTGTGGTAAAGTGAAAGTTGCGCTCTGATTGGTTGCTATGGGAAACAATCGGTTTCCTATGTCTGCGCCAAAGTCACGGAGTGCCGGCCCGCACCAGATCTCAGGGGTTTTCTAAGGTAAATCTGCAATTTTTTTTTTTGCTCGTATGATCACAGCTGTAGCTCAGGTGTGGGGGAGGGGTGCCGGGCATTGTGCAGGTATGTGTATCACCAGGGACAGCTCCTCAGGTGTGGGGGAGGGGTGCGGGGCATTGTGCAGGTATTGTGCGGGTATCTGTATCACCAGGGACGGCTCGTCAGGTGTGGGGGAGGGGTGCGGGGCATTGTGCGGGTATGTGTATCACCAGGGATGGCTCGTCAGGTGTGGGGGAGGGGTGCCGGGCATTGTGCAGGTATGTGTATCACCAGGGACGGCTCCGCAGGTGTGGGGGAGGGGTGCCGGGCATTGTGCAGGTATGTGTATCACCAGGGACGGCTCCTCAGGTGTGGGGGAGGGGTGCCGGGCATTGTGCGAGTATCTGTATCACCAGGGACGGCTCCTCAGGTGTGGGGGAGGGGTGCCGGGCATTGTGCGGGTATGTGTATCACCAGCGATGGCTCCTCAGGTGTGGGGGAGGGGTGCCGGGCATTGTGCAGGTATGTGTATCACCAGGGACGGCTCCGCAGGTGTGGGGGAGGGGTGCGGGGCATTGTGCGGGTATTGTGCGGGTATGTGTATCACCAGGGATGGCTCCTCAGGTGTGGGGGAGGGGTGCCGGGCATTGTGCGAGTATGTGTATCACCAGGGATGGCTCCGCAGGTGTGGGGGAGGGGTGCGGGGCATTGTGCGAGTATGTGTATCACCAGGGATGGCTCCTCAGGTGTGGGGGAGGGGTGCCGGGCATTGTGCGAGTATCTATATCACCAGAGACGGCTCCTCAGGTGTGGGGGAGGGGTGCCGGGCATTGTGCGGGTATGTGTATCACCAGGGATGGCTCCTCAGGTGTGGGGGAGGGGTGCCGGGCATTGTGCGAGTATCTGTATCACCAGGGATGGCTCCTCAGGTGTGGGGGAGGGGTGCGGGGCATTGTGCGGGTATGTGTATCACCAGGGAAGGCTCCTCAGGTGTGGGGGAGGGGTGCGGGGCATTGTGCGGGTATGTGTATCACCAGGGACGGCTCCTCAGGTGTGGGGGAGGGGTGCCGGGCATTGTGCGAGTATCTGTATCACCAGGGATGGCTCCTTAGGTGTGGGGGAGGGGTGCCGGGCATTGTGCGAGTATCTGTATCACCAGGGACGGCTCCTCAGGTGTGGGGGAGGGGTGCCGGGCATTGTGCGAGTATCTGTATCACCAGGGATGGCTCCTCAGGTGTGGGGGAGGGGTGCGGGGCATTGTGCGGGTATGTGTATCACCAGGGATGGCTCCTCAGGTGTGGGGGAGGGGTGCCGGGCATTGTGCGAGTATCTGTATCACCAGGGACGGCTCCGCAGGTGTGGGGGAGGGGTGCCGGGCATTGTGCGGGTATGTGTATCACCAGGGACGGCTCGTCAGGTGTGGGGGAGGGGTGCGGGGCATTGTGCAGGTATGTGTATCACCAGGGATGGCTCCTCAGGTGTGGGGGAGGGGTGCCGGGCATTGTGCAGGCATTTTGCAGGTATCTGTATCACCAGGGACGGCTCGTCAGGTGTGGGGGAGGGGTGCGGGGCATTGTGCAGGTATGTGTATCACCAGCGATGGCTCCTCAGGTGTGGGGGAGGGGTGCCGGGCATTGTGCAGGTATGTGTATCACCAGGGATGGCTCCTCAGGTGTGGGGGAGGGGTGCGGGGCATTGTGCGGGTATTGTGCAGGTATGTGTATCACCAGGGATGGCTCCTCAGGTGTGGGGGAGGGGTGCGGGGCATTGTGCGGGTATGTGTATCACCAGGGATGGCTCCTCAGGTGTGGGGGAGGGTATCGGGGCATTGTGCGAGTATCTGTATCACCAGGGACGGCTCCTCAGGTGTGGGGGAGGGGTGCCGGGCATTGTGCGGGTATGTGTATCACCAGGGATGGCTCCTCAGGTGTGGGGGAGGGGTGCGGGGCATTGTGCGGGTATGTGTATCACCAGGGGTGGCTCCTCAGGTGTGGGGGAGGGGTGCCAGGCATTGTGCAGGTATTGTGCGGGTATGTGTATCACCAGCGATGGCTCCTCAGGTGTGGGGGAGGGGTGCCGGGCATTGTGCGGGTATGTGAATCACCAGGGATGGCTCCTCAGGTGTGGGGGAGGGGTGCGGGGCATTGTGCGGGTATGTGTATCACCAGGGACGGCTCCTCAGGTGTGGGGGAGGGGTGCCGGGCATTGTGCGAGTATCTGTATCACCAGGGACGGCTCCTCAGGTGTGGGGGAGGGGTGCGGGGCATTGTGCAGGTATTGTGCGGGTATGTGTATCACCAGGGACGGCTCCTCAGGTGTGGGGGAGGGGTGCCGGGCATTGTGCGGGTATGTGTATCACCAGGGATGGCTCCTCAGGTGTGGGGGAGGGGTGCCAGGCATTGTGCAGGTATTGTGCGGGTATGTGTATCACCAGGGACGGCTCCTCAGGTGTGGGGGAGGGGTGCCGGCCATTGTGCGGGTATGTGTATCACCAGGGACGGCTCCTCAGGTGTGGGGGAGGGGTGCCGGGCATTGTGCGGGTATGTGTATCACCAGGGATGGCTCCTCAGGTGTGGGGGAGGGTTGCCAGGCATTGTGCAGGTATTGTGCAGGTATGTGTATCACCAGGGATGGCTCCTCAGGTGTGGGGGAGGGGTGCCGGGCATTGTGCAGGTATGTGTATCACCAGGGATGGCTCCTCAGGTGTGGGGGAGGGGTGCCGGGCATTGTGCGGGTATGTGTATCACCAGGGATGG
Organism: Dendropsophus ebraccatus; assembly: GCF_027789765.1. Classification (NCBI taxonomy): domain Eukaryota; kingdom Metazoa; phylum Chordata; class Amphibia; order Anura; family Hylidae; genus Dendropsophus; species Dendropsophus ebraccatus. The sequence continues at coordinate 3,175,716 of NC_091455.1, forward strand.
CTCCTCAGGTGTGGGGGGAGGGGTGCCGGGCATTGTGCGGGTATGTGTATCACCAGGGATAGCTCCTCAGGTGTGGGGGAGGGGTGCCGGGCATTGTGCGGGAAAGATCAGAAGCAACGTGAGAAAATATTAATTTACTGAAAGAGCAGAGGTGGTTGGTAAATCTACAATAACAGAATTTAAACCTGCCTGGGATAAACATATATCTATTCTTAGATAATAAGAAAGGAAATACTAAAAGGGCCGACTAGATGGACCCAGTGGTCTTCTTCTTCTGACAATCTTCTACGTTTCTATGCTCTCCTCCATTGACAGTGCTCAGTACTACTCCTCCATTGACAGTGCTCAGTACTACTCCTCCATTGACACTGCTCAGTACTACTTCTCTATTGACACCGCTCAGTACTACTCCTCCTTTGACACTGCTCAGTATTACTCTTCACCTTGCACAGTAGCACTTTTTCTATTCTGTATATATGGACAGTGCACAGTAGCACTTCCCTGCCTGCTGGGCGACATCCCAGTACATTGTGTATGGATGGTGACACCCTACCAGTACTGTGTTGGGCAGAGCCGACGCCAGTACAGTGTAAAATGCCTTGCATGGCTAACACAGAGATGGCCGGGTGTGGAGGGGTTACATGTAGCTGTTATAGTGTTCACACATAGTGTGTGGGGCACAGAGGCCAGTATAGGGTACCAGTCACCAGCAGAACATCCCAGATCCTTCACCGCCACAGCAGGCGGTGCACTATCGGATGTTGTGACCATACCTGTGCACACTATAACCAGACTTGTACCTGTTGATCGCAAAACTGTATCTGTAGATGCTGTACCTGTGGGTGATGTGACTGTACCTGTGGACTCTGCGACTGTAGCTTTGGGTTGTGTGACTCTACGTGTGGACGCTGTGACTCTACGTGTGGACGCTGTGACTCTACGTGTGGACGCTGTGACTCTACGTGTGGACGCTGTGACTCTACGTGTGGACGCTGTGACTCTACGTGTGGAAGCTGTGACTCTACGTGTGGACGCTGTGACTCTACGTGTGGACGCTGTGACTCTACGTGTGGACGCTGTGACTCTACGTGTGGACGCTGTGACTCTACGTGTGGACGCTGTGACTCTACGTGTGGACGCTGTGACTCTACGTGTGGACGCTGTGACTCTACGTGTGGACGCTGTGACTCTACGTGTGGACGCTGTGAGTGGAGCTGTGGGTGATGTGACTGGAGCTGTGGGTGATGTGACTGGAGCTGTGGGTGATGTGACTGTAGCTTCGGGTGATGTGACTGTAGCTTCGGGTGATGTGACTGTGCCTGTGGGTGCTATGACTGTACCTGTAGATGCTGTGACTGTAGCTTCGGGTGATGTAACTGTACCTGTGGGTGATGTGACTGTACTTGGGGGTGATGTGACTGTAGCTTCGGTGATGTGACTGTAGCTGTGGGGGATGTGACTGTAGCTTCGGGTGATGTGACTGTACGTGTGGATGCTGTAACTGTATGTGTGGGTGCTTTGGCTGTACCTGTGGGTGATGTGACTGTACCTGTGGGTGATGTGACTGTACTTGGGGGTGATGTGACTGTAGCTTCGGTGATGTGACTGTACCTGTGGGTGATGTGACTGTAGCTTCGGTGATGTGACTGTACCTGTGGGTGATGTGACTGTAGCTTCGGGTGATGTGACTGTAGCTGTGGGTGATGTGACTGTAGCTTCGGGTGATGTGACTGTACCTGTGGGTGATGTGACTGTACCTGTGGGTGATGTGACTGTACCTGTGGGTGATGTGACTGTACCTGTGGGTGATGTGACTGTACCTGTGGGTGATGTGACTGTACCTGTGGGTGATGTGACTGTAGCTTCGGGTGACGTGACTGTAGCTGTGGGTGATGTGACTGTAGCTTCGGGTGATGTGACTGTAGCTGTGGGTGATGTGACTGTAGCTGTGGGTGATGTGACTGTAGCTGTGGGTGATGTGACTGTAGCTTTGGGTGATGTGACTGTACCTGTGGGTGATGTGACTGTACCTGTGGGTGATGTGACTGTACCTGTGGGTGATGTGACTATAGCTTCGGGTGATGTGACTGTACCTGTGGGTGATGTGACTGTACCTGTGGGTGATGTGACTGTAGCTTCAGGTGATGTGACTGTAGCTTCAGGTGATGTGACTGTAGCTTCAGGTGATGTGACTGTAGCTTCAGGTGATGTGACTGTAGCTTCAGGTGATGTGACTGTAGCTTCAGGTGATGTGACTGTAGCTGTGGGTGATGTGACTGTAGCTGTGGATGATGTGACTGTAGCTTCGGGTGATGTGACTGTAGCTGTGGGTGATGTGACTGTACCTGTGGGTGATGTGACTGTACCTGTGGGTGATGTGACTGTACCTGTGGGTGATGTGACTGTAGCTGTGGGTGATGTGACTGTAGCTTCGGGTGATGTGACTGTAGCTGTGGGTGATGTGACTGTAGCTTCAGGTGATGTGACTGTAGCTTCGGGTGATGTGACTGTAGCTGTGGGTGATGTGACTGTAGCTGTGGATGATGTGACTGTAGCTTCAGGTGATGTGACTGTAGCTGTGGGTGATGTGACTGTAGCTGTGGGTGATGTGACTGTAGCTGTGGGTGATGTGACTGTAGCTTCGGGTGATGTGACTGTAGCTTCGGGTGATGTGACTGTAACTTTGGGTGATGTGACTGTAGCTGTGCTCATCTTGTGTAATTGATTCTATGTCATGGATCAGAGCTGCAGTGTAATTTCATTGTGAGCACAGCCACTTGTCCCTGGTGACTCCAGTCTTGAGGTAGATCTGGTGGAATGCCACCCCACTGGACAGATTGTGGGGTGTAAGGTCCACTCTGGCCCCCCACATGAACACCCATCACATCACATTGTAAACCCCCAGAATTTAATGTTATTATCTATCAAAGGGGCCGCAAGTTCCTGACGTCTGTCTCCCAGGAATAGACCCAGTCCTGAGCGCATTCCCAGCTGCTGTCACCCGTCATTGGCAGGCAAGGGGCAGTCAGTGGCAGGCAGTGCACAGGAGACCGAAAGAGGTCATAATGCCTAACAATTGTAATGTGCCTGTGGAGAGGTGTAGTAGTATCCCTGTACATATGGGGCAGTATTATAATACAGTGGTGCCTTTGATTATGAGCATAATCCGTTCTGGGACGGCGCTTGTAATCCAAATCCACTCTTATACCAAAGCAAAACTTCCCATAAGAAATCATAGAAATGCAGACAATTGGTTCCACACCCCAAAAATAATGATTTATTATTGTGAACAACATGTAACACAGATGAAACAATGAGAAGCAGCAGAATCTGTGATATTATAAGTTACTGTACAGTAATGGAGAGGATGGGAAACACAAGGGCGGACAGAGACTGCAGGGAGCAGGAAGGAATGAGCAGGGCAGATGTGGGCACATACATGCAGCATCTGTATCTGTATATAGGAGCAGTATTATAGTATATTCCTGTATATAGGAGCAGTATTATAGTAGTTATATTCCTGTATATAGGAGCAGTATTATAGTGTTATATCCCTGTATATAGGAGCAGTATTATAGTAGTTATATCCCTGTATATAGGAGCAGTATTATAGTAGTTATATTCCTGTATATAGGGGCAGTATTATAGTAGTATATTCCTGTATATAGGGGCAGTATTATAGTAGTATATTCCTGTATATAGGAGCAGTATTATAGTAGTATATTCCTGTATATAGGGGGCAGTATTATAGTAGTATATTCCTGTATATAGGGGGGGAAGTGTTATAGTAGTATATTCCTGTATATAGGAGCAGTATTATAGTAGTTATATTCCTGTATATAGGAGCAGTATTATAGTAGTTATATCCCTGTATATAGGGGGCAGTATTATAGTAGTTATATTCCTGTATATAGGAGCAGTATTATAGTAGTTATATCCCTGTATATAGGGGCAGTATTATAGTAGTTATATCCCTGTATATAGGGGCAGTATTATAGTAGTATATCCCTGTATATAGTAGCAGTATTATAGTAGTTATATTCCTGTATATAGGGAGCAGTATTATAGTAGTATATTCCTGTATATAGGGGGCAGTATTATAGTAGTATATTCCTGTATATAGGAGCAGTATTATAGTAGTATATTCCTGTATATAGGGGGCAGTATTATAGTAGTTATATTCCTGTATATAAGGGGCAGTATTATAGTAGTTATATCCCTGTATATAGGAGCAGTATTATAGTAGTTATATTCCTGTATATAGGAGCAGTATTATAGTAGTATATTCCTGTATATAGGAGCAGTATTATAGTAGTATATTCCTGTATATAGGAGCAGTATTATAGTAGTATATTCCTGTATATAGGAGCAGTATTATAGTAGTTATATTCCTGTATATAGGAGCAGTATTATAGTAGTTATATTCCTGTATATAGGAGCAGTATTATAGTAGTTATATCCCTGTATATAGGAGCAGTATTATAGTAGTTATATCTCTGTATATAGAGGGCAGTATTACAGCTGTTATTTGCCTATATAGGGGCACCCTGTAACTAGGTCTTGTGTAATGCCTCCCATTATATCCTCTGTTACAGCAGGGGATGCATAAGTGTAGTTGTAGTCTGGGGGATGAGGGTCGGTGAGATTTGTCGGTAATAGACTTTTTGTGTTGGTCACAGGTATCGGCCTTTCCCCGCTCTTGTGATGGTGTATGAGGAGGGTCTGTGGTGCTCTTGGTGTCTTTTAATGTTGATCTTGGGAGAACTGATGTGACTGACTGGGACTGATCATGTATGTGAGATCCTGAGTGGGACTGATCATGTATGTGAGATCCTGAGTGGGACTGATCATGTATGTGAGATCCTGAGTGGGACTGATCATGTATGTGAGATCCTGAGTGGGACTGATCATGTATGTGAGATCCTGAGTGGGACTGATCATGTATGTGAGATCCTGAGTGGGACTGATCATGTATGTGAGATCCTGAGTGGGACTGATCATGTATGTGAGATCCGGACAGGGACGGACTTTACTTTCATTGTCTGGTGTGTCGGCCCTGCTATCCTCTGTATGTGCATTGCCACGTCCGTTTTCTGTATATGTGCCGGATTATTCCAGTGTTATATTACGCACATACATTGTGTATCTTTGACTCCATCATTGACGCCAGACGGAGCTCTCTTACTACTGAGAGATAATCGCTATTTATGTGTGATATCCAGTTATTATATGGCTATCGTGGCTGTGCTGGTCTGTACTCACCTCACTAATTCTCTGCTGGTGATACTGTATACAGCGTATATACTGTACATGAGACTGTATATGTGCTGGGTGATGGTGTTACTGTATACAGCGTATATACTGTACATGAGACTGTGTATATGTGCTGGGTGATGGTGATACTGTATACAGCGTGTATATACTGTACATGAGTCTGTATATGTGCTGGGTGATGGTGATACTGTATACAGCGTATATATACTGTACATGAGTCTGTGTATATGTGCTGGGTGATGGTGATACTGTATACAGCGTGTATATACTGTACATGAGTCTGTGTATATGTGCTGGGTGATGGTGATACTGTATACAGCGTGTATATACTGTACATGAGTCTGTGTATATGTGCTGGGTGATGGTGATACTGTATACAGCGTATATATACTGTACATGAGTCTGTGTATATGTGCTGGGTGATGGTGATACTGTATACAGCGTATATATACTGTACATGAGTCTGTGTATATGTGCTGGGTGATGGTGATACTGTATACAGCGTATATATACTGTACATGAGTCTGTGTATATGTGCTGGGTGATGGTGTTACTGTATACAGCGTATATATACTGTACATGAGTCTGTGTATATGTGCTGGGTGATGGTGATACTGTATACAGCGTATATACTGTACATGAGTCTGTGTATATGTGCTGGGTGATGGTGATACTGTATACAGCGTATATACTGTACATGAGTCTGTGTATATGTGCTGGGTGATGGTGATACTGTATACAGCATATATACTGTACATGAGTCTGTGTATATGTGCTGGGTGATGGTGATACTGTATACAGCGTATATACTGTACATATACTGTACATGAGTCTGTGTATATGTGCTGGGTGATGGTGATACTGTATACAGCGTATATACTGTACATAAGTCTGTGTATATGTGCTGGGTGATGGTGATACTGTATACAGCGTATATACTGTACATAAGTCTGTGTATATGTGCTGGGTGATGGTGATACTGTATACAGCGTATATATACTGTACATGAGTCTGTGTATATGTGCTGGGTGATGGTGATACTGTATACAGCATATATACTGTACATGAGTCTGTGTATATGTGCTGGGTGATGGTGATACTGTATACAGCGTATATACTGTACATAAGTCTGTGTATATGTGCTGGGTGATGGTGATACTGTATACAGCGTATATACTGTACATAAGTCTGTGTATATGTGCTGGGTGATGGTGATACTGTATACAGCGTATATACTATACAGCGTATATACTGTACATAAGTCTGTGTATATGTGCTGGGTGATGGTGATACTGTATACAGCGTGTATACTGTACATGAGTCTGTGGCCGGGCACTGGGGGGGGGGGTAGAGTGTAAGCTCTGTGGCCGGGCACTGGGGGAGTAGAGTGTAAGCTCTGTGGCCGGGCACTGGGGGGGGGTAGAGTGTAAGCTCTGTGGCCGGGCACTGGGGGGGGGGGGGGGGGGGGGGTAGAGTGTAAGCTCTGTGGCCGGGCACTGGGGGGGGGTAGAGTGTAAGCTCTGTGGCCGGGCCCTGGGGGGGGGGTTAGAGTGTAAGCTCTGTGGCCGGGCACTGGGGGGGGGTAGAGTGTAAGCTCTGTGGCCGGGCACTGGGGGGGGGTAGAGTGTAAGCTCTGTGGCCGGGCACTGCGGGGGGGGGGTAGAGTGTAAGCTCTGTGGCCGGGCACTGGGGGAGTAGAGTGTAAGCTCTGTGGCCGAGCACTGGGGGGGGGGTAGAGTGTAAGCTCTGTGGCCGGGCACTGGGGGGGGGGGGGGGGGGGTAGAGTGTAAGCTCTGTGGCCGGGCACTGGGGGGGGTAGAGTGTAAGCTCTGTGGCCGGGCACTGGGGGGGGGGGTAGAGTGTAAGCTCTGTGGCCGGGCCCGGGGGGGGGGGGAGAGTGTAAGCTCTGTGGCGGGCACTGGGGGGGGGTAGAGTGTAAGCTCTGTGGCCGGGCACTGGGGGGGGGGGTAGAGTGTAAGCTCTGTGGCCGGGCACTGGGGGGGGTAGAGTGTAAGCTCTGTGGCCGGGCACTGGGGGGGTAGAGTGTAAGCTCTGTGGCCGGGCACTGGGGGGGGTAGAGTGTAAGCTCTGTGGCCGGGCACTGGGGGGGGGGGGGGGGTAGAGTGTAAGCTCTGCGGCCGGGCACTGGGGGGGGGGGGTAGAGTGTAAGCTCTGCGGCCGGGCACTGGGGGGGGGGGGGTAGAGTGTAAGCTCTGTGGCCGGGCACTGGGGGGGTAGAGTGTAAGCTCTCTGGCCGGGCACTGGGGGAGTAGAGTGTAAGCTCTGTGGCCGGGCACTGGGGGGGGGGGTAGAGTGTAAGCTCTGTGGCCGGGCACTGGGGGAGTAGAGTGTAAGCTCTGTGGCCGGTCACTGGGGGGGGGGGGGGGGGGTAGAGTGTAAGCTCTGTGGCCGGGCACTGGGGGGGTGGGGGGGTAGAGTGTAAGCTCTGTGGCTGGGCACTGGGGGGGTAGAGTGTAAGCTCTGTGGCCGGGCACTGGGTGGGTAGAGTGTAAGCTCTGTGGCCGGGCACTGGGGGGGGGGGTAGAGTGTAAGCTCTGTGGCCGGGCACTGGGGGGGGGGTAGAATGTAAGCTCTGTGGACGGGCGGGCGTGCGTATGTGTGTGTACTTATGGGTTAATATCTTGTTGTCTGGTGATTTATCATGTTTTATATATACTTTGTATCCTCCTACTTCCTCTTGTTGGATTTAAATATGGCTACTCCTCATTGTAATAACTAAGCATCTGATGAAGAGACCAGTCCGGTCTAGAAACGCGTAATGCTGCTGCAGATTTTTAATATTTTTATAAAGTAGTTTTTATTCTTCATTTGTTGGGAGTAGCTGCTCCTGTTATACCTGCAGGAATCCGTGTGCTGGTCAGCCACACAGAGTAGCCCACAGGAGTATTATGTGGGGGAACTGTAGGGGGTGTATTATGTGGGTGCACTGTAGGGGGTGTATGGGGGCACTGTAGGGGGTGTATTATGTGGGTGCACTGTAGGGGGTGTATTATGTGGGTGAACTGGTGGGGGGTGTATTATGTGGGGGCACTGTGGGGAGTGTATTATGTGGGTGCACTGTGTGGGGTGTATTATGTGGGGGCACTGTGGGGAGTGTATTATGTGGGGGCACTGTAGGGGGTGTATTATGTGGGTGCACTGTGGGGGCTGTATTATGTGGGTGCACTGTGGGGAGTGTATTATGTGGGGGCACTGTAGAGGGTGTATTATGTGGGGGCACTGTAGGGGGTGTATTGTAGGGGGTGTATTATGTGGGGGCACTGTAGGGGGTGTATTATGTGGGGGCACTGTAGGGGGTGTATGGGGGCACTGTAGGAGGTGTATTATATGGGGGCACTGTAGGGGGTGTATGGGGGCACTGTAGGAGGTGTATTATATGGGGGCACTGTAGGGGGTGTATTATGTGGGGGCACTGTAGGGGGTGTATTATGTGGATGCACTGGGGGGTGTATTATGTGGGTGCACTGTGGGGGGTGTATTATGTGGGTGCACTGTGGGGGGTGTATTATGTGGGTGCACTGTGGGGGGTGTATTATGTGGGTGCACTGTAGGGGGTGTATGGGGGCACTGTAGGGGGTGTATTATGTGGGTGCACTGTAGGGGGTGTATTATGTGGGTGAACTGGTGGGGGGTGTATTATGTGGGGGCACTGTGGGGAGTGTATTATGTGGGTGCACTGTGTGGGGTGTATTATGTGGGGGCACTGTGGGGAGTGTATTATGTGGGTGCACTGTGGGGGCTGTATTATGTGGGTGCACTGTGGGGAGTGTATTATGTGGGGGCACTGTAGAGGGTGTATTATGTGGGGGCACTGTAGGGGGTGTATTGTAGGGGGTGTATTATGTGGGGGCACTGTAGGGGGTGTATTATGTGGGGGCACTGTAGGGGGTGTATGGGGGCACTGTAGGAGGTGTATTATATGGGGGCACTGTAGGGGGTGTATTATGTGGGGGCACTGTAGGGGGTGTATTATGTGGGGGCACTGTAGGGGGTGTATTGTAGGGGGTGTATTATGTGGGGGCACTGTAGGGGGTGTATGGGGGCACTGTAGGAGGTGTATTATATGGGGGCACTGTAGGGGGTGTATTATGTGGGGGCACTGTAGGGGGTGTATTATGTGGGTGCACTGTGGGGGGGTGTATTATGTGGGTGCACTGTGGGGGGTGTATTATGTGGGTGCACTGTGGGGGGTGTATTATGTGGGTGCACTGTGGGGGGTGTATTATGTGGGTGCACTAGGGGGTGTATTATGTGGGTGCACTGTAGGGGGTGTATTATGTGGGTGCACTGTGGGTAGGGTTTTATGTGGGTGCACTGTGGGGGGTGTATTATGTGGGTGCACTGTGGGGGGTGTATTATGTGGGTGCACTGTGGGGGGTGTATTATGTGGGTGCACTGGGGGGTGTATTATGTGGGTGCACTGTAGGGGGTGTATTATGTGGGTGCACTGTGGGTAGGGTATTATGTGGGTGCACTGGGGGGTGTATTATATGGGTGCACTGGGGGGGTGTATTATGTGGGTGCACTGTGGGGGGTGTATTATATGGGTGCACTGGGGGATTTATGTGGGTGCACTGTGGGTAGGGTATTATATGGGTGCACTGTGAGGGGTGTATTATGTGGGTGCACTGTAGGGGGTGTATTATGTGGGTGCACTGTAGGGGGTGTATTATGTGGGTGCACTGTAGGGGGTGTATTATGTGGGTGCACTGTAGGGGGTGTATTATGTGGGTGCACTGTGGGTAGGGTATTATGTGGGTGCACTGTGAGGGGTGTATTATGTGGGTGCATTGTGGGTATGGTATTATATGGGCGCACTGTGAGGGGTGTATTATGTGGGTGCACTGTGGGTAGGGTATTATGTGGGTGCACTGTGGGGGGTGTATTATATGGGTGCACTGGGGGATGTATTATGTGGGTGCACTGTGCGTAGGGTATTATATGGGTGCACTGTGGGGGGTATTATATGGGTGCACTGTGGGGGGTGTATTATATGGGTGCACTGTGAGGGGTGTATTATGTGGGTGCACTGTAGGGGGTGTATTATGTGGGTGCACTGTGGGTAGGGTATTATGTGGGTGCACTGTGGGGGGTGTATTATGTGGGTGCACTGTGGGGGGTGTATTATGTGGGTGCACTGGGGGGTGTATTATGTGGGTGCACTGTGGGTAGGGTATTATATGGGTGCACTTTGGGGGGTGTATTATGTGGGTGCACTGGGGGGTGTATTATGTGGGTGCACTGTTATGGTACATTTTAGGGGCGAGCAGACTCTTTTACTTGCTGCACCTATGTGTATGTGAGCACTAGATGGCGCCATTGTGTCAGTACATGTGGCAAGCATTGTGGGAGCAGCCATCACTATGTATGATAATGCGCCCCCCCCCACACACACACACACATAAGACTGCAGGGTGCTGGTTATTATTAACCTCTTTATGACTGGTGTATTTTTAACCCTTGTTGATCAGACATGGCTTCTTGGTGGGGGATGTGCTGCTTAAGCTGGAGGCGTCCTGTGAGGTGAATGACCCCCATCCCAGTATCCCACAGCCGTCTCTGCCACTCACATTACTGTAGGTCAGGAAGCAGCAGGCTCTGGATGAGCTCAGCCTTCTCCTGAGGAGTCTTATAATCTTTTGTTCTGCTGTTTCTTCCTTGGGAGACCCCGACACACGCCACACGCCACAGCATGTTACCTATTACAGAACTACAACTCCCTCTATCCTGATATAGAATGGTGGTGGAATGGTCCGGACTGGGAGACCCCCATAGTGGGGAGAGATGCCTGGCTATTATAAGATTTTATAGCAGCTTCTCCAGGAACATGTGTTCAGATTCCTGGGTGACAATTAACTCCCGAGCTGCCGCAGTGATGGCGGGGGTCTCCTTCCTCCCTATAGGACACAGTTCTGAGGTTTGTGCAGAGCCACTTAACGGCTGCTCATAGACTGACCTAGTATACAGTTCTATATGTGTCCTTCATTTAGTATAGAGCTATATACATGTAATATATATACATATAAGACCGCCACCCCACACACTAATGCAGGGTATGCCAGCACCATACTGACCCCCACATCATGTTATATATATACACTGCGGGCACCATACTGACCCCCACATCATGTTATATATACACTGCGGGCACCATACTGACCCCCACATCATGTTATATATACACTGCGGGCACCATACTGACCCCCACATCATGTTATATATATACACTGCGGGCACCATACTGACCCCCACATCATGTTATATATACATATATATACACTGCGGGCACCATACTGACCCCCACATCATGTTATATATAGGATAATTTTTTACTCACCGTAAATTTTCTTTCCTGTAGTCCGAAGCAGCAGCACAAATGGGGAAGATCCTATCTTCCTGCAATGGTAGGACAGATGGTACTAATAAAAGATTGATTAGGAGCCCTATAAGAAGGCCATACAGACCCCTCCTCCTTGTGTCAATTCTAACGACAAAAAAAAATGTAAAATTCATAATAAAATCTTAATTAATAAGGCATTAAAAACAATCAAGGTACGCTGCATAAATAGTTTGTTTAAATCAGGGCGGGAAGTCTGTGCTGCTGCTTCGGACTACAGGAAAGAAAATTTACGGTGAGTAAAAAATTATCCTTTCCCTTTACGTCCTCAGCAGCAGCACAAATGGGGATATAGCAAGCTATGAAAACAGACTAGGGAGGGCCATTACATTACAGAAGACAGAATGGCTGAGCCAAAAACTGGTTGACTCGTGAATATCTAGTCTATAGTGCTTGACAAAGGTAATGACGGACGACCATGAAGCAGTCCTGCATATTTGTTCCAAGGGTACAGATCTTTTTTCAGCCCATGTGGATGATATTGCCCTCGTTGAATATGCCTTGATTGCACCAGGTACCTGTAATCCAGCTTCTTGGTAGCATATGGAGATGACTTCCCTTATCCATCTGGACAGAGAAGCTTTGGATGACTTGCATCCTTTGTTTTTCCCTGCAAAGGATAAAAACAAGTGGTTAGATTTCCTGAAGGAGTTTGCCCGTTCAATATACATGCTCCAAGCCCTTCCCACATCTAAGGGATGAAGCTCCTTCTCTCTCGTGTTGGCAGGAGTAATGGATTGTAACAATGGAGATGTGGAAGAGACTCACCCACCAGGCTTCAAACATCTTCTTTACCTTCAGGTAGGTTCTGTAGGCAGTTGTGGCTCTGGACTGCAGAAGAGTGGTTACCACTTTGACAGCATATCAATTCCCACCTTGTTGACGGCAGTCAAGCTTCGGACAAGCCTGCCCTCTTGAGTTATTAACTGAGGGTATACAGAAGCCTCCAGATTATTCCTATGGAATTAGCGCCATAAGAGGCCATCATGAAACCCGAGACTTGCTACTTGCAAGATTTTTAGACTCTGCCCACACCTGGCAGGGACGCTGGGGGTAATCTCTGCTACTCTGTGTCAGTAGCTGGGGAGACTGGGAGAGTTCCCAGAAGATTCTTAGGCAGGGGGCTCACCATTGTGAACCATGCCCTCTTGGGTCAATAGGGGCAAATGAGGCCGACCAAGGCCCAACCTTGTCTGAGATTCTGCAAGACTCTGGGCTTTATAGGAGTGAGGAAAAAAGGTTTTCCAATTTGAACCTTCAATAGGAATAGGTCTATTCTCCATGCGATTTACCACAAAGCTTCTGGTCCAGAGACCGTTCTTCCGACAGGATTACATCGCAGCATAGATTGCCAGCAGACAAAATGCCCCTGCCTCCAGTAGTGCCCCTATAAAGATCGGTATGCGCCATCCTAGATGCGGTTTTGATCTTATACTGATAGCTTTCCATAGATTGGTGTGCTGGAGTGGACTAGTATTCCCTTCATATGTTGGATGCCAGCAACATCTCTAATGGGGATTAAGGCTCCTTTGCTCGTTGCTCCTGCATACAAGCGCCCCACTGTGTGCTTGATACATCAATGGTTTTCTCTACCCACTTTATTGGGAGACTGTTGCCATTGAGCAGGGAAAGCTATCCTTGTCTCTGGGTGTTATTTCCAGTGTAGACATAAGACCCAAGGGTATCAGATGAAGTGACAGCAACTGGGGAGTGCCGAGAACCCAGACTTGTGTCAACTTCTGTAATCTCTCTGGAGGAAGAGAGAGTCACAGACTGGGGATCTATTCTCCTCCCTAGGAATTGTTCCATGCCAGAAACAATGATGAGCTTCAATTTTCTCAGACAGTCAAAGTACAATAGACATCACCTTGGTGACTGTAGATGGAGCCAAGATGATTCCAGACAGAAGGGCTGTAAATTGAAAAGAATTCCAATTGCCTTGTACAAAGGGTCTTGATGTAAAGGAATATGCAGCTTTTGTCTGTAGACAGGTACATGCGGGTATACATGGTCAGGTGATCATATATCCTCCATACAGGTACATGTGGGTATACATGGCCAGATAACGTCCTTCTTCTAGGAGGGAACTAGAGCATAAATCCTCCATACAACCGCCTCCTCAGAGAAGGCTGTATACAGGTACATGCAGGTATACCTGGTCACATAACATCCTTCTTCTAGGAGGGACCTACAGATCATAGATCCCACATACAGCACCTTCCTCAGAGGAGGCTGCATACAGGTATACACGGTCAGATAACATACCTCTAGGAGGGACTCACAGATCATAGATCCTACATACAGCACCTTCCTCAGAGGAGGCCGCATACAGGTATACACGGTCAGATAACATCGCTCTAGGAGGGACGCACAGATCAAAATTCAATATGGCAGCCTTTCCTATTATATAACACTGGTACAGACCTCTCTCATTATGGAAATAAATTATCAGAAAAGACGTAGTCACAAGTTCTTGTTCCCATCCCCAAGGCCTCTGAGACATCTGGTCCTTCTTGTGCAGGATTCTTTCCTTTACCTTCCGTACTAGAATTCCTACGGAATGGGGAACAAAAGTAGAAGTTCCTTCTCTTCTTATTAGACTGGGGCAGATAATGGACCTGATCATAAGAAAAAAAGAACTTTCATGAGAATGTCCAATACAGATCCAACTCTCTTTATATTGGAGTGAACATCTGCCCCCTTACAACAAAGGACCAGTCTCCAAACCGTGGGGATCGGGCAGCCAAGTATACTGCTCAGCTATAGTAATATAGACATTTATTTTATTCATTAATTATTATTATTATTATTTTCTGAACAAGGTCTTTGTGCGTCTGAAGGAGCCATGACCTCGGACTCCATCCAGTTCAGCCTGTAGATTATCATTCAGATGTAAAATCTTAAGCAGTCATTGTCTCTGAGAAAAAGTTGCAATCTACAAATGAATTCCCTGCCACCTGAAAGTGGAATCTTGCAGGATCTGTACGCCTCCAGAAGTTCTGTTACCAGAATCCTGCTACATCCAAGGATGGAAGTTGTGCCAGACTGACCGGCCGACTAACAGACTAGTGCAGAGTGCCTGGAATCAGACACACAGGTGCACTGAATATGTAACCAACAATCCTAAGGCAGTGTTCACACATAGCAGCTTCATAGCTTTACTGCATCCTTCAGTACACAGAAGCTCCATAGGGTCACTGCATCATCTGATATCAGTATTACAGAGTGTAACTAGACAGCAGGTGTACACAGTATTACAGAGTAATTAGACTGCAGGTATACACAGTACACATCCAGCATCTCTAAGCATGTAGCTTCATAGGTCACTGCATTATCTGATAACAGTACTAATCAGATAGTACACAGATGTACATGTCTACAATCCTAAGGCCATGTTCACACACAGTAGCTTTACTGCATTCTTAAATAGCAGCACTGGAGCAGCGCAAAAAAACTCCATAGAATCACTGCATCATCTGATGGCTGTATTATGGAAAGTAATCAGATAGCAGGTGTATCCAGTACACATCCAGCAGCTCTAAGCATCTGCTCACACACATAGCTCCATATGGTCACTATATAATCTGATAGCAGTATTAGGGAAGTAATTAGATAGATGTATCCAGTACACAACTAGCAACTCTAAGGCTGTGTTCACACACAGTAGCTTCACAGGGCACTGCATCATCTGATAGCAGTATAGTGAAAGAAATCAGACAGCAGGTGTTACACAGTACACTACAATTCTAAGGCAATGTTCACACATAGTGGCTTCATAACTTCACTGCATTCTTAAATAGCAGCACACAGAAGGTCCACATGATAACCATCATCTGATAGCAGTATTAGCGAAGGTAATTAACCAGCAGGTGTACATAGTACACAACTAAATTCTAAGGCAGTGTTCACACACAGTAGCTTCACTGCATTCTTAAATGTTAGCACACAGAAGGTCCACATGATCACTATCATCTGATAGCAGTATAGTGAAAGTAAATAGACAGCAGGTGTATAGTATACAACTAACAATTCTAAGGCCGTGTTCACACACAGTAGCTTCACTGCATTCTTAAATGGCAGCACTGGAGTAGCACACAGACGCTCCATAGGGTGACTGCGTCATCTGTTAGCAGTATTAGTGAAAGTTATTACACAGGAGGTGTATCTACCACTACACAATAACTCTAAGGCTGTGTTCATACACAGTTTTATAGCTTCATTGTATCATCTGATAGAAATACTGGAAAGTAATCAGACCGCAGGTATACACATTACACAACTACAATTCTAAGGCTGTGTTCACACACACAATTTTACTGCATCATGTGGTAGCAGTACTATAGAAAGTAATTAGGCAGCAGGTGTTCACAATGCACAAATAGCAGCTCTAGGGTTGTGTGCACACACAAACACACAGTTTTATAGCCTCACCACATCATCCGATGGCAGTACTATGGAAAGTAATGAGGCAACAGGTGTACACAATTAGCATCTCTAGGGCTGTGTTCACATACAGTTTCAGAGCTTCACTGCATCATCTGGTAGCAGTACTATAGAAAGTAATCAGGCTGCAGGTGTGCACACTGCACAACTAGCAGCTCTAGGGTTGTGTGCACACACACAGTTTTATAGCTTCACTGCATCATCCAATGGCAGTACTATAGAAAGTAATGAGGCAATAGGTGTGCACAATTAGCAGCTCTAGGGCTGTGTTCACACACACACATACACAGTTTCATAGCTTCATTGTAGCAGTACTGGAAAAAATAATGAGACAGCAGGTGTACTAAATACCCAACTAGCAGCTTTAAAGCTGTGTTCATGTATACACACTATAGTCACATAGGTCACTCATATAGTGAAGCAGTCTAACAGGACTTGCACAACCAATGTTAAAAAAAAAAGAAAGACATTGAAACAAAACATTTGAGGCGTAAAAGCCGAATACAACATATATATCAAATAATCCTCCTGACACACAGGCCAGGCTTCCAGCTCAAAAGAAAAAACAGCATATCTTACCTTGCTGAAGTATCAAGAAAATTAGCAGCCACCCAGGTGAGGACACAGGTCTGGCAGCACCATGATACTTACTGCAGCAGCCGCCCAGGTGAGGACACAGATCTGGCAGCACCATGATACTTACTGCAGCAGCTTCCTGGCTTTCCTCACACAGCGGCTCCATACAGCAGAGAAGCTGAGCGATAACTCTACTAAAAAGTAAATAATCTCCTCTCTGATACAGCAGAGCAGGAAAAAACATTTCTATAAATTTCCCCTCTCCACACGACCATGTGGAAAGGAAGAATCTTTGGAAAGGAAAGTCAGACACAAACATAGGCCTGAGCCTGCTTCCCTCTCCTACCACCTGTCCCACAGGAGGACAGAAAAAAACACAAGGAGGAGGGGTCTGTATGGCCTTCTTATAGGGCTCCTAATCAATCTTTTATTAGTACCATCTGTCCTACCATTGCAGGAAGATAGGATCTTCCCCATTTGTGCTGCTGCTGAGGACGTAAAGGGAAACATATATATACACTGCGGGCACCATACTGACCCCCACATCATGTTATATATACATATATATACACTGCGGGCACCATACTGACCCCCACATCATGTTATATATATACATATATATACACTGCGGGCACCATACTGACCCCCACATCATGTTATATATATACATATATATACACTGCGGGCACCATACTGACCCCCACATCATGTTATATATACATATATATACACTACGGGCACCATACTGACCCCCACATCATGTTATATATACATATATATACACTGCGGGCACCATACTGACCCCCACATCATGTTATATATATACACTGCGGGCACCATACTGACCCCCACATCATGTTATATATATACACTGCGGGCACCATACTGACCCCCACATCATGTTATATATACATATATATACACTGCGGGCACCATACTGACCCCCACATCATGTTATATATATATACACTGCGGGCACCATACTGACCCCCACATCATGTTATATATACATATATATACACTGCGGGCACCATACTGACCCCCACATCATGTTATATATACATATATATACACTGCGGGCACCATACTGACCCCCACATCATGTTATATATATATACATATATATACACTGCGGGCACCATACTGACCCCCACATCTTGTTATATATACACTGCGGGCACCATACTGACCCCCACATCATGTTATATATACATATATATACACTGCGGGCATTATACTGACCCCCACATCATGTTATATATATACACACTGTGGGCACCATACTGACCCCCACATCATGTTATATATACACTGCGGGCACCATACTGACCCCCACATCATGTTATATATATACACTGCGGGCACCATACTGACCCCCACATCATGTTATATATACATATATATACACTGCGGGCACCATACTGACCCCCACATCATGTTATATATACATATATATACACTGCGGGCACCATACTGACCCCCACATCATGTTATATATATACATATATATACACTGCGGGCACCATACTGACCCCCACATCATGTTATATATATACACTGCGGGCACCATACTGACCCCCACATCATGTTATATATACATATATATACACTGCGGGCACCATACTGACCCCCACATCATGTTATATATATACACTGCGGGCACCATACTGGCCTCCACATCATGTTATATATACATATATATACACTGCGGGCACCATACTGCCCCCCACATCATGTTATATACACACACTGCAGGCACCATACTGACCCCCACATCATGTTATATATATATACACTGCGGGCACCATACTGACCCCCACATCATGTTATATATATATACACTGCGGGCACCATACTGACCCCCACATCATGTTATATATACACTGCGGGCACCATACTGACCCCCACATCATGTTATATATATATACACACTGCGGGCACCATACTGACCCCCACATCATGTTATATATATATATATATATATATATATATATATATATATATATATATATATACACACTGCGGGCACCATACAGACCCCCACATCATGTTTTATATATATACACACTGCGGGCACCATACTGACCCCCACATCATGTTATGTATATATACACTGCGGGCACCATACTGACCCCCACATCATGTTATACACTGCGGGCACCATACTGACCCCCACATCATGTTATACACTGCGGGCAGTGGGCATCTTGGTTGGTAAGGACGCTCGGGCATGGGTCTCCCCTCTCCTCAGGTGGTATACATTGGTGTACAGATGTATGTGATGTATGTGTGTATGTGAGTTATCCTCTACACAGAAGAAAGCCCCTCCCTATTACTCGGTGTGCCCCCCTGCCCACCATACTGGACCCCTGAGGAAGTTCTGTGATCGGGAGGTGTCGGGCAGCCCTGTGCCCCCTGCACTGGGTGGCATCAGTGTCAGACTGGGGTATCTGGGGCCCACCAACGAAGAACCAGTGAATATTTTTACAGGTACCAAAGCTGGGGGCCCCGGGGGATCCTCCGTCACTGGGTGGCATCCCCTCTGCTGGGTGTCAGTCACTTTGTTTGTGTGTGCTCCATGTCTCTCGCTTGGTCGGGGGTCTGTTCCCATTATTGGTGGGGGGGGGGCATGTGACATACGCTGCTGCTTTTTCTTCCATACATACACTGTGTTTACACCATACATACACATTACCCGGGGTCCCCCTCCCACATTACACGGGGTCCCCCTCCCACATTACACGGGGTCCCCCTCCCACATTACACGGGGTCCCCCTCCCACATTACACGGGGTCCCCCTCCCACATTACACGGGGTCCCCCTCCCACATTACTCGGGGTCCCCCTCCCACATTACCCCGGGGTCCCCCTCCCACATTACCCGGGGTCCCCCTCCCACATTACCCGGGGTCCCCCTCCCACATTACCCGGGGTCCCTCCTCCCACATTACCCGGGGTCCCCCTCCCACATTACCCGGGGTCCCCCTCCCACATTACCTGGGGTCCCTCCTCCCACATTACTCGGGGTCCCCCTCCCACATTACCCGGGGTCCCCCTCCCACATTACCCGGGGTCCCCCTCCCACATTACCCGGGGTCCCTCCTCCCACATTACCCGGGGTCCCTCCTCCCACATTACTCGGGGTCCCTCCTCCCACATTACTCGGGGTCCCTCCTCCCACATTACCCGGGGTCCCCCTCCCACATTACCCGGGGTCCCCCTCCCACATTACTCGGGGTCCCTCCTCCCACATTACCCGGGGTCCCCCTTCCACATTACCCGGGGTCCCCCTCCCACATTACTCTGGGTCCCTCCTCCCACATTACCCGGGGTCCCCCTCCCACATTACTCTGGGTCCCTCCTCCCACATTACTCGGGGTCCCTCCTCCCACATTACCCGGGGTCCCTCCTCCCACATTACCCGGGGTCCCCCTCCCACATTACCCGGGGTCCCCCTCCCACATTACTCGGGGTCCCTCCTCCCACATTACCCGGGGTCCCCCTCCCACATTACCCGGGGTCCCCCTCCCACATTACTCGGGGTCCCTCCTCCCACATTACTCGGGGTCCCTCCTCCCACATTACTCGGGGTCCCTCCTCCCACATTACCCGGGGTCCCTCCTCCCACATTACCCGGGGTCCCCCTCCCACATTACTCGGGGTCCCTCCTCCCACATTACCCGGGGTCCCCCTCCCACATTACTCGGGGTCCCTCCTCCCACATTACCCGGGGTCCCTCCTCCCACATTACCCGGGGTCCCCCTCCCACATTACCCGGGGTCCCCCTCCCACATTACTCGGGGTCCCTCCTCCCACATTACCCGGGGTCCCCCTCCCACATTACCCGGGGTCCCCCTCCCACATTACTCGGGGTCCCTCCTCCCACATTACTCGGGGTCCCTCCTCCCACATTACTCGGGGTCCCTCCTCCCACATTACCCGGGGTCCCCCTCCCACATTACTCGGGGTCCCTCCTCCCACATTACTCGGGGTCCCCCTCCCACATTACCCAGGGTCCCCCTGCTGGGAGGCAGTGAATAGTGAATAGAGTGCTGGGAGG
The DNA here is from genome assembly GCF_027789765.1 of Dendropsophus ebraccatus. Taxonomy (NCBI): domain Eukaryota; kingdom Metazoa; phylum Chordata; class Amphibia; order Anura; family Hylidae; genus Dendropsophus; species Dendropsophus ebraccatus. Next base: position 3,196,486 of record NC_091455.1, read on the forward strand.
GGGGTTCGGGCCTCTGGGGTAATACAGAAGGGAGAGGAGGGGCCCGGGAGGTTTATTCTGCTCCAATGGAGCTTTACAAATCTTCACCAGGGAAAAGGAGAATGCAGAGTCCCCTGCCCCCGGCCTGCCCTGCTGGTATATAGAGGGGTGCTGCCAATATATAGAGGGGTGATGGTGGTATATAGAGGGATGATGGTGGTATATAGAGGGATGCTGCTGGTATATAGAGGGATGCTGCTGGTATATATAAGGGTGGTGGTGGTGTATAGAGGGATGCTGGTATATAGAGGGGTGATGCTGGTATATATAAGGGTGATGCTGGTATATAGAGGGGTGCTGCCAATATATAGAGGGGTGATGGTGGTATATAGAGTGATGCTGCTGGTATATAGAGGGATGCTGCTGGTATATATAAGGGTGATGGTGGTGTATAGAGGGATGCTGGTATATAGAGGGGTGATGGTAAATAGAGGGGTGATGCTGGTATATAGAGGGGTGATGCTGGTATATAGAGGGATGCTGCTAGTATATATAAGGGTGATGGTGGTATATAGAGGGATGCTGCTGGTATATAGAGGGGTGATGCTGGTATATATAAGGGTGATGCTGGTATATAGAGGGGTGATGGTATATAGAGGGATGCTGCTGGTATATAGAGGGATGCTGCTGGTATATAGAGGGATGCTGCTGGTATATATAAGGGTGATGCTGGTATATAGAGGGATGCTGCTGGTATATAGAGGGATGCTGCTGGTATATAGAGGGATGCTGCTGGTATATAGAGGGGTGATGATGGTATATAGAGGGATGCTGCCAGTATATAGAGGGATGATGCCGGTATATAGAGGGATGATGCCGGTATATAGAGGGGTGTTGCTGGTATATAGAGGGGTGTTGCTGGTATATAGAGGGATGCTGCCAGTATATAGAGGGATGATGCCGGTATATAGAGGGGTGTTGCTGGTATATAGAGGGGTGTTGCTGGTATATAGAGGGATGCTGCTGGTATATAGAGGGATGCTGCTGGTATATAGAGGGATGATGGTGGTATATAGAGGGGTGATGCTGGTATATAGAGGGGTGATGCTGGTATATAGAGGGGTGCTGCTGGTATATAGAGGGATGCTGCTGGTATATAGAGGGGTGATGCTGGTATATAGAGGGGTGTTGCTGGTATATAGAGGGATGATGGTGGTATATAGAGGGGTGATGCTGGTATATAGAGGGGTGATGCTGGTATATAGAGGGGTGCTGCTGGTATATAGAGGGATGATGCTGGTATATAGAGGGGTGCTGCTGGTATATAGAGGGATGCTGCTGGTATATAGAGGGGTGATGCTGGTATATAGAGGGATGATGGTGGTATATAGAGGGGTGATGGTGGTATATAGAGGGATGATGGTGGTATATAGAGGGATGATGGTGGTATATAGAGGGATGATGGTGGTATATAGAGGGGTGATGGTTGTATATAGAGGGATGATGGTGGTATATAGAGGGATGATGGTGGTATATAGAGGGATGATGGTGGTATATAGAGGGGTGATGCTGGTATATAGAGGGGTGATGCTGGTATATAGAGGGATGCTGCTGGTATATAGAGGGATGATGCTGGTATATAGAGGGGTGATGCTGGTATATAGAGGGATGCTGCTGGTATATACTGAGGGGTGATGCTGTCAGCATGGTCCCTGCAGTGCGGCCCCGGTCACACCCGCTCTCGGGTCACCGTGTCCCGGCTGATGCTGCAGTCTCCTCCCTCCTCTATTATTGGCTCGGGTCTCCGGCTGCGGGTGAGGGGGGGGGGGGGGGGATCCGGCATCAGCTCAGTCCGGCCGAACTCTGGGCACAGCAGCATGATGGACTCCTCCCGCTCCATCCAGCAGGAGATCAGCTCTCTGAAAGGTACGGACCGGGGAGGGGAGCCTGTGGGGAGAGCCCCCCAGTAACTGATGAGAGCCCTCCAGTAACTGATGAGAGCCCCCCAGTAACTGATGAGAGCCCCCCAGTAACTGATGAGAGCCCCCTAGTAACTGATGAGAGCCCCCCCAGTAACTGATGAGAGCCCCCCAGTAGCTGATGAGAGCTCCCCCCAGTAACTGATGAGAGCTCCCCCCAGTAACTGATGAGAGCCCCCCAGTAACTGATGAGAGCCCCCCCAGTAACTGATGAGAGCCCCCCCAGTAACTGATGAGAGCCCCCCCAGTAACTGATGAGAGCCCCCCCAGTAACTGATGAGAGCCCCCCAGTAACTGATGAGAGCCCCCCCAGTAACTGATGAGAGCCCCCCAGTAGCTGATGAGAGCCCCCCCCAGTAGCTGATGAGAGCCCCCCAGTAGCTGATGAGAGCCCCCCCCAGTAGCTGATGAGAGCTCCCCCCAGTAGCTGATGAGAGCCCCCCCAGTAACTGATGAGAGCCCCCCCAGTAACTGATGAGAGCCCCCCCAGTAACTGATGAGAGCCCCCCCAGTAGCTGATGAGAGCCCCCCCAGTAACTGATGAGAGCCCCCCCAGTAGCTGATGAGAGCTCCCCCCAGTAGCTGATGAGAGCCCCCCCAGTAACTGATGAGAGCCCCCCCAGTAACTGATGAGAGCCCCCCCAGTAGCTGATGAGAGCCCCCCAGTAACTGATGAGAGCCCCCCCCAGTAGCTGATGAGAGCTCCCCCCCAGTAGCTGATGAGAGCTCCCCCCAGTAGCTGATGAGAGCTCCCCCCAGTAGCTGATGAGAGCTCCCCCCAGTAGCTGATGAGAGCCCCCCCAGTAACTGATGAGAGCCCCCCCACTAACTGATGCGAGCCCCCCCAGTAACTGATGAGAGCCCCCCCCAGTAACTGATGAGAGCCCCCCCAGTAACTGATGAGAGCCCCCCCAGTAACTGATGAGAGCCCCCCCAGTAACTGATGAGAGCCCCCCCCAGTAACTGATGAGAGCTCCCCAGTAACTGATGAGAGCTCCCCAGTAACTGATGAGAGCCCCCCCCCAGTAACTGATGAGAGCCCCCCCCCCCAGTAACTGATGAGAGCCCCCCCCCAGTAACTGATGAGAGCCCCCCCAGTAACTGATGAGAGCCCCCCCAGTAACTGATCACAGCCTCCCAGTAACTGATCACAGCCTCCCAGTAACTGAACACAGACTCCCAGTAACTGGTGGGAGCCCCCCAGTAACTGAACACAGCCCCTAGTAACTGATGAGAGCCCCCCAGTAACTGATGAAAGCCCCCCAGTAACTGATCAGTCTTCCAATAACTGATGAGAGCCCCCCCAGTAACTGATCACAGCCCCCCAGTAACTGATCACTGCCCCTAGTAACTGATGAGAGCCCCCCAGTAACTGATGAAAGCCCCCCAGTAACTGATCAGTCTTCCAATAACTGATGAGAGCCCCCCCAGTAACTGATCACAGCCCCCCAGTAACTGATGAGAGCCCCCCAGTAACTGATCACAGCCCCCCAGTAACTGGATGGAGTGGATTAAGAGGAGTGGTGGCTGTCCTGCACACGCTGTGGTCCCACGGTCCCGCACACGCTGTGGTCCCACGGTCCCGCACACGCTGTGGTCCCACGGTCCCGCACACGATGTGGTCCCACGGTCCCGCACACGCTGTGGTCCCACGGTCCCGCACACGCTGTGGTCCCACGATCCCGCACACGCTGTGGTCCCACGGTCCCGCACACGCTGTGGTCCCACGGTCCCGCACACACTTTTTTTTTTTATTTTGTACCTCTACACTGTTCTTATAGTAACTGATGAGAGCCCCCCAGGATGTGATTGGAGCCCCCAGTAAGTGATGGGCGGCCTCCAGCATGTGTTGGCAGCCCCCCACTATGAAACGGGAGCCCCCAGTATGTGATGGGGGCCTCCAGCATGTTATGGCAGCCCCCCCAGTTTGTGATTGGAGCCCCCCCAATAAATGATAGGACCCCTCCTGTAACTGATATCATCATAGCCCCCACTACCTTCTCGGAGCCACCTAGTAACTGATTAATCCTCCCAAACACCCCACGTAACATAGAGTCCAAGTCATCCCCCCATGGTGAGCTGTGCCCATGGCTGGCGCTGAATCAGCTGTCTGTGCTGAAGCTACAATGTGGAGTCCAGACATGATTATTTTAAAGGGGAACTCCCCACGTGTGCAAAGAGTGACATCACTTTACCAGCAGAGTTTATATAGAAGGCAGGTTAATGTATAGCGTATAGAAGACTGGGAGATACTGTATGGTGGTGTGTGTAGTGACTACTGTAATACTAACAACGACATGGACTACACACACAGGTCTCCATCTACTACAACAACAACATGGATTACACACAGGTCTCCCATCTACAACAACAACCACCACATGGATTACACACACAGGTCTCCCATCTACAACAACAACCACCACATGGATTACACACACAGGTCTCTATCTGCAGCAACAACCACCACATGGATTACACACACAGGTCTCCATCTAAAGCAACAACCACCACATGGATTACACACACAGGTCTCCATCTACAGCAACAACCACATGGATTACACACACAGGTCTCCCATCTACAACAACCACATGGATTACACACACAGGTCTCTATCTGCAGCAACCACATGGATTACACACACAGGTCTCCATCTACAGCAACAACCACATGGATTACACACACAGGTCTCCCATCTACAACAACAACCACCACATGGATTACACACACAGGTCTCCATCTACAGCAACAACCACCACATGGATTACACACACAGGTCTCCATCTACAGCAACAACCACCACATGGATTACACACACAGGTCTCCATCTACAGCAACAACCACATGGACTACACACACAGGTCTCCATCTACAGCAACAACCACCACATGGATTACACACACAGGTCTCCATCTACTACAACAACATGGATTACACACACAGGTCTCCCATCTACAGCAACCACCACATGGATTACACACACAGGTCTCCATCTACTACAACAACATGGATTACACACACAGGTCTCCATCTACAGCAACAACCACCACATGGATTACACACACAGGTCTCCATCTACAGCAACAACCACCACATGGATTACACACACAGGTCTCCATCTACAGCAACAACCACCACATGGATTACACACACACAGGTCTCCATCTACAGCAACAACCACCACATGGATTACACACACAGGTCTCCATCTACAGCAACAACCACATGGACTACACACACAGGTCTCCATCTATAGCAACAACCACATGGATTACACACACAGGTCTCCATCTATAGCAACAACCACATGGATTACACACACAGGTCTCCATCTACAGCAACCACCACATGGATTACACACACAGGTCTCCATCTACAACAACCACATGGATTACACACACAGGTCTCCATCTACAACAACCACATGGATTACACACACAGGTCTCCATCTACAGCAACAGCCACATGGATTACACACACAGGAGATCTGTGTAGATGGAGACCTGTGTGTGTAATCCATGTGGTTGTTGCTGTAGATGGAGACCTGTGTGTGTAATCCATGTGGTTGTTGTAGATGGAGACCTGTGTGTGTAATCCATGTGGTTGTTGTTGTAGATGGAGACCTGTGTGTGTAATCCATGTGGTTGTTGTAGATGGAGACCTGTGTGTGTAATCCATGTGGTTGTTGTTGTAGAAGGAGACCTGTGTGTGTAATCCATGTGGTTGTTGTTGTAGAAGGAGACCTGTGTGTGTAATCCATGTGGTTGTTGTTGTAGATGGAGACCTGTGTGTGTAATCCATGTGGTGGTTGTTGTTGTAGATGGAGACCTGTGTGTGTAATCCATGTTGTTGTTGTAGATGGAGACCTGTGTGTGTAATCCATGTAGTTGCTGTAGATGGAGACCTGTGTGTAATCCATGTGGTTGTTGTAGATGGAGACCTGTGTGTAATCCATGTGATTGTTGCTGTAGATGGAGACCTGTGTGTGTAATCCATGTGGTTATTGCTGTAGATGGAGACCTGTGTGTGTAATCCATGTGGTGGTTGTTGTAGATGGAGACCTGTGTGTGTAATCCATGTGGTTGTTGTTGTAGATGGAGACCTGTGTGTGTAATCCATGTGGTTGTTGCTGTAGATGGAGACCTGTGTGTGTAATCCATGTGGTTGTTGTAGTAGATGGAGACCTGTGTGTGTAATCCATGTGGTTGTTGTAGATGGAGACCTGTGTGTGTAATCCATGTGGTTGTTGTTGTAGATGGAGACCTGTGTGTGTAATCCATGTGGTTGTTGTAGATGGAGACCTGTGTGTGTAATCCATGTGGTTGTTGTTGTAGATGGAGACCTGTGTGTGTAATCCATGTGGTTGTTGTAGATGGAGACCTGTGTGTGTAATCCATGTGGTTGCTGTAGATGGAGACCTGTGTGTAATCCATGTGGTTGTTGTAGATGGAGACCTGTGTGTGTAACCCATGTGATTGTTGCTGTAGATGGAGACCTGTGTGTGTAATCCATGTGGTTGTTGCTGTAGATGGAGACCTGTGTGTGTAATCCATGTGGTTGTTGCTGTAGATGGAGACCTGTGTGTGTAATCCATGTGGTTGTTGCTGTAGATGGAGACCTGTGTGTGTAATCCATGTGGTTGTTGTTGTAGATGGAGACCTGTGTGTGTAATCCATGTGGTTGTTGTAGATGGAGACCTGTGTGTGTAATCCATGTGGTTGTTGTTGTAGATGGAGACCTGTGTGTGTAATCCATGCGGTTGTTGTTGTAGATGGAGACCTGTGTGTAATCCATGTGATTGTTGCTGTAGATGGAGACCTGTGTGTGTAATCCATGTGGTTGTTGTTGTAGATGGAGACCTGTGTGTGTAATCCATGTGGTTGTTGCTGTAGATGGAGACCTGTGTGTGTAATCCATGTGGTTGTTGCTGTAGATGGAGACCTGTGTGTGTAATCCATGTGGTTGTTGTAGATGGAGACCTGTGTGTGTAATCCATGTGGTTGTTGCTGTAGATGGAGACCTGTGTGTGTAATCCATGTGGTGGTTGTTGTAGAAGGAGACCTGTGTGTGTAATCAATGTGGTTGTTGTTGTAGATGGAGACCTGTGTGTGTAATCCATGTGGTTGTTGTTGTAGATGGAGACCTGTGTGTGTAATCCATGTGGTTGTTGTTGTAGATGGAGACCTGTGTGTGTAATCCATGTGGTTGTTGTTGTAGATGGAGACCTGTGTGTGTAATCCATGTGGTTGTTGTTGTAGATGGAGACCTGTGTGTGTAATCCATGTGGTTGTTGTAGATGGAGACCTGGGTGTGTAATCCATGTGGTTGTTGTTGTAGATGGAGACCTGTGTGTGTAATCCATGTGGTTGTTGTTGTAGATGGAGACCTGTGTGTGTAATCCATGCGGTTGTTGTTGTAGATGGAGACCTGTGTGTGTAATCCATGTGGTTGTTGTAGATGGAGACCTGTGTGTGTAATCCATGCGGTTGTTGTTGTAGATGGAGACCTGTGTGTAATCCATGTGATTGTTGCTGTAGATGGAGACCTGTGTGTGTAATCCATGTGGTTGTTGTTGTAGATGGAGACCTGTGTGTGTAATCCATGTGGTTGTTGCTGTAGATGGAGACCTGTGTGTGTAATCCATGTTGTTGTTGTAGATGGAGACCTGTGTGTGTAATCCATGTGGTTGTTGTAGAAGGAGACCTGTGTGTGTAATCCATGTGGTTGTTGCTGTAGATGGAGACCTGTGTGTGTAATCCATGTGGTGGTTGTTGCTGTAGATGGAGACCTGTGTGTGTAATCCATGTGGTTGTTGTAGTAGATGGAGACCTGTGTGTGTAATCCATGTTGTTGTAGTAGATGGAGACCTGTGTGTGTAATCCATGTTGTTGTAGTAGATGGAGACCTGTGTGTGTAATCCATGTGGTGGTTGTTGTTGTAGATGGGAGACCTGTGTGTGTAATCCATGTGGTTGTTGTAGAAGGAGACCTGTGTGTGTGTAATCCATGTGGTTGTTGCTGTAGATGGAGACCTGTGTGTGTAATCCATGTGGTTGTTGCTGTAGATGGAGACCTGTGTGTGTAATCCATGTGGTTGTTGTAGTAGATGGAGACCTGTGTGTGTAATCCATGTGGTTGTTGCTGTAGATGGAGACCTGTGTGTGTAATCCATGTGGTGGTTGTTGTTGTAGATGGAGACCTGTGTGTGTAATCCATGTGGTTGTTGTAGTAGATGGAGACCTGTGTGTGTAATCCATGTGGTTGTTGTAGTAGATGGAGACCTGTGTGTGTAATCCATGTGGTTGTTGCTGTAGATGGAGACCTGTGTGTGTAATCCATGTGGTGGTTGTTGTTGTAGATGGGAGACCTGTGTGTGTAATCCATGTTGTTGCTGTAGATGGAGACCTGTGTGTGTAATCCATGTTGTTGTAGTAGATGGAGACCTGTGTGTGTAATCCATGTGGTTGTTGTAGATCAGGGGTGTCAAACTCAAATAGACAGTGGGCTGAAATTAAAAACTTGGACAAACTCGCGGGCCAACCTTGATATTTATTGAAACGCACAAGCAGCATATGTGTAACTTTCAGAGTGGCGTGCAGCGTTCCTGGTACTGTCAGAGTGCATCACCAAGCACTTTGCACCACAATAGGCTCCAAACAGTAATAATTCCGCTGTTTGGTGTCATGCGCTGTAAAGTGAGTAGGTGTGTGGGTTGTCCCCGTATTTAGGATTCCTCATTTTAAAATAATATCCCCTTCTGTGACCCCCCCATATAGTAATAATGCCCCCTGCCCTGCCCCCATAGTAATACCCACCATTCTACTCCCTCCTCCTCAAATCATACTCACCTAATCCGGGCATGGAGCGAGTCTTCCCCTCTTCTCCAGCCTCTAAGCCACAAGGAGATCAAGGGGAGAGTAAGGTCTGAGGGGGAAAAGAAGGAAAGAGGGGGATAGAGGAGGTGAAGAGGGAGAGGAAGGGAGAGGAGGTAAAAGGGGCAGAGGACGGGAGAGAAGGTGAAGGAGGGAGAAGAGGACAGGGGAGAGAGGAGGATAGAGGAGGTGATGGGGGAGAGGGAAAAAAAGAAGGTGAAGGGTAATGGGGCAGAGAGAAGATGATGGGGTGAGAGGAGGCGATGGGGGTAAGAGGAGATGATGGGATGAGAGGAGGCGATGGGGTAAGAGGAGATGATGGGGTGAGAGGAGGCGATGGGGTAAGAGGAGATGATTGGGTGAGAGGAGGCGATGGGGTAAGAGGAGATGATGGGGTGAGAGGAGGCGATGGGGGTAAGAGGAGATGATGGGATGAGAGGAGGCGATGGGGTAAGAGGAGATGATGGGGTGAGAGGAGGCGATGGGGGTAGGAGGAGATGATGGGGTGAGAGGAGGTAGTGGGGGCAGAGAGGAGAGATGATTGGGGGTAGAGAGAAGGTGATGGAGATAGAGAGGAGATGGAGGGGGGTGAGAGGAGATGGAAGAGGTAAGAGGAGATGGAGGTGGGGTGAGAGGAGATGGAGGGGGGATGAGAGGAGATGGAGGGGGGATGAAAGGAGATGGAGGGGGGATGAGAGGAGATGGAGGTGGGGTGAGAGGAGACGGAGGGGGATGAGAGGAGATGGAGGGGGGGATGAGAGGAGATGGAGGTGGGGTGAGAGGAGATGGAGACGGGGGTGAGAGGAGATGGAGGGGGGTGAGAGGAGATGGAGGGGGGATGAGAGGAGATGGAGGTGGGGTGAGAGGAGACGGAGGGGGGTGAGAGGAGATGGATTACACACACAGGTCTCTATCTACAACAACCACATGGATTACACACACAGGTCTCCACCTACAACAACAACCACATGGATTACACACACAGGTCTCCATCTACAACAACCACCAAATGGATTACACACACAGGTCTCCATCTACAACAACAACCACATGGATTACACACACAGGTCTCCTTCTACAACAACCACATGGATTACACACACAGGTCTCCATCTACAACAACAACCACATGGATTACACACACAGGTCTCCATCTACAACAACAACCACATGGATTACACACACAGGTCTCTATCTACAACAACAACCATATGGATTACACACACAGGTCTCCATCTACAACAACCACCACATGGATTACACACACAGGTCTCCCATCTACAACAACCACATGGATTACACACACAGGTCTCCATCTACAACAACAACCACATGGATTACACACACAGGTCTCCATCTACAGCAACCACCACATGGATTACACACACAGGTCTCCTTCTACAACAACCACATGGATTACACACACAGGTCTCCACCTACAACAACCACATGGATTACACACACAGGTCTCCACCTACAACAACAACCACATGGATTACACACACAGGTCTCTATCTACAACAACAACCACATGGATTACACACACAGGTCTCCATCTACAACAACCACCACATGGATTACACACACAGGTCTCTATCTACAACAACAACCACATGGATTACACACACAGGTCTCCATCTACAACAACAACCACATGGATTACACACACAGGTCTCTATCTACAACAACAACCACATGGATTACACACACAGGTCTCCATCTACAACAACAACCACATGGATTACACACACAGGTCTCCATCTACAACAACAACCACATGGATTACACACACAGGTCTCCATCTACAGCAACCACATGGATTACACACACAGGTCTCCACCTACAACAACAACCACATGGATTACACACACAGGTCTCCATCTACAACAACAACCACATGGATTACACACACAGGTCTCCTTCTACCACAACCACTTGGATTACACACACAGGTCTCTATCTACAACAACAACCACATGGATTACACACACAGGTCTCCATCTACAGCAACCACCACATGGATTACACACACAGGTCTCCATCTACAGCAACAACCACATGGATTACACACACAGGTCTCTATCTACAACAACCACATAGATTACACACACAGGTCTCCATCTACAACAACAACCACCACATGGATTACACACACAGGTCTCCATCTACAACAACAACCACCACATGGATTACACACACAGGTCTCTATCTACAACAACAACCACATGGATTACACACACAGGTCTCCATCTACAACAACAACCACATGGATTACACACACAGGTCTCCATCTACAACAACAACCACATGGATTACACACACAGGTCTCCATCTACAGCAACAACCACATGGATTACACACACAGGTCTCCATCTACAACAACCACCAAATGGATTACACACACAGGTCTCCACCTACAACAACCACCACATGGATTACACACACAGGTCTCCATCTACAGCAACAACCACATGGATTACACACACAGGTCTCTATCTACAACAACAACCACATGGATTACACACACAGGTCTCCATCTACAACAACAACCACATGGATTACACACACAGGTCTCCATCTACAACAACAACCACATGGATTACACACACAGGTCTCCATCTACAACAACAACCACATGGATTACACACACAGGTCTCCATCTACAACAACAACCACATGGATTACACACACAGGTCTCCATCTACAGCAACCACATGGATTACACACACAGGTCTCCTTCTACAACAACCACATGGATTACACACAGGTCTCCATCTACAGCAGCAACCACATGGATTACACACACAGGTCTCCATCTACAGCAACCACCACATGGATTACACACACAGGTCTCCATCTACAGCAACAACCACATGGATTACACACACAGGTCTCTATCTACAACAACAACCACATGGATTACACACACAGGTCTCCATCTACAACAACAACCACCAAATGGATTACACACACAGGTCTCCATCTACAGCAACCACCACATGGATTACACACACAGGTCTCCATCTACAACAACAACCACATGGATTACACACACAGGTCTCCATCTACAGCAACAACCACATGGATTACACACACAGGTCTCCATCTACAACAACAACCACCAAATGGATTACACACACAGGTCTCAATCTACAGCAACAACCACATGGATTACACACAGGTCTCCATCTACAACCATAACCGGTTTGTAGATACATGATGGAGCTGCAGATCCACATAATGCAGTAGCGTAGTACAACAGGTTAGAATAGAAAAGCAGGGCTGCTGTAAGAGGTCTGTGTGGTCACATGACAGCAATGGGGAAGGGGTGTGTTCAGCATGGACCAATCAGGAAGTGGGAATCACAGAGCTGTGCAGGAGGACAGAGACAGTAACTTTTCTATAGAGCAGTGTGCATAACTGAGTGTGAATGCAGGCACATTATAGCAGCAGTGTGTATAGCTGAGTGTGAGTGCAGGCACATTATAGCAGCAATGTGTATAGCTGAATGTAAGTGCAGGCACATTATAGCAGCAGTGTGTATAGCTGAGTGTAAATGCAGGCACATTATAGCAGCAGTGTGTATAGCTGAGTGTGAATGCAGGCACATTATAGCAGCAGTGTGTATAGCGGAGCGTGGGTGCAGGCACATTATAGCAGCAGTGTGTATAGCTGAGTGTGATTGCAGGCACATTATAGCAGCAGTGTGTATAGCTGAGAGTAAGTGCAGGCACATAATAGCAGCAATGTGTATAGCTGAATGTAAGTGCAGGCACATTATAGCAGCAGTGTGTATAGCTGAGTGTAAATGCAGGCACATTAGAGCAGCAATGTGTATAGCTGAGTGTAAATGCAGGCACATTATAGCAGCAGTGTGTATAGCGGAGCGTGGGTGCAGGCACATTATAGCAGCAGTGTGTATAGCTGAGTGTGAGTGCAGGCACATTATAGCAGCAGTGTGGATAGCTGAGTGTAAGTGCAGGCACATTATAGCAGCAGTGTGTATAGCTGAGTGTGATTGCAGGCACATTATAGCAGGAATGGAGAGGATGGGAAACAAGGACGGACAGAGACTGCAGGGAGCATGAAGGAATGAGCAGGGCAGATGTGGGCACATACATGCAGCACTCTCTGTCCGGGGAGAGAGGGATTACAGCTATGGAGAGATTACCTCCACAGTCCTGTCCTCTGATGCAAGCCCCAGCCTGAGGTGGATCTGCTATGATTCGGAAGGTGAGGGAGACTTCCTGGGTCAGAGTACAGGGCTGTAGACCCCGCTATACAGACCATGCCCCTCCCCCACTCCCCCTCCCACCCAGTACAGGGAGCTCTTACACCAGGGGTGGGGAACCTTTTCCATGTCGAGGGCCGGTCGGGCATTAATAAAATCATTCGAGGGCCGCATACCGTGTGCGGCAGTTAGTAGCGTGGGTTTGCAGCACCCGGGGCAAGGCACAGTATTGTTCCCCTAGTGCCCCTGCTATTGTAGTTAACCCCCAGTGATGCCCCTGCTATTGTAGTTAACCCCCCCAGTGATGCCCCTTGTAGTCTAGTTAACCCCCAAGTCATGTCCCTGGTAGCCTAGTTAACCCCCCCCAGTGATGCCTCTGGTAGGCCTAGTTAATCCCCATCAATTATGTCCCTGGTAGCCTAGTTAACCCCCATCAGTCATGTCCCAGGTGGCCTAGTTAACCCCCATCAGTCATGTCCCTGGTGGCCTAGTTAACCCCCATCAGTCATGTCCCAGGTGGCCTAGTTAACCCCCATCAGTCATGTCCCAGGTGGCCTAGTTAACCCCCATCAGTCATGTCCCTGGTGGCCTAGTTAACCCCCATCAGTCATGTCCCAGGTGGCCTAGTTAACCCCCATCAGTCATGTCCCTGGTGGCCTAGTTAACCCCCATCAGTCATGTCCCTGGTGGCCTAGTTAACCCCCATCAGGCATGTCCCTGGTGGCCTAGTTAACCCCCATCAGGCATGTCCCTGGTGGCCTAGTTAACCCCCATCAGGCATGTCCCTGGTGGCCTAGTTAACCCCCATCAGGCATGTCCCTGGTGGCCTAGTTAACCCCCATCAGGCATGTCCCAGGTGGCATCACAGGGGAGCTGCGGGCCGCATCGGGAGGTCTCAGGGGCCGGATGCGGCCCGCGGGCCGGAGGTTCCCTACCCCTGTCTTACACCAAAGCAATGCTCTTACATCAAGTCACAATTTTGAAAAACTTTGATCTCTTAGGGCTCGTTCACACAGAGCAAAAGCAGCTTACTTTCTGCGCTGGATCAGCGCTGAAATTTCGGCCGTTATAATAGGTGCAGAGCTAATTTCCATTGTGTTGAATGGAAATTCTGCTCTGAAGTTCACTCGGTGGAATTTCCGCACTGAACTAATTTGCTTTCCGCCAGAAGAATGAACATGTTCATTCTTCCGCTAATGGAAGCCTATACAAATCAATGGGGCTCTGATTTTCTGTTTCAGCGCGGAATACAAGGGGAATACAAGCGGAAATTACACGCTGAATCAGCACGGAAATGGGGGGGGGGGGGAAGGGGGGGGGGGGAATCCCAAGACAACCCAAAGGAGGTGATATCAGGGGCCCACAAGAAAGAAATGACAATGTCAGCAAGCACACAGCATATGACCACAGCAAAAGTTTCCCCCAAAAAACATCCATACATACATCCATACATACATACATACATACATACATACATACACACATATACATACATACATACCTACATACATACACACACACATACATCCATACATACATCCCTACATACATACACACACACACATACATACACACATATACATACATACATACATACACACACATACATACATACACACACATACATACACACACACACATACATACACACATATACATACATACATACCTACATACATACACACACACATACATCCATACATACATCCCTACATACATACACACACACACATACATACACACATATACATACATACATACATACATACATACATACATACACACATATACATACATACATACCTACATACATACACACACACATACATCCATACATACATCCCTACATACATACACACACACACATACATACACACATATACATACATACATACATACACACACATACATACATACACACACATACATACACACACACACATACATACACACATATACATACATACATACCTACATACATACACACACACATACATCCATACATACATCCCTACATACATACACACACACACATACATACACACATATACATACATACATACATACATACACACACATACATACATACACACATACATACACACACACATACATACACACATATACATACATACATACCTACATACATACACACACACATACATCCATACATACATCCCTACATACATACACACACACACATACATACACACATATACATACATACATACCTACATACACACACATACATCCATCCATACATCCATCCATACATCCCTACATACATACACACACACACACATATATACCTGTGAAATTAGTGCATCTCCATCAGTTGTAAAGCGGTGCTGTTTTGCCCTTTCTGCTCGGCTCCTTCTCCTCTGCCAGCTCTGACGTGATCTGTTCTAGAAAATTCAGGTACCATATAGTCTAGTCTCCAAAGTCTGCAAAATTGTTGTTGGCCCCTCCCTCTATTATTAGTCACCGAATACTCACAGAATTTCAGCGCTGAATGCATGTGGAATCAGCGCGGATTCCTCGAGTATTCTGCGCAGGGATTCCGCTTACATTCCGCTTACATTTTGCTCGGAATTCAGTATCAGTTGATTTCAGGCGGAAATATTTCCTCGCGTAATCCGCCCCTTTTGCTCTGTGTGAACGTGGCCTTAATCCAAAACGCTCTTTAACCAAGTTACTCTTAAACCAAGGTACCCCTGTGTATATATATTCTCTTAGGCTCTTATTACATGGGGGGATTATCTGCACAATTAGGCGGGAGCAGTCACGGATGAAGCAGGCGCAGTCACTGGTGAGATGGGCGCAGTCACTAGTAATGGTGACGTGGGCGCTGTCACTGGTGAGGTGGGCACAGTCACTGGTGAGGTGGGCACAGTTACTGGTGAGGCGGGCACTGTTACTGGTGAGGCGGGCACTGTTACTGGTGAGGCGGGCACAGTTACTGGTGAGGCGGGCACTGTCTTTCACCTCATTTACGAGTGAGGCACAGTTACTGGTGAGGTGGGCACAGTCACTGGTGAGGCGGGCACAGTCACTGGTGAGGCGGGCACAGTCACTGGTAAGGCGGGCACGGTCACTGGTGAGGCGGGCACAGTTACTGGTGAGGCGGGCACGGTCACTGGTGAGGCGGGCACAGTTACTGGTGAGGCGGGCACAGTCACTGGTAAGGCGGGCACGGTCACTGGTGAGGCGGGCACAGTTACTGGTGACGCGGGCACTGTCTTTCACCTCATTTACGAGTGAGGCACAGTTACTGGTGAGGCGGGCACAGTTACTGGTGAGGCGGGCACAGTCACTGGTAAGGCGGGCACGGTCACTGGTGAGGCGGGCACAGTTACTGGTGAGGCGGGCACGGTCACTGGTGAGGCGGGCACAGTTACTGGTGAGGCGGGCACAGTCACTGGTAAGGCGGGCACGGTCACTGGTGAGGCGGGCACAGTTACTGGTGACGCGGGCACTGTCTTTCACCTCATTTACGAGTGAGGCACAGTTACTGGTGAGGCGGGCACAGTCACTGGTGAGGCGGGCACAGTCACTGGTGAGGCGGGCACAGTCACTGGTAAGGCGGGCACGGTCACTGGTGAGGCGGGCACAGTTACTGGTGAGGCGGGCACGGTCACTGGTGAGGCGGGCACAGTTACTGGTGAGGCGGGCACAGTCACTGGTAAGGCGGGCACGGTCACTGGTGAGGCGGGCACAGTTACTGGTAAGGCGGGCACGGTCACTGGTGAGGCGGGCACGGTCACTGGTGAGGCGGGCACGGTCACTGGTGAGGCGGGCACGGTCACTGGTGAGGCGGGCACGGTCACTGGTGAGGCAGGCACTGTCACTGGTGAGGCGGGCACAGTTACTGGTGAGGCGGGCACAGTCACTGGTAAGGCGGGCACGGTCACTGGTGAGGCGGGCACAGTTACTGGTGAGGCGGGCACTGTCTTTCACCTCATTTACGAGTGACTTATTTTGCTTTTCCTCCCATCTTTGTAATGTCAGTGAGTTCTCAGCCGGGAATCAATAGGGATGCCACATAGCTGAGCCGAGCGCGCGGTTGTCAGGGTGTCCCCAGTGACGGGCCGGATGTAAGATGTCAGGGCCTGGTAACGCGTGGAGGGGCCACAGTGATTTACCTCCAGTTATTACCGTGTGAAAGGAGACACTGTCCCCGAGACCCCGCACCGCGCTCTATACAGGGCTCTGCTGTGCCGGGCACCTCTCTGTGTACATCTGCCCCCTGCCAGTTACTCTGCCCATCCCTCAAAGGGGCATCTGACAGAGGAGGCCCACGTATATAGCATAGTGCCATCTATATGGCTCCCCTGGGTGATCAGAGTCCTATCAGAGTCATGACCCCGGTGTGATCAGAGTCCTATCAGAGTCATGACCCCGGTGTGATCAGAGTCCTATCAGAGTCATGACCCCGGTGTGATCAGAGTCCTATCAGAGTCATGACCCCGGTGTGATCAGAGTCATATCAGAGTCATGACCCCGGTGTGATCAGAGTCATATCAGAGTCATGACCCTGGTGTGATCAGAGTCGTATCAGAGTCATGACCCCGGTGTGATCAGAGTCCTATCAGAGTCATGACCCCAGAGTGATCAGAGTCATGACCCCGGTATGATCAGAGTCCTATCAGAGTCATGACCCCGGTGTGATCAGAGTCCTATCAGAGTTATGACCCCGGTGTGATCAGAGTCCTATCAGAGTCATGACCCCGGTGTGATCAGAGTCCTATCAGAGTCATGACCCCAGATTGATCAGAGTCATATCAGAGTCATGACCCCGGTGTGATCAGAGTCCTATCAGAGTCATGACCCCGGTGTGATCAGAGTCCTATCAGAGTCATGACCCCGGTGTGATCAGAGTCCTATCAGAGTCATGACCTCGGTGTGATCAGAGTCATATCAGAGTCATGACCCCGGTGTGATCAGAGTCATATCAGAGTCATGACCCCGGTGTGATCAGAGTCATATCAGAGTCATGACCCCGGTGTGATCAGAGTCGTATCAGAGTCATGACCCCGGTGTGATCAGAGTCCTATCAGAGTCATGACCCCAGAGTGATCAGAGTCATGACCCCGGTATGATCAGAGTCCTATCAGAGTCATGACCCCGGTGTGATCAGAGTCCTATCAGAGTCATGACCCCGGTGTGATCAGAGTCCTATCAGAGTCATGACCCCGGTGTGATCAGAGTCCTATCAGAGTCATGACCCCAGATTGATCAGAGTCATATCAGAGTCATGACCCCGGTGTGATCAGAGTCCTATCAGAGTCATGACCCCGGTGTGATCAGAGTCCTATCAGAGTCATGACCCCGGTGTGATCAGAGTCCTATCAGAGTCATGACCCCAGTGTGATCAGAGTCCTATCAGAGTCATGACCCCAGTGTGATTAGAGTCCTATCAGAGTCATGACCCCCGTGTGATCAGAGTCCTATCAGAGTCATGACCCCAGTGTGATCAGAGTCCTATCAGAGTCATGACCCCAGTGTGATTAGAGTCCTATCAGAGTCATGACCCCCGTGTGATCAGAGTCCTATCAGAGTCATGACCCCAGAGTGATCAGAGTCCTATCAGAGTCATGACCCCAGAGTGATCAGAGTCATATCAGAGTCATGACCCCGGTGTGATCAGAGTCCTATCAGAGTCATGACCCCCGTGTGATCAGAGTCCTATCAGAGTCATGACCCCGGTGTGATCAGAGTCCTATCAGAGTCATGACCCCAGAGTGATCAGAGTCATGACCCCGGTGTGATCAGAGTCCTATCAGAGTCATGACCCCGGGGTGATCATGGTGTTTGCAGCGTGAAGGGTTAATATTTTTCAGCAGAGACTGTAGAGTGGCAGCGTCCTCTGGCAGTAGTCCTGGCAGCGGTGGCGGCCCCTGGTGGCGGCATTGTGTCCTCCTCCCTGGTCTGACCAGTAATAAAGCCTTGTCTCTGCGCCGTCACCTTTCATGGTGGTAGCACAGTGCCCCCTCCTGGTCACAGGACCTGCCATGTGCTTGGGGCGGGTCAGCTGGTTACTATGATTGTTCTGAATGGGTTGGTCACGTGACATCCTGATGAGATTGGCGCAGTGATACGGATCATTCTCATATTCCGAGCTTTATGACTCATTGACTAACACCCCCCCCCATGTGGCCGTGCTCCCTACCAGTTCCTCCAGAGGGCGCCACAATACCAGGGGATGAGAAGCAGCAGTGTTACAGGAAGCCCAGCACTAGGTTATTACTGGGCCATTCTTCTCACCCTTGCTAACCACTGTGTATTACTTGGGGGGCAGTACAGGCGGTATACATGGGTGAGGTATAGGATGGGGGCAGTACAGGCGGTATATATGGGTGAGGTATAGGATGGGGGCAGTACAGGTGGTATACATGGGTGAGGTATAGGATGGAGGGCAGTACAGGCTGTATACATGGGTGAGGTATAGGATGGAGGGCAGTACAGGCTGTATACATGGGTGAGATATAGGATGGAGGGCAGTACAGGCGGCATACATGGGTGAGGTATAGGATGGAGGGCAGTACAGGCGGTATACATGGGTGAGGTATAGGATGGAGGGCAGTACAGGTGGTATACATGGGTGAGGTATAGGATGAGGGGCAGTACATGTGGTATACATGGGTGAGGTATAGGATGAGGGGCAGTACAGGCGATATACATGGGTGAGGTATAGGATGAGGGGCAGTACAGGTGGTATACATGGGTGAGGTATAGGATGGAGGGCAGTACAGGTGGTATACATGGGTGAGGTATAGGATGGAGGGCAGTACAGGCGGTATACATGGGTGAGGTATAGGATGAGGGGCAGTACAGGCGGTATACATGGGTGAGGTATAGGATGGAGGGCAGTACAGGTGGTATACATGGGTGAGGTATAGGATGAGGGGCAGTACAGGCGGTATACATGGGTGAGGTATAGGATGAGGGGCAGTACAGGCGGTATACATGGGTGAGGTATAGGATGGAGGGCAGTACAGGTGGTATACATGGGTGAGGTATAGGATGGAGGGCAGTACAGGCGGTATACATGGGTGAGGTATAGGATGGAGGGCAGTACAGGTGGTATACATGGGTGAGGTATAGGATGGAGGGCAGTACAGGTGGTATACATGGGTGAGGTATAGGATGGAGGGCAGTACAGGCGGTATACATGGGTGAGGTATAGGATGGAGGGCAGTACAGGCGGTATACATGGGTGAGGGATAGGATGGTGGGGCAGTACAGGCGGTATACATGGGTGAGGTATAGGATGGAGGGCAGTACAGGTGGTATACATGGGTGAGGTATAGGATGGAGGGCAGTACAGGCGGTATACATGGGTGAGGGATAGGATGGAGGGCAGTACAGGTGGTATACATGGGTGAGGTATAGGATAAGGGGCAGTACAGGTGGTATACATGGGTGAGGTACAGGTGGTATACATGGGTGAGATATAGGATGGAGGGCAGTACAGGCGGCATACATGGGTGAGGTATAGGATGGAGGGCAGTACAGGCGGTATACATGGGTGAGGGATAGGATCGGGGCAGTACAGGCGGTATACATGGGTGAGGTATAGGATGAGGGGCAGTACAGGTGGTATACATGGGTGAGGTATAGGATGAGGGGCAGTACAGGCGGTATATATGGGTGAGGTATAGGATGGAGGGCAGTACAGGTGGTATACATGGGTGAGGTATAGGATGGAGGGCAGTACAGGCGGTATACATGGGTGAGGTATAGGATGGAGGGCAGTACAGGTGGTATACATGGGTGAGGTATAGGATGGAGGGCAGTACAGGCGGTATACATGGGTGAGGTATAGGATGGAGGGCAGTACAGGTGGTATACATGGGTGAGGTATAGGATGAGGGGCAGTACAGGTGGTATACGTGGGTGAGGTATAGGATGAGGGGCAGTACAGGCGGTATACGTGGGTGAGGCACATTATGTCCTCGTATAATAGTCTCAGGTCGGCGGTGCACCATGTTTATTATCCTGTCCTTTAATAAGCCTCCTGCGGGGGGCACCCTACATGTAGAAGGACCCCCCCCCCCCCCCCCCCCCCAGAGTGACAGGGACAGGTGTGGGGGCCGCGTCTTTGTTAGAGGGCAGCTATATAAATGTATAAGAGGGTTTCTCCTAATCCTCTCCCCGTCCTGATGTCCCGGCTGATCTCCTCTGAGCTATATACATAGATTTATAGTCACACAGGGGCTGTATTACAGGGGTGAAAGGTCGATCAATAGATGACTCTTTACTGCTGGTAAGAGAAACCATTAAGGCCCTATTCCGCGGAACGATTATCGTCCGTATTCGGCCGCTACGGACGATAATCGTCCCATGGAATAGAGTGCAACGATCAGCCGACATCGTTCATGTCGGCTGATCGTTGCTTGTTTTTTAACATGTTGAAAAACAAGCGACTGATACAGCAGCGATCTGCTGCCGTCCCTCCGTTGAATAGGAGCATCGGCAGCAGACGCCGCTATATCCTATGGGCTGCCCGGACGATCAGCGATCACCTGGGCAGCCCCCCCGCAGCTCCCCGCCGCCCCCTCCCGCACTCATCCGCTCTCTGCAGCCGCATTGAATAGCGGCGGCAGCGAGCGGGGAACGAGCCTCTTAACGACCGGTGGAATAGGGCTTTACCTACGTGAAGCAGCATACGGTGGGGGCTTATGTCATAGGCCTGGATCAGAGGAAAGCATTCGATAGACTCCACCATCACTATCTCTACCGCGTGTTGTTGGAGTATGGGCTTCCTGACGGCTTTGTACAGCGGCTGCGGATCTTGTATAGAGAGGCGGTAAGCCAGCCACTAGTCACTGGTCACTGGTCACCTAGTAAACCCCTTCAGGATTCTGTCCGCTGTGAGGCAAGGCTGCCCACTCAGCCCGCTATTATATGTCTTCAGCCTAGACACTTTCTTAAGGAAGTGGCAGGAGAACAGGGAGTTTACAGGCCTGCGATGTCACCTGCGGGATAAGGTGGAGGAGGTGAGGTGTTGTGCATACACTGATGATGTCACTGTCCTGTGCGTACGCTGATGATGTCACTGTCCTGTGCGTACGCTGATGATATCACTGTCCTGTGCGTACGCTGATGATGTCACTGTCCTGTGCGTACGCTGATGATGTCACTGTCCTGTGCGTACGCTGATGATGTCACTGTCCTGTGCGTACGCTGATGATGTCACTGTCCTGTGCGTACGCTGATGATGTCACTGTCCTGTGCGTACGCTGATGATGTCACTGTCCTGTGCGTACGCTGATGATGTCACTGTCCTGTGCGTACGCTGATGATGTCACTGTCCTGTGCGTACGCTGATGATGTCACTGTCCTGTGCGTACGCTGATGATGTCACTGTCCTGTGCGTACGCTGATGATGTCACTGTCCTGTGCGTACGCTGATGATGTCACTGTCCTGTGCGTACGCTGATGATGTCACTGTCCTGTGCGTACGCTGATGATGTCACTGTCCTGTGCGTACGCTGATGATGTCACTGTCCTGTGCGTACGCTGATGATGTCACTGTCCTGTGCGTACGCTGATGATGTCACTGTCCTGTGCGTACGCTGATGATGTCACTGTCCTGTGCGTACGCTGATGATGTCACTGTCCTGTGCGTACGCTGATGATGTCACTGTCCTGTGCGTACGCTGATGATGTCACTGTCCTGTGCGTACGCTGATGATGTCACTGTCCTGTGCGTACGCTGATGATGTCACTGTCCTGTGCGTACGCTGATGATGTCACTGTCCTGTGCGTACGCTGATGATGTCACTGTCCTGTGCGTACGCTGATGATGTCACTGTCCTGTGCGTACGCTGATGATGTCACTGTCCTGTGCGTACGCTGATGATGTCACTGTCCTGTGCGTACGCTGATGATGTCACTGTCCTGTGCGTACGCTGATGATGTCACTGTCCTGTGCGTACGCTGATGATGTCACTGTCCTGTGCGTACGCTGATGATGTCACTGTCCTGTGCGTACGCTGATGATGTCACTGTCCTGTGCGTACGCTGATGATGTCACTGTTCTGTTGTCTTCTAGGCAGGGTTGTTTGGCCTTAGAGCAGGAGATTTCTGCATTTTCCAGCTCTGTCTAATTATTCTGTATACATGGAGAAGAGTGAGGCCTTGTGGTTGGGCAGTAACACTGGTTTCTCCCGGTGCCCTTCAAGATGGTGCAGGATGAGATTAGGATCCTTGTTGTGGTGTTTGGGTTTGTGGATGAGGGGAAGGTGAACTGGGAGGAGAAGCTGCTGGAGTGTGAGTGGAGGGTGCAGAGCTGGAAGCCTGGTGAAAACCTTCTTGCTGCCCCATAGTTGCCAACATTTGAAATTTTTTTTTCCAGGGACACTTTAGCATTAAAAGGGGTGTGGCTTATTGTGGGTGTGGTCTCCGTGGGTGTGGCCTATTGTGAGTGTGGGTTCTAAATTTTTCAGTTAGAATTTACAGTCAGAACAACACAAAAGGAGCATTTAACACCCCAGTATTAGGCCCCCAGTATATTACACACCCCAGTATTAGGCCCCCAGTATATTACACACCCCAGTATTATGTCCCCAATATATTACACACCCCAGTATTAGGTCCCCAGTATATTACACACCCCAGTATCAGGTCCCCAGTATATTACACACCCCAGTATCAGGTCCCCAGTATATTACACACCCCAGTATCAGGTCCCCAGTATATTACACACCCCAGTATTAGGCCCCCAGTATATTACACACCCCAGTATTAGGCCCCCAGTATATTACACACCCCAGTATTATGTCCCCAATATATTACACACCCCAGTATTAGGCCCCCAGTATATTACACACCCCAGTATTATGTCCCCAATATATTACACACCCCAGTATTAGGTCCCCAGTATATTACACACCCCAGTATTAGGTCCCCAGTATATTACACACCCCAGTATCAGGTCCCCAGTATATTACACACCCCAGTATCAGGTCCCCAGTATATTACACACCCCAGTATTAGGTCCCCAGTATATTACACACCCCAGTATTAGTTCCCCAGTATATTACACACCCCAGTATTAGGTCCCCAGTATATTACACAACCCAGTATTAGGTCCCCAGCATATTACATACCCCATTATCAGGTCCCAGGTATATTACATACCCCAGTACCAGATCCCCAGTATATTACATACCCCAGTATCAGGTCCCCAGTATATTACAAACCCCACTCAGTGCAGGCTGAGACTCAGAGATAGCATCCTACTGACTGACTGTACATACTGGTAGTTTGTACCCATATGATGCAGCTGCACCCCATATCATCATACTACTACCCCCTTCATCCTCCTGCCCCCCATCATCATACTACTACCCCCTTCATCCTCCTCCTGTCCCTTCATCATCATACCAGTACCTCCCTTCAGCATCCTCTTGTACCTTCATCTGTATTTAAAACAAAACAAAAAAGCTATACTTACCTCTCTAGTATGGTTGCTCTAGTCCTCCAGGAACTCATTTCCCTGCTCTGCATCACTTGCGCTGGAATGGGGTGGGGTTTCCGTAGCGGGGGCTGGGCTTCCCAGGGCATGCCCCGGACATGGTTTTGCCGAGGCTGTCTCCTCAGAATCGGGACAGTCCCGGCAAATCTGCGACTGTTGGCAACTATGCTGCCCATCTTCCTCTATCTCAGTGTGGCATTCCCTGTGCCCAATAATCTGTTACCCAGACTAACAAACATCTTCTTCCACTTCTTGTGGGGTAGCAGGGTTGTGAGAAGAACATTGTCTATCTCCCCCATAAGGAGGGGCTCTCTCCATGCCCCGAGCTCTTCTTCAGTCTCATGTTCCTGATGAAGAATTTCTCCTTCTGTAAAGTCTCTGAGGAGAAGCCATGGTGTAGTTTGTTCAGGAACCAGATCCACCAGTTCTTGTCTGTGTGGTCGGTGGGTGACCCCATAAGGGGTCTGCGGGGGGGTTAAGTGCAGCGTGTCCTGGTACGGGGTGCAGGTCATCAGTAAGATTATTAGATGGGGGATCCTATATGAGGACATCAGAGGACTCACTAGAAAGGAGATGTATAATAACCTTCTCAGGTCTCAGTTTAAGGTCCAGATAGAATTGAGGGGAGCCCCAAACCTTGAGGTGAGGTGGGCCGCAAAAATCCTATCAGACCCTAGAGTCCCCCCTCATATGAGAGACGTGGCCTGGCTGGGATTCCATGGCAAGATGTATGTCAGAGAAAATCTGAAGTGTAGGAACGTTCCAGACCGATCCTGTCCAGGTGTGGCCAGATGACCGAGACCATGGAGCATCTGCTGTTAGAGTGCCCCTTTAGTGTAGAGGTATGGGAGGCTGTGTCCCTGTCTCTGAATCTCCATCACCTTGTGGGACAGCCGTACTCTCAGTCACTGTCTGGACAATTTCCTCCAGGGCTTAGTATGTATAACAGGAGTACTCTATATGTGATAAATATGGCGGCCATCTACCATCTGTGGTGTGCTCGCTGCTGCCTGGTCATTAGGTAAGTATCTCCTGCCATACAGTCACATGTAACATCATAGAGAGTCTAAAGACTGTATATAAGAGACCTGAAATGTCACCCGCACAAGGTGTATTGGAGGAACATCCATGTGTCATGTAATATCTGCAATGTTATCACCTCATGGAACTTCTTCAATTTCTATGATTTTATTGTAAATACACTGTAATAATTTGGTGTAAGTATTAAATAAAAAAATCATTACAGGGGGTATAAGTATAGGGAGCCCTATAATTAGAGGGGGCAGGGGCTGCGGTAGCCTTGATGTATACTCTAGGGGTTAATGGTGAGGCGGATGTGGCAGTGACTCACTACGCGGATTGTGGCGGGCGTTGTCTCATTAGGTAAATAGATCTCAATCAACTGAATGTTATAAAATCCTTATGATCCCCTCATTGCACCGCCATATACCCTGCTGCTCCGCCACATACTGCTATATATAATGCTATATAGTGATATAGGTTACGGTATAATATACAGTGATATGTGATGTGTACTGCGGTATAATAAACAGTGTTATGTGATGTATACTGCGGTATAATATACAGTGACATGTGATATATACTGCGGTATAATAAACAGTGATATGTGATGTATACTGCGGTATAATATACAGTGACATGTGATATATACTGCGGTATAATATACAGTGATATATACTGCGGTATAATATACAGTGACATGTGATATATACTGCGGTATAATAAACAGTGATATGTGATGTATACTGCGGTATAATATACAGTGATATGTAATGTATACTGGGGTATAATATACAGTGACATGTGATATATACTGCGGTATAATATACAGTGACATGTGATATATACAGCGGTATAATATACAGTGATATGTGATGTATACTGGGGTATAATATACAGTGATATGTGATGTATACTGCGGTATAATATACAGTGATATGTAATGTATACTGGGGTATAATATACAGTGATATGTGATGTATACAGCGGTATAATATACAGTGATATGTGATGTATACTGCGGTATAATATACAGTGATATGTGATATATACAGCGGTATAATATACAGTGATATGTGATATATACAGCGGTATAATATACAGTGATATGTGATGTATACTGCGGTATAATATACAGTGATATGTGATATATACAGCGGTATAATATACAGTGATATGTGATGTATACTGCGGTATAATATACAGTGATATGTGATATATACTGCGGTATAATATACAGTGATATGTGATGTAGGCTGCGGTATAATATACAGTGATATGTGATATATACAGCGGTATAATATACAGTGATATGTGATATATACAGCGGTATAATATACAGTGATATGTGATGTATACTGCGGTATAATATACAGTGATATGTGATATATACAGCGGTATAATATACAGTGATATGTGATGTATACTGCGGTATAATATACAGTGATATGTGATATATACTGCGGTATAATATACAGTGACATGTGATATATACTGCGGTATAATACACAGTGATATAGTCTACGGCGTAATATACAGTGATATGTGATATATACAGCAGTGTAATATACAGTGATATGTGATATATACAGCAGTGTAATATACAGTGATATGTGATATATACAGCAGTGTAATATACAGTGATGTGATATATACTGCAGTGTAATATACAGTGATATATACTGCAGTGTAATATACAGTGATATGTGATATATACAGCGGTATAATATACAGTGATATGTGATATATACAGCGGTATAATATACAGTAATATGTGATATATACAGCGGTATAATATACAGTGATATATACAGCGGTATAATATACAGTGATATGTGATATATACTGCAGTGTAATATACAGTGATATGTGATATATACAGCGGTATAATATACAGTGATATGTGATATATACAGCGGTATAATATACAGTGATATGTGATATATACAGCGGTATAATATACAGTGATATGTGATGTAGGCTGCGGTATAATATACAGTGATATGTGATATATACAGCGGTATAATATACAGTGATATGTGATATATACAGCGGTATAATATACAGTGATATGTGATATATACAGCGGTATAATATACAGTAATATGTGATATATACAGCGGTATAATATACAGTGATATATACAGCGGTATAATATACAGTGATATGTGATATATACTGCAGTGTAATATACAGTGATATGTGATATATACAGCGGTATAATATACAGTGATATGTGATATATACAGCGGTATAATATACAGTGATATGTGATATATACAGCGGTATAATATACAGTGATATGTGATGTAGGCTGCGGTATAATATACAGTGATATGTGATATATACAGCGGTATAATATACAGTGATATATACAGCGGTATAATATACAGTGATATGTGATATATACTGCAGTGTAATATACAGTGATATGTGATGTATACTGCGGTATAATATACAGTGATATGTGATATATACAGCGGTATAATATACAGTGATATGTGATATATACAGCGGTATAATATACAGTGATATGTGATGTAGGCTGCGGTATAATATACAGTGATATGTGATATATACAGCTGTATACTGTACACCCCTCTCCTGCTGTATACCGTATACCCCTCTCCTGCTGTATACTGTACACCCTTCTCCTGCTGTATACCGTATACCCCTCTCCTGCTGTACACCCTTCTCCTGCTGTATACTGTATACCCCTCTCCTGCTGTACACCCCTCTCCTGCTGTATACCCCGGCTCCTCTCTGATTGGATGTGGTTCTTCCTGTTCCCGCCGGTCACCAGGGAAACGCAGTAAATATTATGTCACAAGGTTTTTCTGCTCCGGCCGTCTCCAGGATCGAATGTACAGAGCGAAGGAATCATTCCGTCCTCTCCGCCTGCTTAACCATAGTGTGACCGCAGGATACAGAGCGTCCATCACCACCCCGCCATCATCCCACCATCACTCCTCCATCACCCCTCCATCACCCCGCTATTACCCCGCCATCATCCTGCCATCACTCCTCTATAACCCCGCCATCATCCTGCCATCACTCCTCCATCACCCTGCCATCACTCCTCTATAACCCTGCCATCATCCTGCCATCACTCCTCCATCACCCTGCCATCACTCCTCTATAACCCTGCCATCATCCTGCCATCACCCCTCCATCACCTCGCTATTACCCCTCCATCACTCCTCTATAACCCCGCCATCATCCTGCCATCACCCCTCCATCACCTCGCTATTACCCCTCCATCACCCCTCCATCACTCCTCTATAACCCTGCCATCATCCTGCCATCACTCCTCCATCATCCTGCCATCACTCCTCTATAACCCTGCCATCATCCTGCCATCACCCCTCCATCACCCCGCTATTACCCCGCCATCATCCTGCCATCACTCCTCTATAACCCCGCCATCATCCCACCATCACTCCTCCATCACCCCTCCATCACCCCGCTATTACCCCTCCATCACCCCTCCATCACTCCTCTATAACCCTGCCATCATCCTGCCATCACTTCTCCATCACCCTGCCATCACTCCGCCATCACCCGGCCATCACTCCTCCATCACCCCGCCATCATCCTGCCATCACTTCTCCATCACCCTGCCATCACCCTATCACCCCCACCATCACTCCTGCATCACTCCGCCATCACTCCTCCATCACCCTGCCATCACCCTGCCATCACTCCTCCATCACCCTACCATCACCCTGCCATCACTCCTCCATCACTCCTCCATCACCCTGCCATCACTCCTCCATCACCCTACCATCACCCTACCATCACCCTGCCATCACTCCTCCATCACCCTGCCATCACTCTGCCATCACTCCGCCATCACCCTGCCATCACCCTGCCATCACTCCTCCATCACCCTGCCATCACTCTGCCATCACTCCGCCATCACCCGGCCATCACTCTGCCATCACCCTGCCATCACTCCGCCATCACCCGGCCATCACTCCTCCATCACCCCGCCATCATCCTGCCATCACTTCTCCATCACCCTGCCATCACCCTATCACCCCCACCATCACTCCTGCATCACTCCGCCATCACTCCTCCATCACCCTGCCATCACCCTGCCATCACTTCTCCATCACCCTGCCATCACCCTATCACCCCCACCATCACTCCGCCATCACTCCGCCATCACTCCTCCATCACCCTACCATCACCCTGCCATCACTCCGCCATCACTCCTCCATCACCCTGCCATCACTCCTCCATCACCCTACCATCACCCTGCCATCACTCCTCCATCACCCTGCCATCACTCCTCCATCACCCTGCCATCACTCCTCCATCACCCTGCCATCACTCTGCCATCACCCTGCCATCACTCTGCCATCACCCGGACATCACCCTGCCATCACTCCTCCATCTCTCCTCCATCTCTCCGCCATCACCCTGCCATCACTCCTCCATCTCTCCTCCATCTCTCCGCCATCACCCTGCCATCACTCTGCCATCACCCGGCCATCACTCCTCCATCACCCTGCCATCACTCCTCCATCACCCTGCCATCACTCCTCCATCTCTCCTCCATCTCTCCGCCATCACCCTGCCATCACTCTGCCATCACCCGGCCATCACTCCTCCATCACCCTGCCATCACTCCTCCATCACCCTGCCATCACTCCTCCATCACCCTGCCATCACTCCTCCATCACCCGGCCATCACTTCTCCATCACCCGGCCATCACTCTGCCATCACTCTGCCATCACCCGGCCATCACTCTGCCATCACTTCTCCATCACCCGGCCATCACTCCTCCATCACCCTGCCATCACTCTGCCATCACCGGGACATCACCCTGCCATCACCCTGCCATCACCCTGCCATCACTCGGCCATCACTCGGCCATCACTCTGCCATCACTTCTCCATCACCCGGCCATCACCCGGCCATCACTCCGCCATCACTCCGCCATCACCCGGCTATCACTCTGCCATCACTCTGACATCACTTCTCCATCACCCGGCCATCACCCGGCCATCACCCTGCCATCACCCTGCCATCACCCTGCCATCACTCTGCCATCACTCTGACATCACTTCTCCATCACCCGGCCATCACCGGGCCATCACCCGGCCATCACCCGGCCATCACCCTGCCATCACCCTGCCATCACTCGGCCATCACTCTGCCATCGCTCTGCCATCACTTCTCCATCACCCGGACATCACCCGGCCATCACTTCTGCCATCACTCTGCCATCACTCTGCCATCACTTCTCCATCACTCTGCCATCACTTCTCCATCACCCGGCCATCACTCTGCCATCACTTCTCCATCACCCGGCCATCACTCTGCCATCACTTCTCCATCACCCTGCCATCACTCCGCCATCACCCTGCCATCACTCCTCCATCACTCCTCCATCACTCTGCCATCACCCTGCCATCACTTCTCCATCACCCGGACATCACCCGGCCATCACTTCTCCATCACTCTGCCATCACCCGGCCATCACTCTGCCATCACTTCTCCATCACCCGGACATCACCCGGCCATCACTTCTCCATCACTCTGCCATCACTCTGCCATCACCCGGCCATCACTCTGCCATCACTTCTGCCATCACTCTGCCATCACTCTGCCATCACTCTGCCATCACTCTGCCATCACTCTGCCATCACTCTGCCATCACTCTGCCATCACTTCTCCATCACTCTGCCATCACTTCTCCATCACCCGGCCATCACTCTGCCATCACTTCTCCATCACCCGGCCATCACTCTGCCATCACTTCTCCATCACCCGGCCATCACCCTGCCATCACTCTGCCATCACCCTGCCATCACCCTGCCATCACTCTGCCATCACCCTGCCATCACTCCTCCATCACTCCTCCATCACTCTGCCATCACCCTGCCATCACTTCTCCATCACCCGGACATCACCCGGCCATCACTTCTCCATCACTCTGCCATCACCCGGCCATCACTCTGCCATCACTTCTCCATCACCCGGACATCACCCGGCCATCACTTCTCCATCACTCTGCCATCACTCTGCCATCACCCGGCCATCACTCTGCAATCACTTCTCCATCACCCGGCCATCACTCTGCCATCACCCTGCCATCACTCCGCCATCACTCCTCCATCACTCGTCCATCACCCTGCCATCACTCCGCCATCACTCCTCCATCACTCCTCCATCACTCGGCCATCACCCTGCCATCACTCCTCCATCACCCTGCCATCACTCCTCCATCACTCCTCCATCACTCGGCCATCACCCGGCCATCACCCGGCCATCACCCGGCCATCACCCTGCCATCACCCTGCCATCACCCTGCCATCACTCCTGCCATCACTCCTCCATCACTCGGCCATCACCCTGCCATCACTCCGCCATCACTCCTCCATCACTCCTCCATCACTCGGCCATCACCCTGCCATCACTCCTCCATCACCCTGCCATCACTCCTCCATCACTCCTCCATCACTCCTCCATCACTCTGCCATCACTCCTCCATCACTCCTCCATCACTCTGCCATCACCCTGCCATCACCCTG
Organism: Dendropsophus ebraccatus; assembly: GCF_027789765.1. Lineage (NCBI taxonomy): Eukaryota > Metazoa > Chordata > Amphibia > Anura > Hylidae > Dendropsophus > Dendropsophus ebraccatus. The sequence continues at coordinate 3,228,594 of NC_091455.1, forward strand.
CCATCACCCCGCCATCACTCCTCAATCACCCCGCCATCACTTATCCATCACTCCTCCATCACCCCGCCATCACTTCTCCATCACCCGGACATCATCCTGCCATCACTTCTCCATCACCCCGCCATCACCCGGCCATCACTCTGCCATCACTTCTCCATCACCCGGCCATCACTTCTCCATCACTCTGCCATCACTTCTCCATCACTCTGCCATCACCCCGCCATCACTCTGCCATCACCCGGCCATCACTCTGCCATCACTTCTCCATCACTCCTCCATCACCCTGCCATCACTCCTCCATCACCCTACCATCACCCTACCATCACCCTGCCATCACTCCTCCATCACCCGGCCATCACTCTGCCATCACTTCTCCATCACCCGGACATCACCCGGCCATCACTTCTCCATCACTCTGCCATCACTCTGCCATCACCCGGCCATCACTCTGCCATCACTTCTGCCATCACTCTGCCATCACTCTGCCATCACTCTGCCATCACTCTGCCATCACTCTGCCATCACTCTGCCATCACTTCTCCATCACTCTGCCATCACTTCTCCATCACCCGGCCATCACTCTGCCATCACTTCTCCATCACCCGGCCATCACTCTGCCATCACTTCTCCATCACCCGGCCATCACCCTGCCATCACTCTGCCATCACCCTGCCATCACCCTGCCATCACTCTGCCATCACCCTGCCATCACTCCTCCATCACTCCTCCATCACTCTGCCATCACCCTGCCATCACTTCTCCATCACCCGGACATCACCCGGCCATCACTTCTCCATCACTCTGCCATCACCCGGCCATCACTCTGCCATCACTTCTCCATCACCCGGACATCACCCGGCCATCACTTCTCCATCACTCTGCCATCACTCTGCCATCACCCGGCCATCACTCTGCAATCACTTCTCCATCACCCGGCCATCACTCTGCCATCACCCTGCCATCACTCCGCCATCACTCCTCCATCACTCGTCCATCACCCTGCCATCACTCCGCCATCACTCCTCCATCACTCCTCCATCACTCGGCCATCACCCTGCCATCACTCCTCCATCACCCTGCCATCACTCCTCCATCACTCCTCCATCACTCGGCCATCACCCGGCCATCACCCGGCCATCACCCGGCCATCACCCTGCCATCACCCTGCCATCACCCTGCCATCACTCCTGCCATCACTCCTCCATCACTCGGCCATCACCCTGCCATCACTCCGCCATCACTCCTCCATCACTCCTCCATCACTCGGCCATCACCCTGCCATCACTCCTCCATCACCCTGCCATCACTCCTCCATCACTCCTCCATCACTCCTCCATCACTCTGCCATCACTCCTCCATCACTCCTCCATCACTCTGCCATCACCCTGCCATCACCCTGCCATCACCCCGCCATCACTCCTCAATCACCCCGCCATCACTTATCCATCACTCCTCCATCACCCCGCCATCACTTCTCCATCACCCGGACATCATCCTGCCATCACTTCTCCATCACCCCGCCATCACCCGGCCATCACTCTGCCATCACTTCTCCATCACCCGGCCATCACTTCTCCATCACTCTGCCATCACTTCTCCATCACTCTGCCATCACCCCGCCATCACTCTGCCATCACCCGGCCATCACTCTGCCATCACTTCTCCATCACTCTGCCATCACTTCTCCATCACCCGGCCATCACTCTGCCATCACTTCTCCATCACCCAGACATCACCCTGCCATCACTCTGCCATCACCCGGACATCACTTCTCCATCACCCGGACATTACCCCGCCATCACTCCTCCCCGCCATCACTCCTCCATCACTCCTCCATCACCCCGCCATCACTCCTCAATCACCCCGCCATCACTTATCCATCACTTCTCCATCACTTCTCCATCACTCTGCCATCACTCTGCCATCACTCCTCCATCACCCCGCCATCACTCCTCCATCATCCTGCCATCTCCCGGCCATCACTCCTCCATCACCCCGCCATCACTCCTCAATCACCCCGCCATCACTTATCCATCACTCCTCCATCACCCCGCCATCACTTATCCATCACCCGGCCATCATCCTGCCATCACTTCTCCATCACCCCGCCATCACCCTGACATCACTCCTCCATCACCCGGACATCACCCTGACATCACTCCTCCATCACCCGGACATCACCCTGACATCACTCCTCCATCACCCGGACATCACCCTGACATCACTCCTCCATCACCCGGACATCACCCTGACATCACTCCTCCATCACCCGGACATCACGCCGCCATCACTCTTCCTTCACCCGGTTACCTGTGTCCCTCATGATACCAGGCTGTCAGTCATCTCCTGCAGAGCTCTGTATGTCTGGGGTGGCAGCGTGTTGCAGGACACTTGGTGGGGGTCATTCACTGCATTTTCCGTCTCTTTTACCTGGGGGGAAGGGGCTGCAGTGGCCCCTGTTGGTGACCCTGGTGACGTGCCCCCCCTGACCCCACCCGTGGATTTTGGCGACAGCTCTGAAAGTGGCTGAACCTGAAAAACCTCCTATCTGCCCCGCAGCCATGTATCATGTGTGGGAACGTCAGCTGACGCTGGATCCGCTCCCTGCAGGGCACAGCGATCCCCAGCGTCCTGCACCTGTATCCAAGCCGCCACCCCCCCCCCCCCCCCCAGCACTGTGTATCTAAGCGTCCATCAGACAATCATACATCGGACAGCAGCAAGGGTTAACCCTTCATTGTGTGTACCAGCACTCGGCCATCTTCCCTCTGGTGCTCCGCTGGGGGCCATGTATATCAGCAGGATCCTGACAGCGGCCACATCCTGCTCCGTCTATAGGTATTCGCACCTCGTAAGCCGGTGGCGGCTGCAGCGGTAAGGTTATAGCTGTCGCGTGTGCCAGGCCCCATGTCTGATGCTCTGTACATCTGCTTATGGCATCAGCGTCCTAACCAGCTGTCACCACTTATAGGACTGAGCCTTGTATCTATTCATGCCAATCAATTACATACCCTATATATGACCTATAGATACCGTACAGGATACATCCGCCCTATAGATACCGTACAGGATACATCTACCCTATAGATACCGTACAGGATACATCCCCCCTATAGATACCGTACAGGATACATCCGCCCTATAGATACCGTACAGGATACATCTACCCTATAGATACCGTACAGGATACATCCGCCCTATAGATACCGTACAGGATACATCCCCCCTATAGATACCGTACAGGATACATCTCCCCTATAGATACCGTACAGGATACATCTGCCCTATAGATACCGTACAGGATACATCCGCCCTATAGATACCGTACAGGATACATCCGCCCTATAGATACCGTACAGGATACATCCGCCCTATAGATACCGTACAGGATACATCCGCCCTATAGATACCGTACTGGATACATCCGCCCTATAGATACCGTACTGGATACATCCCCCCTATAGATACCGTACAGGATACATCTCCCCTATAGATACCGTACAGGATACATCTGCCCTATAGATACCGTACAGGATACATCCGCCCTATAGATACCGTACAGGATACATCCGCCCTATAGATACCGTACAGGATACATCCGCCCTATAGATACCGTACAGGATACATCCGCCCTATAGATACCGTACTGGATACATCCGCCCTATAGATACTGTACTGGATACATCCGCCCTATAGATACCGTACAGGATACATCCCCCCTATAGATACCGTACAGGATACATCTCCCCTATAGATACCGTACAGGATACATCTCCCCTATAGATACCGTACAGGATACATCCCCCCTATAGATACCGTACAGGATACATCCCCCCTATAGATACCGTACAGGATACATCCCCCCTATAGATACCGTACAGGATACATCCCCCCTATAGATACCGTACAGGATACATCTCCCCTATAGATACCGTACAGGATACATCCCCCCTATAGATACCGTACAGGATACATCTGTCCTATAGATACCGTACAGGATACATCTCCCCTATAGATACCGTACAGGATATATCCCCCCTATAGACACCGTACAGGATACATCCGCCCTATAGATACCGTACAGGATACATCCGCCCTATAGATACCGTACAGGATACATCCCCCCTATAGATACCGTACAGGATACATCCGCCCTATAGATACCGTACAGGATACATCTCCCCTATAGATACCGTACAGGATACATCTCCCCTATAGATACCGTACAGGATACATCCCCCCTATAGATACCGTACAGGATACATCTCCCCTATAGATACCGTACAGGATACATCTCCCCTATAGATACCGTACTGGATACATCCGCCCTATAGATACCGTACAGGATACATCCGCCCTATAGATACCGTACAGGATACATCCCCCCTATAGATACCGTACAGGATACATCCGCCCTATAGATACCGTACAGGATACATCTCCCCTATAGATACCGTACAGGATACATCCCCCCTATAGATACCGTACAGGATACATCCGCCCTATAGATACCGTACAGGATACATCCGCCCTATAGATACCGTACAGGATACATCCCCCCTATAGATACCGTACAGGATACATCTCCCCTATAGATACCGTACAGGATACATCCCCCCTATAGATACCGTACAGGATACATCCGCCCTATAGATACCGTACAGGATACATCCGCCCTATAGATACTGTACAGGATACATCTCCCCTATAGATACCGTACAGGATACATCCCCCCTATAGATACCGTACAGGATACATCTCCCCTATAGATACCGTACAGGATACATCCCCCCTATAGATACCGTACAGGATACATCTCCCCTATAGATACAATTCAGCCTTTCCAGCCTCTTTTATCAGGGTTGGGGGTCTCGCCGGCCTCCTCTCGCTCTGTAGGGGTCTTACAGGCCATACTGGAGCATTATACGTGTATTATATCATCACAGTTATACAGGATCATTATACATGTATTATAACTGTGATGATTTAATACACATGTAATACTCAGGTATAATACGGTATACGTTGTAGCCTGGGTGACGTACACAGGGGTGTTAAAGTGACCCTGTAACCCCCTTTTTGCATTCTGACTTCTCTGCACAGGCTTCATCTGTGGATTGGGATACCTGGGTGGAGCTTCACGGACGAAGCCCCACCCCCAACACCACTTAGCCCCGCCCAGGTAGCCCCTCCGTGACGTCATCACTGCATAGGTCCTGCCCCCTGAGGGGCCATTTTGTGTGGGCCACTCTAGTGGGGGGTGGGGCCTAGACCTTTAGGTTGGCCCTTCCAATGGCCGCTGAGGGGCGGGCCTATGTGCCGATGATGCCACAGAGCGGGCTGTGCTAAGTGGCGCTTCGGCCATGAAGCCCCACCCAGGTACCCCAATCTGCAGGTGATAAAAGATCACTTTTTAATGAAACAAGCACCATGATATAAAATAAGGCACGAAAACTGCTAAATGTACCCCTTACACCTGTGCAGAGACGTCAGAATGCAAAAAGGGGCCGACAGGGTTACTTTAAGGTAGAAGTCTAGGGTTTATTTCACAGCAGTTTAAAAAAGTCGGCAAAAGAGTCCCATAAAAGAGCTCAGGTTGTGTCACCCCAAGGACAGGTCACACAGTCCAGGAGCTCAGGTTGTGTCACCCCAAGGACAGGTCGCACAGTCCAGGAGCTCAGGTTGTGTCACCCCAAGGACAGGTCGCACAGTCCAGGAGCTCAGGTTGTGTCACCCCAAGGACAGGTCGCACAGTCCAGGAGCTCAGGTTGTGTCACCCCAAGGACAGGTCGCACAGTCCAGGAGCTCAGGTTGTGTCACCCCAAGGACAGGTCGCACAGTCCAGGAGCTCAGGTTGTGTCACCCCAAGGACAGGTCGCACAGTCCAGGAGCTCAGGTTGTGTCACCCCAAGGACAGGTCGCACAGTCCAGGAGCTCAGGTTGTGTCACCCCAAGGACAGGTCGCACAGTCCAGGAGCTCAGGTTGTGTCTCACCCCAAGTACAGGTCGCACAGTCCAAGAGCTCAGGCTGTGTCACCCCAAGGACAGGTCGCACAGTCCAAGAGCTCAGGTTGTGGCATCCCAAGGACAGGTCGCACAGTCCAAGAGCTCAGGTTATGTCACCCCAAGGACAGGTCACACAGTCCAGGGCTCAGGTTGTGTTCCCCCAAGGACAGGTCCCACAGTCCAGGAGCTCAGGTTGTGTCATCCCAAGGACAGGTCGCACAGTCCAGGAGCTCAGGTTGTGTCACCCCAAGGACAGGTCCCACAGTCCAAGAGCTCAGGTTGTGTCACCCCAAGGACAGGTCCCACAGTCCAAGAGGTCAGGTTGTGTCTTACCCCAAGGACCGGTCGCACAGTCCAAGAGCTCAGGTTGTGTCTTACCCCAAGGACAGGTCGCACAGTCCAGGAGCTCAGGTTGTGTCACCCCAAGGACAGGTCGCACAGTCCAGGAGCTCAGGTTGTGTCACCCCAAGGACAGGTCGCACAGTCCAGGAGCTCAGGTTGTGTCACCCCAAGGACAGGTCGCACAGTCCAGGAGCTCAGGTTGTGTCACCCCAAGGACAGGTCCCACAGTCCAGGAGCTCAGGTTGTGTCACCCCAAGGATAGGTCGCACAGTCCAGGAGCTCAGGTTGTGTCACCCCAAGGACAGGTCGCACAGTCCAGGAGCTCAGGTTGTGTCACCCCAAGGACAGGTCGCACAGTCCAGGAGCTCAGGTTGTGTCTCACCCCAAGGACAGGTCGCACAGTCCAGGAGCTCAGGTTGTGTCACCCCAAGGACAGGTCGCACAGTCCAGGAGCTCAGGTTGTGTCATCCCAAGGACAGGTCGCACAGTCCAGGAGCTCAGGTTGTGTCACCCCAAGGACAGGTCACTTGTCCGGAAGGAGTGTTTCCTTCCTTCGGGAGAGCCCAGCAGCCTCAGACCCCCAGCATCCAGCAGCTCACACACTAGAAGGCATGCCGCCCCCTCCCCCACTAGCTGCTCCCCTCTTTATGTGACTCCCCACCTGTGCTAAAAATAAGATAGGGAGGAAAACCTGGAGTGGATTGAGGCTCTGCCCAAACAACTCCCATCATTCACAATTAAAAGAACACCACACTGGGAGTTGCCCCTCAGTAATACTTGTTTGGAGCATTACAGCACTGAGAGGAGCAGTCTCTGTGGCACATACCTCCCATTTATCACTTTGCCTGCTGACTGGTTACACCGTGTATTATATCTGAGCATTATATGTGTATTACATCATCCTGGTTATATTGGAGCATTATACGTGTATTATATCATTATGGTTATATCAGAGCATTATACATGTATTATATCAGAGCAGTATACGTGTATTATGTCGGAGCATTATACGTGTACTATATCAGAGCATTATACGTGTACTATATCAGAGCATTATACGTGTACTATATCAGAGCATTATACGTGTATTTTATTAGAGCATTATACATGTATTATATCAGAGCAGTATACGTGTATTATGTCGGAGCATTATACGTGTATTATATCAGAGCATTATACGTGTATTATATCAGAGCATTATACGTGTATTATATCAGAGCAGTATACGTGTATTATGTCGGAGCATTATACGTGTATTATATCAGAGCATTATACGTGTATTATATCAGAGCATTATACGTGTATTATATCAGAGCATTATACGTGTATTATATCAGAGCATTATACGTGTATTATATCATCGGTTATATCGGAGCATTATACGTGTATTATATCGGTGCATTATTTGTGTATTATATCGGAGCATTATACGTGTATTATATCGGAGCATTATACGTGTATTATATCAGAGCATTATACGTGTATTATATCAGAGCATTATACGTGTATTATATCAGAGCATTATACGTGTATTATATCGGAGCATTATACGTGTATTATATCAGAGCATTATACGTGTATTATATCATCGGTTATATCGGAGCATTATACGTGTATTATATCGGCGCATTATTTGTGTATTATATCGGAGCATTATACGTGTATTATATCGGAGCATTATACGTGTATTATATCAGAGCATTATACGTGTATTATATCGGAGCATTATACGTGTATTATATCGGAGCATTATACGTGTATTATATCAGTGCATTATACGTGTATTATATCGGTGCATTATACGTGTATTATATCGGAGCATTATACGTGTATTATATCGGAGCATTATACGTGTATTATATCGGAGCATTATACGTGTACTATATCGGAGCATTATACGTGTAATATAACAGAGCATTATACGTGTACTATAACAGAGCATTATACGTGTACTATATCAGAGCATTATACGTGTACTATATCAGAGCATTATACGTGTATTATATCAGAGCATTATACGTATACTATATCAGAGCATTATACGTGTATTATATCAGAGCATTATACGTGTATTATATCAGAGCATTATACGTGTACTATATCAGAGCATTATACGTGTAATATAACAGAGCATTATACGTGTACTATATCAGAGCATTATACGTGTACTATATCAGAGCATTATACGTGTATTATATCAGAGCATTATACGTGTATTATATCAGAGCATTATACGTGTATTATATCAGAGCATTATACGTGTATTATATCAGAGCATTATATGTGGATTACATCATCCTGGTTATATTGGAGCATTATATGTGGATTATATCATCATAGGTATATCAGAGCATTATACATATATTATATTTGAGCATTATACATGTATTATATCTGAGCATTATACGTGTATTATATCATCGGTTATATCTGAGCATTATATGTGTATTATATCGGAGCATTATATGTGTATTATATCAGAGCAATTATACGTGTATTATATCGGAGCAATTATACGTGTATTATATCGGAGCATTATACTTGTATTATATCGGAGCATTATACGTGTATTATATCATGCTGGTTATATCGGAGCATTATACGTGTATTATATCATGCTGGTTATATCGGAGCATTATTTGTGTATTATATCGGAGCATTATTTGTGTATTATATCGGAGCATTATACGTGTATTATATCATCCTGGATATATAGGAGCAGTATACGTGTATTATGTCGGAGCATTATACGTGTATTATATCATCCTGGTTATATCGGAGCATTATACGTGTATTATATCATCCTGGTTATATCGGAGCAGTATATGTGTATTATATCATCGGGGTTATATCGGAGCATTATACGTGTATTATATCGGAGCATTATACGTGTATTATATCGGAGCATTATACTTGTATTATATCGGAGCATTATACGTGTATTATATCATGCTGGTTATATCGGAGCATTATACTTGTATTATATCGGAGCATTATACGTGTATTATATCATGCTGGTTATATCGGAGCATTATACTTGTATTATATCGGAGCATTATACGTGTATTATATCATGCTGGTTATATCGGAGCATTATACTTGTATTATATCGGAGCATTATACGTGTATTATATCATCCTGGTTATATCGGAGCAGTATATGTGTATTATATCATCGGGGTTATATCAGAGCATTATTTGTGGATTATATCGGAGCATTATACTTGTATTATATCGGAGCATTATACGTGTATTGTGGATCATGTCGTGGCTTGCGTCCCCTTGTTGCTGTGATTCCCCATAATCTGCAGACTTTGGTGGTGGTCTGCGGAGCTTGCAATCTACAGAGCTGGGGGGGGGGGGGGGTTGGGAGGGGCTGGGTGACACATGGGAGCAGCTGCTGCAGGATTCTTTATCTGTCACCTCCGCAGTCTAGGAATATAGGTTTATATATATACGCCTTTAACTATTTGTGGTACCTGTCAGTGTGAGGAAAGGGCACGTGTGAGGCATCCCGGCAGCTGGCGTGTCCCCCACATGGTATCACTATGCCATTCATACCCTTCTACCACCTCTACCGGGGCACCGCTCCCTGAATCCCTGCCCCCTCCCTCTCTCACTGGCTGGAGGGCGTGCGAGCGCGCGTGTTTTACTCTCTCACACTCTTTGGCACTTCTGTGCGTGTTGAGGCACAGTCTCCTGGACTCTCAGCTGTCTCTCGGCTCTGTCCAGTCCCTCTCACACCCGGAGGTGGAGTCTCTGACACTCCAGAGGGCGAGGAGGGGAGACGTGCAGGAGGAGGGCGGCCGGGAGCGAACTTCCAGCTCTGCGCTGCTGCTGCTGCCCGTATTGTGGATCTGCAGAGATTGTGGAGAGGAGCGATCAGCTGCCAGCACCACCGCCGACGCTGCTCCTCCAACTTCCTCATTCTTATTTATTCACTTTTTTTGCTGCTTTTTTTATACTTCTTTTTTCTAAGTGGTGCAAAGAAGCAAGATGGTGGCAGGGATGCTGATACCGCGGGACCGCCTGCGGGCCATCTACGAGATTCTTTTCCGTGATGGAGTAATGGTGGCTAAGAATGATGAGAGACCACAGAGTCGCCACGCTGAGGTTCCCGGCGTTACCAACCTGCAAGTCACCAAAGCCATGGGCTCGCTGAAGTCACGGGGCTACGTCAGGGAGACGTTTGCGTGGAAGCATTGCTACTGGTACCTCACCAATGAGGGCATCGTCTACCTGCGCCAGTACCTCCACCTGCCCCCCGAAATCGTGCCTGCCTCCCTACAGCGGGTGAGACGTGCCATGGCTCCCCCAGGATTACCCCGGAGGACTCCTGCTACCAACGTCCAAGCCGTACGCGGCCCCACGTCTTACGTCCCAAAAACCCAGGCCGATGGCGAGAGGCAGGAGTATCGCAGGAGGGAGGAGACAGTGCCCCCCAGAGGTCAGGACACCTCTGTCAAGGTCCACGTGCTCCAGAACAGCTGTCAAGAAGGTGGGTGGCAGAGATGGGCAGATAGGGATGGTCAGGCCAGTAGTAATATGGAGGAGAAGTGGGGGACCAAAGAATCTCACAGGAGGGAAGAGATCAGGAAGAGACATGTGGAGGAGCCCCGGGGGTCAGTGTCCTCTCATAGCTGGATAGGTTACATGATGGGAAAAGAAGAGGCCTCCATTGTAACAGAAAATGCTGCAGTTATGACAGCTCCAGCCTCAGTCTTCTCCCCGTACCAGAGGGAGTCCAGTCTGTCGGCCTCTATGTCACTGCCCCACAGTGCTGCTAGAGAGACATCTGTGGAGGTCCATGTGGTGTCCTCCGTATTGTCCTCTCATAAGACCCTCCAGGTCAGTGTCCACCAAGAGGGGGTAAAGCCACAGGCTAGTGAGAAAGCCCTGGAGTCCACACAGGAGGGAAACCAGGGGCAAGTAACAAAGCTAAAGGAAGAAGCGATAGTGAAAGCACCCGGTGCCCATGTCAGTACTACACAAGTAGAGGCCATACAAGAGGTTAAACAGTGGGGATGGGATAACACTTCTGCTGACAGATACTTGGAAGTAGTGAGTCAAAGCCATGTGCTCCCGACCTCCAAACCTGCAGCTGAGCAGCAAAGCAAGACGCTGCAAAGCAAAAAAGAGAGGGAGGAGACTAGTGTCACCGCTGGTCCAATGACTGAGCCTCTGAAAACAGAGACCAAGGTAGACGAGACAAAGAACCAGAAGAAGAAAGGGCAGGAAAAAATCGGGGCCAGTCTAGCCACAGACCCCAAGAAGGCCAAGAAACTTAGTGAAGTGGTAAAAAGTGAGCCAAATAGCGAGGCCATACTTGAGGGGACCTCGATAAGCCAGGCCACAAAGACTAAAGCAGGGAAATCCAAAAAGGAAGGAAAAACACAAAAAACTAGTGAGGGGCACACTCAGGGGTCCTCAGAGCTAGCAGGGGCCAAAGAGGATAAACAAGAGACCAAATCACAGGGCCAGAGGGATGAGGGCCTGAGGCAAGTGACTAGTGGACCTACCCAAGGCAAGACTGAACAGGTCAGTCCAGAGAAGGAGTCCAAGGGTAAAAGTAAAAAAGCCAAAACTGATGTTATAGAGTCACCAAAGAGCGATGCCCAGATATCTGCCACCCACCCACCACACAACCAGGTGACCAATGGCCTCACCCTCCAAGAACCTTTGTGCAAAACTCAACAGGAGTCTAAAAACATTCGAGGAAACGACATTAAGGTCCACCCCACCGAGGTCCAGGACTCCAAGGTCCACCACACTGAGGTTCAGGACTCTAAGATCAACCACACCAGGGTCCAGGACTCTAAGGTCCACCAAACCAGGGTCCAGGACTCCGAGATCCACCACACTGAGGTCCAGGACTCCAAGGTCCAGGACTCCAAGATCCACCACACCGAGGTCCAGGACTTTAAGATCCACCACAACGAGGATCACAGTCAGTTTTCAGAGGCTTCTTCTCAGAAATTTTCATTGTCCAAGACACAGAGTGATGAGATAGTCCTAAAACCAGTCCAGTCTGTATCATTGACCCATTCTAAGACTACTGAGAAAAAGGAAGTCCGACATCAGTCCAAGGTCCTTTTGGTGGATCCTAAAACTGTCACCACAACAGGAGAGCAGATACACGATAATAGTGGAAAGATGCAGGAACTCAAGACTATACAGGAAACAGTGACCATTACCAAGAAACCTCCAGGATCCAAGGAAGAGAAACTCCAGACTGTTAAAGTAAAAGTCACTATTACCAAGGAACCTCCAGAATCCAAGGTGAAGGAACACAAGACTATACAGGAAACCGTGACCATTACCAAAAAACCACTAGAATCCAAGGTGGAGGAACCTAAGACTCTACAGGAAACAGTCACTATCACCAAGGAACCTCCAGAATCCAAGAAAGAGAAACTCCAGACTGTACAAGAAACTGTCACCATTACCAAGGAACCTCCAGAGTCCAAGGTGGAAGAACCTAAGACTCTACAGGAAACAGTCACTATCACCAAGGAACCTCCAGAATCCAAGAAAGAGAAATTCCAGATTGTACAAGAAACTGTCACCATTACCAAGGAACCTCCAGAGTCCAAGGTGGAAGAACCTAAGACTCTACAGGAAACAGTCACTATCACCAAGGAACCTCTAGAATCCAAGAAAGAGAAACTCCAAATTGTACAAGAAACTGTCACCATTACCAAGGAACCTCCAGAATCCAAGAAAGAGAAACTCCAGATTGTACAAGAAACTGTCACTATCACCAAGGAACCTCCAGAATCCAAGGTGAAGGAACACAAGACTGTACAGGAATCTGTCGCCATTACAAAGGAACCTCCAATATCCAAAATGGAGGAACACAAGACTGTACAGGAGGAATCTGTCATTATTACTGAGAAACCTCAAGAATCCAAGGTGGAGGAACCTAAGACTCTACTGGAAACAGTCACTATTACCGAGAAACCTTCAGAATCCAAGGTGAAGGAACACAAGACTGTACAGGAAACTGTCGCCATTAGCAAGGAACCTCCAGAGTCCAAAGAAGTCAAGACAGTGAAGGACACTGTCAGTATTATCCAGAGTTCCATAGAGTCCAAGGTGGAGAAACAGGAGACTATGTCACAGACTGTTACCTTTACCCAGATATCTTCACAATCCAAAGGGGAAGAAGTCAGAACTGTAAGCAGTAACCAAAGACCTCCAGAGGCCAAGACGGAGGCTGAAGCTGAAGGATCTCCTCTCCCTGCTGAAGATGTGAAGTCCTTTCCTGAGGAAGGTAGGTGCAGGCAGCCATGTTTACCAAGAGTCCTTGCAACACTGGAGGCTACAGAACTGGACACCTGGTTTCTGGATGGGTGTTGGGTGCATAGTCCTTGTGCTGGATATAGTCCTTATACCAGATGTCTAATCCTTGTGCTGGATATAGTCCTTATACCAGATGTGTAGTCCTTGTGCTGGATATAGTCCTTATACCAGATGTGTAGTCCTTGTGCTGGATATAGTCCTTATACCAGATGTGTAGTCCTTGTGCTGGATATAGTCCTTATACCAGATGTGTAGTCCTTGTGCTGGATATAGTCCTTATACCAGATGTGTAGTCCTTGCGCTGGGTATAGTCCTTATACCAGATGTGTAGTCCTTGTGCTGGATATAGTCCTTATACCAGATGTGTAGTCCTTGTGCTGGATATAGTCCCTATACCAGATGTGTAGTCCTTGCGCTGGGTATAGTCCTTATACCAGATGTGTAGTCCTTGTGCTGGATATAGTCCTTATACCAGATGTGTAGTCCCCACGTTGGATGTGTATGTCCTGATTGAAGGATCAGCTCCCTGTAGTATCCCAACTGTGATGTCATAAAGATGATGAGCACAGGAAGCTCCCCTGACAGGGCGGTGCTGTTAAATACGGGAGGCTCGGGACCTGTGCTGTTATATACAGGAGGCTCCGGGACCTGTGCTGTTATATACGGGAGGCTCGGGACCTGTGCTGTTATATACGGGAGGCTCGGGACCTGTGCTGTTATATACGGGAGGCTCGGGACCTGTGCTGTTATATACAGGAGGCTCCGGGACCTGTGCTGTTATATACAGGAGGCTCTGGGACCTGTGCTGTTATATACGGGAGGCTCGGGGACCTGTGCTGTTATATACGGGAGGCTCGGGGACCTGTGCTGTTATATACGGGAGGCTCGGGACCTGTGCTGTTATATACGGGAGGCTCGGGACCTGGACGGGCTCCAGAAATTACTAGCCTCTGAGGTATGAGGCTGCTCTGCACATGGTGTAGTCATCAGGCTGGGGGGGGGGGCTAGTGTAATAGGAGAGTCGGTGATAAGCGGCTGATAACGGGGAGCAATAACACAGACACATTTATTGTTTCTGTGTCTCTGAGGTCACTTGTGATGATAGTGATGGTGGTGGTGATGATAGTGATGAGGAGGATGATGATGATGATGATGATGATGAGGAGGAGGAGGAGGATGATGGTGATGATGATAGTGAGGAAGAGGATGAGGAGGAGGAGGAGAATGATGGTGATGATGATAGTGATAAGGAGGAGGATGATGGTGATGATGAGGATGATGATAGTGATGAGGAGGAGGATGGTGATGATGAAGATGATGGTGATGATAGTGATGGGGAGGGGGGTTGTAGTGCATTGCCTCCTGCTGCAGTGTCCGGAGCCATATAGGGAGCTGCAGTGGATTCTGGCGGGCAGCGTGCTCGGGCAGCCTCTTCTGCTGGGACATGCTTGGCTGCTGCAGGAGGTGGAGGCTTCCTGGAGGGTGGAGGACTCCTCACACCTCTATGTGTCAGGAGACGACCTCCCTGCAACACAAGAGCTGACACTCGCTGCCATGGAGGAGGAGGGTCGCTGCTACATCGATGACCTCATACAGCAGGGCCAAGGTAGGACTGTATCAGACTCCTATGAGGCCAGGGTAGTAGGGCTGTATCAGACTCCTGTGAGGCCGGGGTAGTAGGGCCGTATCAGACTCCTATGAGGCCAGGGTAGTAGGGCCGTATCAGACTCCTATGAGGCCGGGGTAGTAGGGCTGTATCAGACTCCTGTGAGGCCGGGGTAGTAGGGCCGTATCAGACTCCTGTGAGGCCAGAGTAGAAGGGCTGTTTCAGACTCCTGTGAGGCTGGGGTAGTAGGGCCGTATCAGACTCCTATGAGGCCGGGGTAGTAGGGCCGTATCAGACTCCTATGAGGCCGGGGTAGTAGGGCCGTATCAGACTCCTATGAGGCCGAGGTAGTAGGGCTGTGTCAGACTCCTGTGAGGCTGGGGTAGTAGGGCCGTATCAGACTCCTATGAGGCCGGGGTAGTAGGGCCGTATCAGACTCCTGTGAGGCCGGGGTAGTAGGGCCGTATCAGACTCCTATGAGACCGGAGTAGTAGGGCCGTATCAGACTCCTATGAGGCCGAGGTAGTAGGGCCGTATCAGACTCCTATGAGACCGGAGTAGTAGGGCCGTATCAGACTCCTATGAGGCCGGGGTAGTAGGGCCGTATCAGACTCCTATGAGGCCGGGGTAGTAGGGCCGTATCAGACTCCTATGAGGCCGGGGTAGTAGGGCCGTATCAGACTCCTGTGAGGCCGGGGTAGTAGGGCTGTGTCAGACTCCTGTGAGGCCGGGGTAGTAGGGCTGTGTCAGACTCCTATGAGGCCGGGGTAGTAGGGCCGTATCAGACTCCTGTGAGGCCGGGGTAGTAGGGCTGTGTCAGACTCCTGTGAGGCCGGGGTAGTAGGGCTGTGTCAGACTCCTGTGAGGCCGGGGTAGTAGGGCCGTATCAGACTCCTGTGAGGCCGGGGTAGTAGGGCCGTATCAGACTCCTGTGAGGCTGGGGTAGTAGGGCTGTATCAGACTCCTGTGAGGCTGGGGTAGTAGGGCGGTAGTAGGGCCGTATCAGACTCCTGTGAGGCCGGGGTAGTAGGGCCGTATCAGACTCCTATGAGACCGGAGTAGTAGGGCCGTATCAGACTCCTATGAGGCCGAGGTAGTAGGGCCGTATCAGACTCCTATGAGACCGGAGTAGTAGGGCCGTATCAGACTCCTATGAGGCCGGGGTAGTAGGGCCGTATCAGACTCCTATGAGGCCGGAGTAGTAGGGCCGTATCAGACTCCTATGAGGCCGGGGTAGTAGGGCCGTATCAGACTCCTGTGAGGCCGGGGTAGTAGGGCTGTGTCAGACTCCTGTGAGGCCGGGGTAGTAGGGCTGTGTCAGACTCCTATGAGGCCGGGGTAGTAGGGCCGTATCAGACTCCTGTGAGGCCGGGGTAGTAGGGCTGTGTCAGACTCCTGTGAGGCCGGGGTAGTAGGGCTGTGTCAGACTCCTGTGAGGCCGGGGTAGTAGGGCTGTGTCAGACTCCTGTGAGGCCGGGGTAGTAGGGCCGTATCAGACTCCTGTGAGGCCGGGGTAGTAGGGCCGTATCAGACTCCTGTGAGGCCGGGGTAGTAGGGCCGTATCAGACTCCTGTGAGGCTGGGGTAGTAGGGCTGTATCAGACTCCTGTGAGGCTGGGGTAGTAGGGCGGTAGTAGGGCCGTATCAGACTCCTGTGAGGCTGGGGTAGTAGGGCCGTATCAGACTCCTATGAGACCGGAGTAGTAGGGCCGTATCAGACTCCTATGAGGCCGGGGTAGTAGGGCCGTATCAGACTCCTGTGAGGCCGGGGTAGTAGGGCCGTATCAGACTCCTATGAGACCGGAGTAGTAGGGCCGTATCAGACTCCTATGAGGCCGAGGTAGTAGGGCCGTATCAGACTCCTATGAGACCGGAGTAGTAGGGCCGTATCAGACTCCTATGAGGCCGGGGTAGTAGGGCCGTATCAGACTCCTATGAGGCCGGAGTAGTAGGGCCGTATCAGACTCCTATGAGGCCGGGGTAGTAGGGCCGTATCAGACTCCTGTGAGGCCGGGGTAGTAGGGCTGTGTCAGACTCCTGTGAGGCCGGGGTAGTAGGGCGGTGTCAGACTCCTATGAGGCCGGGGTAGTAGGGCCGTATCAGACTCCTGTGAGGCCGGGGTAGTAGGGCTGTGTCAGACTCCTGTGAGGCCGGGGTAGTAGGGCTGTGTCAGACTCCTGTGAGGCCGGGGTAGTAGGGCCGTATCAGACTCCTGTGAGGCCGGGGTAGTAGGGCCGTATCAGACTCCTGTGAGGCTGGGGTAGTAGGGCTGTATCAGACTCCTGTGAGGCTGGGGTAGTAGGGCGGTAGTAGGGCCGTATCAGACTCCTGTGAGGCTGGGGTAGTAGGGCCGTATCAGACTCCTGTGAGGCCGGGGTAGTAGGGCCGTATCAGACTCCTATGAGGCCGGGTAGTAGGGCTGTGTCAGACTCCTATGAGGCCGGGGTAGTAGGGCTGTGTCAGACTCCTGTGAGGCTGGGGTAGTAGGGCCGTATCAGACTCCTATGAGGCCGGGGTAGTAGGGCCGTATCAGACTCCTATGAGGCCGGAGTAGTAGGGCCGTATCAGACTCCTATGAGGCCGGGGTAGTAGGGCCGTATCAGACTCCTATGAGGCCGGGGTAGTAGGGCCGTATCAGACTCCTATGAGGCCGGGGTAGTAGGGCGGTAGTAGGGCCATATCAGACTCCTGTGAGGCTGGGGTAGTAGGGCCGTATCAGACTCCTGTGAGGCTTGGGGTAGTAGGGCCGTATCAGACTCCTGTGAGGCTGGGGTAGTAGGGCGGTAGTAGGGCCGTATCAGACTCCTGTGAGGCCGGGGTAGTAGGGCCGTATCAGACTCCTGTGAGGCCGGGGTAGTAGGGCCGTATCAGACTCCTGTGAGGCTGGGGTAGTAGGGCCGTATCAGACTCCTGTGAGGCTGGGGTAGTAGGGCGGTAGTAGGGCCGTATCAGACTCCTGTGAGGCTGGGGTAGTAGGGCCGTATCAGACTCCTGTGAGGCCGGGGTAGTAGGGCCGTATCAGACTCCTGTGAGGCTGGGGTAGTAGGGCTGTATCAGACTCCTATGAGGCCGGGGTAGTAGGGCTGTATCAGACTCCTATGAGGCCGGGGTAGTAGGGCTGTATCAGACTCCTATGAGGCCGGGGTAGTAGGGCTGTATCAGACTCCTATGAGGCCGGGGTAGTAGGGCTGTATCAGACTCCTATGAGGCCGGGGTAGTAGGGCTGTATCAGACTCCTGTGAGGCCGGGGTAGTAGGGCTGTATCAGACTCCTATGAGGCCGGGGTAGTAGGGCTGTATCAGACTCCTGTGAGGCCGGGGTAGTAGGGCCGGTGGGACGGTTGCCTGGCAGCAGTCTGTGAGTGGGCTCCACATCATGTAGGGACTGATCTGGAATACTCTGTGAAACCTGCCCCCATGTCATCTCTGTATTTGCCTCTCTTCTCCTCTGTGTCCTTCTCAGCCTCTCTTGGCCTCTTTTTTTTTCTATCTGCCCCCAGAGTCTCCCTTGGCCTCCTCTATCCTCCTCTTTAGGTTTCTTTCTCCAGGGTTACCCTTGGCCTCCACTTCTTATTCTTGTTGCTCACAGGGTCTTGCTCCTCTACTTTCATTGCCACCCACCAGATCCCCCCCTGCCTCCTCCAGCCTTTTTTCTGGTTGCTACATCCAGGAACCTCTCTAGGCCTCCAGTGTTTTTCTCCTCTCATAGCTGCCCCTCTGATTTCGTCTCACCCCTTATCCCGGAGTCCCCTCAGCCTCCTCTGTCCTCTTCTTCCTGTCACTTTCCCCCGGAGTCCCCTCAGCCTCCTCCGTCCTCTTCCTGTCACTTTCCCCCCGGAGTCCCCTCAGCCTCTTCTGTCCTCTTCCTGTCACTCCCCTCAGCCTCCTCTGTCCTCTTCCTGTCACTTTCCCCCGGAGTCCCCTCAGCCTCCTCTGTCCTCTTCCTGTCACTTTCCCCCGGAGTCCCCTCAGCCTCCTCTGTCCTCTTCTTCCTGTCACTTTCCCCCGGAGTCCCCTCAGCCTCCTCTGTCCTCTTCCTCCTCTTGCCCTGGGCTTCCCCTTCCTTCCCCCACTCATGTTCCCTGTCTCTGCCATTTCTCCCTGTGTTCTGCTCCATTACCTTAAATAGTCAGAATGTAGCTGAAGCCCTAAGCCGGAGGCGGCGAGCACAGGGTGCAGGCAGGACGGGGTTAACTTAGGGGGGCAGAGAAGGTGGCATATTAACATGCAGTGTATAGATGATGGAGCTCATACACCCTATATACTCTAGTGTACTGTCTATAGAGGAGAAGGATGGGGTCATACACCCTATATACTGTAATGTGCTGTCTATAGAGGAGGAGGATGGGTCATACACCCTATATACTGTAATGTGCTGTCTATAGAGGAGGAGGATGGGGTCATACACCCTATATACTCTAGTGTACTGTCTATAGAGGAGAAGGATGGGTCATACACCCTATATACTGTAATGTGCTGTCTATAGAGGAGGAGGATGGGTCATACACCCTATATACTGTAATGTGCTGTCTATAGAGGAGGAGGATAGGTCATACACCCTATATACTGTAATGTGCTGTCTATAGAGGAGGAGGATGGGGTCATACAACCTATATACTGTAATGTGCTGTCTATAGAGGAGGAGGATGGGTCATACACCCTATATACTGTAATGTGCTGTCTATAGAGGAGGAGGATGGGTCATACACCCTATATACTGTAATGTGCTGTCTATAGAGGAGGAGGATGGGTCATACACCCTATATACTGTAATGTGCTGTCTATAGAGGAGGAGGATGGGTCATACACCCTATATACTGTAATGTGTTGTCTATAGGGTAGGAGGATGGGGTCATACACCCTATATACTGTAATGTGCTGTCTATAGGGGAGGAGGATGGGTCATACACCCTATATACTGTAATGTGCTGTCTATAGAGGAGGAGGATGGGTAATACACCCTATATACTGTAATGTGCTGTCTATAGAGGAGGAGGATGGGTCATACACCCTATATACTGTAATGTGCTGTCTATACAGGAGGAGGATGGGTCATACACCCTATATACTGTAATGTGTTGTCTATAGAGGAGCAGGATGAGTATACACCCTATATACTGTAATGTGCTGTCTATAGAGGAGGATGGGTCATGCACCCTATATACTGTAATGTGCTGTCTATAGAGGAGGAGGATGGGGTCATACACCCTATATACTGTAATGTGCTGTCTATAGAGGAGGAGGATGGGGGTCATACACCCTATATACTGTAATGTGCTGTCTATACAGGAGGAGGATGGGTCATACACCCTATATACTGTAATGTGCTGTCTATAGAGGAGGAGGATGGGGTCATACACCCTATATACTCTAGTGTACTGTCTATAGAGGAGAAGGATGGGTCATACACCCTATATACTGTAATGTGCTGTCTATAGAGGAGGAGGATGGGTCATACACCCTATATACTGTAATGTGCTGTCTATAGAGGAGGAGGATAGGTCATACACCCTATATACTGTAATGTGCTGTCTATAGAGGAGGAGGATGGGGTCATACAACCTATATACTGTAATGTGCTGTCTACAGAGGAGGAGGATGGGTCATACACCCTATATACTGTAATGTGCTGTCTATAGAGGAGGAGGATGGGTCATACACCCTATATACTGTAATGTGCTGTCTATAGAGGAGGAGGATGGGTCATACACCCTATATACTGTAATGTGCTGTCTATAGAGGAGGAGGATGGGTCATACACCCTATATACTGTAATGTGTTGTCTATAGGGTAGGAGGATGGGGTCATACACCCTATATACTGTAATGTGCTGTCTATAGGGGAGGAGGATGGGTCATACACCCTATATACTGTAATGTGCTGTCTATAGAGGAGGAGGATGGGTAATACACCCTATATACTGTAATGTGCTGTCTATAGAGGAGGAGGATGGGTCATACACCCTATATACTGAAATGTGCTGTCTATACAGGAGGAGGATGGGTCATACACCCTATATACTGTAATGTGTTGTCTATAGAGGAGCAGGATGAGTATACACCCTATATACTGTAATGTGCTGTCTATAGAGGAGGATGGGTCATACACCCTATATACTGTAATGTGCTGTCTATAGAGGAGGAGGATGGGGTCATACACCCTATATACTGTAATGTGCTGTCTATAGAGGAGGAGGATGGGGGTCATACACCCTATATACTGTAATGTGCTGTCTATACAGGAGGAGGATGGGTCATACACCCTATATACTGTAATGTGTTGTCTATAGAGGAGCAGGATGAGTATACACCCTATATACTGTAATGTGCTGTCTATAGAGGAGGATGGGTCATACACCCTATATACTGTAATGTGCTGTCTATAGAGGAGGAGGATGGGGTCATACACCCTATGTACTGTAATGTGCTGTCTATACAGGAGGAGGATGGGTCATACACCCTATATACTGCAGTGTGCTGTCTATAGAGGAGGAGGATGGGTCATACACCCTATATACTGTAATGTGCTGTCTATAGAGGAGGAGGATGGGTCATACACCCTATATACTGTAATGTGCTGTCTATAGGGGAGGAGGATGGGGTCATACACCCTATATACTGTAATGTGCTGTCTATAGAGGAGGAGGATGGGTCATACACCCTATATACTGTAATGTGCTGTCTATAGAGGAGGAGGAGGAGGTCATACACCCTATATACTCTAGTGTACTGTCTATAGAGGAGAAGGATGGGGTCATACACCCTATATACTGTAATGTGTTGTCTATAGGGTAGGAGGAGGAGGTCATACACCCTATATACTCTAGTGTACTGTCTATAGAGGAGAAGGATGGGGTCATACACCCTATATACTGTAATGTGCTGTCTATAGAGGAGGAGGATGGGGTCATACACCCTATATACTGTAATGTGCTGTCTATAGAGGAGGAGGATGGGTCATACACCCTATATACTGTAATGTGCTGTCTATAGAGGAGGAGGATGGGGTCATACACCCTATATACTGTAATGTGTTGTCTATAGAGGAGCAGGATGAGTATACACCCTATATACTGTAATGTGCTGTCTATAGAGGAGGATGGGTCATACACCCTATATACTGTAATGTGCTGTCTATAGAGGAGGAGGATGGGGTCATACACCCTATATACTGTAATGTGCTGTCTATAGAGGAGGAGGATGGGGGTCATACACCCTATATACTGTAATGTGTTGTCTATAGAGGAGCAGGATGAGTATACACCCTATATACTGTAATGTGCTGTCTATAGAGGAGGATGGGTCATACACCCTATATACTGTAATGTGCTGTCTATAGAGGAGGAGGATGGGGTCATACACCCTATATACTGTAATGTGCTGTCTATAGAGGAGGAGGATGGGGGTCATACACCCTATATACTGTAATGTGCTGTCTATACAGGAGGAGGATGGGTCATACACCCTATATACTGTAATGTGTTGTCTATAGAGGAGCAGGATGAGTATACACCCTATATACTGTAATGTGCTGTCTATAGAGGAGGATGGGTCATACACCCTATATACTGTAATGTGCTGTCTATAGAGGAGGAGGATGGGGTCATACACCCTATGTACTGTAATGTGCTGTCTATACAGGAGGAGGATGGGTCATACACCCTATATACTGCAGTGTGCTGTCTATAGAGGAGGAGGATGGGTCATACACCCTATATACTGTAATGTGCTGTCTATAGAGGAGGAGGATGGGTCATACACCCTATATACTGTAATGTGCTGTCTATAGGGGAGGAGGATGGGGTCATACACCCTATATACTGTAATGTGCTGTCTATAGAGGAGGAGGATGGGTCATACACCCTATATACTGTAATGTGCTGTCTATAGAGGAGGAGGAGGAGGTCATACACCCTATATACTCTAGTGTACTGTCTATAGAGGAGAAGGATGGGGTCATACACCCTATATACTGTAATGTGTTGTCTATAGGGTAGGAGGAGGAGGTCATACACCCTATATACTCTAGTGTACTGTCTATAGAGGAGAAGGATGGGGTCATACACCCTATATACTGTAATGTGCTGTCTATAGAGGAGGAGGATGGGGTCATACACCCTATATACTGTAATGTGCTGTCTATAGAGGAGGAGGATGGGTCATACACCCTATATACTGTAATGTGCTGTCTATAGAGGAGGAGGATGGGGTCATACACCCTATATACTCTAGTGTACTGTCTATAGAGGAGAAGGATGGGGTCATACACCCTATATACTGTAATGTGCTGTCTATAGAGGAGGAGGATGGGGTCATACACCCTATATACTGTAATGTGCTGTTTATAGAGGAGGAGGATGGGTCATACACCCTATATACTGTAATGTGCTGTCTATAGAGGAGGAGGATGGGGTCATACACCCTATATACTGTAATGTGCTGTCTATAGGGGAGGAGGATGGGGTCATACACCCTATATACTGTAATGTGCTGTCTATAGGGGAGGAGGATGGGGTCATACACCCTATATACTGTAATGTGCTGTCTATAGAGGAGGAGGATGGGTCATACACCCTATATACTGTAATGTGCTGTCTATAGAGGAGGAGGATGGGTCATACACCCTATATACTGTAATGTGCTGTCTATAGAGGAGGAGGATGGGGTCATACACCCTATATACTGTAATGTGCTGTCTATACAGGAGGAGGATGGGTCATACACCCTATATACTGTAATGTGCTGTCTATAGAGGAGGAGGATGGGGTCATACACCCTATGTGTTGCCCTCCCTTTCCCCCTGAGTGGTGCCCATGCCTTTCCCCCTGAGTGGTGCCCATGCCTTTCCCCCTGAGTGGTGCCCATGCCTTTCCCCCTGAGTGGTGCCCATCCCTTTCCCCCTGAGTGGTGCCCATGCCTTTCCTCTAAGTGGTGCCCATGCCTTTCCACCTGAGTGGTGCCCATGCCTTTCCCCCTGAGTGGTGCCCATGCCTTTCCCCCTGAGTGGTGCCCATGCCTTTCCCCCTGAGTGGTGCCCATCCCTTCCCCCTGAGTGGTGCCCATGCCTTTCCTCTGAGTGGTGCCCATCCCTTTCCCCCTGAGTGGTGCCCATCCCTTTCCCCCTGAGTGGTGCCCATCCCTTCCCCCTGAGTGGTGCCCATGCCTTCCCTCTGAGTGGTGCCCATCCCTTCCCCCTGAGTGGTGCCCATCCCTTCCCTCTGAGTGGTGCCCATCCCTTCCCCCTGTGCCCCTCGGTTTCCCTATGAGTTGGGTTACGCCGGTGTCCTGTGTTGTTGGCTTAGCTCTTAATGCCAGTTAGTCTGTGACATATGACGCTGCCCTGTTATTTATATCTGGCTCGGCCCCCCGGCTGCCTCTCGGGACCCTCGCCCCTGTGGATGCAGAGCTATCCTCGCCACCCTCTAGAGCAGTGCTTCTTCTGGTCTCCTGTGCCCGGTTCCTATGAAGATTGTACCAGGTGGGTCCTGGGTGCAGCTCCCCCTTTATTTTTGGATGGGTTATTCCAGGGCTGGTGACAACCAGTCTGTGCCAGTCCATGATGCCACTCTGTATAGAAACCTAGTAATACAAGCTGGCATCTCACCTGGTATGTGGGGCAGGGGGCACTGGGAGATGGCATCGGGGATCTGTGTGCTGTCAGGGCTGCCATGTCCTGGTGGGTGGTCCGTCACTTGTTTATCTGCTTGTGGACAGATGGGCGCCAAAATTATCTGCGCCGGTCACCAGTGTATACACTGACACACTGTAACATACCCTCTGTATACACCGACACACTGTAACATACCCTCTGTATACACCGACACACTGTAACATACCCTCTGTATACTGTATACACCGACACACTGTAACATACCTTCTGTATACACCGACACACTGTAACATACCCTCTGTATACTGTATACACCGACACACTGTAACATACCCTCTGTATACACCGACACACTGTAACATACCCTCTGTATACTGTATACACCGACACACTGTAACATACCCTCTGTATACACTGACACACTGTAACATACCCTCTGTATACACCGACACACTGTAACATACCCTCTGTATACACCGACACACTGTAACATACCCTCTGTATACACCGACACACTGTAACATACCCTCTGTATACACCGACACACTGTAACATACCCTCTGTATACACCGACACACTGTAACATACCCTCTGTATACACCGACACACTGTAACATACCCTCTGTATACGCTGACACACTGTAACATACCCTCTGTATACTGTATACACAGACACACTGTAACATACCCTCTGTACACACCGACACACTGTAACATACCCTCTGTATACTGTATACACCGACACACTGTAACATACCCTCTGTATACTGTATACACCGACACACAGTAACATACCCTCTGTATACACAGACACACAGTAACATACCCTCTGTATACACAGACACACAGTAACATACCCTCTGTATACACAGACACACTGTAACAAACCATGTGCCATGTGACCCTGGATTCTGATCATGTGACCTGTGTCCTATAATCCGTATCTGGGCGCATCGTGTTCTCCACACCTATCGATGGACGGGAACTTCCAGGCGTCTTATTACAGAGAAATTGAGAGGGGGGAACATGAGAAAGGGGGAGCCCCGGAGGGCAGGAAACCGCAACCAGGGTCAGCGTGTCACTGTGTGAACACAGCCGTATATGGTATGTTGTGTTATACCACTGAATGCAACACATGCCAGAGGGGTTAGTACAATCCATGGGGGTGGGGTCATTTCTGCATCACTGCTCAGCACTAATATTAGTAGAGTCCGCGGGGGCGGGGTCACGTAGCTCAACCCTGCTTGTACATTCATCTATAAGGCAGTAATATTACTACAGTCCGCGGGGGTGGGGTCATGTGGCTCAGCCCTCCTTGTACACTCATCTATAAGGCAGTAATATTAGTACAGTCCGCGGGGGCGGGGTCATGTGGCTCAGCCCTCCTTGTACATTCATCTATAAGGCAGTAATATTAGTACAGTCCGCGGGGGCGGGGTCATGTGGCTCAGCCCTCCTTGTACATTCATCTATAAGGCAGTAATATTAGTACAGTCCGCGGGGGCGGGGTCATGTGGCTCAGCCCTCCTTGTACATTCATCTATAAGGCAGTAATATTAGTACAGTCCGCGGGGGCGGGGTCATGTGGCTCAGCCCTCCTTGTACACATCTATAAGGCAGTAATATTAGTACAGTCTGCGGGGGCGGGGTCATGTAGCTCAGCCCTGCTTATACATTCATCTATAAGGGAGTAATATTAGTACAGTCCGCGGGGGGCGGGGTCATGTAGCTCAGCCCTCCTTGTACATTCATCTATAAGGCAGTAATATTACTACAGTCCGCGGGGGTGGGGTCATGTAGCTCAGCCCTCCTTGTACACATCTATAAGGCAGTAATATTAGTACAGTCCGCGGGGGGCGGGGTCATGTAGCTGAGCCCTCCTTGTACATTTATCTATAAGGGAGTAATATTAGTACAGTCCGCGGGGGCGGGGTCATGTAGCTCAGCCCTCCTTGTACATTCATCTATAAGGCAGTAATATTAGTACAGTCCGCGGGGGCGGGGTCACGTAGCTTAGCCCTCCTTGTACACTCATCTATAAGGGAGTAATATTAGTACAGTCCGCGGGGGTGGGGGTCATATGGTTCAGCCCTGCTTGTACATTCATCTATAAGGCAGTAATAGTAGTACAGTCCGCGGGGGCGGGGTCACGGAGCTCAGCCCTGCTTGTACATTCATCTATAAGGCAGTAATATTAGTACAGTCCGCGGGGGCGGGGTCACTGAGCTCAGCCCTGCTTATACATTCATCTATAAGGGAGTAATATTAGTACAGTCCGCGGGGGGCGGGGTCATGTAGCTCAGCCCTCCTTGTACATTCATCTATAAGGCAGTAATATTACTACAGTCCGCGGGGGTGGGGTCATGTAGCTCAGCCCTCCTTGTACACATCTATAAGGCAGTAATATTAGTACAGTCCGCGGGGGGCGGGGTCATGTAGCTGAGCCCTCCTTGTACATTTATCTATAAGGGAGTAATATTAGTACAGTCCGCGGGGGCGGGGTCATGTAGCTCAGCCCTCCTTGTACATTCATCTATAAGGCAGTAATATTAGTACAGTCCGCGGGGGCGGGGTCACGTAGCTTAGCCCTCCTTGTACACTCATCTATAAGGGAGTAATATTAGTACAGTCCGCGGGGGTGGGGGTCATATGGTTCAGCCCTGCTTGTACATTCATCTATAAGGCAGTAATAGTAGTACAGTCCGCGGGGGCGGGGTCACGGAGCTCAGCCCTGCTTGTACATTCATCTATAAGGCAGTAATATTAGTACAGTCCGCGGGGGCGGGGTCACTGAGCTCAGCCCTCCTTGTACATTCTTCTATAAGGCAGTAATATTAGTACAGTCCGCGGGGGCGGGGTCATGTAGCTCAGCCCTCCTTGTACATTCTTCTATAAGGCAGTAATATTAGTACAGCCCGCGGGGGCGGGGTCACGGAGCTCAGCCCTCCTTGTACATTCATCTGTAAGGCAGTAATATTAGTACAGTCCGCGGGGGCGGGGTCACGGAGCTCAGCCCTGCTTGTACATTCATCTATAAGGCAGTAATATTAGTACAGTCCGCGGGGGCGGGGTCACATAGCTCAGCCCTGCTTGTACATTCATCTGTAAGGCAGTAATATTAGTACAGTCCGCGGGGGCGGGGTCATGTAGCTCAGCCCTCCTTGTACATTCATCTATAAGGCAGTAATATTAGTACAGTCTGCGGGGGCGGGGTCACGGAGGTCAGCCCTGCTTGTACATTCATCTATAAGGCAGTAATATTAGTACAGTCCGCGGGGGCGGGGTCACAGAGCTCAGCCCTGCTTGTACATTCATCTGTAAGGCAGTAATATTAGTACAGTCCGCGGGGGCGGGGTCACGTAGCTTAGCCCTCCTTGTACACTCATCTATAAGGCAGTAATATTACTACAGTCCGCGGGGGCGGGGTCATGTAGCTCAGCCCTCCTTGTACACATCTATAAGGCAGTAATATTAGTACAGTCTGCGGGGGCGGGGTCACGGAGCTCAGCCCTCCTTGTACATTCTTCTATAAGGCAGTAATATTAGTACAGTCCGCGGGGGCGGGGTCACAGAGCTCAGCCCTGCTTGTACATTCATCTATAAGGCAGTAATACTAGTAGAGTCCGCGGGGGCGGGGTCATAGATGTTTATATTTCATGCCGCACCTGTTATTGTGTACCTGCCTGGTGCCCCTCTTCTTGCTAATAGTGCAGCACTTCAGCCCTGGACAAGTGTGGCTTATGTACAGCGGTTCCAGCAGGGACTGTCGGTGCCCCCTGCAGGCTACTGCTGGGTTTCATGGCAGCCACGCTGCTTCTGTATCCGGAGGGGACACCGCCAGATGGATGTCAGCCTGTGTACATGACATCCTGTCAGGACCCTCGCACCCCTCCCCACCCCCCAAGTGGACTGTATACAGGGTCACCGCACAGTATACAGGGTCACCGCACAGTATACAGGGTCACCGCACAGCACAGTATACAGGGACACTGCACAGTATACAGGGTCACCTCACAGCACAGTATACAGGGACACTGCACAGTATACAGGGACACTGCACAGTATTCAGGGTCACCGCACAGTATTCAGGGTCACCGCACAGTATACAGGGTCACTGCACAGCACAGTATACAGGGTCACCGCACAGCACAGTATACAGGGACACTGCACAGTATACAGGGACACTGCACAGTATACAGGGACACGGCACAGTATACAGGGACACGGCACAGTATACAGGGACACGGCACAGTATACAGGGTCACCGCACAGTATTCAGGGACACAGCACAGTATACAGGGTCACCGCACAGTATACAGGGTCACCGCACAGCACAGAATACAGGGACACTGCACAGTATACAGGGACACTGCACAGTATACAGGGACACTGCACAGTATACAGGGTCACCGCACAGTATACAGGGACACTGCACAGTATACAGGGTCACCGCACAGTATACAGGGACACCGCACAGTATACAGGGACACCGCACAGTATACAGGGTCACCTCACAGTATACAGGGTCACCGCACAGCAGAGTATACAGGGTCACCTCAGGGTATACAGGGTCACCGCACGGTATACAGGGACACGGCACGGTATACAGGGTCACCGCACAGCACGGTATACAGGGACACGGCACGGTATACAGGGACACGGCACGGTATACAGGGACACGGCACGGTATACAGGGACACGGCACGGTATACAGGGACACCGCACGGCACGGTATACAGGGACACCGCACGGCACGGTATACAGGGACACCGCACGGCACGGTATACAGGGACACCGCACAGCACAGTATACAGGGACACCGCACAGCACAGTATACAGGGACACCGCACAGCACAGTATACAGGGACACTGCACAGTATATAGGTTGAGCCCTGTGTAGAGCGGTACGGAATATTAGCCATCTCCTCAGCTGGCTATTAGAGAGGCCAGTGGCAGATCAGGGGTTAACAGGAGTGTAATATGGAATCTGGCACTATGGAGGAAGTATCATCTCTCAGGATGCGACTCATTATCCTCCCAAACTCCCCCCCCCCCCCCCTGTACTGCTGACCGGTCCCCAAACTACCCAACCCCCCCCTGTACTGCTGACCGATCCCCAAACTACCCAACCCCCCCCTGTACTGCTGACCGATCCCCAAACTACCCCCCCCTCCCCCTGTACTGCTGACCGATCCCCAAACTACCCCCCCCCTTTACTGCTGACCGATCCCCAAACTACCCCCCCCCCCTGTACTGCTGACCGATCCCCAAACTACCCCCCCCTGTACTGCTGACCGATCCCCAAACTACCCCCCCCTGTACTGCTGACCGATCCCCAAACTCCCCCCCCCCCCCCCCCCGTACTGCTGACCGGTCCCCAAACTACCCAACCCCCCCCTGTACTGCTGACCGGTCCCCAAACTCCCCCCCCCCCCCCCTGTACTGCTGACCGATCCCCAAACTCCCCCCCCCCCCTGTACTGCTGACCGATCCCCAAACTCCCCCCCCCCCCCCTGTACTGCTGACCGGTCCCCAAACTCCCCCCCCCCCCCCTGTACTGCTGACCGATCCCCAAACTACCCCCCCCTGTACTGCTGACCGATCCCCAAACTACCCCCCTCTCCCCCTGTACTGCTGACCGATCCCCAAAACTACCCCCCCCCCCCGTACTGTTGACCGGTCCCCAAACTACCCCCCCCCCTGTACTGCTGACCGATCCCAACAGCAAAAGCCGCAAAGCCGAGACAGTGCGGGGGGGGGGGGGGGAATAGCAGAGCCGAGACAGGAGGGGGGGGGGGGGGGAATAGCAGAGCCGAGACAGGAGGGGGGGGGGGGGAATAGCAGAGCCGAGACAGGGGGGGGGGGGGGGGGAATAGCAGAGCCGAGACAGGGGGGGGGAATAGCAGAGCCGAGACAGTGCGGGGGGGGGGGGGGGGGGAATAGCAGAGCCGAGACAGTGCGGGGGGGGGGGGGAATAGCAGAGCCGATACAGTGCAGGGGGGGGGGAAATTACAGAGCCGAGACAGTGCGGGGGGGGGGGGGGGGAATAGCAGAGCCGAGACAGTGCGGGGGGGGGGGGAATAGCAGAGCCGATACAGTGCAGGGGGGGGGGGAAATTACAGAGCCGAGACAGTGCGGGGGGGGGGGGGGGGAATAGCAGAGCCGATACAGTGCAGGGGGGGGGGGACAGCAGAGCCGGGACAGTGCGGGGGGGGGAATAGCAGAGCCGAGACAGTGCGGGGGGGGGGGGGGGGGGTTGGAAATAGCAGAGCCGAGACAGTGCTGGGGGGGGGGGAAATTACAGAGCCGAGACAGTGCGGGGGGGGGGGGGGGGTTGGAAATAGCAGAGCCGATACAGTGCAGGGGGGGGGGGCAGCAGAGCCGGGACAGTGCGGGGGGGCGGGGAAATAGCAGAGCCGAGACAGTGCGGGGGGGGGGAATAGCAGAGCCGATACAGTGCAGGGGGGGGGGAAATTACAGAGCCGAGACAGTGCGGCGGGGGGGGGGGGAATAGCAGAGCTGATACAGTGCAGGGGGGGGGGGGGGACAGCAGAGCCGGGACAGTGCGGGGGGGGGGGGGGGGGGGGAATAGCAGAGCCGAGACAGTGCGGGGGGGGGGGGGGGGGTTGGAAATAGCAGAGCCGATACAGTGCAGGGGGGGGGGGGGGGGGGACAGCAGAGCCGGGACAGTGCGGGGGGGGCGGGGGGGGGGAAATAGCAGAGCCGAGACAGTGCTGGGGGGGGGGGAAATTACAGAGCCGAGACAGTGCGGGGGGGGGGGGGGGAATAGCAGAGCCGATACAGTGCAGGGGGGGGGGGGGGGACAGCAGATCCGAGACAGTGTGGGGGGGGGGGGGAACAGCGGAGCCGAGACAGTGCGGGGGGGGGAACAGCGGAGCCGAGACAGTGCGGGGGGGGGGAACAGCGGAGCCGAGACAGTGCGGGGGGGGGGGGGGGGGGGGGGGAATAGCAGAGCCGGTACAGTGTGGGGGGGGGGGGGGGGGGGACAGCAGAGCCGAGACAGTGCGGGGGGGAGAGTAACAGCAGAGCCGAGACAGTGCGGGGGGGGGGAGGGGGGGAATAGCAGAGCCGAGACAGTGCGGGGGGGGGAGGGGGGGAATAGCAGAGCCGAGACAGTGCGGGGGTTTGGGGGGAACAGCAGAGCCGGGACAGTGTGGGGGGGGGGGGGATTTGGGCGGAACAGCAGAGCCGGGACAGTGGGGGGGGGGGGGGATTTGGGCGGAACAGCAGAGCCGGGACAGTGCGGGGGTGGGGGGGGGGGATTAAATAGCAGAGCCGAGACAGTGTGGGGGGGGGGGGGGAATTTGGGCAGAACAGCAGAGCCGGGACAGTGCGGGGGTGGGGGGGGGGGATTAAATAGCAGAGCCGAGACAGTGCGGGGGGGAGAGTAAGGGTGGTATTACACAAAGCGATTTTTTTCAATTAACGATAAACGATCTCCAACGATCGCAATAGCGGTTGCCTAATAATCGTTCGTTTTACTACACGGAAAGATTATCGGTTGAATTGGAGCAACAAAGTTCAAGAACACTCCCCTTTCAATTTGCGAATGAACAGGGAACGGCTAACGACATCTTATTCAAACAAACGATGTGCGAACGATGTGTAAAAGACAAACGATAAAAATAGATTCAAAACCTATTAAACGACCAGCGACCAATCGTTCGTCGTTTAATCGTTGTCTACTATTACACTTAAAGATAATCGTTCAAATACGACCGATTGAACGATTATTCGAACGATAATCGCTTTGTGTAATACCACCCTAACAGCAGAGCCGAGACAGTGCGGGGGGGGAGAGTAACAGCAGAGCCGAGACAGTGCGGGGGGGAGGGGGGGAACAGCAGAGCCGAGACAGTGCGGGGGGGGGGAACAGCAGAGCCGAGACTGTGGGGGGGGGGGGGGACAGCAGAGCCGAGACAGTGCAGGGGGGGGGGGGGACAGCAGAGCTGGGACAGTGCAGGGGGGGGGGGGGAAACAGCAGAGCTGGGACAGTGCAGGGGGGGGGGAAACAGCAGAGCCGAGACAGTGCAGGGGGGGGGGGGGGAAACAGCAGAGCCGAGACAGTGCGGGGGGGGGGGGAACAGCAGAGCCGAGACAGTGCGGGGGGAACAGCAGTATGTGCCGGCCGGTGTAGGAGGCGTGTCCGGTGTGTGCCGCTCGCTGGGGGAGGCGTGGCCGGTCGCTGTAGGAGGCGGGGCGGGCCGCTGTGGGTCGGGCCGGCAGTGCTCGGGATCCGCAGTGTGTGATCGGCACTCGGTGATGCAGCCGTCCGGCCCCGGGCTCTTCCCCGCCCTGGTGGTGGTGGGTCACGTGGTCACCGTGCTGGTGGTCTGGCACTGGAGGCGGAGGCGGCGGGCGCTGCAGGAGACGCGGGGTAAGGGGGGAGAGCGGTGGGTGGAGGCTCCGGGGAGAAGATGGTCCTGGGCGGGCAGGAAAGGGTTACACTGAGAGGGGGCGGGGCCTGGCAAACCCAAACACAGCAGCACGTGTCCCCGCTGTAACCCCCTCCCTGCCGGCCCGGTGACGTCACGCCCGTCTGCAGTGATGATGTCACACATCATGTATAATCTGCAGTGATGATGTCACACATCATGTATAATCTGCAGTGATGATGTGATATAATGGCTTGTTGCTATGGGTGACAGCGGTCTGTGGTCTCGGTGGCTGGTTGCTATGGGTGACAGCGGTCTCGGTGGCTGGTTGCTATGGGTGACAGCGGTCTCGGTGGCTGGTTGCTATGGGTGACAGCGGTCTCGGTGGCTGGTTGCTATGGGTGACAGCGGTCTCGGTGGCTGGTTGCTATGGGTGACAGCGGTTTCGGTGGCTGGTTGCTATGGGTGACAGCGGTCTCGATGGCTGGTTGCTATGGGTGACAGCGGTTTCGGTTGCTGGTTGCTATTGGTGACAGTGGTCCGTGGTCTCGGTGGCGGGTTGCTATGGGTGACAGCGGTCTCGGTGGCTGGTTGCTATGGGTGACAGTGGTCTCAGTGGCTGGTTGCTATGGGTGACAGCGGTTTTGGTGGCTGGTTGCTATGGGTGACAGCGGTTTCGGTGGCTGGTTGCTATGGGTGACAGCGGTCTCGATGGCTGGTTGCTATGGGTGACAGGGGTCTCGGTTGCTGGTTGCTATGGGTGACAGTGGTCCGTGGTCTCGGTGGCGGGTTGCTATGAGTGACAGCGGTCTTGGTGGCTGGTTGCTATGGGTGACAGTGGTCCGTGGTCTCGGTGGCGGGTTGCTATGGGTGACAGCGGTCTCGGTTGCTGGTTGCTATGGGTGACAGTGGTCCGTGGTCTCGGTGGCGGGTTGCTATGGGTGACAGCTGTCTCGGTGGCGGGTTGCTATGGGTGACAGTGGTCCGTGGTCTCGGTGGCGGGTTGCTATGGGTGACAGCGGTCTTGGTGGCTGGTTGCTATGGGTGACAGTGGTCTGTGGTCTCGGTGGCGCCCGCTGTCTATGATCTCCCGATTCTGTATATATATAACCTCCAGCCTGCGATATATAAATTGGGGAAGGAAAGATAGCGGCGGGGCAGGTGGTGTATGGTAGAGGGCGTCCTCTGGATGTCACTGGCTGTCATGTGGCAGTGACAGCTGTGGCAGGTGGCGGCTGCTGCTCCTCCTTTGTGAAGGTCACAGGTGTCGAGGGGGCGGAGCGGCGGCTGCCATTATTTACACAATACCAGGAGATCCAGCCAACCAGTGTACCTGGAGATCTGCCCGCACCGCGCCCTGTCTGCAGACTCTACACAGGACTACTACCCCCAGCAAGCCTCATACGCAGGACTACTACCCCCAGCAAGCCTCATACGCAGGACTACTACCCCCAGCAAGCCTTATACACAGAACTACTACCCCCAGCAAGCCTCATACACAGAACTACTACCCCCAGCAAGCCTTATACACAGAACTACTACCCCCAGCAAGCCTCATACACAGAACTACTACCCCCAGCAAGCCTTATACACAGAACTACTACCCCCAGCAAGCCTTATACACAGAACTACTACCCCCAGCAAGCCTCATACACAGAACTACTACCCCCAGCAAGCCTTATACACAGAACTACTACCCCCAGCAAGCCTCATACACAGAACTACTACCCCCAGCAAGCCTTATACACAGAACTACTACCCCCAGCAAGCCTTATACACAGAACTACTACCCCCAGCAAGCCTTATACACAGAACTACTACCCCCAGCAAGCCTTATACACAGGACTACTACCCCCAGCAAGCCTCATACACAGGACTACTACGCCCAGCAAGCCTCATACACAGGACTACTACCCCCAGCAAGCCTCATACACAGAACTACTACCCCCAGCAAGCCTTATACACAGAACTACTACCCCTAGCAAGCCTTATACACAGAACTACTACCCCCAGCAAGCCTCATACGCAGTACTACTACCCCCAGCATGCCTCATACACAGGACTACTACGCCCAGCAAGCCTCATATACAGAACTACTACCCCCAGCAAGCCTCCACTCTCACACCATTCATACAGTGTACAGGGCTCCTCCACTCTCACACTCCATTCATACAGTGTACAGGGCTCCTCCACTCTCACACTCCATTCATACAGTGTACAGGGCTCCTCCACTCTCACACATCATTCATACAGTGTACAGGGCTCCTCCACTCTCACACTCCATTCATACAGTGTACAGGGCTCCTCCACTCTCACACTCCATTCATACAGTGTACAGGGCTCCTCCACTCTCACACATCATTCATACAGTGTACAGGGCTCCTCCACTCTCACACTCCATTCATACAGTGTACAGGGCTCCTCCACTCTCACACTCCATTCATACAGTGTACAGGGCTCCTCCACTCTCACACATCATTCATACAGTGTACAGGGCTCCTCCACTCTCACACTCCATTCATACAGTGTACAGGGCTCCTCCACTCTCACACTCCATTCATACAGTGTACAGGGCTCCTCCACTCTCACACTCCATTCATACAGTGTACAGGGCTCCTCCACTCTCACACTCCATTCATACAGTGTACAGGGCTCCTCCACTCTCACACTCCATTCATACAGTGTACAGGGCTCCTCCACTCTCACACATCATTCATACAGTGTACAGGGCTCCTCCACTCTCACACTCCATTCATACAGTGTACAGGGCTCCTCCACTCTCACACTCCATTCATACAGTGTACAGGGCTCCTCCACTCTCACACTCCATTCATACAGTGTACAGGGCTCCTCCACTCTCACACTCCATTCATTCTGCATCCTCGGGGCGTGCTGAAGGTATCACTGATTATCATGGCTCGCTATGCGGAGAACGTCACTATAGACAGGTGTGTACTGTGCAGGAATGTGCGGCCGTGCCTCATGGGGGGGGGGGGCAGCACTCATCACTCACCTGTCACCTGGACCTCAGAGCCCGGGGCTCCAGCGCCAGTCTGCTGTACATACGTGACATGCGTTCCCGTCATACCTGCACCCTGCTGCCTACAGCACCATCCTAGGGAGGTAATAAGATATAACGAGACAGGGTCCGTATACCTCCTGTAATAACATATAACGAGACAGGGTCCGTATTCCTCCTGTAATAACATATAACGAGTCGGGCTCCGTATTCCTCCTGTAATACAGTATAATGAGACGGGCTCCATATACCTCCTGTAATACGGTATAATGAGACGGGCTCCATATACCTCCTGTAATAAGATATAACGAGACGGGCTCTGTATACCTCCTGTAATAAGATATAACGAGACGGGCTCTGTATACCTCCTGTAATAAGATATAACGAGACAGGGTCCGTATACCTCCTGTAATAAGATATAACGAGACAGGGTCCGTATACCTCCTGTAATAACATATAACGAGTCGGGCTCCGTATTCCTCCTGTAATACAGTATAATGAGACGGGCTCCATATACCTCCTGTAATACGGTATAATGAGTCGGGCTCCGTATACCTCCTGTAATACGGTATAATGAGTCGGGCTCCGTATACCTCCTGTAATAAGATATAACGAGACGGGCTCCGTATACCTCCTGTAATAAGATATAACGAGACGGGCTCCATATACCTCCTGTAATAAGATATAACGAGACCGGCTCCGTATACCTCCTGTAATAAGATATAACGAGACAGGGTCCGTATACCTCCTGTAATAAGATATAACGAGACAGGGTCCGTATACCTCCTGTAATAAGATATAACGAGACAGGGTCCGTATACCTCCTGTAATAAAGGCTTGAGAAAGACGTCGCTGTACGTATACGGGCGAATAAACCTGCACCTATTTACTTTACTGGAGTGCCGTCTACCTGCTTCATTTTATTGTACCTCCTGTAATAAGATATAATGAGACGGGCTCCATATACCTCCTGTAATAAGATATAATGAGACGGGCTCTGTATACCTCCTGTAATACAGTATAATGAGACGGGCTCCGTATACCTCCTGTAATAAGATATAATGAGACGGGCTCCATATACCTCCTGTAATATAATATAATGAGACGGGCTCCATATACCTCCTGTAATATAATATAATGAGACGGGCTCCATATACCTCCTGTAATATAATATAATGAGACGGGCTCCATATACCTCCTGTAATAACATATAATGAGTCGGGCTCCATATACCTTCTGTAATAAGATATAATGAGACGGGCTCTGTATACCTCCTGTAATATAATATAATGAGACGGGCTCTGTATACCTCCTGTAATAAGATATAACGAGACGGGCTCTGTATACCTCCTGTAATAAGATATAACGAGACGGGCTCTGTATACCTCCTGTAATAAGATATAACGAGACGGGCTCTGTATACCTCCTGTAATATAATATGATGAGACGGGCTCCATATACCTCCTGTAATAACATATAACGAGTCGGGCTCCGTATTCCTCCTGTAATAACATATAACGAGACGGGCTCCATATACCTCCTGTATTAAGATATGACGAGACGGGCTCCATATACCTCCTGTAATATAATATAATATGAGATGGCTCTGTATATCTCCTGTAATAACATATAACGAGACGGGCTCTATATTACTCCTGTAATACGGTATAATGAGACGGGCTCCATATACCTCCTGTAATACGGTATAATGAGACGGGCTCCGTATACCTCCTGTAATAAGATATAACAAGACGGGCTCCGTATTCCTCCTGTAATACGGTATAATGAGACGGGCTCTGTATTCCTCCTGTAATACGGTATAATGAGACGGGCTCCATATACCTCCTGTAATACGGTATAATGAGACGGGCTCCGTATACCTCCTGTAATACGGTATAATGAGACGGGCTCCGTATTCCTCCTGTAATAACATATAACGAGTCGGGCTCCGCATTCCTCCTGTAATACAGTATAATAAGACGGCTCTGTATATCTCCTGTAATAACATATAATGAGACGGGCTCCGTATTCCTCCTGTAATAACATATAACAAGACGGGCTCCATATACCTCCTGTAATAAGATATAACGAGTCGGGCTCCGTATTCCTCCTGTAATAAGATATACCGAGACGGGCTCCATATACCTCCTGTAATACAGTATAATGAGACGGCTCTGTATATCTCCTGTAATAACATATAACAAGACGGGCTCCTTATACCTCCTGTAATACAGTATAATGAGACTGGCTCCGTATTCCTCCTGTAATAAGATATACCGAGACTGGCTCCGTATTCCTCCTGTAATACGGTATAATGAGACGGGCTCCATATTCCTCCTGTAATACGGTATAATGAGACGGGCTCTGTATTCCTCCTGTAATACGGTATAATGAGACGGGCTCCGTATACCTCCTGTAATACAGTATAATGAGACGGGCTCCGTATTCCTCCTGTAATAACATATAACGAGTCGGGCTCCGCATTCCTCCTGTAATACAGTATAATGAGACGGGCTCCATATACCTCCTGTAATACAGTATAATGAGACGGGCTCCGTATACCTCCTGTGTATGTGATTGGCGGCTCTGGGCCGCGTCTCCTCTGCATTATTTTGCGCATTCTTCCTGAGGGTAGCGGCAGACCTCCGGTGTGATCACATGATGCTGTGTAACCAGCAAGAGGCGGCTGTGAAGGGTTAATGTTGGCGCTGCTGCCATTTACAGGAAGAGGCTGTACCCCAGAGGCCGGTGCTGGCGGCGGTTTTGGCAGCTCTTGTATCCAGCTGCCACTGATAAGTTTTTATTGCTACAATGTATCAGCAAAAATTACTGCCCCCCCCCCCCCATTAGAATCCCAGAATTCCCTGTCAGAGCTGCAGCAGAGGGAATATCTAGAATCAATGCCATATGATGAGGTCACAGTGCTGTATGATGAGGTCACAGTGCTGCATGATGAGGTCACTGGTATCAGTGCTGTATGATGAGGTCACAGTGCTGTATGATGAGGTCACTGGTAGCAGTGCTGTATGATGAGGTCACAGTGCTGCATGATGAGGTCACTGGTAGCAGTGCTGTATGATGAGGTCACAGTGCTGCATGATGAGGTCACTGGTAGCAGTGCTGTATGATGAGGTCACTGTGCTGTATGATGAGGTCACCAGTATCAGTGCTGTATGATGAGGTCACTGGTATCAGTTATGTATGATGAGGTCACAGTGATGCATGATGAGGTCACTGGTAGCAGTGCTGCATGATGAGGTCACTGGTAGCAGTGCTGTATGATGAGGTCACTGGTATCAGTGCTGTATGATGAGGTCACAGTGCTGCATGATGAGGTCACCAGTATCAGTGCTGTATGATGAGGTCACTGGTAGCAGTGCTGTATGATGAGGTCACAGTGCTGTATGATGAGGTCAATGGTATCAGTGCTATATGATGAGGTCACTTGTATCAGTACTGCATGACGAGGTCACTGGTATTAGTGCTGCATGATGAGGTCACCAGTATCAGTGCTGTAAGATGAGGTCACAGTGCTGTATGATGAGGTCACCAGTATCAGTGCTGTATGATGAGGTCACAGTGCTGCATGATGAGGTCACCAGTATCAGTGCTGTATGATGAGGTCACTGGTATCAGTTATGTATGATGAGGTCACAGTGCTGTCCAAAGTTAGACTGACTAGTACACCCTGCCTTACTCTAAGGAGCCGCTTGGGTAGAGCGTCCCCCGTCCCAGCGGAACACTTTCCCTACTTCCGGGTAGAAGAGACCGTCTGTGTCGTCTGGTAGTGAGGTCACTCCTAGCGCTAGGGAAGTGTCAGGTGCTTGGCGGCTGTAGTATGGTTTGGCTGTTAGCGTGGTATGCACTATGGCAATGTACAGTATGCACTTTAGAAGTTGGCTGCTATGTAGGCTGATATTCAGAATCAAGATTAGGTTTCTCCACGATTCATCCAACACGTTTCCCCTTCAAGAATCGGTGAGGATGTCAAGGTTCATCAGGGATGTCCGTGGATATTCTGCCATGCCAAGTAAGGTGGTCTCTCAGGTGTGTCATAAGGTCAGAGTTTCATGTGCGTCTCATCGGCCGTCTGGATGGGTCCCACATCCCCACATCCCTCTTCTCATTCTATGGGTCCCACATCCCCACATCCTTCTTCTCACTCTATGGGTCCCACATCCCCACATCCTTCTTCTCACTCTATGGGTCCCACATCCTTCTTCTCATTCTATGGGTCCCACATCCCCACATCCTTCTTCTCACTCTATGGGTCCCACATCCCCACATCCTTCTTCTCACTCTATGGGTCCCACATCCCCACATCCCTCTTCTCACTCTATGGTTCCCACATCCTTCTTCTCACTCTATAGGTCCCACATCCTTCTTCTCACTCTATGCGTCCCACATCCCCACATCCTTCTTCTCACTCTATGGGTCCCACATCCCCACATCCTTCTTCTCACTCTATGGGTCCCACATCCCCACATCCTTCTTCTCACTCTATGGGTCCCACATCCCCACATCCTTCTTCTCACTCTATGGGTCCCACATCCTTCTTCTCACTCTATGGGTCCCACATCCCCACATCCTTCTTCTCATTCTATGGGTCCCACATCCCCACATCCTTCTTCTCATTCTATGGGTCCCACATCCCCACATCCTTCTTCTCACTCTATGGGTCCCACATCCCCACATCCTTCTTCTCACTCTATGGGTCCCACATCCCCACTTCCTTCTTCTCATTCTATGGGTCCCACATCCCCACATCCTTCTTCACACTCTATGGGTCCCACATCCTTCTTCTCATTCTATGGGTCCCACATCCTTCTTCTCATTCTATGGGTCCCACATCCCCACATCCTTCTTCTCATTCTATGGGTCCCACATCCCCACATCCTTCTTCTCACTCTATGGGTCCCACATCCCCACATCCTTCTTCTCACTCTATGGGTCCCACATCCCCACATCCTTCTTCTCATTCTATGGGTCCCACATCCCCACATCCTTCTTCTCACTCTATGGGTCCCACATCCTTCTTCTCATTCTATGGGTCCCACATCCCCACATCCTTCTTCTCATTCTATGGGTCCCACATCCCCACATCCTTCTTCTCACTCTATGGGTCCCACATCCCCACTTCCTTCTTCTCATTCTATGGGTCCCACATCCCCACATCCTTCTTCTCACTCTATGGGTCCCACATCCTTCTTCTCATTCTATGGGTCCCACATCCTTCTTCTCATTCTATGGGTCCCACATCCCCACATTCTTCTTCTCATTCTATGGGTCCCACATCCCCACATCCTTCTCATTCTATGGGTCCCACATCCCCACATCCTTCTTCTCACTCTATGGGTCCCACATCCTTCTTCTCATTCTATGGGTCCCACATCCCCACATCCTTCTTCTCACTCTATGGGTCCCACATCCCCACATCCTTCTTCTCACTCTATGGGTCCCACATCCTTCTTCTCATTCTATGGGTCCCACATCCCCACATCCTTCTTCTCACTCTATGGGTCCCACATCCCCACATCCTTCTTCTCATTCTATGGGTCCCACATCCCCACATCCTTCTTCTCATTCTATGGGTCCCACATGCTTCTTCTCATTCTATGGGTCCCACATCCCCACATCCTTCTTCTCATTCTATGGGTCCCACATCCCCACATCCTTCTTCTCACTCTATGGGTCCCACATCCCCACTTCCTTCTTCTCATTCTATGGGTCCCACATCCCCACATCCTTCTTCTCACTCTATGGGTCCCACATCCTTCTTCTCATTCTATGGGTCCCACATCCTTCTTCTCATTCTATGGGTCCCACATCCCCACATTCTTCTTCTCATTCTATGGGTCCCACATCCCCACGTCCTTCTTCTCACTCTATGGGTCCCACATCCTTCTTCTCATTCTATGGGTCCCACATCCCCACATCCTTCTTCTCACTCTATGGGTCCCACATCCCCACATCCTTCTTCTCACTCTATGGGTCCCACATCCTTCTTCTCATTCTATGGGTCCCACATCCCCACATCCTTCTTCTCACTCTATGGGTCCCACATCCCCACATCCTTCTTCTCATTCTATGGGTCCCACATCCCCACATCCTTCTTCTCATTCTATGGGTCCCACATCCTTCTTCTCATTCTATGGGTCCCACATCCCCACATCCTTCTTCTCATTCTATGGGTCCCACATCCTTCTTCTCATTCTATGGGTCCCACATCCTTCTTCTCATTCTATGGGTCCCACATCCCCACATCCTTCTTCTCACTCTATGGGTCCCACATCCCCACATCCTTCTTCTCACTCTATGGGTCCCACATCCCCACATCCTTCTTCTCATTCTATGGGTCCCACATCCCCACATCCTTCTTCTCATTCTATGGGTCCCACATCCTTCTTCTCATTCTATGGGTCCCACATCCCCACATCCTTCTCATTCTATGGGTCCCACATCCCCACATCCTTCTTCTCATTCTATGGGTCCCACATCCCCACATCCTTCTTCTCATTCTATGGGTCCCACATCCCCACATCCTTCTTCTCATTCTATGGGTCCCACATCCCCACATCCTTCTCATTCTATGGGTCCCACATCCTTCTTCTCATTCTATGGGCCCCACATCCCCACATCCTTCTTCTCATTCTATGGGTCCCACATCCCCACATCCTTCTCATTCTATGGGTCCCACATCCTTCTTCTCATTCTATGGGTCCCACATCCCCACATCCTTCTTCTCACTCTATGGGTCCCACATCCCCACATCCTTCTTCTCATTCTATGGGTCCCACATCCTTCTTCTCATTCTATGGGTCCCACATCCTTCTTCTCATTCTATGGGTCCCACATCCCCACATCCTTCTTCTCACTCTATGGGTCCCACATCCCCACATCCTTCTTCTCATTCTATGGGTCCCACATCCCCACATCCTTCTTCTCATTCTATGGGTCCCACATCCCCACATCCTTCTTCTCATTTTCTTGGTCCCACATCCTTCTTCTCATTCTATGGGTCCCACATCCCCACATCCTTCTTCTCATTCTATGGGTCCCACATTCTTCTTCTCATTCTATGGGTCCCACATCCCCACATCCTTCTTCTCATTCTATGGGTCCCACATCCCCACATCCTTCTTCTCATTCTATGGGTCCCACATCCTTCTTCTCATTCTATGGGTCCCACATCCTTCTTCTCATTCTATGGGTCCCACATCCCCACATCCTTCTTCTCACTCTATGGGTCCCACATCCCCACATCCTTCTTCTCATTCTATGGGTCCCACATCCCCACATCCTTCTTCTCATTCTATGGGTCCCACATCCCCACATCCTTCTTCTCATTCTATGGGTCCCACATCCCCACATCCTTCTTCTCATTCTATGGGTCCCACATCCTTCTTCTCATTCTATGGGTCCCACATCCTTCTTCTCATTCTATGGGTCCCACATCCCCACATCCTTCTTCTCACTCTATGGGTCCCACATCCCCACATCCTTCTTCTCATTCTATGGGTCCCACATCCCCACATCCTTCTTCTCATTCTATGGGTCCCACATCCTTCTTCTCATTCTATGGGTCCCACATCCCCACATCCTTCTCACTCTATGGGTCCCACATCCCTCTTCTCACTCTATGGGTCCCACATCCCCACATCCTTCTTCTCACTCTATGGGTCCCACATCCCCACATCCTTCTTCTCATTCTATGGGTCCCACATCCCCACATCCTTCTCATTCTATGGGTCCCACATCCCCACATCCTTCTTCTCACTCTATGGGTCCCACATCCCCACATCCTTCTTCTCATTCTATGGGTCCCACATCCCCACATCCTTCTCATTCTATGGGCCCCACATCCCCACATCCTTCTTCTCACTCTATGGGTCCCACATCCCCACATCCTTCTTCTCATTCTATGGGTCCCACATCCCCACATCCTTCTTCTCATTCTATGGGTCCCACATCCCCACATCCTTCTCATTCTATGGGTCCCACATCCTTCTTCTCATTCTATGGGTCCCACATCCCCACATCCTTCTCATTCTATGGGTCCCACATCCTTCTTCTCATTCTATGGGCCCAACATCCCCACATCCTTCTTCTCACTCTATGGGTCCCACATCCCCACATCCTTCTCATTCTATGGGTCCCACATCCCCACATCCTTCTCATTCTATGGGTCCCACATCCCCACATCCTTCTCATTCTATGGGTCCCACATCCCCACATCCTTCTCATTCTATGGGTCCCACATCCCCACATCCTTCTCATTCTATGGGTATGCCCCTGACACATTGGTCCTCATCATCTGATGCTCATCCTCAGCTCTGCTGGGCAGCCTCCTAGAAACATCACTACAGGAATTCAGTTATCTGTCCTCCATTATATCTTCATGCCATCATCTCATACAATAAGAACACTAAGGGTGGACAAAACTCTGACCTTATGACGCACCTGAGAGACCACCTTACTTGGCATGGCAGAATATCCACGGACATCCCTGATGAACCTTGACATCCTCACCGATTCTTGAAGGGGAAACGCGTTGGATGAATCGTGGAGAAACCTAATCTTGATTCTGAATATCAGCCTACATAGCAGCCAACTTCTAAAGTGCATACTGTACATTGCCATAGTGCATACCACGCTAACAGCCAAAC
Source organism: Dendropsophus ebraccatus (assembly GCF_027789765.1). NCBI lineage: Eukaryota > Metazoa > Chordata > Amphibia > Anura > Hylidae > Dendropsophus > Dendropsophus ebraccatus. The sequence continues at coordinate 3,273,537 of NC_091455.1, forward strand.
CATACTACAGCCGCCAAGCACCTGACACTTCCCTAGCGCTAGGAGTGACCTCACTACCCGACGACACAGACGGTCTCTTCTACCCGGAAGTAGGGAAAGTGTTCCGCTGGGACGGGGGACGCTCTACCCAAGCGGCTCCTTAGAGTAAGACAGGGTGTACTAGTCAGTCTAACTTTGGACAGACACCCACATTTACAATCACCCACTACTCTTTGCAGAATATATTAATACTTTTCGTGTGATGTTTCTCACTGTATATATATAGAACACGTTTGCTTCCAATAAATATCCTAATGCACACTGTGTACTTCATAGTGATCACACATTGAGGTTGCGGTGTATAGTAATCACACATTGATGAGGTTGCAGTGTGTAGTGATCACACATTGATGAGATTGTGGTGTGTAGTGATCACACATTGATGAGGTTGCGGTGTATAGTAATCACACATTGATGAGGTTGCAGTGTATAGTAATCACACATTGATGAGGTTGCGGTGTGTAGTGATCACACATTGATGAGGTTGCGGTGTATAGTGATCACACATTGATGAGGTTGCGGTGTATAGTGATCACACATTGATGAGGTTGTGGTGTGTAGTGATCACACATTGATGAGGTTGCGGTGTATAGTGATCACACATTGATGAGGTTGCGGTGTATAGTGATCACACATTGATGAGGTTGCGGTGTATAGTGATCACACATTGATGAGGTTGTGGTGTGTAGTGATCGCACATTGATGAGGTTGCGGTGTATAGTGATCGCACATTGATGAGGTTGCGGTGTATAGTGATCGCACATTGATGAGGTTGCGGTGTATAGTGATCACACATTGATGAGGTTGTGGTGTATAGTGATCACACATTGATGAGGTTGCGGTGTATAGTGATCACACATTGATGAGGTTGCGGTGTATAGTGATCACACATTGATGAGGTTGTGGTGTGTAGTGATCACACATTGATGAGGTTGTGGTGTATAGTGATCACACATTGATGAGGTTGCGGTGTATAGTGATCGCACATTGATGAGGTTGTGGTGTGTAGTGATCACACATTGATGAGGTTGCGGTGTATAGTGATCACACATTGATGAGGTTGCGGTGTATAGTGATCACACATTGATGAGGTTGCGGTGTATAGTGATCACACATTGATGAGGTTGTGGTGTGTAGTGATCACACATTGATGAGGTTGTGGTGTATAGTGATCACACATTGATGAGGTTGCGGTGTATAGTGATCACACATTGATGAGGTTGCGGTGTATAGTGATCACACATTGATGAGGTTGCGGTGTATAGTGATCACACATTGATGAGGTTGTGGTGTGTAGTGATCACACATTGATGAGGTTGTGGTGTGTAGTGATCACACATTGATGAGGTTGCGGTGTATAGTGATCACACATTGATGAGGTTGTGGTGTATAGTGATCACACATTGATGAGGTTGTGGTGTGTAGTGATCACACATTGATGAGGTTGCGGTGTATAGTGATCACACATTGATGAGGTTGCGGTGTATAGTGATCACACATTGATGAGGTTGTGGTGTGTAGTGATCACACATTGATGAGGTTGCGGTGTATAGTGATCACACATTGATGAGGTTGTGGTGTATAGTGATCACACATTGATGAGGTTGTGGTGTGTAGTGATCACACATTGATGAGGTTGCGGTGTATAGTGATCACACATTGATGAGGTTGTGGTGTGTAGTGATCACACATTGATGAGGTTGCGGTGTATAGTGATCACACATTGATGAGGTTGCGGTCTATAGTGATCACACATTGATGAGGTTGCGGTGTATAGTGATCACACATTGATGAGGTTGTGGTGTGTAGTGATCACACATTGATGAGGTTGTGGTGTGTAGTGATCACACATTGATGAGGTTGTGGTGTGTAGTGATCACACATTGATGAGGTTGCGGTGTACAGCTGTATCCTCCTCCCTAGGGCTTGTCATTCTTCCGGTAGTTTCTCTGTTGCTACTACTGTGTATAATCTGGAGGAGCCTCTGTATAATGGATGCTGCCCCCGCTATAATGACTGTAAGCTGTTTACATCTGTGTCCCCGGGCAACACCAAACCTGCAGGGGCTGGGGAAACCCCAGAGCGGCGCCGGCTGGTGGGCGACAGGCTGTCAGCATCTTTCCACCATCTCTATGGAAATGATAATAAACCAACACAGCGACAGTCATTAGTGTACACAGTGTACATGCCGCTGCCAGGATCCGCCCCCCCCCCCCATAACATGTCATTATAGAAAATTATAGTGTGTTATATAATATAATGGGTTATATAGTATGTAATATAATATAATGGGTTATATAGTATGTAATATAATATAATGGGTTATATAGTATGTAATATAATATAATGGGTTATATAGTATGTAATATAATATAATGGAGGATACAGTGTGTAATATAATGGAGGATACAGTGTGTAATATAATATAATGGAGGATACAGTGTGTAATATAATATAATGGGTTATATAGTATGTAATATAATATAATGGAGGATACAGTGTGTAATATAATATAATGAGGATACAGTGTGTAATATAATATAATGGGTTATATAGGATGTAATATAATATAATGAGGATACAGTGTGTAATATAATATAATGGGTTATATAGTATGTAATATAATGGAGGATACAGTATGTAATATAATATAATGGGTTATATAGTATGTAATATAATGGAGGATACAGTGTGTAATATAATATAATGGGTTATATAGTATGTAATATAATATAATGGGTTATATAGTATGTAATATAATATAATGGGTTATATAGTATGTAATATAATATAATGGAGGATACAGTGTGTAATATAATGGGGGATACAGTGTGTAATATAATATAATGAGGATACAGTGTGTAATATAATATAATGGGTTATATAGTATGTAATATAATATAATGGGTTATATAGTATGTAATATAATATAATGGGTTATATAGTATGTAATATAATATAATGGAGGATACAGTGTGTAATATAATGGGGGATACAGTGTGTAATATAATATAATGGAGGATACAGTATGTAATATAATATAATGGGTTAGATAGTATGTAATATAATATAATGGAGGATACAGTGTGTAATATAATGGAGGATACAGTGTGTAATATAATATAATGGTGGATACAGTGTGTAATATAATATAATGGGTTATATAGTGTGTAATATAATATAATGGAGGATACAGTGTGTAATATAATGGGGGATACAGTGTGTAATATAATATAATGGGTTATATAGTATGTAATATAATATAATGGAGGATACAGTGTGTAATATAATATAATGAGGATACAGTGTATAATATAGTGTAATGCTCTGCGGGTATATAGTGTGTAATTCTCTGCAGGTATATGGTGTATAATGCTCTGCAGGTATATAGTGTATAATGCTCTGCTGATATATAGTGTGTAATGCTCTGCGGGTGTATAGTGTGTAATGCTCTGCAGGTATGTAGTGTATAATGCTCTGCGGGTATATAATGTGTAATGCTCTGCAGGTATGTAGTGTATAATGCTCTGCGGGTATATAGTGTGTAATGCTCTGCGGGTATATAGTGTGTAATGCTCTGCAGGTATGTAGTGTATAATGCTCTGCTGGTATATAGTGTGTAATGCTTTGCTGGTATATAGTGTATAATGCTCTGCTGGTATATAGTGTGTAATGCTCTGCGGGTATATAGTGTGTAATGCTCTGCTGGTATATAGTGTGTAATGCTCTGCTGGTATATAGTGTATAATGCTCTGCGGGTATATAGTGTGTAATGCTGTGCGGGTATATAGTGTGTAATGCTCCTCCCCCCTCCTCCTTCTCCTCACAGTCTCAGCTCTAGGGATGGGGAACCTCCAGCTGTGGCAGGACTACAACTCCCATCATGCCAGGAGAGCTCAGGCTTTGGCTCTCCACACATGCACATGGAAGTTGTAGTTTTGCAAAAGCTGGGGGCCGGTTCCCTCCCCTTCCTCTGCTAGGTTAGATACACCCTCTGCACCATGTATCTAGCTGAAGGTATCTAAGCACAGCAAGTATATCCTAATCAGTTACAGTAATGATGTTCAAAGCAAAGGAAGTGGTACTGTGCAATGTGTATATATACAGGAGAAGTGGTACTGTGCAATGTCCATATATACAGGAGAAGTGGTACTGTGCAATGTCCATATATACAGGAGAAGTGGTACTGTGCAATGTCCATATATACAGGAGAAGTGGTACTGTGCAATGTCCATATATACAGGAGAAGTGGTACTGTGCAATGTCCATATATACAGGAGAAGTGGTACTGTGCACTGTCCATATATACAGGAGAAGTGGTACTGTGCAATGTGTATATATACAGGAGAAGTGGTACTGTGCAATGTCCATATATACAGGAGAAGTGGTACTGTGCAATGTGTATATATACAGGAGAAGTGGTACTGTGCAATGTCCATTTATACAGGAGAAGTGGTACTGTGAAATGTGTATATATACAGGAGAAGTGGTACTGTGCAATGTCCATATATACAGGAGAAGTGGTACTGTGAAATGTGTATATATACAGGAGAAGTGGTACTGTGCAATGTCCATATATACAGGAGAAGTGGTACTGTGCAATGTGTATATATACAGAAGTGGTACTGTGCACTGTCCATATATACAGGAGAAGTGGTACTGTACAATGTGTATATATACAGGAGAAGTGGTACTGTGCAATGCCCATATATACAGGAGAAGTGGTACTGTGCAATGTGTATATATACAGAAGTGGTACTGTGCAATGTCCATATATACAGGAGAAGTGGTACTGTACAATGTGTATATATACAGGAGAAGTGGTACTGTGCAATGCCCATATATACAGGAGAAGTGGTACTGTGCAATGCCCATATATACAGGAGAAGTGGTACTGTGCAATGGCCATATATACAGGAGAAGTGGTACTGTGCAGTGTCCATATATACAGGAGAAGTGGTACTGTGCAATGTCCATATATACAGGAGAAGTGGTACTGTGCAATGTGTATATATACAGGAGAAGTGGTACTGTGCAATGTGTATATATACAGGAGAAGTAGTACTGTGCAATGTGTATATATACAGGAGAAGTGGTACTGTGCAATGTCCATATATACAGGAGAAGTGGTACTGTGCAATGTGTATATATACAGGAGAAGTGGTACTGTGCACTGTCCATATATACAGGAGAAGTGGTACTGTGCAATGTGTATATATACAGGAGAAGTGGTACTGTGCAATGTCCATATATACAGGAGAAGTGGTACTGTGCAATGTCCATATATACAGGAGAAGTGGTACTGTGAAATGTGTATATATACAGGAGAAGTGGTACTGTGCAATGTCCATATATACAGGAGAAGTGGTACTGTGAAATGTGTATATATACAGGAGAAGTGGTACTGTGCAATGTCCATATATACAGGAGAAGTGGTACTGTACAATGTGTATATATACAGGAGAAGTGGTACTGTGCAATGCCCATATATACAGGAGAAGTGGTACTGTGCAATGTGTATATATACAGAAGTGGTACTGTGCAATGTCCATATATACAGGAGAAGTGGTACTGTACAATGTGTATATATACAGGAGAAGTGGTACTGTGCAATGCCCATATATACAGGAGAAGTGGTACTGTGCAATGCCCATATATACAGGAGAAGTGGTACTGTGCAATGCCCATATATACAGGAGAAGTGGTACTGTGCAATGGCCATATATACAGGAGAAGTGGTACTGTGCAATGTCCATATATACAGGAGAAGTGGTACTGTACAATGTGTATATATACAGGAGAAGTGGTACTGTGCACTGTCCATATATACAGGAGAAGTGGTACTGTGCAATGTCCATATATACAGGAGAAGTGGTACTGTGCAATGTGTATATATACAGGAGAAGTGGTACTGTGCAATGCCCATATATACAGGAGAAGTGGTACTGTGCAATGGCCATATATACAGGAGAAGTGGTACTGTGCAATGTCCATATATACAGGAGAAGTGGTACTGTGCACTGTCCATATATACAGGAGAAGTGGTACTGTGCAATGTGTATATATACAGGAGAAGTGGTACTGTGCACTGTCCATATATACAGGAGAAGTGGTACTGTGCAATGTCCATATATACAGGAGAAGTGGTACTGTGCAATGTGTATATATACAGGAGAAGTGGTACTGTGCAATGTCCATATATACAGGAGAAGTGGTACTGTGCACTGTCCATATATACAGGAGAAGTGGTACTGTGCACTGTCCATATATACAGGAGAAGTGGTACTGTGCAATGTGTATATATACAGGAGAAGTGGTACTGTGCAATGTCCATATATACAGGAGAAGTAGTACTGTGCAATGTCCATATATACAGGAGAAGTGGTACTGTGCAATGTGTATATATATATACAGGAGAAGTGGTACTGTGCAATGTCCATATATACAGGAGAAGTAGTACTGTGCAATGTCCATATATACAGGAGAAGTGGTACTGTGCAATGTGTATATATATACAGGAGAAGTGGTACTGTGCAATGTCCATATATACAGGAGAAGTGGTACTGTGCAATGTGTATATATATATACAGGAGAAGTGGTACTGTGCAATGTCCATATATACAGGAGAAGTGGTACTGTGCAATGTGTATATATATACAGGAGAAGTGGTACTGTGCAATGTCCATATATACAGGAGAAGTGGTACTGTGCAATGTGTATATATATATACAGGAGAAGTGCTACTGTGCAATGTGTATATATATACAGGAGAAGTGGTACTGTGCAATGTCCATATATACAGAAGTGGTACTGTGCAATGTCCATATATACAACTGAGGGTTTGGGGGGAGATGGGGGGTGGGGGGGACGCTGTTAACCCTCTCATCCCTGCCTGTAGTTGTGGATCTCCCCTCACGTGTGCAGTGTTCACTCCGGCGGTCACCATGACTCACCAGCGGGCAGACACAGGAAGCGCCCCACCCTGCGGACAGGCTGCGCTGGCATCGGGGGCCGCTCTGGCAGAACACGTGGAAAATGAGAACTGATGCCGAACCCCGGCCTGTGCTGCCAGATTACCCCTGTATATAGAGCTGTGCTGCCAGATTACCCCTGTATATAGAGCTGTGCTGCCAGATTACCCCTGTATATAGGCCTGTGCTGCCAGGTTATCCCTGTATATAGGCCTGTGCTGCCAGGTTACCCCTGTATATAGGCCTGTGCTGCCAAATAATCCCTGTATATAGGCCTGTGCTGCCAGGTTATCCCTGTATATAGGCCTGTGCTGCCAGATAATCCCTGTATATAGGTCTGTGCTGCCAGATAATCCCTGTATATAGGCCTGTGCTGCCAGATTACCCCTGTATATAGGCCTGTGCTGCCAGGTTATCCCTGTATATAGGCCTGTGCTGCCAGATTACCCCTGTATATAGGCCTGTGCTGCCAGGTTATCGCTGTATATAGGCCTGTGCTGCCAGATTATCCCTGTATATAGGCCTGTGCTGCCAGATTATCCCTGTATATAGGCCTGTGCTGCCAGGTTATCCCTGTATATAGGGCTGTGCTGCCAGATTACCCCTGTATATAGGCCTGTGCTGCCAGATTATCCCTGTATATAGGGCTGTGCTGCCAGATTACCCCAGTATATAGGCCTGTGCTGCCAGATTACCCCTGTATATAGGCCTGTGCTGCCAGGTTATCCCTGTATATAGAGATGTGCTGCCAGATTACCCCTGTATATAGGCCTGTGCTGCCAGATTACCCCTGTGTATAGGCGTGTGCTGCCAGATTACCCCTGTATATAGGCCTGTGCTGCCAGATTATCCCTGTATATAATCCTGTGCTGCCAGATTATCCCTGTATATAGAGATGTGCTGCCAGATTACCCCTGTATATAGGGCTGTGCTGCCAGATTACCCCTGTATATAGGGCTGTGCTGCCAGATTACCCCTGTATATAGAGCTGTGCTGCCAGGTTATCCCTGTATATAGGCCTGTGCTGCCAGGTTACCCCTGTATATAGGCCTGTGCTGCCAGGTTATCCCTGTATATAGAGCTGTGCTGCCAGGTTACCCCTGTATATAGGCCTGTGCTGCCAGATTACCCCTGTATATAGGCCTGTACTGCCAGATTATCCCTGTATATAGGCCTGTGCTGCCAGATTACCCCTGTATATAGGCCTGTGCTGCCAGATTACCCCTGTATATAGGCCTGTGCTGCCAGATTACCCCTGTATATAGGCCTGTGCTGCCAGATTACCCCTGTATATAGGCCTGTGCTGCCAGATTACCCCTGTATATAGGCCTGTGCTGCCAGGTTACCCCTGTATATAGGCCTGTGCTGCCAGGTTACCCCTGTATATAGGCCTGTGCTGCCAGATTACCCCTGTATATAGGCCTGTGCTGCCAGATTACCCCTGTATATAGGCCTGTGCTGCCAGATTACCCCTGTATATAGGCCTGTGCTTTCAGATTATCCCTGTATATAGAGTTGTGCTGCCAGATTATCCCTGTATATAGAGCTGTGCTGCCAGGTTATCCCTGTATATAGGCCTGTGCTGCCAGATTATCCCTGTATATAGAGCTGTGCTGCCAGATTCCCCCTGTATATAGGCCTGTGCTGCCAGATTACCCCTGTATATAGGCCTGTGCTGCCAGATTACCCCTGTATATAGAGCTGTGCTGCCAGATTACCCCGGTATATAGAGCTGTGCTGCCAGGTTATCCCTGTATATAGGCCTGTGCTGCCAGGTTATCCCTGTATATAGAGCTGTGCTGCCAGGTTACCCCTGTATATAGAGCTGTGCTGCCAGGTTATCCCTGTATATAGGCCTGTGCTGCCAGATTACCCCGGTATATAGAGCTGTGCTGCCAGGTTATCCCTGTATATAGAGCTGTGCTGCCAGGTTATCCCTGTATATAGGCCTGTGCTGCCAGAATACCCCTGTATATAGGCCTGTGCTGCCAGGTTATCCATGTATATAGGCCTGTGCTGCCAGGTTACCCCTGTATATAGGGCTGTGCTGCCAGATTACCCCTGTATATAGAGCTGTGCTGCCAGATTACCCCTGTATATAGGCCTGTGCTGCCAGGTTACCCCTGTATATAGGCCTGTGCTGCCAGGTTACCTCTGTATATAGGCCTGTGCTGCCAGGTTACCCCAGTATATAGGCCTGTGCTGCCAGGTTATCCCTGTATATAGAGCTGTGCTGCCAAATTACCCCTTTATATAGGGCTGTGCTGCCAGGTTACCCCTGTATATAGGGCTGTGCTGCCAGATTACCCCTGTATATAGGCCTGTGCTGCCAGATTACCCCTGTATATAGGCCTGTGCTGCCAAATTACCCCTTTATATAGGGCTGTGCTGCCAGGTTACCCCTGTATATAGGGCTGTGCTGCCAGATTACCCCTGTATATAGAGCTGTGCTGCCAGATTCCCCCTGTATATAGAGCTGTGCTGCCAGATTATCCCTGTATATAGGCCTGTGCTGCCAGATTACCCCTGTATATAGGCCTGTGCTGCCAAGTTATCCCTGTATATTGAGCTGTGCTGCCAGATTACCCCTGTATATAGGCCTGTGCTGCCAAGTTATCCCTGTATATTGAGCTGTGCTGCCAGATTACCCCTGTATATAGGCCTGTGCTGCCAGATTACCCCTGTATATAGGCCTGTGCTGCCAGGTTATCCCTGTATATAGAGCTGTGCTGCCAGATTCCCCCTGTATATAGAGCTGTGCTGCCAGATTACCCCTGTATATAGGGCTGTGCTGCCAGATTATCCCTGTATATAGGCCTGTGCTGCCAGATTACCCCTGTATATAGGCCTGTGCTGCCAAGTTATCCCTGTATATTGAGATGTGCTGCCAGATTACCCCTGTATATAGGCCTGTGCTGCCAAGTTATCCCTGTATATTGAGCTGTGCTGCCAGATTACCCCTGTATATAGGCCTGTGCTGCCAGATTACCCCTGTATATAGGCCTGTGCTGCCAGATTACCCCTGTATATAGAGCTGTGCTGCCAGATTACCCCTGTATATAGGCCTGTGCTGCCAGATTACCCCTGTATATAGGCCTGTGCTGCCAAGTTATCCCTGTATATAGAGCTGTGCTGTCAGATTACCCCTGTATATAGGGCTGTTCTGCCAGATTATCCCTGTATATAGGCCTGTACTGCCAGATTATCCCTGTATATAGGCCTGTGCTGCCAGATTATCCCTGTATATAGAGCTGTGCTGCCAGATTACCCCTGTATATAGAGCTGTGCTGCCAGATTATCCGTGTATATAGGCCTGTGCTGCCAGATTATCCTGTATATAGAGCTGTGCTGCCAGATTACCCCTGTATATAGGCCTGTGCAGTAAGAGGTTAGGCGTGTGGCCGTGGTGATCGTGGTGTATTACGCATAGGTGGCACCGCGCTCCGTAGATGATTTAATAGACGGCCGTTCTGTAGACCTGTGACTCTCCACTATGATTCCAGCGGTCAGGGCATGCTGGGAGTTGTAGTTCTGCCAGCTGGGAGGGCTCCACGTAGTGTCTGCCGGTGATTCATCCTCCCCCTCCTCCTCATTTTTGGAATTTTCCATCCCGGCTGCTTTTTATTTTCTAAAATAACTGGAAAAAGTAAGGCGAGCGTGAAAACCGCGGAGGGGTGCGGCCACCGCCACAAGCATGGAGGGCTCCCCGTACACTTATATACTGGGCCTCATAGTGGGGGGCGGGGGACGCCCATGTGCTGACCAGATGCAGCCATGTGGACAGACCTGGCCCTGCCTGAACAATGGCGGCTGTGTGCAGAGGTCAGAGGTCACCATGCCAGTCCTGAGCCCTTATCACAGTGACCATGGAAACCTGAGGGGCCCAGTGCAGGTATGACACACCCCAGCAGAGGGATGTCGCCTGTCTATGTCCAAAATATACAGTCACAGCTCCCATAGCAACCAGTCACCGCTACCATATTTATCAATTACGGCTCCCATAGCAACCAGTCACAGCACCCATAACAACCAGTCACAGCTCCCATAACAATCAGTCACCGCTCCCATAGCAACCAGTCACAGCACCCATAACAACCAGTCACAGCTCCCATAACAATCAGTCACCGCTCCCATAGCAACCAGTCACAGCTCCCATAACAATCAGTCACCGCTCCCATAGCAACCAGTCACAGCTCCCATAACAACCAGTCACAGCTCCCATAACAATCAGTCACCGCTCCCATAGCAACCAGTCACAGCACCCATAACAACCAGTCACAGCTCCCATAACAATCAGTCACCGCTCCCATAGCAACCAGTCACAGCTCCCATAACAATCAGTCACAGCTCCCATAACAATCAGTCACCGCTCCCATAACAATCAGTCACCGCTCCCATAACAACCAGTCACCGTTCCCATAGCAACCAGTCACAGCTCCCATAACAATCAGTCACCGCTCCCATAGCAACTAGTCACAACTCCCATAACAACTTCTTTAGCAACCAGTCACCGCTCCCATAGCAACCAGTCACAACTTCTATAGCAACCAGTCACAGTTCCCATAACAACTAGGCACAGTTCCCATAGCAACCAGTAACCGCTCCCATAGCAACCAGTCACAACTTCTATAGCAACCAGTCACAGTTCCCATAACAACTAGGCACAGTTCCCATAGCAACCAGTAACAGCTCCCATAGCAACCAGTCACAGCTCCCATAGCAAACGTTACCAGCTCCAGTAGCGATGTATGCCCACCCCCCAGTATAGATGTATCTTCCTCAGTATAGATGTATCCCCTCCCAGTATAGATGTATCCCCTCCCAGTATAGAGGCATTCCCCAGTATAGATGTACCCCTCTGTCAGTATAGATGTATCCCCTCCCTGTATAGATGTATACTTTCCCAGTATAGAGGCATTCCCCAGTATAGATGTATCCCCTCCCATTATAGATGTATCCCCTCCCAGTATAGAGGCATTCCCCAGTATAGATGCATTCCCTCCCAGTATAGAGGTATCATCCAGTATACATGTGTCCACTCCCAGTATAGATGTATCCCCTCCCAATATAGATGTATCCCCTCCCAGTTTAGATGTATCCCCTCCCAGTACAGATGTATCCCCTCCCAATATAGATGTATCCCCTCCCAGTATAGATGTATACCCCAGTATAGATGTATCCCCTCCCAATATAGATGTATCCCCTCCCAGTACAGATGTATCCCCTCCCAGTACAGATGTATCCCCTCCCAATATAGATGTATACCCCTCCCAGAATAGTTGTATCCCCTCCCATTATAGAGGTATCACCCAGTATAGATGTGTCCACTCCCAGTATAGATGTATCCCCTCCCAGTATAGATGTATACCCCAGTATAGATGTATACCCCAGTATAGATGTATCCCCTCCCAATATAGATGTATACCCTCCCAGTATAGAGGTATCACCCAGTATAGATGTGTCCACTCCCAGTATAGATGTGTCCACTCCCAGTATAGATGTATCCCCTCCTAATATAGATGTATCCCCTCCCAGTATAGATGTATCCCCTCCCAGTATAGATGTATCCCCTCCCAGTATAGATGTATCCCCTCCCAGTACAGATGTATCCCCTCCCAGTACAGATGTATCCCCTCCCAGTACAGATGTATCCCCTCCCAGTACAGATGTATCCCCTCCCAGTATAGATGTATCCCCTCCCAGTACAGATGTATCCCCTCCCAGTATAGATGTATCCCCTCCCAGTACAGATGTATGCCCTCCCATTATAGATAGATCCCCCCAGTATAGTTGCATCCTCCCCCAGTAAAGCTAAATCCCCAGTATAGACGTATACCCCCCTCTGTATACCACTCTGCTCCGCCCCTCTTGTGTGCTCCTCCCACCGCTGCCAGTTTGGCTTTGTTTCTGTTACGTTAATTGAGGAGATTTTCCGGTTTTTATGTAAATAACGGTGATCCTGATAAACAGACCATGTGACACCCCAACAACCAATCAGAGCTCAGCATCTCTGCCTGCAGTCACTGAATGAGATCAAACACAGCGGGGGGTACCGTATTACAGCTGGAGCAGGCTGTAGTGTCTTTCCTAGGGGTGTACCGTATTACTGCTGGAGCAGGCTGTAGTGTCTCTCCTAGGGGTGTACCGTATTACAGTTGGAGCAGGCTGTAGTGTCTCCTAGGGGTGTAATGTATTACAGCTGGAGCAGGCTGTAGTGTCTCTCCTAGGGGTGTACCGTATTACTGCTGGAGCAGGCTGTAGTGTCTCTCCTAGGGGTGTACCGTATTACAGCTGGAGCAGACTGTAGTGTTTCCTAGGGGTGTACCGTATTACAGCTGGAGCAGGCTGTAGTGTCTCTCCTCGTGGTGTACCGTATTACAGCTGGAGCAGGCTGTAGTGTCTCTCCTAGGGGTGTACCGTATTACAGCTGGAGCAGGCTGTAGTGTCTCCTAGGGGTGTAATGTATTACAGCTGGAGCAGGCTGTAGTGTCTCCTAGGGGTGTACCGTATTACTGCTGGAGCAGGCTGTAGTGTCTCTCCTAGGGGTGTACCGTATTACAGTTGGAGCAGGCTGTAGTGTCTCTCCTAGGGGTGTACCGTATTACAGCTGGAGCAGGCTGTAGTGTCTCCTAGGGGTGTAATGTATTACAGCTGGAGCAGGCTGTAGTGTCTCCTAGGGGTGTACCGTATTACTGCTGGAGCAGGCTGTAGTGTCTCTCCTAGGGGTGTACCGTATTACAGCTGGAGCAGACTGTAGTGTTTCCTAGGGGTGTACCGTATTACAGCTGGAGCAGGCTGTAGTGTCTCTCCTCGTGGTGTACCGTATTACAGCTGGAGCAGGCTGTAGTGTCTCTCCTCGTGGTGTACCGTATTACAGCTGGAGCAGACTGTAGTGTTTCCTAGGTGTGTACCGTATTACAGCTGGAGCAGGCTGTAGTGTCTCTCCTAGGGGTGTACCGTATTACTGCTGGAGCAGGCTGTAGTGTCTCTCCTAGGGGTGTACCGTATTACAGCTGGAGCAGACTGTAGCGTTTCCTAGGGGTGTACCGTATTACAGCTGGAGCAGGCTGTAGTGTCTCCTAGGGGTGTAATGTATTACAGCTGGAGCAGGCTGTAGTGTCTCTCCTAGGGGTGTAATGTATTACAGCTGGAGCAGACTGTAGTGTTTCCTAGGGGTGTACCGTATTACAGCTGGAGCAGGCTGTAGTGTCTCCTAGGGGTGTAATGTATTACAGCTGGAGCAGGCTGTAGTGTCTCCTAGGGGTGTACCGTATTACAGCTGGAGCAGGCTGTAGTGTCTCTCCTAGGGGTGTACCGTATTACTGCTGGAGCAGGCTGTAGTGTCTCTCCTAGGGGTGTACCGTATTACAGCTGGAGCAGACTGTAGTGTTTCCTAGGTGTGTACCGTATTACAGCTGGAGCAGGCTGTAGTGTCTCCTAGGGGTGTACCGTATTACAGCTGGAGCAGGCTGTAGTGTCTCTCCTAGGGGTGTACCGTATTACAGCTGGAGCAGACTGTAGTGTTTCCTAGGGGTGTACCGTATTACAGCTGGAGCAGGCTGTAGTGTCTCCTAGGGGTGTAATGTATTACAGCTGGAGCAGGCTGTAGTGTCTCTCCTAGGGGTGTAATGTATTACAGCTGGAGCAGACTGTAGTGTTTCCTAGGGGTGTACCGTATTACAGCTGGAGCAGGCTGTAGTGTCTCCTAGGGGTGTAATGTATTACAGCTGGAGCAGGCTGTAGTGTCTCCTAGGGGTGTACCGTATTACAGCTGGAGCAGGCTGTAGTGTCTCTCCTAGGGGTGTACCGTATTACAGCTGGAGCAGGCTGTGGTGTCTCCTAGGGGTGTACCGTATTACAGCTGGAGCAGGCTGTAGTGTCTTTCCTAGGGGTGTACCGTATTACAGTTGGAGCAGGCTGTAGTGTCTCTCCTAGAGGTGTAACGTATTACAGCTGGAGCAGGCTGTAGTGTCTCCTAGGTGTGTACCGTATTACTGCTGGAGCAGGCTGTAGTGTCTCCTAGGGGTGTACCGTATTACAGCTGGAGCAGGCTGTAGTGTCTCCGAGGGGTGTAATGTATTACAGCTGGAGCAGGCTGTAGTGTCTCCTAGGGGTGTACCGTATTACAGCTGGAGCAGGCTGTAGTGTCTCCTAGGGGTGTACCGTATTACAGTTGGAGCAGGCTGTAGTGTCTCTCCTAGGGGTGTACCGTATTACAGCTGGAGCAGGCTGTAGTGTCTCCTAGGGGTGTAATGTATTACAGCTGGAGCAGGCTGTAGTGTCTCCTAGGGGTGTAATGTATTACAGTTGGAGCAGGCTGTAGTGTCTCTCCTAGGGGTGTACCGTATTACAGCTGGAGCAGGCTGTAGTGTCTCCTAGGGGTGTACCGTATTACAGCTGGAGCAGGCTGTAGTGTCTCCTAGGGGTGTACCGTATTACAGCTGGAGCAGGCTGTAGTGTCTCCTAGGGGTGTACCGTATTACAGCTGGAGCAGGCTGTAGTGTCTCCTAGGGGTGTACCATATTACAGCTGGAGCAGGCTGTAGTGTCTCTCCTAGGGGTGTAATGTATTACTGCTGGAGCAGGCTGTAGTGTCTCCTAGGGGTGTACCGTATTACAGCTGGAGCAGGCTGTAGTGTCTCCTAGGGGTGTACCGTATTACAGCTGGAGCAGGCTGTAGTGTCTCTCCTAGGGGTGTACCGTATTACAGCTGGAGCAGACTGTAGTGTTTCCTAGGGGTGTACCGTATTACAGCTGGAGCAGGCTGTAGTGTCTCCTAGGGGTGTAATGTATTACAGCTGGAGCAGGCTGTAGTGTCTCCTAGGTGTGTACCGTATTACAGTTGGAGCAGGCTGTAGTGTCTCCTAGGGGTGTACCGTATTACAGTTGGAGCAGGCTGTAGTGTCTCCTAGGGGTGTAATGTATTACAGCTGGGGCAGGCTGTAGTGTCTCCTAGGTGTGTACCGTATTACAGCTGGAGCAGGCTGTAGTGTCTCCTAGGGGTGTAATGTATTACAGCTGGAGCAGGCTGTAGTGTCTCCTAGGGGTGTACCGTTTTACAGCTGGAGCAGGCTGTAGTGTCTCTCCTAGGGGTGTACCATATTACAGCTGGAGCAGGCTGTAGTGTCTCCTAGGGGGTATACCGTATTACAGTTGGAGCAGGCTGTAGTGCCTCCTAGGGGTGTACCGTATTACAGTTGGAGCAGGCTGTAGTGTCTCCTAGGGGTGTACCGTATTACAGTTGGAGCAGGCTGTAGTGTCTCCTAGGGGTGTAATGTATTACAGCTGGAGCAGGCTGTAGTGTCTCTCCTAGGGGTGTACCGTATTACAGCTGGAGCAGGCTGTAGTGTCTCTCCTAGGGGTGTACCGTATTACAGCCGGAGCAGGCTGTAGTGTCTCCTAGGTGTGTACCGTATTACTGCTGGAGTAGGCTGTAGTGTCTCCTAGGTGTGTACCGTATTACAGCTGGAGCAGGCTGTAGTGTCTCCTAGGGGTGTAATGTATTACAGCTGGAGCAGGCTGTAGTGTCTCCTAGGTGTGTACTGTAATACTGCTGGAGCAGGCTGTAGTGTCTCCTAGGTGTGTACTGTATTACAGCTGGAGCAGGCTGTAGTGTCTCTCTCCTAGGGGTGTACTGTATTACAGCTGGAGCAGGCTGTAGTGTCTCTCTCCTGGGGGTGTACCGTATTACAGCTGGAGCAGGCTGTAGTGTCTCCTAGGTGTGTACCGTATTACAGCTGGAGCAGGCTGTAGTGTCTTATAGGGGTGTACCATGTTACTGCTGGAGCAAGCTGTAGTGTCTCTCCTAGGGGTGTACCATATTACAGCTGGAGCAGGCTGTAGTGTCTCCTAGGGGTGTACCGTATTACAGTTGGAGCAGGCTGTAGTGTCTCTCCTAGGGGTGTACCGTATTACAGCTGGAGCAGGCTGTGGTGTCTCTCCTGGGTGTGTACCGTATTACAGCTAGAGCAGACTGTAGTGTCTCTCCTAGGGGCGGAGTGTATAGTATCAGTTACAGTTGTAGTAGGCTATGGTGTCTCTCCTGGGGGTATACCATATAACAGCTGGATCAGGCTGTAGTGTCTCTTCCAGGGGTGTACCTTATTACAGCTTGAGCAGACTGTAGTGTCTCTCCCAGAGATCTAACGTATTACTGCTGGAGCAAGCTGTAGTGTCTCCTAGGGTGTGTACCGTATCACAGCTGGAGCAGGCTGTAGTGTCTCCTAGGGGTGAATGGTATCAGTTACAGTTGCAGCAGGCTGTAGTTTCTCTCTTAGGGGTGTACCGTATTACAGTTGGAGCAGGCTGTAGTATCTCTCCTTGGGGCAGGGTGTAAGGTATCAGTTACAGTTGCAGCAGGCTGTAGTGTCTCTCCTGGGAGTGTACCGTATTACAGCTGGAGCAGGCTGTAGTGTCTTATAGGGGTGTACCATGTTACAGCTGGAGCAGGCTGTGGTGTCTCTCCTAGGGGTGTACTGTATTACAGCTGGAGCAGGCTGTGGTGTCTCTCCTACGGGTGTACTGTATTACAGATGGAGCAGGCTGTAGTGTCTCTCCTCGGAGCAGGGTATATAGTATCAGTTACAGCTGGAGCAGGCTGTAGTGTCTCTCCTCGGGGCAGGGTGTATGGTATCAGTTACAGCTGGAGCAGGCTGTAGTGTCTCTCCTCGGGGCAGGGTGTATGGTATCAGTTACAGCTGGAGCAGGCTGTAGTGTCTCTCCTCGGAGCAGAGTGTATGGTATTAGTTACAGTTGGAGCAGGCTGTAGTGTCTCTCCTCGGAGCAGAGTGTATGGTATTAGTTACAGTTGGAGCAGGCTGTAGTGTCTCTCCTCGGGGCATGGTGTATGGTATTAGTTACAGTTGGAGCAGGCTGTAGTGTCTCTCCTCGGAGCAGAGTGTATGGTATTAGTTACAGTTGGAGCAGGCTGTAGTGTCTCTCCTCGGAGCAGGGTGTATGGTATCAGTTACAGTTGGAGCAGGCTGTAGTGTCTCTCCTCGGGGCGGGGTGTATGTGGTATTAGTTACAGTTGGAGCAGGCTTTAGTGTCTCTCCTCGGAGCAGGGTGTATGGTATTAGTTACAGTTGGAGCAGGCTGTAGTGTCTCCCCTCCGGGTGGGGTGTATGGTATCAGTTACAGTTGGAGCAGGCTGTAGTGTCTCTCCTCGGAGCAGGGTGTATGGTATCAGTTACAGTTGGAGCAGGCTGTAGTGTCTCTCCTCGGGGCAGGGTGTATGGTATCAGTTACAGTTGGAGCAGGCTGTAGTGTCTCTCCTCGGAGCAGGGTGTATGGTATCAGTTACAGCTGGAGCAGGCTGTAGTGTCTCTCCTCGGGGCAGGGTGTATGGTATTAGTTACAGTTGGAGCAGGCTGTAGTGTCTCTCCTCGGAGCAGGGTGTATGGTATCAGTTACAGTTGGAGCAGGCTGTAGTGTCTCTCCTCGGGGCAGGGTGTATGGTATCAGTTACAGTTGGAGCAGGCTGTAGTGTCTCTCCTCGGGGCAGGGTGTATGGTATTAGTTACAGTTGGAGCAGGCTGTAGTGTCTCTCCTCGGGGCAGGGTGTATGGTATTAGTTACAGTTGGAGCAGGCTGTAGTGTCTCTCCTCGGAGCAGGGTGTATGTGGTATTAGTTACAGTTGGGGCGGGGTGTATGGTATCAGTTACAGTTGGAGCAGGCTGTAGTGTCTCTCCTCAGGGCAGGGTGTATGTGGTATTAGTTACAGTTGGGGCGGGGTGTATGGTATCAGTTACAGTTGGAGCAGGCTGTAGTTTCTCTCCTTGGAGCAGGGTGTATGGTATCAGTTACAGTTGGAGCAGGCTGTAGTGTCTCTCCTTGGAGCAGGGTGTATGGTATTAGTTACAGTTGGAGCAGGCTGTAGTGTCTCTCCTCGGAGCAGGGTGTATGGTATTAGTTACAGTTGGAGCAGGCTGTAGTGTCTCTCCTCGGAGCAGGGTGTATGGTATTAGTTACAGTTGGAGCAGGCTGTAGTGTCTCTCCTCAGGGCAGGGTGTATGTGGTATTAGTTACAGTTGGAGCAGGCTGTAGTGTCTCCCCTCGGGGCGGGGTGTATGGTATTAGTTACAGTTGGAGCAGGCTGTAGTGTCTCCCCTCCGGGTGGGGTGTATGGTATCAGTTACAGTTGGAGCAGGCTGTAGTGTCTCTCCTCGGAGCAGGGTGTATGGTATCAGTTACAGTTGGAGCAGGCTGTAGTGTCTCTCCTCGGGGCAGGGTGTATGGTATCAGTTACAGTTGGAGCAGGCTGTAGTGTCTCTCCTCGGAGCAGGGTGTATGGTATCAGTTACAGCTGGAGCAGGCTGTAGTGTCTCTCCTCGGAGCAGGGTGTATGGTATCAGTTACAGCTGGAGCAGGCTGTAGTGTCTCTCCTCGGGGCAGGGTGTATGGTATTAGTTACAGTTGGAGCAGGCTGTAGTGTCTCTCCTCGGGGCAGGGTGTATGGTATCAGTTACAGTTGGAGCAGGCTGTAGTGTCTCTCCTCGGGGCAGGGTGTATGGTATTAGTTACAGTTGGAGCAGGCTGTAGTGTCTCTCCTCGGGGCAGGGTGTATGGTATTAGTTACAGTTGGAGCAGGCTGTAGTGTCTCTCCTCGGAGCAGGGTGTATGTGGTATTAGTTACAGTTGGGGCGGGGTGTATGGTATCAGTTACAGTTGGAGCAGGCTGTAGTTTCTCTCCTTGGAGCAGGGTGTATGGTATCAGTTACAGTTGGAGCAGGCTGTAGTGTCTCTCCTTGGAGCAGGGTGTATGGTATTAGTTACAGTTGGAGCAGGCTGTAGTGTCTCTCCTCGGAGCAGGGTGTATGGTATTAGTTACAGTTGGAGCAGGCTGTAGTGTCTCTCCTCGGAGCAGGGTGTATGGTATTAGTTACAGTTGGAGCAGGCTGTAGTGTCTCTCCTCGGAGCAGGGTGTATGGTATTAGTTACAGTTGGAGCAGGCTGTAGTGTCTCCCCTCGGGGCGGGGTGTATGGTATTAGTTACAGTTGGAGCAGGCTGTAGTGTCTCTCCTCGGGGCGGGGTGTATGGTATCAGTTACAGTTGGAGCAGGCTGTAGTGTCTCTCCTCGGAGCAGGGTGTATGGTATCAGTTACAGTTGGAGCAGGCTGTAGTGTCTCTCCTCGGAGCAGGGTGTATGGTATTAGTTACAGTTGGAGCAGGCTGTAGTTTCTCTCCTCGGGGCAGGGTGTATGGTATTAGTTACAGTTGGAGCAGGCTGTAGTGTCTCTCCTCGGGGCGGGGTGTATGTGGTATTAGTTACAGTTGGAGCAGGCTGTAGTGTCTCTCCTCGGGGCGGGGTGTATGTGGTATCAGTTACAGTTGGAGCAGGCTGTAGTGTCTCTCCTCGGGGCTGGGTGTATGGTATCAGTTACAGTTGGAGCAGGCTGTAGTGTCTCTCCTTGGAGCAGGGTGTATGGTATCAGTTACAGTTGGAGCAGGCTGTAGTGTCTCTCCTTGGAGCAGGGTGTATGGTATTAGTTACAGTTGGAGCAGGCTGTAGTGTCTCTCCTCGGAGCAGGGTGTATGGTATTAGTTACAGTTGGAGCAGGCTGTAGTGTCTCTCCTCGGAGCAGGGTGTATGGTATTAGTTACAGTTGGAGCAGGCTGTAGTGTCTCTCCTCGGAGCAGGGTGTATGGTATTAGTTACAGTTGGAGCAGGCTGTAGTGTCTCCCCTCGGGGCGGGGTGTATGGTATTAGTTACAGTTGGAGCAGGCTGTAGTGTCTCTCCTCGGGGCGGGGTGTATGGTATCAGTTACAGTTGGAGCAGGCTGTAGTGTCTCTCCTCGGAGCAGGGTGTATGGTATCAGTTACAGTTGGAGCAGGCTGTAGTGTCTCTCCTCGGAGCAGGGTGTATGGTATTAGTTACAGTTGGAGCAGGCTGTAGTTTCTCTCCTCGGGGCAGGGTGTATGGTATTAGTTACAGTTGGAGCAGGCTGTAGTGTCTCTCCTCGGAGCAGGGTGTATGGTATCAGTTACAGTTGGAGCAGGCTGTAGTGTCTCTCCTCGGGGCAGGGTGTATGGTATTAGTTACAGTTGGAGCAGGCTGTAGTGTCTCTCCTCGGGGCGGGGTGTATGTGGTATTAGTTACAGTTGGAGCAGGCTGTAGTGTCTCTCCTCGGGGCGGGGTGTATGTGGTATCAGTTACAGTTGGAGCAGGCTGTAGTGTCTCTCCTCGGGGCGGGGTGTATGGTATCAGTTACAGTTGGAGCAGGCTGTAGTGTCTCTCCTCGGAGCAGGGTGTATGTGGTATCAGTTACAGTTGGAGCAGGCTGTAGTGTCTCTCCTCGGGGCGGGGTGTGGGCGGTTGCTCGGCACTCTGGATGGGCGTAGACGTTTCCACAGTGAGTGGAGGGAGGGGGAGCTGCCTGTACACAACGCTCTGCAGCTCCCGGCCCGGGGTCGCTGCTCAGGTGACGGTTTGGTGCCTCATCCCTGGTAAAGCATTATGGCGGACTGGGTGGGACGTCCGACCACCTCCACCTGGTACTACACCTTTAAGAGGGAGATGCTTCTGGAGCGCTCTGATTGGGTGGACGGAAATTCGGAGCAGGAGCGGAAAAGTCACCTGTACAAGAAGCTCTGCTGTGTAGGTGGGTGCCGACCCCGATCACCCCCAGCTGCCAGTCACTGGGGCCACACATCAGCTGCCAGTCACTGGGGCCACACATCAGCTGCCAGTCACTGGGGCCACACATCAGCTGCCAGTCACTGGGGCCACAAATCACCTCCTGCTGCCAGACACCAGGGCCACACATCAGCTGCCAGTCACTGGGGCCACACATCAGCTGCCAGTCACTGGGGCCACAAATCACCTCCTGCTGCCAGACACCAGGGCCACACATCACCCCTCTGCTGCCAGACACCAGGGCCACACATCACCTCCTGCTGCCAGACACCGGCCCCACACATCACCTCCTGCTGCCAGACACCGGGGCCACACATCAGCTGCCAGTCACTGGGGCCACAAATCACCTCCTGCTGCCAGACACCAGGGCCACACATCACCTCCTGCTGCCAGACACCGGCCCCACACATCACCTCCTGCTGCCAGACACCGGGGCCACACATCAGCTGCCAGTCACTGGGGCCACAAATCACCTCCTGCTGCCAGACACCAGGGCCACACATCACCTCCTGCTGCCAGACACCAGGGCCACACATCACCTCCTGCTGCCAGACACCGGGGCCACACATCACCTCCTGCTGCCAGACACCAGGGCCACACATCACCTCCTGCTGCCAGACACCGGGGCCACACATCACCTCCTGCTGCCAGACACCGGGGCCACACATCACCTCCTGCTGCCAGACACCAGCCCCACATCACCTCCTGCTGCCAGACACCAGGGCCACACATCACCTCCTGCTGCCAGACACCGGGGCCACACATCACCTCCTGCTGCCAGACACCAGGGCCACACATCACCTCCTGCTGCCAGACACCGGGGCCACACATCACTTTCTATTGCTGCCAGACACCGGGACCACACATCACCTCCTGCTGCCAGACACTGGGGCCACACATCAGTTCATGCTGCCAGACACCAGGGCCACACATCACCCCTATGCTGCAAGTCACTGGGGCCACACATAATCTCCTATATTGCCAGACACCTGGGCCAACACCTGGGCCACACATTACTTCCTTCTGCCAGACACCGGGGCCACACACCACCTCCTGCTGCCAGACACCGGCCCCACACATCACCTCCTGCTGTCATAGTCCGGGGCCACACATCACCTCCTGCTGCCAGACACCGGCCCCGCACATCACCTCCTGCTGTCATAGACCGGGGCCACACATCACCTCCTGCTGCCAGACACCGGCCCCACACATCACCCCTATGCTGCCAGACACCAGGGCCACACATCACCCCTCTGCTGCCAGACACCGGGGCCACACATCACCCCTCTGCTGCCAGACACTGGCCCCACACATCACCCCTATGCTGCCAGACACCGGGGCCACACGTTACCCCTATGCTGCCAGACACCAGGGCCACACATCACCCCTCTGCTGCCAGACACCGGGGCCACACATCACCCCTCTGCTGCCAGACACCGGCCCCACACATCACCCCTATGCTGCCAGACACCGGCCCCACACATCACCCCTATGCTGCCAGACACCGGGGCCACACATCACCCCTCTGCTGCCAGACACTGGCCCCACACATCACCCCTATGCTGCCAGACACTGGGGCCACACGTTACCCCTATGCTGCCAGACACCAGGGCCACACATCACCCCTCTGCTGCCAGACACCGGGGCCACACATCACCCCTCTGCTGCCAGACACCGGCCCCACACATCACCCCTATGCTGCCAGACACCGGCCCCACACATCACCCCTATGCTGCCAGACACCGGGGCCACACGTTACCCCTATGCTGCCAGACACCGGGGCCACACGTTACCCCTATGCTGCCAGACACCAGGGCCACACGTTACCCCTATGCTGCCAGACACCAGGGCCACACGTTACCCCTATGCTGCCAGACACCAGGGCCACACGTTACCCCTATGCTGCCAGACACCAGGGCCACACGTTACCCCTATGCTGCCAGACACCAGGGCCACACGTTACCCCTATGCTGCCAGACACCAGGGCCACACGTTACCCCTATGCTGCCAGACACCAGGGCCACACGTTACCCCTATGCTGCCAGACACCAGGGCCACACGTTACCCCTATGCTGCCAGACACCAGGGCCACACATCACTTCCTTTTTTTTTTTTTATCAGATCTTTCTTATTGAAACAAAACGTTTTTTTACAAACACAAACAGTGTTCTATTTTCTCCCTCCCCCCCCCCCCCCCCCAAACAAAACAAAAGGAATATGCATATAACAATTAATTATGTAGGTAGCCAAGACAAGTAAGGAAAACCAAGCTTCTAATGCAGGTCCACATGGATAGTGTATTATCAAGGGGCGTCCCCCAGCCGTGCTCATCCAGCAGCAGACAAAATAAACTGAAAGAAAAAAGGAAAGTAGATGAGGCTGGTATGTTTGCCTTCTAACACTGTGAAAAAGGTGATCCACATTAGTCAGTCGCCAGCTCTCCTAGCAAAATGAGCCTGCCGCTCCGCAAGAAGGAGAAAGGCCTCAAACGGATTCCTTCAAAGGAGTCTAGAAGAAACACCAGGGGCGTCTATCCCGGGCCCCCACACAGACTCAAACTTCTTCATAGCTTTCCTTTTTTTGTATACCCCTTCTCCAGGCGGATAATGCTATTAAGTTTGGCAATTAGTTCTGCAACTGTAGGTGCGGTAGGTTGTATCCAGTGTTTGGCTGTCAATTTACGGGCTTGGTAAAGGACTCTACTAATCGCCAGTTCTATACCCGAGGGCTCCTCGTCCTCACTTATCAAACCCAGGACACATTTCAGCGGTTCCAAAGGTACTGCAATCCCAAAGACACGTCTTATTAGAGCCACCACCTCCCGCCAGTAATTCTCCAACTCCACATAAGGTGGATAATGTGGGCATCTCCCATGCCGCATCGGGGGCAGTTTGAGTCTGTGCGGACGCCTATTCTAAAAAGAAACAAAGGGGTTCTGTACACTCTATGGACCAGGAACAGCTGGGAGAGTCTGTGTGCCTCGGAAATCGTTAATTTAGGCGTCATAGCTAAAACAGTAGACCATTGGTCATCCGTTATGGGACCCACATCCATCTCCCTCTGCTCCTTGATCGTCAGAGGTCTACTGGACATAAGAGTCCAAGAGCGCCCCGTAAATAAGAGTAATCATACCTTTAGAATCTGAGGCCGTTAACACCGTGTCTAAGAGGAAATGAGAGGTTATGTTCGGAAGACATCTACCAAATTGCGTCGCAATAGCGTGGCGCAACTGTAGGTATCTAAAAAAAGACGAGTGTGGTAAATTCAAAATCCTCCTGAAATTGGGCGAAGAACTTGAAGGCTCCCCCATGGAATAGCTGCGAGAGAGCAGTCAAGCCCTTCTGTTCCCAAAACAAAGCTCCATCCAATTCCAGCAAGTGCGGGAACCCAGGATTGCACAACACAGGAGTGTACTTAGTATATTGTCCACACTCCAAAAAGCGTTTTATCTGCGCCCAGACTTTACGCAGCATGGGCAGTAGAATCGGTGCATCAGGGGGTCTGGTCTGAGATGCGATCTCCAACAGATTTATCAGGACTGAAAGAGTAGTCCTGTAGGGGCCATATATTCTGATCCACCCCAACCCCGGAGCTGCTGAAATTGTGCAGCAAGGAAATATAGATATGGGTTAGGGGCTGCAATATAGATATGGGTTAGGGACAGCAATATAGATATGGGTTAGGGGCTGCAATATAGATATGGGTTAGGGACAGCAATATAGATATGGGTTAGGGGCTGCAATATAGGTATGGGTTAGGGACAGCAATATATATATGGGTTAGGGGCTGCAATATAGGTATGGGTTAGGGGCTGCAATATAGGTATGGGTTAGGGACAGCAATATATATATGGGTTAGGGGCTGCAATATATATATGGGTTAGGGGCTGCAATATAGATATGGGTTAGGGACAGCAATATAGATATGGGTTAGGGGCTGCAATATAGATATGGGTTAGGGGCTGCAATATAGGTATGGGTTAGGGGCTGCAATATAGATATGGGTTAGGGGCTGCAATATAGGTATGGGTTAGGGGCTGCAATATAGGTATGGGTTAGGGGCTGCAATATAGATATGGGTTAGGGGCTGCAATATAGGTATGGGTTAGGGGCTGCAATATAGATATGGGTTAGGGGCTGCAATATAGATATGGGTTAGGGGCTGCAATATAGATATGGGTTAGGGGCTGCAATATAGGTATGGGTTAGGGGCTGCAATATAGGTATGGGTTAGGGACAGCAATATATATATGGGTTAGGGGCTGCAATATAGGTATGGGTTAGGGGCTGCAATATAGGTATGGGTTAGGGGCTGCAATATATATATGGGTTAGGGGCTGCAATATAGGTATGGGTTAGGGGCTGCAATATAGATATGGGTTAGGGGCTGCAATATATATATGGGTTAGGGGCTGCAATATAGATATGGGTTAGGGGCTGCAATGTGTCCAACTTAATTCTAGGTATCTTTCCATCCCATCTCCGCTCTCTGAACAGGGACTGAATACGCTTAGAATGCCCCCTAGGCACCCAGACCGGCGCATTATGTAGGATATAGAGGAGCTGCGGCATCAAAATCATTTTAATCAAGTTGTCCCTGCCCGCCACCCAAAGAGGAAGTATACGCCATCATTACATTTTCTGGGCAGAGGGAACAGGTTAAGAGAGAGGTATTTAGAGACATCCGAGACTGAATGCCCAAATACCGAAATTGAGACACTACAGGGACAGGGACGCCACCCACACGTATCTGGTAAGGAAGGGGATCTAGGGGTAACAGCGCCGACTTGTCCCAATTAATCAGTAAACCGGAATATTTTCCGAATGTGCCTATAAGGTTCATGACAGGCGACAAAGAGCGATGGACATCCCCTAGGAAAAATAGCATATCATCAGCATATAACGCTATACGATCCTCCATGTCGCCATGTCTGAACCCAACTATATCATCTGAGGCACGGACCAAACAGGCCAACGGCTCTATCGCCAGGGCAAAAAGAAAGGGGGATAAGGGACACCCCTGTCTAGTTCCCCGATGTAAGGGAAAGGACTCGGATAGAAGACCATTCACTCGGAGACGAGCCAATGGGGCCGAGTACAGCAACTTTATCCATGAAATGTAGTTAGGGCCGAAACCCATACAGGTAAGTACGCACCAGAGGTATTCCCACTCCACGCTGTCAAAGGCTTTGGCAGCGTGGAGTGAGAACAAGGCCCGGACCCCCCCCCCTCACGTGGAGCCTGTAAATGATAGTATAATGGTCTGATATTATCAGCGGTGCATTTTCCTGTTTGATCCCGGTGAACCAGATGAGAGATGACCTGGATGAGTCTATTGGCCAGAGCCTTAGCTATTATTTTCACATCTGCAGGTTTTGGTGTGAGAACCACTATAGCCTCTCTCATAGATTGGGGCAACAAGTTCCTGTCCGCGGAGGAGCTGAAAGTGGCCACAAGTGGGTGGAGTAAGCATCAAGTCCCGGGGTTTGGAAAGTCCTTCAATGCCACCGCCAGCTCCTCCACAGTTCTAGGACTATCCAGCTGCTCCCGCTGCACCTCTGTCAATTTAGAAGAATATGTATCTGCATAAAACCATTGCCTGTAATAGGTCTCCCTCTCCCGTAATAAAGTTCCCACTGGTCCCCATTAATTGGAGGACCCTCTCTGTGCGGAAGCTATTCTAGCCAGTAATCTACCTCTGCTTCCCCCACACAGGATCATTTGTGGAGCGTCCTCCCATGGCCTCCGGGTGGTGTCACTGGGGCGCTCCGTCTGCACTACTCTATTTTGCAGGGCGGTATGAATTTCCTTAGATTTGGTTTTGCAAGTGCTAATGTCTCTAATTAAGAATGCGCCATGCGACAATGAGTAGCAGCAGTACTGTTTAGTGCATGGATTACGTGGGCGCCACAAATCAAAGAGCTCCACTTCCTCCCGTAATTTGGCCCTACCAGTGGGATTAGGATTAGGCCCAACATAGGATGCATTGTTATAGTCCCCAACAATAGGAGTCGGTGCAACAGGAACCGAGGCCAAGAAAGTAAGAGTTGTACGCAGAACGCCATGCGGATAAGGGGGTGGAATATAGAGCGCTATGATGCAGCGCACACAGTAGAGGCAGACACAGCGCCCATCACTATCTACTAGTAAACATTAGGTTTTTGTGAATAAGAATACTGCCCCCCCCCCAGCATGTGAGGAATAAGTGGAATGATACGCCTGTCCCCCCCCCCAGCATGTGAGGAATAAGTGGAATGATACGCCTGTCCCCCCCCCCCAGCATGTTAGGAATAAGTGGAATGATACGCCTGTCCCCCCCCCCCCCCAGCATGTGAGGAACAAGTGGAATGATACGCCTGTCCCCCCCCAGCATGTGAGGAATAAGTGGAATGATACGCCTGTCCCCCCCCCCCAGCATGTGAGGAACAAGTGGAATGATACGCCTGTCCCCCCCCAGCATGTGAGGAATAAGTGGAATGATACGCCTGTCCCCCCCCCCCCCCAGCATGTGAGGAATAAGTGGAATGATACGCCTGTCCCCCCCCCCCCCCCCCAGCATGTGAGGAATAAGTGGAATGATACGCCTGTCCCCCCCCCCAGCATGTGAGGAATAAGTGGAATGATACGCCTGTCCCCCCCCCCAGCATGTGAGGAATAAGTGGAATGATACGCCTGTCCCCCCCCCCCCCCCCCCCAGCATGTGAGAATAAGTGGAATGATACGCCTGTCCCCCCCCCCCCCCAGCATGTGAGGAATAAGTGGAATGATACGCCTGTCCCCCCCCCCAGCATGTGAGGAATAAGTGGAATGATACGCCTGTCCCCCCCCCCCCCCCAGCATGTGAGGAATAAGTGGAATGATACGCCTGTCCCCCCCCCCAGCATGTGAGGAATAAGTGGAATGATACGCCTGTCCCCCCCCCCCCCCAGCATGTGAGGAATAAGTGGAATGATACGCCTGTCCCCCCCCCCAGCATGTGAGGAATAAGTGGAATGATACGCCTGTCCCCCCCCCCCCCCAGCATGTGAGGAATAAGTGGAATGATACGCCTGTCCCCCCCCCCCAGCATGTGAGGAATAAGTGGAATGATACGCCTGTCCCCCCCCCCCCCAGCATGTGAGGAATAAGTGGAATGATACGCCTGTCCCCCCCCCCAGCATGTGAGGAATAAGTGGAATGATTCCCCCCCCCCCCAGCATGTGAGGAATAAGTGGAATGATACGCCTGTCCCCCCCCCCCCCCCCCAGCATGTGAGGAATAAGTGGAATGATACGCCTGTCCCCCCCCCAGCATGTGAGGAATAAGTGGAATGATACGCCTGTCCCCCCCCCCAGCTATTACCGCCATTCTCCTAGTAGGAGACTTCATCCCTGGCACATTCCATGAGAACGGTTACCTTGGGCGCCATCGTAACAACAGAAAGAGAAAAAACATTAGTCTGCAACAGAGCACGGCCGGGGGAAAACTGCATGAAAGTAACATAACAACAGTAACCACACATCACCACCTGCTGCCAGACACCAGGGCCACACATCACCACCTGCTGCCAGACACCAGGGCCACACATCACCTCCTGCTGCCAGACACCGGGGCCACCCATCACCTCCTGCTGCCAGACACCGGGGCCACCCATCACCCCTATGCTGCCAGACACCGGGGCCACCCATCACCTCCTGCTGCCAGACGCCGGGGCCACACATCACCTCCTGCTGCCAGACGCCGGGGCCACACATCACCTCCTGCTGCCAGACACCAGGGCCCCACATCACCTCCTGCTGCCAGACACCAGGGCCCCACATCACCTCCTACTGCCAGACACCGGCCCCACACATCACCTCCTGCTGCCAGACACCGGGGCCCCACATCACCACCTGCTGCCAGACACCAGCCCCACACATCACCTCCTGCTGCCAGACACCGGGGCCACCCATCACCCCTATGCTGCCAGACACCGGGGCCACCCATCACCCCTATGCTGGCAGACGCCGGGGCCACACACCACCCCTATGCTGGCAGACGCCGGGGCCACACACCACCCCTATGCTGGCAGACGCTGGGGCCACACACCACCTCCTGCTGCCAGACACCGGGGCCACCCATCACCCCTATGCTGCCAGACACCGGGGCCACCCATCACCCCTATGCTGGCGGACGCCGGGGCCACACACCACCCCTATGCTGGCAGACGGCGAGGCCACACATCACCCCTATGCTGGCAGATGCCGAGGCCACACATCACCCCTATGCTGGCAGACGCCGGGGCCACACATCACCCCTATGCTGGCAGACGCCGGGGCCACACACCACCTCCTGCTGCCAGACACCGGGGCCACCCATCACCCCTATGCTGGCGGACGCCGGGGCCACACACCACCCCTATGCTGGCAGACGCCGGGGCCACACATCACCCCTATGCTGGCAGACGCCGGGGCCACACACCACCCCTATGCTGGCAGACGCCGGGGCCACACACCACCTCCTGCTGCCAGACACCGGGGCCACCCATCACCCCTATGCTGCCAGACACCGGGGCCAACCATCACCCCTATGCTGGCGGACGCCGGGGCCACACACCACCCCTATGCTGGCAGACGCCGGGGCCACACACCACCTCCTGCTGCCAGACACCGGGGCCACCCATCACCCCTATGCTGCCAGACACCGGGGCCACCCATCACCCCTATGCTGGCGGACGCCGGGGCCACACACCACCCCTATGCTGGCAGACGCCGGGGCCACACACCACCTCCTGCTGCCAGACACCGGGGCCACCCATCACCCCTATGCTGGCAGACGCCGGGGCCACACATCACCCCTATGCTGGCAGACGCCGGGGCCACACACCACCCCTATGCTGGCAGATGCCGGGGCCACACACCACCCCTATGCTGGCAGACGCCGGGGCCACACATCACCCCTATGCTGGCAGACGCCGGGGCCACACATCACCCCTATGCTGGCAGACGCCGGGGCCACACATCACCCCTATGCTGGCAGACGCCGGGGCCACACATCACCCCTATGCTGGCAGACGCCGGGGCCACACACCACCCCTATGCTGGCAGACGCCGGGGCCACACATCACCCCTATGCTGGCAGACGCCGGGGCCACACATCACCCCTATGCTGGCAGACGCCGGGGCCACACACCACCCCTATGCTGGCAGACGCCGGGGCCACACATCACCCCTATGCTGGCAGACGCCGGGGCCACCCATCACCCCTATGCTGGCAGACGCTGGGGCCACACACCACCTCCTGCTGGCAGACGCCGGGGCCACACATCACCCCTATGCTGGCAGACGCCAGGGCCACACATCACCCCTATGCTGGCAGACGCCGGGGCCACACATCACCCCTATGCTGGCAGACGCCGGGGCCACACACCACCCCTATGCTGGCAGACGCCGGGGCCACACATCACCCCTATGCTGGCAGACGCCGGGGCCACACACCACCCCTATGCTGGCAGACGCCAGGGCCACACATCACCCCTATGCTGGCAGACGCCGGGGCCACACATCACCCCTATGCTGGCAGACGCCGGGGCCACACATCACCCCTATGCTGGCAGACGCCGGGGCCACACATCACCCCTATGCTGGCAGACGCCAGGGCCACACATCACCCCTATGCTGGCAGACGCCGGGGCCACACATCACCCCTATGCTGGCAGACGCCGGGGCCACACATCACCCCTATGCTGGCAGACGCCGGGGCCACACACCACCCCTATGCTGGCAGACGCCGGGGCCACACATCACCCCTATGCTGGCAGACGCCAGGCTGCCCCTACTCTCTTTCATCATCCTCATTTTCTCTAGATCGGTTTCTTTTGGCGCTCATACTGATGCCGAACTACTACTCGCATCATGCCCTGACAGATCCGGTGGTTGGAATCACTGCTTGAGATGATCAGTGAGAAGGCAGAGACGTGTGTGCATAGGGTCATAGTTCACAGTGTTTGTATTCCGTAACCATGGAGACGCAGTAGCCTGCACAGGAGCTGTACACAGGGAGGCAGGCGCTCCTCTTCACCTCATTCTTTATTTTTGTTATCTATAACCCTGGTGTCTCCCCAAAAATATAACTATAACGTTGGCCGAGCTCCCCGAATCCTCTGGGCCCAGGACCTGACTGCTGGCACCAGCAGCACAGAGCATGTCAGGGGAGGAGTTCGTTGATCCTGTTTTGTGGTGGGCATTGACCTGTCTGCCCGTCATCCCCCCGCCCTTGGACAGGGAGGGGGGATGATATACGGGGGGATACACACAGTTGATACAAGGGGGATTATGCGGGGGGGACACGGGCTATACACGAGGGGATACAAGAGGTGATACACGGGTAATATACGGAATGATACATGGGGTGATACACAGGGTGATATACGAGGGGATACAAGAGGTGATACACAGGGTGATATACGAGGGGATACAAGAGGTGATACACAGGGTGATATACAGGGTGATATACGAGGGGATACAAGAGGTGATACACGGGTAATATACGGGGTGATACATGGGGTGATACACAGGGTGATATACGAGCGGATACAAGAGGTGATACATAGGGTGATATACGAGGGGATACAAGAGGTGATACACAGGGTGATATACAGGGTGATATACGAGGGGATACAAGAGGTGATACACGGGTAATATACGGGGTGATACATGGGGTGATACACAGGGTGATATACGAGGGGATACAAGAGGTGATACACGGGTAATATACGGAATGATACAAGAGGTGATACACAGGGTGATATACGAGGGGATACAACGGGTGATACACAGGGTGATACACAGGGTGATATACGGAATGATACATGGGGTGATATACAGGGTGATATACGAGGGGATACAAGAGGTGATACACGGGTAATATACGGAATGATACATGGGGTGATATACAGGGTGATATACAAGGGGATACAAGAGGTGATACACGGGTAATATACGGAATGATACATGGGGTGATATACAGGGTGATATACGAAGGGATAGAAGAGGTGATACATTGGTGATATACGGAATGATACAAGAGGTGATACACAGGGTGATATACGAGGGGATACAAGAGGTGATACACAGGGTGATATACGAGGGGATACAAGAGGTGATACACAGGGTGATATACGAGGGGATACAAGAGGTGATACATTGGTGATATACGAGGGGATACAAGAGGTGATACATTGGTGATACACTTACTGTCATTTCTCCTTTCCTTAAATGAAGCATTAAAATTCTAATGTGATTATGTCGCGCCCAGAGATCACCCAAACCTGTTTTCAGGGATGTTACAGAGGTGAGGCTCCTGTGAATGTAGAACCCCAGCTCAGTCGGATATATCTGGTGGGATGCGGGGTCCGGTGTCGGGATATATCTGGTGGGATGCGGGGTCCGGTGTCAAATATATCTGGTGGGATGCGGGGTCCGGTGTCGGGATATATCTGGTGGGATGTGGGGTCCGGTGTCGGGATATATCTGGTGGGATGCGGGGTCCGGTGTCGGGATATATCTGGTGGGATGCGGGGTCTGGTGTCGGGATATATCTGGTGGGATGCGGGGTCCGGTGTCGGGATATATCTGGTGGGATGCGGGGTCCGGTGTCGGGATATATCTGGTGGGATGCGGGGTCCGGTGTCGGGATATATCTGGTGGGATGCGGGGTCCGGTGTCGGGATATATCTGGTGGGATGCGGGGTCCGGTGTCGGGATATATCTGGTGGGATGCGGGGTCCGGTGTCGGGATATATCTGGTGGGATGCGGGGTCCGGTGTCGGGATATATCTGGTGGGATGCGGGGTCCGGTGTCGGGATATATCTGGTGGGATGCGGGGTCCGGTGTCGGGATATATCTGGTGGGATGCGGGGTCCGGTGTCGGGATATATCTGGTGGGATGCGGGGTCTGGTGTCGGGACCCCTGGGTAGTGCAGTAGGGGTGGTGGGACCCCTGGGTAGTGCAGTAGGGGTGGTGTGACCCCTGGGTAGTGCAGTAGGGGTGGTGTGACCCCTAGGTAGTGCAGTAGGGGTGGTGTGACCCCTGGGTAGTGCAGTAGGGGTGGTGTGACCCCTGGGTAGTGCAGTAGGGGTGGTGGGACCCCTGGGTAGTGCAGTAGGGGTGGTGTGACCCCTGGGCAGTGCAGTAGGGGTGGTGGGACCCCTGGGTAGTGCAGTAGGGGTGGTGTGACCCCTGGGTAGTGCAGTAGGGGTGGTGGGACCCCTGGGTAGTGCAGTAGGGGTGGTGTGACCCCTGGGTAGTGCAGTAGGGGTGGTGGGACCCCTGGGTAGTGCAGTAGGGGTGGTGTGACCCCTGGGTAGTGCAGTAGGGGTGGTGTGACCCCTGGGCAGTGCAGTAGGGGTGGTGGGACCCCTGGGTAGGGCAGTAGGGGTGGTGTGACCCCTGGGCAGTGCAGTAGGGGTGGTGTGACCCCTGGGTAGTGCAGTAGGGGTGGTGGGACCCCTGGGTAGTGCAGTAGGGGTGGTGTGACCCCTGGGCAGTGCAGTAGGGGTGGTGGGACCCCTGGGTAGTGCAGAAGGGTTGGTGTGACCCCTGGGTAGTGCAGTAGGGGTGGTGGGACCCCTGGGTAGTGCAGTAGGGGTGGTGTGACCCCTGGGTAGTGCAGTAGGGGTGGTGGGACCCCTGGGTAGTGCAGTAGGGGTGGTGTGACCCCTGGGTAGTGCAGTAGGGGTGGTGTGACCCCTGGGCAGTGCAGTAGGGGTGGTGGGACCCCTGGGTAGGGCAGTAGGGGTGGTGTGACCCCTGGGCAGTGCAGTAGGGGTGGTGGGACCCCTGGGTAGGGCAGTAGGGGTGGTGTGACCCCTGGGCAGTGCAGTAGGGGTGGTGTGACCCCTGGGTAGTGCAGTAGGGGTGGTGTGACCCCTGGGTAGGGCAGTAGGGGTGGTGTGACCCCTGGGTAGTGCAGTAGGGGTGGTGTGACCCCTGGGTAGGGCAGTAGGGGTGGTGTGACCCCTGGGTAGTGCAGTAGGGGTGGTGGGACCCCTGGGTAGGGCAGTAGGGGTGGTGTGACCCCTGGGTAGTGCAGGTTCTGTTCTCCCCCAGGTGCGTTGGGGTGCAGCACAGTCCTCCATGTTTTCTGTGGATACTGACAGCGGTGTCCCTTGTAGTCTCCATTGTTGTTGGGGGGGGGGGGGGGCATCTATGTGCTGGTCATGTGGTCACCATGTCAGTGTGTAGACAGGATGGATCCCGCCTGGGGGCTGTGGGGTGTCAGCCATCACATTCCTCCGCTCAGGTATGTGTAGAGCGCTGACCTTTGCCCTGTAGGTGGCGCCAGGTCCTGGTTGTAGGAGTGAGGAGTGAGCGGGGCCCTGGGGGCCACATGGTGCAGTATGGCTGCCGGCTGTGCAGGACTCCACATGACTGTGACCCTGAGCACATGTAACTCACTGTGACAGGATCAATGTGTGGAATGTGAGGACAGCAAAGCACCGTGCCCTGTAGATGCCGCCCATACAGGGGGTATAGGGCGAGCATATAGAGGGCACTACAGGGGGTATAGGGGGAACATACAGGGGATATAGGGGGCAAATACATGGGGTATAGGGGGTACATACTGGGTATAAGGCCTACATACATTGGGTGTAGGGGGCACAGACAGGCACGTATAGTGGCACATCCAGTGGGTATAGGGGGCACATACAGGCACATATAGTGGCACATCCAGTGGGTATAGGGGGCACATCCAGTGGGTATAGGGGGCACATCCAGTGGGTATAGGGGGCACATACAGGCACATATAGTGGCACATCCAGTTGGTATAGGGGGCACATACAGGCACGTATAGTGGCACATCCAGTGGGTGTAGGGGGCACATCCAGTGGGTATAGGGGGCACATACAGGCACGTATAGTGGCACATCCAGTGGGTATAGTGGCACATCCAGTGGGTATAGGGGGCACATAAAGGCACGTATAGTGGCACATCCAGTGGGTATAGGGGGCACGTCCAGTGGGTATAGGGGGCACATCCAGTGGGTATAGGGGGCTCATCCAGTGGGTATAGGGGGCACATCCAGTGGGTATAGGGGGCACGTCCAGTGGGTATAGGGGGCACGTCCAGTGGGTATAGGGGGCTCATCCAGTGGGTATAGGGGGCACATCCAGTGGGTATAGGGGGCTCATCCAGTGGGTATAGGGGGCACATCCAGTGGGTATAGGGGGCTCATCCAGTGGGTATAGGGGGCACATCCAGTGGGTATAGGGGGCACATCCAGTGGGTATAGGGGGCTCATCCAGTGGGTGTAGGGGGCACATCCAGTGGGTATAGGGCGCACATCCAGTGGGTATAGGGGGCACATCCAGTGGGTATAGGGGGCACATCCACTGGGTGTAGGGGGCACATACAGGCACGTATTGGGGGCACATACAGGCACGTATAGTGGCACATCCAGTGGGTATAGGGGGCACATCCAGTGGGTATAGGGGGCACATCCAGTGGGTATAGAGGGCACGTCCAGTGGGTATAGGGGGCACATCCAGTGGGTATAGAGGGCACGTCCAGTGGGTATAGGGGGCACATACAGGCACGTATAGTGGCACATCCAGTGGGTATAGGGGGCACATACAGGCACGTATAGTGGCACATCTAGTGTGTATAGGGGGCACATACAGGCACGTATAGGGCGCACATCCAGTGGGTATAGGGGGCACATACAGACACGTATTGTGCCACATCCAGTGGGTATAGGGGGCACATACAGGCACATATAGTGGCACATCCAGTGGGTATAGGGGGCACATACAGGCACGTATAGTGACACATCCAGTGGGTATCAGGGGCACATCCAGTGGGTATAGGGGGCACATCCAGGCACGTATAGTGGCACATCCAGTGGGTATAGGGGGCATGTCCAGTGGGTATAGGGGGCACATACAGGCACTTATAGTGGCACATCCAGTGGGTATAGGGGGCACGTCCAGTGGGTATAGGGGGCACATACAGGCACGTATAGTGACACATCCAGTGGTTATCAGGGGCACATCCAGTGGGTATAGGGAGCACATACAGGCACGTATAGTGGCACATCCAGTGGGTATAGGGGGCACGTTCAGTGGGTATAGGGGGCACATCCAGTGGGTATAGGGGGCACATACAGGCACGTATAGAGAGATAGCGCCACCTACTGCTGCAGGTAGTCACTGACTAGAGGAAGAGTCACTTACTGCTACAAGTAGTCAATGACTAAAGAGAGCGCCACCTACTGCTACAGGTAGTCACTGACTAGAGAGATAGCGCCACCTACTGCTACAGGTAGTCACTGACTAGAGAGAGCGCCACCTACTGCTACAGGTAGTCACTGACTAGAGAGAGCGCCACCTACTGCTACAGGTAGTCACTGACTAGAGAGAGAGCACCACCTACTGCTACAGGTAGTCACTGACTAGAGAGAGCACCACCTACTGCTACAGGTAGTCACTGACTAGAGAGATAGCGCCACCTACTGCTACAGGTAGTCACTGACTAGAGAGAGCGCCACCTACTGCTACAGGTAGTCACTGACTAGAGAGATAGCGCCACCTACTGCTACAGGTAGTCACTGACTAGAGAGAGCACCACCTACTGCTACAGGTAGTCACATACTAGAGAGAGCGCCACCTACTGCTACAGGTAGTCACTGACTAGAAAGAGAGAGCGCCACCTTCTGTTACAGGTAGTCACTGACTAGAAAGAGAGAGCGCCACCTACTGTTACAGGTAGTCACTGACTAGAGAGAGCGCCACCTACTGCTACCGGTAGTCACTGACTAGAGAGAGAGCACCACCTACTGCTACAGGTAGTCACTGACTAGAGAGAGCACCACCTACTGCTACAGGTAGTCACTGACTAGAGAGATAGCGCCACCTACTGCTACAGGTAGTCACTGACTAGAGAGAGCGCCACCTACTGCTACAGGTAGTCACTGACTAGAGAGATAGCGCCACCTACTGCTACAGGTAGTCACTGACTAGAGAGAGCACCACCTACTGCTACAGGTAGTCACATACTAGAGAGAGCGCCACCTACTGCTACAGGTAGTCACTGACTAGAGAGATAGCGCCACCTACTGCTACAGGTAGTCACTGACTAGAAAGAGAGAGCGCCACCTACTGTTACAGGTAGTCACTGACTAGAGAGAGCGCCACCTACTGCTACAGGTAGTCACTGACTAGAGAGAGAGCACCACCTACTGCTACAGGTAGTCACTGACTAGAGAGAGCGCCACCTACTGCTACAGGTAGTCACTGACTAGAGGGCGCACATCAAGTGGGTATAGGGGGCACATACAGGCACATATAGTGGCACATCCAGTGGGTATAGGGGGCACATCCAGGCACGTATAGTGGCACATCCAGTGGGTATAGGGGGCATGTCCAGTGGGTATAGGAGGAACATACAGGCACTTATAGTGGCACATTCAGTGGTTATCAGGGGCACATCCAGTGGGTATAGGAAGCACATACAGGCGCGTATAGGGGGCACGTCCAGTGGGTATAGGGGGCACATACAGGCACGTATAGTGGCACATCCAGTGGGTATAGGGGGCATGTCCAGTGGGTATAGGGGGCACATACAGGCACGTATAGTGGCACATCCAGTGGGTATAGGGGGCACGTCCAGTGGGTATAGGGGGCACATCCAGTGGGTATAGGGGGCACGTCCAGTGGGTATAGGGGGCACATACAGGCACGTATAGGGCGCACATCCAGTGGGTATAGGGGGCACATACAGGCACGTATAGAGAGATAGCGCCACCTACTGCTGCAGGTAGTCACTGACTAGAGGAAGAGTCACTTACTGCTACAAGTAGTCAATGACTAAAGAGAGCGCCACCTACTGCTACAGGTAGTCACTGACTAGAGAGATCGCGCCACCTACTGCTACAGGTAGTCACTGACTAGAGAGATAGCGCCACCTACTGCTACAGGTAGTCACTGACTAGAGAGAGCGCCACCTACTGCTACAGGTAGTCACTGACTAGAGAGATAGCGCCACCTACTGCTACAGGTAGTCACTGACTAGAGAGAGCGCCACCTACTGCTACAGGTAGTCACTGACTAGAGAGAGTGCCACCTACTGCTACAGGTAGTCACTGACTAGAGAGAGCGCCACCTACTGCTACAGGTAGTCACTGACTAGAGAGAGAGCACCACCTACTGCTACAGGTAGTCACTGACTAGAGAGATAGCGCCACCTACTGCTACAGGTAGTCACTGACTAGAGAGAGAGCACCACCTACTGCTGCGGGTAGTCACTGACTAGAGAGAGCGCCACCTACTGCTACAGGTAGTCACTGACTAGAGAGAGCACCACCTACTGCTACAGGTAGTCACTGACTAGAGAGATAGCGCCACCTACTGCTACAGGTAGTCACTGACTAGAGAGAGAGTCACTTACTGCTACAAGTAGTCAATGACTAAAGAGAGCGCCACCTACTGCTACAGGTAGTCACTGACTAGAGAGAGCGCCACCTACTGCTACAGGTAGTCACTGACTAGAGAGAGAGCACCACCTACTGCTACAGGTAGTCACTGACTAGAGAGAAAGCACCACCTACTGCTACAGGTAGTCACTGACTAGAGAGAGCGCCACCTACTGCTACAGGTAGTCACTGACTAGAGAGAGTGCGCCATCTACTGCTACAGGTAGTCACTGACTAGAGAGAGCTCCGTCTACTGTCAAAGGTAGTCACTGACTAGCGAGAGCGCCACCTTCTGCTACCGGTAATCACTGACTAGAGGGCGCACATCCAGTGGGTATAGGGGGCACATCCAGTGGGTATAGGGGGCACATCCAGTGGGTATAGGGGGCACATCCAGTGGGTGCTGGGGTGGGGGTCTCCCGGGGCTGTGGGGTAGGTGGTGTTCTCACATATTCTGCAGTTTGATGGGTCTTGCCCACCAGGTGGCGCTCTAATGACATAAAATCTTCCTGGGGATGATGAGCGTTCTAGATTCTACAGAAGGTCCTGAAGCTGCAGCGACCAATCACAGTGCAGGTTATAGAGAGCAGAGTGTGAGAGCTGTGCTCTGATTGGTTGTGAGGGCATCCAACATCTAAGGGGGCATCAGGCTCCCGGCGGCCCCGATCCGGTGTGATATATAAATGAAGAGCGGGCGGTGGGGGTCATCTGTGCAGCTACAACCATAAAGCTGACGTGTCTCACACCATAGTGCATAGCCGCCTACTGCTACAGGTAGTCACTGACTAGAGAGAGCGCCACCTACTGCTACAGGTAGTCACTGACTAGAGAGAGCGCCACCTACTGCTACAGGTAGTCACTGACTAGAGAGATCGCCACCTACTGCTACAAGTAGTCACATACTAGAGAGAGCGCTATCTACTGCTACAGGTAGTCACATACTAGAGAGAGCGCCACCTACTGCTACAGGTAGTCACTGACTAGAGAGAGTGCCACCTACTGCTACAGGTAGTCACTGACTAGAGAGAGCGCTATCTACTGCTACAGGTAGTCACTGAATAGAGAGAGCGCCACCTACTGCTACAGGTAGTCACTGACTAGAGAGAGCGCCACCTACTGCTACAGGTAGTCACTGACTAGAGAGAGCGCCACCTACTGCTACAGGTAGTCACTGACTAGAGAGAGCGCCATCTACTGCTACAGGTAGTCACTGACTAGAGAGATAGCGCCACCTACTGCTGCAGGTAGTCATTGACTACTTGTAGCAGTAAGTGACTCTTCCTCTAGTCAGTGACTACCTGTAGAAGTAGGTGGCGCTCTCTCTAGAATGTGACTACCTGTAGCAGTAGGTGGCGCTCTCTCTAGTCAGTGACTACCTGTAGCAGTAGATGGCGCTCTTTCTCTAGTCAGTGACTACCTGTAGCAGTAGGTGGCGCTCTCTCTAGTCAGTGACTACCTGTAGCAGTAGATGGCGCTCTCTCTAGTCAGTGACTACCTGTAGCAGTAGGTGGCGCTCTCTTTAGTCATTGACTACTTGTAGCAGTAAGTGACTCTTCCTCTAGTCAGTGACTAAAGAGAGCGCCACCTACTGCTACAGGTAGTCACTGACTAGAGAGATAGCGCCACCTACTGCTACAGGTAGTCACTGACTAGAGAGAGCGCCACCTACTGCTACAGGTAGTCACTGACTAGAGAGATAGCGCCACCTACTGCTACAGGTAGTCACTGACTAGAAAGAGAGAGCGCCACCTACTGTTACAGGTAGTCACTGACTAGAAAGAGAGAGCGCCACCTACTGTTACAGGTAGTCACTGACTAGAGAGAGCGCCACCTACTGCTACAGGTAGTCACTGACTAGAGAGAGCACCACCTACTGCTATAGGTAGTCACTGACTAGAGAGAGAGCACCACCTACTGCTACAGGTAGTCACTGACTAGAGAGATAGCGCCACCTACTGCTACAGGTAGTCACTGACTAGAGAGAGCGCCACCTACTGCTACAGGTAGTCACTGACTAGAGAGATAGCGCCACCTACTGCTACAGGTAGTCACTGACTAGAAAGAGAGAGCGCCACCTTCTGTTACAGGTAGTCACTGACTAGAAAGAGAGAGCGCCACCTACTGTTACAGGTAGTCACTGACTAGAGAGAGCGCCACCTACTGCTACCGGTAGTCACTGACTAGAGAGATAGCGCCACCTACTGCTACAGGTAGTCACTGACTAGAGAGAGCTCCGCCTACTGTCAAAGGTAGTCACTGACTAGCGAGAGCGCCACCTTCTGCTACCGGTAATCACTGACTAGAGAGATCGCCACCTACTGCTACATGTAGTCACTGACTAGAAAGAGAGAGCGCCCCCTACTGCTACAGGTAGTCACTGACTAGAGAGAGCTCCGCCTACTGCTACAGGTAGTCACATACTAGAGAAAGCTCCGCCTACTGCTACAGGTAGTCACATACTAGAGAGAGAGCGCCACCTACTGCTACAGGTAGTCACTGACTAGAGAGAGCACCACCTACTGCTACGGGTAGTCACTGACTAGAGAGAGCGCCACCTACTGCTACAGGTAGTCACTGACTAGAGAGAGAGCACCACCTACTGCTACAGGTAGTCACTGACTAGAGAGAGAGCACCACCTACTGCTACAGGTAGTCACTGACTAGAGAGAGCGCCACCTACTGCTGCAGGTAGTCACTGACTAGAGAGATAGCGCCACCTACTGCTACAGGTAGTAACTGACTAGAGAGAGAGTGCCACCTACTGCTACAGGTAGTAACTGAATAGAGAGAGAGCAACCTACTGCCACATGTAGTCACTGACTAGAAAGAGAGAGCGCCACCTACTGCTACAGGTAGTCACTGACTAGAGAGATCGCCACCTACTGCTACAGGTAGTCACTGACTAGAGAGAGCGCCACCTACTGCTACAGGTAGTCACTGACTAGAGAGAGAGCGCCATCTACTGCCACAGGTAGTCACTGACTAGAGAGAGCTCCGCCTACTGTCAAAGGTAGTCACTGACTAGCGAGAGCGCCACCTACTGCTACAGGTAGTCACTGACTAGAAAGAGAGCTCCATCTACTTCTACAGGTAGTCACTGACTAGAGAGAGCACCACCTACTGCTACAGGTAGTCACTGACTAGAAGAGAGAGCTCCGCCTACTGCTACAGGTAGTCACTGACTAGAAAGAGCTCCAGCTACTGCTACAGGTAGTCACTGACTAGAGAGAGAGCACCACCTACTGCTACAGGTAGTCACATACTAGAGAGAGCGCCACCTACTGCTACAGGTAGTCACATACTAGAGAGAGCGCCACCTGCTGCTACAGGTAGTCACTGACTAGAGAGAGCGCCACCTACTGCTACAGGTAGTCACATACTAGAGAGAGCGCCACCTACTGCTACAGGTAGTCACATACTAGAGAGAGCGCCACCTGCTGCTACAGGTAGTCACTGACTAGAGAGAGCGCCACCTACTGCTACAGGTAGTCACTGACTAGAGAGAGAGCACCACCTACTGCTGCAGGTAGTCACTGACTAGAGAGAGCGCCACCTACTGCTACAGGTAGTCACTGACTAGAGAGAGCGCCACCTACTGCTACAGGTAGTCACTGACTAGAGAGAGCGCCACCTACTGCTACAGGTAGTCACTGACTAGAGAGAGAGCGCTATCTATTGCTGCAGGTAGTCACTGACTAGAGAGAGCGCCACCTACTGCTACAGGTAGTCACATACTAGAGAGAGCGCCACCTACTGCTACAGGTAGCCACATACTAGAGAGAGAGCACCACCTACTGCTACAGGTAGTCACTGACTAGAGAGAGCGCCACCTACTGCTACAGGTAGTCACTGACTAGAGAGAGCGCCACCTACTGCTACAGGTAGTCACTGACTAGAGAGAGCGCCACCTACTGCTACAGGTAGTCACTGACTAGAGAGAGATTGCCACCTACTGCTACAAGTAGTCACATACTAGAGAGAGCGCCACCTACTGCTACAGGTAGTCACTGACTAGAGAGAGCGCCACCTACTGCTGCAGGTAGTCACATACTAGAGAGAGCGCCACCTACTGCTACAGGTAGTCACTGACTAGAGAGAGAGCGCCACCTACTGCTACAGGTAGTCACATACTAGAGAGAGAGTCACTTACTGCTACAGGTAGTCACTGACTAGAGAGAGTGCCACCTACTGCTACAGGTAGTCACTGACTAGAGAGAGCGCTATCTACTGCTACAGGTAGTCACTGACTAGAGAGAGCGCCACCTACTGCTACAGGTAGTCACTGACTAGAGAGAGCACCACCTACTGCTACAGGTAGTCACTGACTAGAGAGAGAGCGCTATCTATTGCTGCAGGTAGTCACTGACTAGAGAGATAGCGCCACCTACTGCTACAGGTAGTCACTGACTAGAGAGAGCGCCACCTACTGCTACAGGTAGTCACTGACTAGAGAGAGAGCGCCACCTACTGCTACAGGTAGTCACATACTAGAGAGAGCGCCACCTACTGCTGCAGGTAGTCACTGACTAGAGAGATAGCGCCACCTACTGCTACAGGTAGTCACTGACTAGAGAGAGCGCCACCTACTGCTACAGGTAGTCACATACTAGAGAGATCGCCACCTACTGCTACAGGTAGTCACATACTAGAGAGATAGCGCCACCTACTGCTACAAGTAGTCACTGACTAGAGAAAGAGCCACCTACTGCTACAGGTAGTCACTGACTAGAGAGAGCGCCACTTACTGCTACAGGTAGTCACATACTAGAGAGAGCGCCACCTACTGCTACAGGTAGTCACTGACTAGAGAGATCGCCACCTACTGCTACAAGTAGTCACATACTAGAGAGAGCGCTATCTACTGCTACAGGTAGTCACTGACTAGAGAGATCGCCACCTACTGCTACAGGTAGTCACTGACTAGAGAGAGTGCCACCTACTGCTACAGGTAGTCACTGACTAGAGAGAGAGCACCACCTACTGCTGCAGGTAGTCACTGACTAGAGAGAGCGCCACCTACTGCTACAGGTAGTCACTGACTAGAGAGAGAGCGCCACCTACTGCTACAGGTAGTCACTGACTAGAGAGAGCGCCACCTACTGCTACAGGTAGTCACATACTAGAGAGAGCGCTATCTACTGCTACAGGTAGTCACTGACTAGAGAGAGCGCTATCTACTGCTACAGGTAGTCACATACTAGAGAGAGCGCCACCTACTGCTACAGGTAGTCACTGACTAGAGAGAGCGCCACCTACTGCTA
This sequence comes from Dendropsophus ebraccatus, assembly GCF_027789765.1. Lineage (NCBI taxonomy): Eukaryota > Metazoa > Chordata > Amphibia > Anura > Hylidae > Dendropsophus > Dendropsophus ebraccatus. Next base: position 3,317,873 of record NC_091455.1, read on the forward strand.
CAGGTAGTCACATACTAGAGAGAGCGCCACCTACTGCTACAGGTAGTCACTGACTAGAGAGAGCGCCACCTACTGCTACAGGTAGTCACATACTAGAGAGAGCGCCACCTACTGCTACAGGTAGTCACATACTAGAGAGAGCGCCACCTACTGCTACAGGTAGTCACTGACTAGAGAGAGCGCCACCTACTGCTACAGGTAGTCACTGACTAGAGAGAGAGCCACCTACTGCTACAGGTAGTCACTGACTAGAGAGATCTCCACCCACTGCTACAGGTAGTCACATACTAGAGAGAGTGCCACCTACTGCTACAGGTAGTCACTGACTAGAGAGAGCGCTATCTACTGCTACAGGTAGTAACTGACTAGAGAGAGAGCACCACCTACTGCTACAGGTAGTCACTGACTAGCGAGAGCGCCATCTACTGCTACAGGTAGTAACTGACTAGAGAGAGCGCCACCTACTGCTACAGGTAGTCACTGACTAGAGAGAGCGCCACCTACTGCTACAGGTAGTCACTGACTAGAGAGAGAGCACCACCTACTGCTACAGGTAGTCACTGACTAGAGAGAGAGCACCACCTACTGCTACAGGTAGTCACTGACTAGCGAGAGCGCCATCTACTGCTACAGGTAGTAACTGAATAGAGAGAGAGCAACCTACTGCCACATGTAGTCACTGACTAGAAAGAGAGAGCGCCACCTACTGCTACAGGTAGTCACTGACTAGAGAGATCGCCACCTACTGCTACAGGTAGTCACTGACTAGAGAGAGCGCCACCTACTGCTACAGGTAGTCACATACTAGAGAGAGCGCCATCTACTGCTACAGGTAGTCACTGACTAGAGAGAGAGCACCACCTACTGCTACAGGTAGTCACTGACTAGAGAGAGAGCACCACCTACTGCTACAGGTAGTCACTGACTAGAGAGAGCGCCACCTACTGCTACAGGTAGTCACTGACTAGAGAGAGCGCCACCTACTGCTACAGGTAGTCACTGACTAGAGAGATAGCGCCACCTACTGCTACAGGTAGTCACTGACTAGAAAGAGAGAGCGCCACCTTCTGTTACAGGTAGTCACTGACTAGAAAGAGAGAGCGCCACCTACTGTTACAGGTAGTCACTGACTAGAGAGAGCGCCACCTACTGCTACCGGTAGTCACTGACTAGAGAGATAGCGCCACCTACTGCTACAGGTAGTCACTGACTAGAGAGAGCTCCGCCTACTGTCAAAGGTAGTCACTGACTAGCGAGAGCGCCACCTTCTGCTACCGGTAATCACTGACTAGAGAGATCGCCACCTACTGCTACATGTAGTCACTGACTAGAAAGAGAGAGCGCCCCCTACTGCTACAGGTAGTCACTGACTAGAGAGAGCTCCAGCTACTGCTACAGGTAGTCACATACTAGAGAAAGCTCCGCCTACTGCTACAGGTAGTCACATACTAGAGAGAGAGCGCCACCTACTGCTACAGGTAGTCACTGACTAGAGAGAGCACCACCTACTGCTACGGGTAGTCACTGACTAGAGAGAGCGCCACCTACTGCTACAGGTAGTCACTGACTAGAGAGAGAGCACCACCTACTGCTACAGGTAGTCACTGACTAGAGAGAGAGCACCACCTACTGCTACAGGTAGTCACTGACTAGAGAGAGCGCCACCTACTGCTGCAGGTAGTCACTGACTAGAGAGATAGCGCCACCTACTGCTACAGGTAGTAACTGACTAGAGAGAGAGTGCCACCTACTGCTACAGGTAGTCACTGACTAGAGAGAGCGCCATCTACTGCTACAGGTAGTAACTGAATAGAGAGAGAGCAACCTACTGCCACATGTAGTCACTGACTAGAAAGAGAGAGCGCCACCTACTGCTACAGGTAGTCACTGACTAGAGAGATCGCCACCTACTGCTACAGGTAGTCACTGACTAGAGAGAGCGCCACCTACTGCTACAGGTAGTCACTGACTAGAGAGAGAGCGCCATCTACTGCCACAGGTAGTCACTGACTAGAGAGAGCTCCGCCTACTGTCAAAGGTAGTCACTGACTAGCGAGAGCGCCACCTACTGCTACAGGTAGTCACTGACTAGAAAGAGAGCTCCATCTACTTCTACAGGTAGTCACTGACTAGAGAGAGCACCACCTACTGCTACAGGTAGTCACTGACTAGAAGAGAGAGCTCCGCCTACTGCTACAGGTAGTCACTGACTAGAAAGAGCTCCAGCTACTGCTACAGGTAGTTACTGACTAGAGAGAGAGCACCACCTACTGCTACAGGTAGTCACATACTAGAGAGAGCGCCACCTACTGCTACAGGTAGTCACATACTAGAGAGAGCGCCACCTGCTGCTACAGGTAGTCACTGACTAGAGAGAGCGCCACCTACTGCTACAGGTAGTCACATACTAGAGAGAGCGCCACCTGCTGCTACAGGTAGTCACTGACTAGAGAGAGCGCCACCTACTGCTACAGGTAGTCACATACTAGAGAGAGCGCCACCTGCTGCTACAGGTAGTCACTGACTAGAGAGAGCGCCACCTACTGCTACAGGTAGTCACTGACTAGAGAGAGAGCACCACCTACTGCTGCAGGTAGTCACTGACTAGAGAGAGCGCCACCTACTGCTACAGGTAGTCACTGACTAGAGAGAGCGCCACCTACTGCTACAGGTAGTCACTGACTAGAGAGAGCGCCACCTACTGCTACAGGTAGTCACTGACTAGAGAGAGAGCGCTATCTATTGCTGCAGGTAGTCACTGACTAGAGAGAGCGCCACCTACTGCTACAGGTAGTCACATACTAGAGAGAGCGCCACCTACTGCTACAGGTAGCCACATACTAGAGAGAGAGCACCACCTACTGCTACAGGTAGTCACTGACTAGAGAGAGCGCCACCTACTGCTACAGGTAGTCACTGACTAGAGAGAGCGCCACCTACTGCTACAGGTAGTCACTGACTAGAGAGAGCGCCACCTACTGCTACAGGTAGTCACTGACTAGAGAGAGCGCCACCTACTGCTACAGGTAGTCACTGACTAGAGAGAGCGCCACCTACTGCCACATGTAGTCACTGACTAGAGAGAGAGCGCTATCTACTGCTGCAGGTAGTCACTGACTAGAGAGAGCGCCACCTACTTCTACAGGTAGTTACTGACTAGAGAGAGATTGCCACCTACTGCTACAAGTAGTCACATACTAGAGAGAGCGCCACCTACTGCTACAGGTAGTCACTGACTAGAGAGAGCGCCACCTACTGCTGCAGGTAGTCACATACTAGAGAGAGCGCCACCTACTGCTACAGGTAGTCACTGACTAGAGAGAGAGCGCCACCTACTGCTACAGGTAGTCACATACTAGAGAGAGAGTCACTTACTGCTACAGGTAGTCACTGACTAGAGAGAGTGCCACCTACTGCTACAGGTAGTCACTGACTAGAGAGAGCGCTATCTACTGCTACAGGTAGTCACTGACTAGAGAGAGCGCCACCTACTGCTACAGGTAGTCACTGACTAGAGAGAGCACCACCTACTGCTACAGGTAGTCACTGACTAGAGAGAGAGCGCTATCTATTGCTGCAGGTAGTCACTGACTAGAGAGATAGCGCCACCTACTGCTACAGGTAGTCACTGACTAGAGAGAGCGCCACCTACTGCTACAGGTAGTCACTGACTAGAGAGAGAGCGCCACCTACTGCTACAGGTAGTCACATACTAGAGAGAGCGCCACCTACTGCTGCAGGTAGTCACTGACTAGAGAGATAGCGCCACCTACTGCTACAGGTAGTCACTGACTAGAGAGAGCGCCACCTACTGCTACAGGTAGTCACATACTAGAGAGATCGCCACCTACTGCTACAGGTAGTCACATACTAGAGAGATAGCGCCACCTACTGCTACAAGTAGTCACTGACTAGAGAAAGAGCCACCTACTGCTACAGGTAGTCACTGACTAGAGAGAGCGCCACTTACTGCTACAGGTAGTCACATACTAGAGAGAGCGCCACCTACTGCTACAGGTAGTCACTGACTAGAGAGATCGCCACCTACTGCTACAAGTAGTCACATACTAGAGAGAGAGTGCCACCTACTGCTACAGGTAGTCACTGACTAGAGAGATCGCCACCTACTGCTACAGGTAGTCACTGACTAGAGAGAGTGCCACCTACTGCTACAGGTAGTCACTGACTAGAGAGAGAGCACCACCTACTGCTGCAGGTAGTCACTGACTAGAGAGAGCGCCACCTACTGCTACAGGTAGTCACTGACTAGAGAGAGAGCGCCACCTACTGCTACAGGTAGTCACTGACTAGAGAGAGCGCCACCTACTGCTACAGGTAGTCACATACTAGAGAGAGCGCTATCTACTGCTACAGGTAGTCACTGACTAGAGAGAGCGCTATCTACTGCTACAGGTAGTCACATACTAGAGAGAGCGCCACCTACTGCTACAGGTAGTCACTGACTAGAGAGAGCGCCACCTACTGCTACAGGTAGTCACATACTAGAGAGAGCGCCACCTACTGCTACAGGTAGTCACTGACTAGAGAGAGCGCCACCTACTGCTACAGGTAGTCACATACTAGAGAGAGCGCCACCTACTGCTACAGGTAGTCACATACTAGAGAGAGCGCCACCTACTGCTACAGGTAGTCACTGACTAGAGAGAGCGCCACCTACTGCTACAGGTAGTCACTGACTAGAGAGAGAGCCACCTACTGCTACAGGTAGTCACTGACTAGAGAGATCTCCACCCACTGCTACAGGTAGTCACATACTAGAGAGAGTGCCACCTACTGCTACAGGTAGTCACTGACTAGAGAGAGCGCTATCTACTGCTACAGGTAGTAACTGACTAGAGAGAGAGCACCACCTACTGCTACAGGTAGTCACTGACTAGCGAGAGCGCCATCTACTGCTACAGGTAGTAACTGACTAGAGAGAGCGCCACCTACTGCTACAGGTAGTCACTGACTAGAGAGAGCGCCACCTACTGCTACAGGTAGTCACTGACTAGAGAGAGAGCACCACCTACTGCTACAGGTAGTCACTGACTAGAGAGAGAGCACCACCTACTGCTACAGGTAGTCACTGACTAGCGAGAGCGCCATCTACTGCTACAGGTAGTAACTGAATAGAGAGAGAGCAACCTACTGCCACATGTAGTCACTGACTAGAAAGAGAGAGCGCCACCTACTGCTACAGGTAGTCACTGACTAGAGAGATCGCCACCTACTGCTACAGGTAGTCACTGACTAGAGAGAGCGCCACCTACTGCTACAGGTAGTCACATACTAGAGAGAGCGCCATCTACTGCTACAGGTAGTCACTGACTAGAGAGAGAGCACCACCTACTGCTACAGGTAGTCACTGACTAGAGAGAGAGCACCACCTACTGCTACAGGTAGTCACTGACTAGAGAGAGCGCCACCTACTGCTACAGGTAGTCACTGACTAGAGAGAGCGCCACCTACTGCTACAGGTAGTCACTGACTAGAGAGAGCGCTATCTACTGCTACAGGTAGTCACTGACTAGAGAGAGAGAGCACCACCTACTGCTACAGGTAGTCACATACTAGAGAGAGCACCACCTACTGCTACAGGTAGTCACTGACTAGAGAGAGCGCTATCTACTGCTACAGGTAGTCACTGACTAGAGAGAGAGAGCACCACCTACTGCTACAGGTAGTCACTGACTAGAGAGAGAGCGCTATCTACTGCTACAGGTAGTCACTGACTAGAGAGAGAGAGCACCACCTACTGCTACAGGTAGTCACATACTAGAGAGAGCGCCACCTACTGCTGCAGGTAGTCACATACTAGAGAGAGCGCCACCTACTGCTATAGGTAGTCACTGACTAGAGAGAGAGCACCACCTACTGCTACAGGTAGTCACTGACTAGAGAGAGAGCGCCCCCTACTGCTACAGGTAGTCACTGACTAGAGAGAGAGCACCACCTACTGCTACAGGTAGTCACATACTAGAGAGAGAGCGCCACCTACTGCTGCAGGTAGTCACTGACTAGAGAGAGCGCCACCTACTGCTACAGGAAGTCACTGACTAGAGAGAGAGCACCACCTACTGCTACAGGTAGTCACTGACTAGAGAGAGCGCCACCTACTGCTACAGGTAGTCACTGACTAGAGAGAGAGCACCACCTACTGCTACAGGTAGTCACTGACTAGAGAGAGCGCCACCTACTGCTACAGGTAGTCACTGAGAAAAAACGCCACCTGCTGGCACAGTTGTTATAGCGCCCTCTGCAGGACCTTTTCTCATATTTGGTGGTTGCTGTAGACTCCCCGCACCTTCCCCACCACCACCTGTGACCCCCGGATAATGCTCCCCCACACCTGTGACCCCCGGATAGTGCCCCCCCACACCTGTGACCCCCGGATTATTCACCCCCACCCCGCTCCTGTGTCCCCCACATAATGCCCACCACCAGGGGTGTCTGTGTAAACAGTCCCATCACTGGTGGGGGATTATTAACCAGTGGGCACACATGGAGTATAGATCCCGGCCCGGCCTCATTGTTCTGCGGATCCGGAGGAGATAACGGGGGGGGGGGGGGGGGGGGGGGGGTTATTGTCTTATTGTTCCATTGTCTCCAGCACAGACCTCTCATCCGGCTCCAGGCAGTATATATATATATACCCTGCACACTGTTTACATATATGCTCCCTACACACTGTATACATATATACACCCTGCACACTATGTCACCCATCATCCCCTGCACACTGTATACATATATACTCCCTACACACTGTATACATATATACACCCTGCACACTATGTCACCTGTCATTCATTGACCTTGCTGGTTAATGTTTGGCATAGTCCTCAGTATACGCCCCGTATCCTCCTGTATACCAGGACCTGAAGTAATGCTGGGTGGTCACAGGAGCTGACACTCTTTGGGTCACACCCACCATTACCTCTTCCTAGGAATGCGGGAGTTCCCTGAGCGGTGACTCAACGCAGATGGAGAGGAATTAGGTGTCCTGAGGGATGAGCTGAGAGCAGCCTTCGGAGATGGGATGGGGGCTTCCCTTGTCGTTAGGCTATGCCTCTCTGGTAGCCATTGCTGTCACCTATCACTTGCTTGCTGTTGTAAAACTACAGCTCCCAGCATGCCCTGAGCCTCAGGTTTGGGAACACTGGTGAAATATTACGTTGTATTAAAGTCCTTGAATTCCAGTGTGGTACTGTAATGGGACGCCATCGCCGCAACAAGCCTTCTCCTGAATGGGCTTCCCTCCCTGACCCCCCCCATCAGCTACTCTCAGGCTGCTGATGGAGCAGACCTCGGTGCCGCCTGTGCGTGAGTCATGCTCAGATGGTAATCATGCAGGATGAGGGTTTGGCAGGGATTCCTGTCATGAATCTGGTGACTCCTGTAAGAGGGGGGTAGACAGGGCGGGATGGAGAAATCGGTGTAGCATATTTTCTGGGGTCGCCTGTCAGGTGTTTGGGGGGGGGGGGGGGGGGGGGGTTCCCTTCAGGATCTGTTAGCAGTATAGAAACTGTCCACTATCACACCACACTCCATCCTACACCTCAAATGACCTGTACACTGTCCTCCATCACACTACACTCCATCCTACACCCTGACTGCCCTATACACCATCCTCCATCACACTACACTCCATCCTACACCCTGACTGCCCTATACACCATCCTCCATCACACTGCACTCCATCCTACACCCTGACTGTCCTATACACCGTCCTCCATCACACCGCACTCCATCCTACACCCTGACTGTCCTATACACCGTCCTCCATCACACTGCACTCCAACCTACACCCTGACTGTCCTATACACCGTCCTCCATCACACTACACTCCATCCTACACCCTGACTGCCCTATACACCATCCTCCATCACACTACACTCCATCCTACACCCTGACTGCCCTATACACCATCCTCCATCACACTGCACTCCATCCTACACCCTGACTGTCCTATACACCGTCCTCCATCACACCGCACTCCATCCTACACCCTGACTGTCCTATACACCGTCCTCCATCACACTGCACTCCAACCTACACCCTGACTGTCCTATACACCGTCCTCCATCACACTGCACTCCATCACACCGCACTCCATCCTACACCCTGACTGCCCTATACACCGTCCTCCATCACACTGCACTCCATCCTACATCCTGACTGTCCTATACACCGTCCTCCATCACACTGCACTCCATCCTACACCCTGACTGTCCTATACACCGTCCTCCATCACACTGCACTCCAACCTACACCCTGACTGTCCTATACACCGTCCTCCATCACACTGCACTCCAACCTACACCCTGACTGCCCTATACACCGTCCTCCATCACACTGCACTCCATCCTACATCCTGACTGTCCTATACACCGTCCTCCATCACACTGCACTCCATCCTACACCCTGACTGTCCTATACACCGTCCTCCATCACACTGCACTCCATCACACCGCACTCCATCCTACACCCTGACTGTCCTATACACCGTCCTCCATCACACTGCACTCCATCACACCGCACTCCATCCTACACCCTGACTGCTCTATACACCGTCCTCCATCACACTGCACTCCATCACACCGCACTCCATCCTACACCCTGACTGCTCTATACACCGTCCTCCATCACACTGCACTCCATCCTACATCCTGACTGTCCTATACACCGTCCTCCATCACACCGCACTCCATCCTACACCCTGACTGTCCTATACACCGTCCTCCATCACACTGCACTCCATCCTACACCCTGACTGTCCTATACACCGTCCTCCATCACATTACACTCCATCCTACACCCTGACTGTCCTATACACCGTCCTCCATCACACTGCACTCCATCACACCGCACTCCATCCTACACCCTGACTGTCCTATACACTGTCCTCCATCACATTACACTCCATCCTACACCCTGACTGTCCTATACACCGTCCTCCATCACACTGCACTCCATCACACCGCACTCCATCCTACACCCTGACTGTCCTATACACCGTCCTCCATCACACTGTCCTCCATCACACTGCACTCCATCCTACACCCTGACTGTCCTATACACCGTCCTCCATCACACTAAACTCCATCCTACACCCTGACTGTCCTATACACTGTCCTCCATCACACTGCACTCCATCCTACACCCTGACTGCCCTATACACCGTCCTCCATCACACTGCACTCCATCCTACATCCTGACTGTCCTATACACCGTCCTCCATCACACTGCACTCCATCACACTGCACTCCATCCTACACCCTGACTGTCCTATACACCGTCCTCCATCACACTGCACTCCATCACACCGCACTCCATCCTACACCCTGACTGTCCTATACACCGTCCTCCATCACACTGTCCTCCATCACACTGCACTCCATCCTACACCCTGACTGTCCTATACACCGTCCTCCATCACACTAAACTCCATCCTACACCCTGACTGTCCTATACACCGTCCTCCATCACACTAAACTCCATCCTACACCCTGCCAGGTGTTACACCTGTTCTTTTCACCGCCCTCCTATGTGTCAGTCTTCACTGTAGTTTTGGGATTCTATTTGTCCCTGCCATGGCTGAGGATGGTTTACCCTAATTCCTTCTTCTTTGCAACATGTCATTGTTTCAGTGTCTCATGTAATGGGGCATCTAGTGATGAATAGGAGGGTGTGTATATTTGTGCAATCCTTCCGTTGGTCATAGATTTTGTGGAATGTCGGCCTTTAGATGATTCAGATGTGATGAGGAGAAGCAGACGCTCCCTGTGTTACACTGAGTACTGATGCCGGGATACAGTGCTGCGTGTTGTGCATTGTCTCTGAGTGACGCATCACATGGCTCCGCTGAATTTCACACTGCTCTGCAGGCTGGTCCTGTGTGGCTGTGCCTGGCAGAGGTGTGAGGAGGGCCCGGGCCTGGCAGAGGTGTGAGGAGGGCCCGGGCCTGGCAGAGGTGTGAGGAGGGCCCGGGCCTGGCAGAGGTGTGAGGAGGGCCCGGGCCTGGCAGAGGTGTGAGGAGGGCCCGGGCCTGGCAGAGGTGTGAGGAGGGCCCGGGCAGAGGTGTGAGGAGGGCCCGGGCCTGGCAGAGGTGTGAGGAGGGCCCGGGCCTGGCAGAGGTGTGAGGAGGGCCCGGGCCTGGCAGAGGTGTGAGGAGGGCCCGGGCCTGGCAGAGGTGTGAGGAGGGCCCGGGCAGAGGTGTGAGGAGGGCCCGGGCCTGGCAGAGGTGTGAGGAGGGCCCGGGCCTGGCAGAGGTGTGAGGAGGGCCCGGGCAGAGGTGTGAGGAGGGCCCGGGCCTGGCAGAGGTGTGAGGAGGGCCCGGGCCTGGCAGAGGTGTGAGGAGGGCCCGGGCAGAGGTGTGAGGAGGGCCCGGGCCTGGCAGAGGTGTGAGGAGGGCCCGGGCAGAGGTGTGAGGAGGGCCTGGGCAGAGGTGTGAGGAGGGCCCGGGCCTGGCAGAGGTGTGAGGAGGGCCCGGGCCTGGCAGAGGTGTGAGGAGGGCCCGGGCCTGGCAGAGGTGTGGAGTGGTGAGGGTGTGGCACAGTCCCACAGGGGTTAATCACTGTCTGTAGGAATTTGTAGCTGCGAGATATTCAGACTGTTCTGTCACAGCAAGTTATAGGAATGTGAGAGCAGTGGAGCACTGCACCAAAGCCCCAGCTGTGCAACAGCACGGGGCCTTATTACCCCAGATAACCACAGAGCACGAGGCCTTATTACCTCAGAGATCCACAGGGTCTCTTGCAGCCTGAGCTGTGTGTGTGCAGGGTCTCTTGCAGCCTGAGCTGTGTGCAGGGTCTCTTGCAGCCTGAGCTGTGTGCAGGGTCTCTTGCAGCCTGAGCTGTGTGCAGGGTCTCTTGCAGCCTGAGCTGTGTGCAGGGTCTCTTGCAGCCTGAGCTGTGTGCAGGGTCTCTTGCAACCTGAGCTGTGTGCAGGGTCTCTTGCAGCCTGAGCTGTGTGCTGTGTCTTGCTGTGTGCAGGGTCTCTTGCAGCCCGAGCTGTGTGCAGGGTCTCTTGCAGCCTGAGCTGTGTGCTGTGTCTTGCTGTGTGCAGGGTCTCTTGCAGCCCGAGCTGTGTGCTGTGTCTTGCAGACTGAGCTGTGTGCAGGGTCTCTTGCAGCCCGAGCTGTGTGCTGTGTCTTGCAGACTGAGCTGTGTGCAGGGTCTCTTGCAGACTGAGCTGTGTGCAGGGTCTCTTGCAGCCCGAGCTGTGTGCTGTGTCTTGCAGACTGAGCTGTGTGCAGGGTCTCTTGCAGCCCGAGCTGTGTGCTGTGTCTTGCAGCCTGAGCTGTGTGCAGGGTCTCTTGCAGCCCGAGCTGTGTGCTGTGTCTTGCAGACTGAGCTGTGTGCAGGGTCTCTTGCAGCCTGAGCTGTGTGCTGTGTCTTGCTGTGTGCAGGGTCTCTTGCAGCCCGAGCTGTGTGCTGTGTCTTGCTGTGTGCAGGGTCTCTTGCAGCCCGAGCTGTGTGCTGTGTCTTGCAGCCTGAGCTGTGTGCAGGGTCTCTTGCAGCCTGAGCTGTGTGCAGGGTCTCTTGCAGCCCGAGCTGTGTGCAGGGTCTCTTGCAGCCTGAGCTGTGTGCAGGGTCTCTTGCAGCCCGAGCTGTGTGCTGTGTCTTGCAGCGTGAGCTGTGTGCTGTGTCTTGCAGACTGAGCTGTGTGCAGGGTCTCTTGCAGCCCGAGCTGTGTGCTGTGTCTTGCTGTGTGCAGGGTCTCTTGCAGCCTGAGCTGTGTGCTGTGTCTTGCAGACTGAGCTGTGTGCAGGGTCTCTTGCAGCCTGAGCTGTGTGCAGGGTCTCATGCAGTGACCGGGCGGGGAGGCGGGCATCCTGTGGGTGTGTCCTGAGGGGCACACCTTGAGTGGGTCATTGACACACCTCGGAAAGGGGAGGGCACTGAGGGGGCAGGGCAGGAACCAGACAGGGCAGGCTTGGAATTGCTTAGCCTGCGGCCAATCTGGGGGTAGAGGCAGCTGGGGAAGGAGGGAGGTGAAGGCAGCGGAGAGCAGACACTTCAGGAAGACAAGGCAGAGGCGGTAGATTGTAAGCTCCATGGACCAGCAGATGTATCGCAGTAATGCCGCCCTGCCATCCAATCAGGACACTGCATTCCGCCAGAGAACCAGCTCCGAGGATAACCTGTACCTGGCGGTGCTAAGGGCCACAGAGGGCAAGAAAGGTACCGACTGCTAGGGCTACTGTGCACCAGGGTGTGGGCAGCAGGCTCGGATTAACCCCTCCTGAGCCGGGGCCACAGCTGCCTCACTACTGTACTGACTGGTATGGAGAGTGTGTGGGACCCCGCTGCCTCACTACTGTACTGACTGGTATGGAGAGCGTGCGGGACCCCACAGCCTCACAACTGTACTGACTGGTATGGAGAGTGTGGGGGACCCCGCTGCCTCACAACTGTACTGACTGGTATGGAGAGGGTGCGGGACCCCGCTGCCTCACAACTGCACTGACTGGTATGGAGAGGGTGCGGGACCCCGCTGCCTCACAACTGCACTGACTGGTATGGAGAGGGTGCGGGACCCCACAGCCTCACTACTGTACTAACTGGTATGGAGAGTGTGGGGGACCCCACAGCCTCACTAAGGTACTGACTGGTATGGAGAGCGTGCGGGACCCCACAGCCTCACTACTGTACTGACTGGTATGGAGAGTGTGCGGGACCCCACAGCCTCACTACTGTACTGACTGGTATGGAGAGTGTGCGGGACCCCGCTGCCTCACAACTGTACTGACTGGTATGGAGAGTGTGGGGGACCCCACAGCCTCACTAAGGTACTGACTGGTATGGAGAGTGTGCGGGACCCCGCTGCCTCACAACTGTACTGACTGGTATGGAGAGTGTGGGGGACCCCACAGCCTCACTACTGTACTGACTGGTATGGAGAGTGTGCGGGACCCCACAGCCTCACTACTGTACTGACTGGTATGGAGAGTGTGTGGGACCCCACAGCCTCACTACTGTACTGACTGGTATGGAGAGTGTGCGGGACCCCGCTGCCTCACTACTGTACTGACTGGTATGGAGAGTGTGCGGGACCCCGCTGCCTCACAACTGTACTGACTGGTATGGAGAGTGTGTGGGACCCCACAGCCTCACTACTGTACTGACTGGTATGGAGAGTGTGTGGGACCCCGCTGCCTCACTACTGTACTGACTGGTATGGAGAGTGTGGGGGACCCCGCTGCCCCACAACTGTACTGACTGGTATGGAGAGCGTGCGGGACCCCACAGCCTCACAACTGCACTGACTGGTATGGAGAGTGTGTGGGACCCCGCTGCCTCACTACTGTACTGACTGGTATGGAGAGTGTGTGGGACCCCGCTGCCTCACTACTGTACTGACTGGTATGGAGAGTGTGGGGGACCCCGCTGCCTCACTACTGTACTGACTGGTATGGAGAGTGTGTGGGACCCCGCTGCCTCACAACTGTACTGACTGGTATGGAGAGTGTGGGGGACCCCGCTGCCTCACAACTGTACTGACTGGTATGGAGAGGGTGCGGGACCCCGCTGCCTCACAACTGCACTGACTGGTATGGAGAGTGTGGGGGACCCCGCTGCCTCACAACTGCACTGACTGGTATGGAGAGTGTGGGGGACCCCGCTGCCTCACAACTGCACTGACTGGTATGGAGAGTGTGGGGGACCCCGCTGCCTCACAACTGCACTGACTGGTATGGAGAGTGTGCGGGACCCCCACAGCCTCACAACTGTACTGACTGGTATGGAGAGTGTGGGGGACCCCGCTGCCTCATTACTGTACTGACTGGTATGGAGAGTGTGGGGGACCCCGCTGCCTCACTACTGTACTGACTAGTATGGAGAGTGTGGGGGACCCCGCTGCCTCACAACTGCACTGACTGGTATGGAGAGTGTGGGGGACCCCGCTGCCTCACTACTGTACTGACTGGTATGGAGAGTGTGCGGGACCCCCACAGCCTCACAACTGTACTGACTGGTATGGAGAGTGTGTGGGACCCCGCTGCCTCACTACTGTACTGACTGGTATGGAGAGTGTGTGGGACCCCGCTGCCTCACTACTGTACTGACTGGTATGGAGAGTGTGTGGGACCCCACAGCCTCACTACTGTACTGACTGGTATGGAGAGTGTGCGGGACCCCACAGCCTCACTACTGTACTGACTGGTATGGAGAGTGTGCGGGACCCCCACAGCCTCACAACTGTACTGACTGGTATGGAGAGTGTGTGGGACCCCGCTGCCTCACTACTGTACTGACTGGTATGGAGAGTGTGCGGGACCCCGCTGCCTCACAACTGTACTGACTGGTATGGAGAGTGTGCGGGACCCCCACAGCCTCACAACTGTACTGACTGGTATGGAGAGTGTGTGGGACCCCGCTGCCTCACTACTGCACCCAGTAGTATAGAGACCATGCAGCACTCTGCTGAATGAGGGCTGCTTCCTACAACCTGTTATTGGGGGTACTATACCTGTATACAGCCGCCTACAACCTGTTAATAGGGATGCTATACCTGTGTACAGCCTCCTGCTACCCATTATTGGGGGTACTATACCTGTGTACAGCCTCCTGCTACCCTTTATTGGGGGTGCTATACCTGTATACAGCCGCCTACTACCTGTTATTGGGGGTACTATACCTGTATACAGCCGCCTACTACCTGTTATTGGGGGTACTATACCTGTGTACAGCTGCCTACTACCTGTTATTGGGGGTACTATACCTGTGTACAGCTGCCTACTACCTGTTATTGGGGGTACTATACCTGTATACAGCCGCCTACTACCTGTTATTGGGGGTACTATACCTGTGTACAGCTGCCTACTACCTGTTATTGGGGGTACTATACCTGTGTACAGCCGCCTTCTACCTGTTATTGGGGGTACTATACCTGTGTACAGCCGCCTTCTACCTGTTATTGGGGGGTACTATACCTGTATATAGCCACCTACTACATGTTATTGGGGGTACTATACCTGTATACAGCTTCCTGTTAATGGGGGTACTATACCTGTGTACAGCCGCATAGTACCTGTTATTGGGGGTACTATACCTGTGTACAGCCGCCTTCTACCTGTTATTGGGGGGTACTATACCTGTATACAGCCGCCTACTACCTGTTATTGAGGGTACTATACCTGTATACAGCTTCCTGTTATTGGGGGGTACTATACCTGTATACAGCCACCTATTACCTGTTATTGAGGGTACTATACCTGTATACAGCTTCCTGTTATTGGGGGGTACTATACCTGTATACAGCCGCCTATTACCTGTTATTGGGGGTACTATACCTGTATACAGCTTCCTGTTATTGGGGGGTACTATACCTGTATACAGCCACTTACTACCTGTTATTGAGGGTACTATACCTGTATACAGCTTCCTGGTATTGGGGGGTACTATACCTGTATACAGCCGCCTACTACCTGTTATTGAGGGTACTATACCTGTATACAGGTTCCTGTTATTGGGGGTACTATACCTATGTACAGCTGCCTACTACCTGTTATTGGGGGTACTACACCTGTATACAGCCGCCTACTACCTGTTATTGGGGGTACTATACCTGTATACAGCCGCCTACTACCTGTTATTGGGGGTACTATACCTGTGTACAGCCGCCTACTACCTGTTATTGGGGGTACTATACCTGTATACAGCCGCCTACTACCTGTTATTGGGGGTACTATACCTGTATACAGCCGCCTACTACCTGTTATTGGGGGTACTATACCTGTGTACAGCCGCCTACTACCTGTTATTGGGGGTACTATACCTGTGTACAGCCGCCTACTACATGTTATTGGGGGTACTATACCTGTATACAGCCGCCTTCTACCTATTAGGGGGTACTATACCTGTGTACAGCCGCCTTCTACCTGTTATTGGGGGGTACTATACCTGTATACAGCCGCCTACTACCTGTTATTGAGGGTACTATACCTGTATACAGCTTCCTGTTATTGGGGGGTACTATACCTGTATACAGCCGCCTACTACCTGTTATTGGGGGGTACTATACCTGTATACAGCTTCCTGTTATTGGGGGTACTATACCTGTGTACAGCTGCCTATTACATGTTATTGGGGGTACTATACCTGTATACAGCTGCCTACTACCTGTTATTGGGGGTACTATACCTGTGTACAGCCGCCTACTACCTGTTATTGGGGCGGTATTATACCTATATACAGCCACCTACTACCTGTTATTGGGGGTACTATACCTGTGTACAGCCGCCTTCTACCTGTTATTGGGGGGTACTATACCTGTATACAGCCACCTACTACATGTTATTGGGGGTACTATACCTGTATACAGCTGCCTACTACCTGTTATTGGGGGTACTATACCTGTGTACAGCCGCTTACTACCTGTTATTGGGGGTACTATACCTGTGTACAGCCGCCTTCTACCTTTTATTAGGGGGTACTATACCTGTATACAGCCGCCTACTACCTGTTATTGAGGGTACTATACCTGTATACAGCTTCCTGTTATTGGGGGGTACTATACCTGTATACAGCCGCCTACTACCTGTTATTGAGGGTACTATACCTGTATACAGCTTCCTGTTATTGGGGGGTACTATACCTGTATACAGCCGCCTATTACCTGTTATTGAGGGTACTATACCTGTATACAGCTTCCTGTTATTGGGGGGTACTATACCTGTATACAGCCGCTTACTACCTGTTATTGGGTGTACTATATCTGTATACAGCCGCCTACTACCTGTTATTGGGGGTACTACACCTGTATACAGCCGCCTACTACCTGTTATTGGGGGTACTATACCTGTATACAGCTTCCTGTTATTGGGGGGTACTATACCTGTATACAGCCGCCTACTACCTGTTATTGGGGGTACTATACCTGTATACAGCCGCCTACTACCTGTTATTGGGGGTACTATACCTGTATACAGCCGCCCACTACATGTTATTGGGGGGTATTATACCTATATACAGCTGCCTGCTACCTGTTATTGGGAGAGGGGTACTATAACTGTGTAAAGCCGCCTTCGACCTGTTATTAGGTGGGGGGTACTATACCTGTGTACAGCCTCTGCTACCAGTTATTGTGGAGTACTATACCTTTTATTGGGGGGTACTATACCTGTATACAGCCTCTTACTACCTGTTATTAGAGGTACTGTAACTGTATACAGTTGCCTACTACCTGTTATTGGGGGTACTATACCTGTATACAGCCGCCTACTACCTGTTATTGGGGGTACTATACCGTTGTTAAGCCGCCCACTACATGTTATTGGGGGGTATTATACCTATATACAGCTGCCTGCTACCTGTTATTAGGTGGGGGGTACTATACCTGTATACAGCCTCTTACTACCTGTTATTAGAGGTACTGTAACTGTATACAGTTGCCTACTACCTGTTATTGGGGGGGGTACTGTACCCTATGAGGTATTAGGGGTTTGTAATAACTATAACTTTTCTTTCTTACAGATGAACGAGACCGAGTGCAAAAGAAAACCTTTACCAAATGGGTGAATAAACATCTTATAAAGGTGAGTGCGAACCCCCCCATGTGTACACACCCCTAACACCTCTGGCCCCCTCCTCCAGTGCACACAGACACCCCCCCCCTCTTTCTCCAGGGCACACAGACACCCACCCCCCCCTTTCTCCAGGGCACACAGACCCCCCCCCCCCCCTCTTTCTCCAGGGAACACAGACACCCCCCCCCTCTTTCTCCAGGGCACACAGACACCCCCCCCCCTCTTTCTCCAGGGCACACAGACACCCCCCCCCTCTTTCTCCAGGGCACACAGACACCCCCCCCTCTTTCTCCAGGGCACACAGACACCCCCCCCCCCTCTTTCTCCAGGGCACACAGACACCCCCCCCTCTTTCTCCAGGGCACACAGACACCCCCCCCCCCTCTTTCTCCAGGGCACACAGACACCCCCCCCTCTTTCTCCAGGGCACACAGACCCCCCCCTCTTTCTCCAGGGCACACAGACCCCCCCCCTCTTTCTCCAGGGCACACAGACACCCCCCCCTCTTTCTCCAGGGCACACAGACCCCCCCCTCTTTCTCCAGGGCACACAGACCCCCCCCCCTCTTTCTCCAGGGCACACAGACCCCCCCCCTCTTTCTCCAGGGCACACAGACACCCCCCCCCCCTTTCTCCAGGGCACACAGACACCCCCCTCTTTCGCCAGGGCACACAGACACCCCCCCTTCTTTCTCCAGGGCACACAGACACCCCCCCCTCTTTCTCCAGGGCACACAGACACCCCCCCCCCCCCCTTCATCCGGCTCCCCTCCTCCTGTGCGCACATACCCCGTCCGACCCCCTCCGCTTTCTCTCTTGGTCCATGCTCCCTTCTCACTCTGACATCCACAGAGACATAAAATCTTAATTCCCCCAGTGACCAATCACAGCCCAGTTTTCACTTTAGTGAAGCAGCATATGACATGAACGCTGCGCTGTGATTGGTTGCCGTAGTGTGCTGACTGTTACAGGCTGCAGACGGTTATGGATGTTCTATAGGGTGTGGAGCGGCCAGTGCCTGGGGGGGGGGAGGGGGTGTTAGCGATCAGAGGCATAAAGGAGGGAGCCCAGGCATGGTGGGGACACGTGTTTGGCTGCTTTCATGGGATGTGGCGGATTATCAGGCAGTCCAGAGTATTGGAGGGACAGGCCGTCTGGGTGTGCCCCTTGCCTCTGGATTCCTGGAGTTTCAGGTTCCTGTTTTCCGTCTTTGATGATTGTCACACTGCAGAAGTGTTGTGGTCGCCGCTTCCGGACAGCGGTCGGGGGTCCCCGCAGCAGCCTGTGACTCACTGAGGCTTGTTGCCCTGATTGTTTTCCTTTGTTACTGTGGAATCCACTATAACCAGTGTAAGGGCCCCATTCCACCGGACGATTATCGTTCACATAATCGTTAACGATTAACGATCTCAAACGACCGCTATTGCGAAAGACCTGAAAACGTTCACTCATTTCCATGGAACAATAATCGTTACTTATGATCGTAATTGCGATAGTTTTTTCTTCGCTATTTATTCCCTATTGCGTTCGTATCTATTGCGAACACCCGAACGATGTCTTATTCAATGCGAACGATTTGCGAACGAGCAACGATAAAAATAGGTCCAGGTCTTATACAGCGATCAACGATTTCTCGTTTGGTCGTTAATCGTTAACTGCATTTCAACCAAACGATTATCGTTTAGATTCAAACGATTTAGCGATAATCTGAACGATAATTGTCCGGTGTAATAGGGCCCTAAGGAATAGTAAATTGGCTTCTAGACCGTCAGCTCTGCTGCCCGGGAGGGGGGGGGATTGTATGTAGGAGTACAGGCTGTTGCTTCCTTGACAGTGTGAGGAGAGCGGTGCCGAGCCGTACAGGGATGGTCTTTGGGTTTCACAAAGTCATTGTGTGTTTTTTGCTGTGGTGGCCGTGTGGTGTTCATTGTGTAGTGTGTGGTGGTGGCCGTGTGGTGTTCATTGTGTAGTGTGTGGTGGTGGCCGTGTGGTGTTCATTGTGTAGTGTGTGGTGGTGGCCGTGTGGTGTTCATTGTGTAGTGTGTGGTGGTGGCCGTGTAGTGTTCATTGTGTAGTGTGTGGTGGTGGCCGTGTGGTGTTCATTGTGTAGTGTGTGGTGGTGGCCGTGTGGTGTTCATTGTGTAGTGTGTGGTGGTGGCCGTGTGGTGTTCATTGTGTAGTGTGTGGTGGTGGCCGTGTGGTGTTCATTGTGTAGTGTGTGGTGGTGGCCGTGTAATGTTCATTGTGTAGGGTGGTGGTGGCCGTGTAGTGTTCATTGTGTAGGGTGTGCTCTCTCTCTCTCGCCCCCTGTTAGTACACTGTCGGCCCCCCTCGCTCTCTCTCTCTCGCCCCCTGTTAGTACACTGTCGCCCCCCTCGCTTTCTCTCGCCCCCTGTTAGTACACTGTCGGTCCCCCTCGCTTTCTCTCGCCCCCTGTTAGTACACTGTCGGCCCCCCTCGCTCTCTCTCTCTCGCCCCCTGTTAGTACACTGTCGGCCCCCCCTCGCTCTCTCTCTCTCTCGCCCCCTGTTAGTACACTGTCGCCCCCCTCGCTGTCTCTCGCCCCCTGTTAGTACACTGTCGCCCCCCTCGTTCTCTCTCTCTCGCCCCCTGTTAGTACACTGTCGGCTCCCCTCGCTCCCTCTCTCGCCCCCTGTTAGTACACTGTCGGCCCCCCTCGCTCTCTCTCGCCCCCTGTTAGTACACTGTCGGCCCCCCTCGCTCTCTCTCTCTCTCTCGCCCCCTGTTAGTACACTGTCGGCCGCCCTCGCTCTCTCTCGCCCCCTGTTAGTACACTGTCGGCCCCCCTCGCTCTCTCGCCCCCTGTTGGTACACTGTCGGCCCCCCTCGCTCTCTCTCGCCCCCTGTTGGTACACTGTCGGCCCCCCTCGCTCTCTCTCTCTCGCCCCCTGTTAGTACACTGTCGCCCCCCTCGCTCTCTCTCGCCCCCTGTTAGTACACTGTCGGCCCCCCCTCGCTCTCTCTCTCTCTCGCCCCCTGTTAGTACACTGTCGGCTCCCCTCGCGCTCTCTCTCGCCCCCTGTTAGTACACTGTCGGCCCCCCTCGCTCTCTCTCTCTCGCCCCCTGTTAGTACACTGTCGGCCCCCCTCGCTCTCTCTCTCTCGCCCCCTGTTAGTACACTGTCGGCCCCCCTCGCTCTCTCTCTCTCGCCCCCTGTTAGTACACTGTCGGCCCCCCTCGCTCTCTCTCTCTCGCCCCCTGTTAGTACACTGTCGGCCCCCCTCGCTCTCTCTCTCTCGCCCCCTGTTAGTACACTGTCGGCCCCCCTCGCTCTCTCTCTCTCTCCCCCTGTTAGTACACTGTCGCCCCCCTCGCTCTCTCTCTCTCGCCCCCTGTTAGTACACTGTCGGCCCCCCTCGCTCTCTCTCTCTCGCCCCCTGTTAGTACACTGTCGGCCCCCCTCGCTCTCTCTCTCTCGCCCCCTGTTAGTACACTGTCGGCCCCCCTCGCTCTCTCTCTCTCGCCCCCTGTTAGTACACTGTCGGCCCCCTCGCTCTCTCTCTCCCCCTGTTAGTACACTGTCGGCCCCCCTCGCTCTCTCTCTCCCCCTGTTAGTACACTGTCGGCCCCCCTCGCGCTCTCTCTCTCGCCCCCTGTTAGTACACTGTCGGCTCCCCTCGCGCTCTCTCTCGCCCCCTGTTAGTACACTGTCTGCCCCCCTCGCTCTCTCTCTCTCGCCCCCTGTTAGTACACTGTCGGCCCCCCTCGCTCTCTCTCTCTCGCCCCCTGTTAGTACACTGTCGGCCCCCCCTCGCTCTCCCTCTCTCGCCCCCTGTTAGTACACTGTCGGCCCCCCTCGCTGTCTCTCTCTCGCCCCCTGTTAGTACACTGTCGGCCCCCCTCGCTCTCTCTCTCTCGCCCCCTGTTAGTACACTGTCGGCCCCCCTCGCTCTCTCTCTCTCGCCCCCTGTTAGTACACTGTCGCCCCCCTCGCTCTCTCTCTCTCGCCCCCTGTTAGTACACTGTCGGCCCCCCTCGCTCTCTCTCTCCCCCTGTTAGTACACTGTCGGCCCCCCTCGCTCTCTCTCTCTCGCCCCCTGTTAGTACACTGTCGGCCCCCCTCGCTCTCTCTCTCTCTCTCGCCCCCTGTTAGTACACTGTCGCCCCCCTCGCTCTCTCTCTCTCGCCCCCTGTTAGTACACTGTCGCCCCCCTCGCTCTCTCTCTCTCGCCCCCTGTTAGTACACTGTCGGCCCCCCTCGCTCTCTCTCTCCCCCTGTTAGTACACTGTCGGCCCCCCTCTCTCTCTCGCCCCCTGTTAGTACACTGTCGGCCCCCCTCGCTCTCTCTCTCTCGCCCCCTGTTAGTACACTGTCGCCCCCCTCGCTCTCTCTCTCTCTCCCCCTGTTAGTACACTGTCGCCCCCCTCGCTCTCTCTCTCTCGCCCCCTGTTAGTACACTGTCGGCCCCCCTCGCTCTCTCTCTCTCGCCCCCTGTTAGTACACTGTCAGCCCCCCTCGCTCTCTCTCTCGCCCCCTCTTAGTACACTGTCGCCTCCCTCGCTGTCTCTCGCCCCCTGTTAGTACACTGTCGGCCCCCCTCGCTCTCTCTCTCTCTCGCCCCCTGTTAGTACACTGTCGGCCCCCCTCGCTCTCTCTCTCTCGCCCCCTGTTAGTACACTGTCGGCCCCCCTCGCTCTCTCTCTCTCGCCCCCTGTTAGTACACTGTCGGCCCCCCTCGCCCTCTCTCTCTCGCTCCCTGTTAGTACACTGTCGGCCCCCCTCGCTCTCTCTCTCTCGCCCCCTGTTAGTACACTGTCGGCCCCCCTCTCCCCCTGTTAGTACACTGTCGGCCCCCCTCTCCCCCTGTTAGTACACTGTCGGCCCCCCTCGCTCTCTCTCTCTCGCCCCTTGTTAGTACACTGTCGGCCCCCCTCTCCCCCTGTTAGTACACTGTCGCCCCCCTTGCTCTCTCTCTCTCGCCCCCTGTTAGTACACTGTCGCCCCCCTTGCTCTCTCTCTCTCGCCCCCTGTTAGTACACTGTCGGCCCCCCTCGCTCTCTCTCTCTCGCCCCCTGTTAGTACACTGTCGGCCCCCCTCGCTCTCTCTCTCTCGCCCCCTGTTAGTACACTGTCGGCCCCCCTCGCTCTCTCTCTCTCGCCCCTTGTTAGTACACTGTCGGCCACCCTCTCCCCCTGTTAGTACACTGTCGCCCCCCTTACTCTCTCTCTCTCGCCCCCTGTTAGTACACTGTCGCCCCCCTCGCTCTCTCTCTCTCGCCCCCTGTTAGTACACTGTCGGCCCCCCTCGCTCTCTCTCTCTCGCCCCCTGTTAGTACACTGTCGGCCCCCCTCGCTGTCTCGGCTCTCGGCCTTCTGTTTAGATCTTAGCCCCATAACATGTTGTGAGAGGAGGAAGCCGCCCTTTGTGTCAGCGGCTGCCATTATCAGGCGGTGACTAACACTTCAAGCTACTGGACCCCTTAGGGCGGTTTAACCACAATGGGTCGTTAGAGTGGGTGATCACTGTGCGCAGGTGGTGATATGGTTAATAGGGAATACCCCCGAGAGGATTCCCGTGACATCACAATCCCTCAATGGGAAGAAATGTTTTTTTTTCAGCTGTCGTCTTAAAGGGACCACTAACACCACTGCCATTTATTGGGTTGTCCTGGAGCCCAGTGCACCTTCTCTCCTGGGCATAGCACCCCCCTCTTCTCTCCTGGGCATAGTGCCCCCTCCCTCTTCTCTCCTGGGCATAGTGCCCCCTCCCTCTTCTCTCCTGGGCATAGTGCCCCCTCCCTCTTCTCTCCTGGGCATAGTGCCCCCTCCCTCTTCTCTCCTGGGCATAGTGCCCCCTCCCTCTTCTCTCCTGGGCATAGTGCCCCCTCCCTCTTCTCTCCTGGGCATAGTGCCCCCTCCCTCTTCTCTCCTGGGCATAGTGCCCCCTCCCTCTTCTCTCCTGGGCATAGTGCCCCCTCCCTCTTCTCTCCTGGGCATAGTGCCCCCTCCCTCTTCTCTCCTGGGCATAGTGCCCCCTCCCTCTTCTCTCCTGGGCATAGTGCCCCCTCCCTCTTCTCTCCTGGGCATAGTGCCCCCTCCCTCTTCTCTCCTGGGCATAGTGCCCCCTCCCTCTTCTCTCCTGGGCATAGTGCCCCCTCCCTCTTCTCTCCTGGGCATAGTGCCCCCTCCCTCTTCTCTCCTGGGCATAGTGCCCCCTCCCTCTTCTCTCCTGGGCATAGTGCCCCCTCCCTCTTCTCTCCTGGGCATAGTGCCCCCTCCCTCTTCTCTCCTGGGCATAGCGCCCCCCTCTTCTCTCCTGGGCATAGTGCCCCCTCCCTCTTCTCTCCTGGGCATAGTGCCCCCCCCCCCTCTTCTCTCCTGGGCATAGTGCCCCCCTCTTCTCTCCTGGGCATAGCACTAGGATCCTGTATACTGAGGACATTATATGGATCTAGGGCATTGACGTTCAGGATTTCGCCCGTCACTTGTTGCCTCCAGACCCTGCGTCCTCCTTATCTTCCCACTAATAAATAAAATGTCAGCCGTCTTCATGCTCCCATTATTCTGGGCCTGGGTGGGTCTGTGGCGCTCCGGGCAAAGCTGCGGCTCATAGCTCAGGACACCATGTCCTTCACCATACAAGGGGCCCATTCATCCAGAAGGCCTCAAGTGTGACGGGCGCAAAGCTGTCATATCCTGGGTATCAAAAGGGTTAACTGTGTGATGTCTCACATTGAAGTACAAGTAAGGGATCTGCTCTCTGATCTCTGCAATGGTACATGAGATCCCATATATTGATCCTTACTCCATATTGGTAGATGGGATGCCTGAGGCTAGCTTTTTGAGCGGCTCTTAGGTTGGACAGTGGGATGTAGAAATTCATAGGGTTATTAAGTTGGGGGGTGGGGTGTAGATATTCGGAGGGTTGTTAGGTTGGGAGGTGGGGTGAAGTATTCAGAGGGTTGGGGGTGGGGTGTAGGTATTTGGAGGGTTAGGTTGGGGGATGGGGTGTAGGTATTCAGAGGGTTATTAGGTTGGGGGATGGGGTATAGGTATTTGGAGGGTTGTTGGGTTGGGAGGTGGGGTGTAGGTATTCGGAGGGTAGGGAGGTGGGGTGTAGGTATTTGGAGGGTTGTTAGGTTTGGGGGTGGGGTGTAGGTATCGGGAGGGTTGTTCATTTGGGGGGTGTAGTTAGTTGGGGGGGTGTAGGTATTTGGAGGGTTGTTGAGATAAGGGTATTCGGGGGTTAATAGGTTTGGAGGGTGGGGGTGTAGCTATTTGAATGGTTGTTAAGTTGGTGGGTGGAATGTAGATATTCAGAGGGTTGCTAGGTTTGGGGGTGGGGTGTAGGTATCGGGCAGGTTGTTCAATTGGCAGGGCTGTTAGGTTGAGGGGTGGGGGTGTAGGTATTTGGAAGGTTGTTAGGTTGGGGAGTGGAGTGTAGTTATTGGGAGGGTTGTTAGATTGGCGGGTGGGTGTAGGTATTCAGAGGGTTCTTTGGTTAGGGGGTGGGATGTAGATATTCGAATGGTTGTTCAGTTGGTCGGTGGGGTGTAGATATTCGGAGAGTTGTTTGGTAAGGGAAGGGGAGGGGGGGAGGGTTTAGGCATTTGGAGGGTTGTTAGGTTGGGGGATGGGATGTAGATATTCAGAAGGTTGTTAGGTTGGGGGTTGGAGTGTAGTTAGAGGGTTGTTAGGTTTGGAGGATGAGGTGTAGATATCGGGGGAGTTGTTAGGTTGGGGGGTGTAGGTATTCAGTGGGTGTTTAGGTTGGGCGGGGGGTGTAGTTATTCGGGGGGTCATTAGGCTGTGGTGGTGAAGTGTAGGTATCGGGAGGGTTGTTAGGTTGGGGGGGTAGGTGTTCAGTGGGTTAGGCTGTAGGGGTGTGGTGTAGGTATCGGGTTGTTAGGCTGAGGGGTGGGACGTAGATATTGGGAGGGTTGTTAGGTTTGGCGGGTGGGGTCTAGGCATCAGGGGGGTAAGGTTTGGGGTGGGGTGTAGGTATCGGGAGGGTTGTTTGGTTGGGGGGTGGGGTGTAGGTATCAGGAGGGTTGTTTGGTTGGGGGTGGGGTGTAGGTATTCGGAGGGTTGTTAGTTTGGGAGGTGGGGTGTAGGTATTCGGAAGGTTGTTAGGTTTGGGGGGTGGGGTGTAGGTATTCGGAGGGTTGATAAGGTGGGTTGTAGGTATTTGCAGGGTGCGGTCAGATGTTGGCTGTAAAATTTAGTATTTCTAAAGCCACTCATCCAGTCATTGCGGGAGTGGGGTTAGAAGGTTCACCCCTTAAGTAATTTATTGGTTCATGGTCCTCTTGGCTCGGGTTGTGCTCTGTGAGTCAGTGCTGACAGTAGTGACTGCATACACCTAGAAGACAAGGTCCATCTTGATTGTGTGTATGGGTCCTGCCCACTATCACCCCCCCAGCTGCCACCTGCTGACCACTAATCTGCTCATTACCAACCTGTCTGACCGGTCTCCATTTTCCTCTCATGTTCTCCGGGGCCATGGTGGAGTTTCTATTGTTGGTCTAATATAGACGTCTGTGAGGTCCTGTAGGTCTGGGAGGAGGGTCTCTCTGTAGGTCCATAATGTCTCTGTGCAGGTACGGGAGGCGGGTCTCTGTGCAGGTCCAGGAGGCGGATGTCTGTGCGGGTCCGGGAGGCGGGTGTCTGTGCGGGTCCGGGAGGCGGGTGTCTGTGCGGGTCCGGGAGGCGGGTGTCTGTGCGGGTCCGGGAGGCGGGTGTCTGTGCGGGTCCGGGAGGCGGGTGTCTGTGCGGGTCCGGGAGGCGGGTGTCTGTGCGGGTCCGGGAGGCGGGTGTCTGTGCGGGTCCGGGAGGCGGGTGTCTGTGCGGGTCCGGGAGGCGGGTGTCTGTGCGGGTCCGGGAGGCGGGTGTCTGTGCGGGTCCGGGAGGCGGGTGTCTGTGCGGGTCCGGGAGGCGGGTGTCTGTGCGGGTCCGGGAGGCGGGTGTCTGTGCGGGTCCGGGAGGCGGGTGTCTGTGCGGGTCCGGGAGGCGGGTGTCTGTGCGGGTCCGGGGGGCGGGTGTCTGTGCGGGTCCGGGGGGCGGGTGTCTGTGCAGGTCCGGGAGGAGGGTAATGCTTCTCTCTGATGCCTCTGTAACTCCTGCCTTCTCTTCTTCTCTTCTTCCTGTCCTGTGGTCTGCGCCTCCTCCTCCTCTATCCTCTCCCGCCTCCTCCAGCACTGGAGAGCTGAGGTAGGTTGCTCCCATCCTCCGGCTGCCGCCACGGCAGGACTCTGTTGCATGGCTTCTATCATATTAACCACCATCCTGGTTACTGCTGCTCATCCGGCGGAGTTGGGGTAACACTTGCCCCCATGGAGCCATGTTGGATGACCTGGACCCTCCTGGAATGATCGTCCCACCTCCTCATAGTGTGGCATGTGCCGTGTTGTCTGTCATGTGTGGTGTAGTCTCATGCCGCCATTGTGTGCTCTCTGCCCTCCCTCGCAGCTGGAGGGCACAATGGCGCTGTCACCAGCCATATTGTATAGCTGCATAGTCCTGTCTGTTTACTAAGAAGGTGTCTGCTGTAACCCTATCCACACCGCCCTGGGCCCGACCAGACTTCTCCCCTGCTGTTGGAGTACTATAACTCCCACCATACATATTAGGCCAGTGTTCTGCAGCCTGTGGCATCTGAAAGCTCCCAGGGCGTGCTGGGAGTAGTATTGTAGAGTTGGAGTTGCTGTCAGTGGGCGGTGTGCCCCGCAGATGAAGCTATTGCCCCGGTGCCCGCCGTGCCAGCACTCTTAGCTGCCATCTTTATAACTGCGGCTTCTGAAGATGTCTGGCTCTGGGCACTGTACCCCGTGGGCTCAGGGAGCGGCCTCAGCACCATCTTACTCGGGTGACACTGAAGGATTGTGCTGGGCGAGGTGACGGCACATTCCAGATGAAAGGTTACATGGCCGGTGCCAGCTTCCCGCCCTGCCGGCTGCCAGCCATCACCGCTCCACCGCAGGCTGCTCCTGTGCTGCTGTGCAGCATTAACCCATTGTGTTTCCTCTCTCCAGGCTCAGCGTCACGTCAATGACTTGTATGAAGACCTCCGGGATGGACACAACCTCATCTCCCTCCTGGAAGTTCTGTCGGGGGAGACCCTGGTGAGTGGCCCCCCGGACCCCTGCGGCTTCACTGTGGCCTGCAGCTTCTGCTCTCCCGGGGATCTCCCGGACCCCCTGCATCTCTCACTACTAATGTCTCCCCTTAATCCTCCATTCTCTGCTCTCTATAGGTGGGATCATACCATAGCTCAGGAGCCCACCATGTAGGAACAGTGCCCCCCAAGCTGGGAGGTGGGTGGTATCTGGTCTGTGGAACCATCCCAGTAACCCCAGTACAGAATCCACTGGTCAGGACCTCCTAGAGCAGGGATGGGGAACCTTCAGCAGCGAAGCTCCAGCTCTCCAGGCATGATGGGAGTCAGGGGCGGATTAACTTTACCATAGGCCCCGGGCTGTTCACCAAGCCTGGGCCCCCCCCACCCCACTGTAACTTTGGAAGCACTAGCCTGGCGTTCATAGTACAGGATAGATACTGTCATGATGTCCTGATTTGTGCAAAATTGCCATTAAAAAACAGTGATTTTTTTGCAAATCATGGCAGAAGTGTAGCCAGGAGCAAGTCTTTTTGGGTAGTCATGGGCCCCCCAGGAGCTCAGGGCCCCGGGCTGCCGCCCAAAACGCCCCTATTATAGTCCACTACTGATGGGAGTTGTAGTTTTGCAACAGCTGGAGGGCCAAAGGTTGGCTGCCATCTTTATACTGCGGCACCTGAAGTTGTTGGGCCCTGTATACTGGAATATTTTCCCGTCCGGCTCAGGGTGCGGCCCCACGGCCTCAGCACCATCTTTATGGGGTGACACTGAAGGATTGTGCTGGGCGAGGTGATGGCACTTTCCAGATGAAAGGTTCCCCATCTCTGTTCTAGAGTCTTAAAGGGCCGGTGTCCAGTGTGAGATTCTGCAGAGAAATATTCAGACCCATGAGTAAGTTTGAGCTTTTCATTAAAGGCTGAAACCCCCCGGGATGGACGGGATGAGGACCCCCGGGGGGTACAGGGCCCCCTCCCCCACCATCATGTCCTGTCTTAACCTATTAACACTTCTGCTCGGATAAAACCTTCGCCTTTCTCTCTCTCTCCCCTTTATTTTCTGCCCTTTGCCGGACTCTGCCCTGACCTTTGCCCTCTGCCCTTTGCCCCCTTCTTGCACTGCTGTTGCTGGGTAGCCGAGGGAACGGGACGTTATCAGGAACTTGCGGCTGGTGAGTGCCGGAGGGCGCCATGTTTGCACCTAGCATGATGATAAAGTGGCATGCTGGTCTACCATTGGCTGAGTGATGTCATCCGTGCCCCCCAATTATATCACACCTGGCATACCCCCCCAACCCCCCACAGTATATAAAACCTGGTAGAGCCCACCCCTATAGCATATCACACCTGGTATAGCACACCCCCCTATAGTATATCACACCTGGTATAGCATCCCCCCCCCCCTATAGTATATCACACCTGGTATAGCCCCGCCTATAGTATATCACACCTGGTATAGCACCCCCCCCCGCCTATAGTATATCACACCTGGTATAGCACCCCCCCCCTATAGTATATCACACCTGGTATAGCCCCGCCTATATTATATCACACCTGGTATAGCCCCGCCTATAGTATATCACACCTGGTATAGCCCCGCCTATAGTATATCACACCTGGTATAGCCCCCCCAATAGTATATTACACCAGGTATAGCCCCCCCCCCCATAGTATATCACACCAGGTATAGCCCCCCCCCCCCATAGTATATCACACCTGGTATAGCCCCCCCCCATAGTACATCACACCAGGTATAGCCCCCCCCCCCCATAGTATATCACACCAGGTCTAGCCCCCCTATAGTACATCACACCAGGTATAGCCCCCCTCCTATAGTATATCACACCTGGTATATACTATAGGCGGGGCTATACCAGGTGTGATATACTATAGGAGGGGGGCTATACCTGGTGTGATGTACTATAGGGGGGCTAGACCTGGTGTGATATACTATGGGGGGGGGGGGCTATACCTGGTGTGATGTACTATGGGGGGGGGCTATACCAGGTGTGATATACTATGGGGGGGGGGGGGCTATACCTGGTGTGATATACTATGGGGGGGGGGCTATACCTGGTGTAATATACTATTGGGGGGGCTATACCAGGTGTGATATACTATAGGCGGGGCTATACCAGGTGTGATATACTATAGGCGGGGCTATACCAGGTGTGATATAATATAGGCGGGGCTATACCAGGTGTGATATACTATAGGGGGGGGGGTGCTATGCCAGGTGTGATATACTATAGGGGGGGGGCTATACCAGGTGTGATATAATATAGGCGGGGCTATACCAGGTGTGATATACTATAGGGGGGGGGGCTATACCAGGTGTTATATACTATAGGCGGGGCTATAACACCTGGTATAGCCCCCCCCCTATAGTATATCACACCTGGTATAGCCCCGCCTATAGTATATAACACCTGGTATAGCCCCGCCTATAGTATATCACACCTGGCATAGCACCCCCCCCCTATAGTATATCACACCTGGTATAGCCCCCCTATAGTATATCACACCTGGAATAGTCGTCGTCCCCCATACTGTATCACCCCTAGTATAGCCCCCCCAATAGTATATTACACCTGGTATAGCCCCCCCAATAGTATATTACACCAGGTATAGCCCCCCCTTTAGTATATAACACCAGGTATAGCACCCCCCCTATAGTATATCACACCTAGTATAGCCCCCCCTATAGTATAGCCCCGCCTATAGTATATCACACCTGGTATAGCACCCCCCTATAGTATATCACACCTGGTATAGCCCCCGTATAGCATATCACACCTGGTATGGCCCCCCCCCTATAGTATATCACACCTGGAATAGTCGTCTCCCCCCCCCCCCATACTGTATCACCCCTAGTATAGCCCCCCCCAATAGTATATTACACCAGGTATAGCCCCCCCTTTAGTATATAACACCAGGTATAGCACCCCCCCTATAGTATATCACACCTAGTATAGCCCCCCCTATAGTATAGCCCCGCCTATAGTATATCACACCTGGTATAGCACCCCCCCTATAGTATATCACACCTGGTATAGCCCCCCTATAGTAATCACACCTGGAATAGTCGTCGTCGTCCCACCCAATAGTATATTTCACCAGGTATAGCCCCCCATTAGTATATCACACCAGGTATAGCCCCCCCATTAGTATATCACACCAGGTATAGCCCCCCCCTATAGTATATCACACCTGGTATAGCCCCCCCATAGTATATCACACCAGGTATAGCCCCCCCCCTATAGTATATCACACCAGGTATAGCCCCGCCTATAGTATAGCCCCGCCTATAGTATATCACACCTGGTTTACCCCCCCCCCCCCCCCCCCTATAGTATATCACCCCTGGTATTGCCCCGCCTATAGTATATCACCCCTGGTATAGCCCCCCCAATAGTATATCACACCTGGTATAGCCCCCCCAATAGTATATTACACCAGGTATAGCCCCCCCCCCTATAGTACATCACACCAGGTATAGCCCCCTTCCTATAGTATATCACACCTGGTATAGCCCCCCTCCTATAGTATATCACACCTGGTATAGCCCCCCCCCCCCCCTATAGTATATCACACCAGGTATAGCCCCCCCTATAGTATATCACACCTGGTATAGCCCCCCCTATAGTATATCACACCTGGTATAGCCCCCCCTATAGTATATCACACCAGGTATAGCCCCCCCTATAGTATATCACACCTGGTATAGCCCCCCCTATAGTATATCACACCTGGTATAGCCCCGCCTATAGTATATCACACCTGGTATAGCCCCCCCTATAGTATATCACACCAGGTATAGCCCCCCCTATAGTATATCACACCTGGTATAGCCCCCCCTATAGTATATCACACCTGGTATAGCCCCCCCTATAGTATATCACACCTGGTATAGCCCCCCCTATAGTATATCACACCTGGTATAGCCCCCCCTATAGTATATCACACCTGGTATAGCCCCCCTATAGTATTTCACACCAGGTATAGCCCCCCCTATAGTATATCACACCTGGTATAGCCCCGCCTATAGTATATCACACCTGGTATAGCCCCGCCTATAGTATATCACACCTGGTATAGCCCCGCCTATAGTATATCACACCTGGTATAGCCCCGCCTATAGTATATCACACCTGGTATAGCACCCCTACCATCCATAGTATATCATCTGCCCCAACACGGTGTACATACCATAACACAGTGGTGCCTTGGATTAGGAGTATAATTCGTTCCGGGACGGCGCTTGTAATCCAAATCCACTCTTATACCAAAGCAAATTTTCCCATAAGAAATCACTGATCTGCAGACAATTGGTTCCACACCCCAAATATACTGATTATTATTCTGAATAACATGTAGAAGAGATCAAACAATGAGAAGCAGCTGGATATGTGATATATAAGTTACTGTACAGTATAGCAGCATGTGGTGTATAATGTATAGTAACTGTATAACCCTGATAACACAGCAGCAGCTGGATATGTGATATATAAGTTACTGTACAGTATAGCAGCATGTGGTATATAATGTATAGTAACTGTATAACCCTGATAACACAGCAGCTGGATATGTGATATATAAGTTACTGTACAGTATAGCAGCATGTGGTGTATAATGTATAGTAACTGTATAACCCTGATAACACAGCAGCTGGATATGTGATATATAAGTTACTGTACAGTATAGCAGCATGTGGTATATAATGTATAGTAACTGTATAACCCTGATAACACAGCAGCTGGATATGTGATATATAAGTTACTGTACAGTATAGCAGCATGTGGTGTATAATGTATAGTAACTGTATAACCCTGATAACACTGCAGCAGCTGGATATGTGATATATAAGTTACTGTACAGTATAGCAGCATGTGGTATATAATGTATAGTAACTGTATAACCCTGATAACACTGCAGCTGGATATGTGATATATAAGTTACTGTACAGTATAGCAATCAGCATGTGGTATATAATGTACAGTAACTGTATAACCCTGATAACACAGCAGCTGGATATGTGATATATAAGTTACTGTACAGTATAGCAGCATGTGGTATATAATGTATAGTAACTGTATAACCCTGATAACACAGCAGCTGGATATGTCATATATGTTACTGTACAGTATAGCAGCATGTGGTATATAATGTATAGTAACTGTATAACCCTGATAACACTGCAGCAGCTGGATATGTGATATATAAGTTACTGTACAGTATAGCAATCAGCATGTGGTATATAATGTATAGTAACTGTATAACCCTGATAACACAGCAGCAGCTGGATAGGTGATATATAAGTTACTGTACAGTATAGCAATCAGCATGTGGTGTATAATGTATAGTAACTATAACCCTGATAACACAGCAGCTGGATATGTGATATATGTTACTGTACAGTATAGCAGCATGTGGTGTATAATGTATAGTAACTGTATAACCCTGATAACCCTGCAGCTGGATATGTGATATATAAGTTACTGTACAGTATAGCAGCATGTGGTATATAATGTATAGTAACTGTATAACCCTGATAACACAGCAGCTGGATATGTGATATATAAGTTACTGTACAGTAAAGCAGCATGTGGTATATAATGTATAGTAACTGTATAACCCTGATAACACAGCAGCTGGATATGTGATATATAAGTTACTGTACAGTATAGCAGCATGTGGTATCTAATGTATAGTAACTGTATAACCCTGATAACACAGCAGCTGGATATGTGATATATAAGTTACTGTACAGTATAGCAGCTTGGGGTATATAATGTATAGTAACTGTATAACCCTGATAACACAGCAGCAGCTGGATATGTGATATATAAGTTACTGTACAGTATAGCAGCATGTGGTGTATAATGTATAGTAACTGTATAACCCTGATAACACAGCAGCTGGATATGTGATATATAAGTTACTCTACAGTATAGCAGCATGTGGTATATAATGTATAGTAACTATATAACCCTGATAACACAGCAGCAGCTTGTAGATGCAGGATGGAACTGCAGATCCTCATAATGCAGTAGCGTAGTACAACAGGCTAGAATAGACAAGCAGGGCTGCTGTCAGAAGTCTGTGTGGTCACATGACAGCAATGGGGGGGTTGTGTGTTCAGCATGGACCACTCAGGAAGTGGGAATCACAGAGCTGTTCAGGAGGACAGTGACAGAGACTTTTCTATACAGCAGTGTGTATAGCTGAGTGTAAGTGCAGGCACATTATAGCAGCAGTGTGTATAGCTGAATGTGAGTGCAAGCACATTATAGCAGCACTGTGTATAGCTGAGTGTGATTGCAGGCACATTATAGCAGGAATGGAGAGGATGGGAAACAAGGGCGGACAGAGACTGCAGGGAGCATGAAGGAATGAGCAGGACAGATGTGGGCACATACATGCAGCGCTCTCTGTCCGGGGAGAGAGGGGTTACAGCTATGGAGAGATTACCTCCACAGTCCTGTCCTCTGATGTAAGCCCCAGCCTGAAGTGGATCTGCTATGATTTGGAAGGTGATGGAGACTTCCTGGGTCAGAGTACAGGGCTGTAGACCCCGCTATGCAGACCATGCCCCTCCCCTCCCCCTCCTCCCACCCAGTACAGGGAGCTCTTACACCAAAGCAATGCTCTTACACCGAGGTACCACTGTATAGTACCCCCTTGGTCACATGGTCAGTGATGACACACTAGAATCAGCCAATCAGATTGATGTTAAAACCAGCGCTAACTTGTGATTGGAGAGTCTTGTTATGGGATGGTTGTTGATTGGCTGGTGATGCATGGCCCTACCCCCTGCCCGTTATCACAAGTGATCAGGTGACACAGCAGATATGACCACCGCACAGTGTCACTGATCCATAGGACGCCAGCAGGAGAGCCGCCATATTGGATGAGGAAGGGACGGCTGTTGTTCAGTGGCCGATCACAGCAGAGGTGACGTGTGACAATGTGCCGAGGGCTTAATGTGAATCCCCATTTCCTCCCACCGGCCGTCTCTGATGGTCTTTCTTCACAGGAAGCGCTCTGACCGGGCCGACGTCCATGGGATTTCCTCAATGTCCCTTTATGGCCGAGCCCAGCGTTCCGGGAATATTTCTGTGCGAAGAATGTAACTGTGTGTGTGTGTGTGTGTGTGTGTCTGTGTGTGTGTGTGTGCGCGCACCAGGATTGGTATATGTCACTGTGTGTGTGTGTGCGTGTGTGTGTGTGATATGTCACTGTGTGTGTGTGTGCGTGTGTGTGTGTGATATGTCACTGTGCGTGTGTGTGTGTGATATGTCACTGTGTGTGTGTGTGTGTGTGTGATATGTCACTGTGCGTGTGTGTGTGTGATATGTCACTGTGCGTGTGTGTGTGTGATATGTCACTGTGTGTGTGTGTGTGTGTGTGTGTGTGTGTGCGCGCACCAGGATTGGTATATGTCACTGTGTGTGTGTGTGCGTGTGTGTGTGTGATATGTCACTGTGTGTGTGTGTGTGTGTGTGTGTGTGCGCACACCAGGATTGGTATATGTCACTGTGTGTGCGCGTGTGTGTGTGATATGTCACTGTGTGTGTGTGTGTGTGTGCGCGCGCACCAGGATTGGGATGTCACTGTGTGTGTGTGTGTGTGTGTGTGTTTGCACCAGGATTGGGATGTCACTGTGTGTGTTTGCACCAGGATTGGGATGTCACTGTGTGTGTTTGCACCAGGATTGGGATACGTCACTGCGCCCGTGTCATGATGGCAGCTCATACTAATCCTGTAGCATTTCCCAATGGATTATCTGCGTCCGGTGTGGCTGTGGGGGGTGCTGTCCGGTGCTGCAGGCATGACTCCACCACGTCTGTGTGTGTGTGTGGTCACGTGTGCCTTGTGCCATCTGCAATCTTGTAACCCGCTTTTTCTCACATTGCAGCCCCGGGAGAAGGGTCGCATGCGCTTCCACAAGCTGCAGAATGTGCAGATTGCTCTGGATTTCCTGAAGCTGCGACAGGTAAGGGTCCACCCCCACACCTGCTGCTTCCCCCCACCACCTGCTTCCTCCAGCCCTGCCGCCCGCTCAGTTCTGCTATGTTGCCCTTACAGGTGAAGTTGGTGAACATCCGCAATGACGACATTGCAGACGGGAACCCCAAGCTGACGCTCGGCCTGATCTGGACCATCATCCTTCACTTCCAGGTGAGTGTGAGCGGCTGTGTGCAGAGGGTGCGGTCACTCACCCCCTCCTCCTCCCCGTGCCAGGCTGGGGGGCACCTTCATGGAAGGGTCCTTGATAATGGTGCCACCTGCAGGCAAAACTGGGCCTTGACGGATGTGATAAGAGGAGTGACATGCAGCCCCTGCCGGCTGGGATCTGTAGTCCCCGCAGAGCCGCACTGAGATTGCCAAGTCCCACACCACTGTGATGTGTGCGGACGCCTCCTGTACAGCCCGTCCGCCTGTCACTCTGACACCCCCCCTAATCCCCCCCCACACACACCGGCCGCCTGTCACTCTGATGCCCCCCAAATCCCCCCCCAACCCCCCCACCCCGACCTGTCACTCTGATCACCCCACCCCCCCCGGCGGCCTGTCAATCTAAGAGACAAAGACACTGATGATAATGGTAATAAGCCATCACCTCTCCCTGCACTGATGATGAGGGTAGTAGTCCTCACCTCTCCCTGTACTGATGATGAGGGTAGTAGTTTTCACCTCTCCCTGCACTACTGATGATGAGGGTAGTAGTCCTCACCTCTCCCTGCACTACTGATGATGATGAGGGTAATAGTCCTCACCTCTCCCTGTACTGATGATGAGGTTAGTAGTTCTCACCTCTCGCTGCACTACTGATGATCATAAGGGTAGTAGTCCTCACCTCTCCCTGTACTGATGATGAGGGTAGTGGTCCTCACATCTCCCTGCACTGATGATAATGAGGGTAGTAGTCCTCACCTCTCCCGGTATTGATGAGGGTACTAGTCCTCACCTCTCCCTACACTAATGATGATGAGGGTAGTAGTCCTCACCTCTCCCTATACTGATAAGGGTACTAGTCCTCACCTCTCCCTACACTGATGATGATGATGATGGTAGTAGTCCTCACCTCTCCCTACACTGATGATGATGAGGGTAGTAGTCCTCACCTCTCCCTGCACTGATGATAAGGGTACTAGTCCTCACCTCTCCCTACACTGATGATGATGAGGGTAGTAGTCCTCACCTCTCCCTGCACTGATGATGATGAGGGTAGTAGTCCTCACCTCTCCCTGCACTGATGATGATGAGGGTAGTAGTCCTCACCTCTCCCTGCACTGATGATGATGAGGGTAGTAGTCCTCACCTCTCCCTGCACTGATGATGATGAGGGTAGTAGTCCTCACCTCTCCCTGCACTGATGATGATGAGGGTAGTAGTCCTCACCTCTCCCTGCACTGATGATGATGAGGGTAGTAGTCCTCACCTCTCCCTGCACTGATGATGATGAGGGTAGTAGTCCTCACCTCTCCCTGCACTGATGATGATGAGGGTAGTAGTCCTCACCTCTCCCTATACTGATAAGGGTACTAGTCCTCACCTCTCCCTACACTGATGATGATGATGATGATGATGAGGGTAGTAGTCCTCACCTCTCCCTGCACTGATGATGATGATGAGGGTAGTAGTCCTCACCTCTCTCTGTCTCTGCAGATTTCGGACATCCAGGTGAGCGGTCAGTCGGAGGACATGACGGCTAAGGAGAAGCTGCTGCTGTGGTCTCAGCGGATGACTGAGGGCTACCAGGGGCTGCGCTGCGATAACTTCACTGCCAGCTGGAGGGACGGACGCCTCTTCAACGCCATCATCCACCGTCACAAGTAAGGCAGGGTCCAGGCGGGTTGGGCTCCTGGGCTCCTTCCCTGTCATTGGTTGTCTCTCCATGGAGAGGAATCCGGCCCCTCGGGCCGACGCACAACAAATTCTTCTGATTTTATTTGGAAGGCGTGTTGAAATTCGAAACGTCGGCATCTCACCACCGCAGACATACAATGCATCTCATACAATGCATCTCATCCATGCTGGTGTGTAGAGCACAGTGTTCTGCAGAGCATCTCATCCATGTTGGTGTATAGAGCACAGTGTTCTGCAGAGCATCTGTCTGATGGGATTAATGTATATCATCACGTCTCTTTACATGCCTAGTACAGTCTCGCTGCAGAGCGTCTCGCCTGGCTGGCGTGTCACATTCTGGGGATTATTACGCTCCTGCTGTAACAAGATTTCATCTATCAGCCAAGAACAATGGCGGCTGCTGAACAATGAGGGTAATGAGGGCAGGTCTGAGCCTGCGGGGTGTGAGGGCGACGCTGAGCCCGGAACACGCACCACCGGGGGGCAGGAACCGGGCCCCCACTCTGCTTACAGCACCACAAAGCTGAGGGTTTGTTACAGGGTATCAGCCTGGGGTCCACGCTGTACGGAACACAGTGGACTGTCTGCACTGATACACTGTAACATCCCCTCAGCACATAGAGGACTGTCTGCACTGATACACTGTAACACCCCCTCAGCACATAGAGGACTGTCTGCACTGATACACTGTAACATCCCCTCAGCACATAGAGGAGAGGACTGTCTGCACTGATACACTGTAACATCCCCTCAGCACATAGAGGACTGTCTGCACTGATACACTGTAACACCCCCTCAGCACATAGAGGACTGTCTGCACTGACACACTGTAACATCCCCTCAGCACATAGAGGAGAGGACTGTCTGCACTGACACACTGTAACATCCCCTCAGCACATAGAGGACTGTCTGCACTGATACACTGTAACATCCCCTCAGCACATAGAGGACTGTCTGCACTGATACACTGTAACATCCCCTCAGCACATAGGACTGTCTGCACTGATACACTGTAACATCCCCTCAGCACATAGAGGAGAGCACTGTCTGCACTGATACACTGTAACATCCCCTCAGCACATAGAGGAGAGGACTGTCTGCACTGATACACTGTAACATCCCCTCAGCACATAGAGGAGAGGACTGTCTGCACTGATACACTGTAACATCCCCTCAGCACATAGAGGACTGTCTGCACTGATACACTGTAAC
Organism: Dendropsophus ebraccatus; assembly: GCF_027789765.1. Classification (NCBI taxonomy): domain Eukaryota; kingdom Metazoa; phylum Chordata; class Amphibia; order Anura; family Hylidae; genus Dendropsophus; species Dendropsophus ebraccatus. The sequence continues at coordinate 3,356,566 of NC_091455.1, forward strand.
ATCCCCTCAGCACATAGAGGACTGTCTGCACTGATACACTGTAACATCCCCTCAGCACATAGAGGAGAGGACTGTCTGCACTGATACACTGTAACATCCCCTCAGCACATAGAGGACTGTCTGCACTGATACACTGTAACATCCCCTCAGCACATAGAGGACTGTCTGCACTGATACACTGTAACATCCCCTCAGCACATAGAGGACTGTCTGCACTGATACACTGTAACATCCCCTCAGCACATAGAGGAGAGGACTGTCTGCACTGATACACTGTAACATCCCCTCAGCACATAGAGGAGAGGACTGTCTGCACTGATACACTGTAACATCCCCTCAGCACATAGAGGACTGTCTGCACTGATACACTGTAACATCCCCTCAGCACATAGAGGACTGTCTGCACTGATACACTGTAACATCCCCTCAGCACATAGAGGACTGTCTGCACTGATACACTGTAACATCCCCTCAGCACATAGAGGAGAGGACTGTCTGCACTGATACACTGTAACATCCCCTCAGCACATAGAGGAGAGGACTGTCTGCACTGATACACTGTAACATCCCCTCAGCACATAGAGGACTGTCTGCACTGATACACTGTAACATCCCCTCAGCACATAGAGGACTGTCTGCACTGATACACTGTAACATCCCCTCAGCACATAGAGGACTGTCTGCACTGATACACTGTAACATCCCCTCAGCACATAGAGGAGAGGACTGTCTGCACTGACACACTGTAACATCCCCTCAGCACATAGAGGAGAGGACTGTCTGCACTGATACACTGTAACATCCCCTCAGCACATAGAGGACTGTCTGCACTGATACACTGTAACATCCCCTCAGCACATAGAGGACTGTCTGCACTGATACACTGTGCAGACAGAGCGTTCCTCCCCGCTTGGATGCTGGGGTTGCCGCAGAGCGTTCCTCCCCGCTGGGCTGCTGCAGAGCGTTCCTCCCCGCTGGGATGCTGGGGCTGCTGCAGAACGTTCCTCCCCGCTGGGATGCTGGGGCTGCTGCAGAGCGTTCCTCCCCGCTGGGATGCTGGGGCTGCTGCAGAGCGTTCCTCCCAGTTGGGATGCTGGGGCTGCTGCAGAGCGTTCCTCCCCGCTGGGATGCTGGGACTGCCGCAGAGCGTTCCTCCCCGCTGGCATGCTGGGGCTGCTGCAGAGCGTTCCTCCCCGCTGGGATGCTGGGAGTGCCGCAGAGCGTTCTTCCCCGCTGGGCTGCTGGGGCTGCTGCAGAGCGTTCCTCCCCGCTGGGATGCTGGGGCTGCTGCAGAGCGTTCCTCCCCGCTGGGATGCTGGGGCTGCTGCAGAGCGTTCCTCCCCGCTGGGATGCTGGGGCTGCTGCAGAGCGTTCCTCCCAGTTGGGATGCTGGGGCTGCTGCAGAGTGTTCCTCCCCGTTGGGATGCTGGGGCTGCTGCAGAGCGTTCCTCCCCGCTGGGATGCTGGGGCTGCCGCAGAGCGTTCCTCCCCGCTGGGATGCTGGGACTGCCGCAGAGCGTTCCTCCCCGCTGGGATGCTGGGGCTGCTGCAGAGCGTTCCTCCTCGCTGGGATGCTAGGACTGCCCCAGAGCGTTCCTCCCCGCTGGGATGCTGGGACTGCTGCAGAGCGTTCCTCCCCGCTGGGATGCTGGGACTGCTGCAGAGCGTTCCTCCCCGCTGGGATGCTGGGACTGCTGCAGAGCGTTCCTCCCCGCTGGGATGCTGGGACTGCTGCAGAGCGTTCCTCCCCGCTGGGATGCTGGGACTGCTGCAGAGCGTTCCTCCCCGCTGGGATGCTGGGACTGCCGCAGAGCGTTCCTCCCCGCTGGGATGCTGGGACTGCCGCAGAGCGTTCCTCCCCGCTGGGATGCTGGGGCTGCCGCAGAGCGTTCCTCCCCGCTGGCATGCTGGGGCTGCCGCAGAGCGTTCCTCCCCGCTGGGATGCTGGGAGTGCCGCAGAGCGTTCCTCCCCGCTGGGCTGCTGCAGAGCGTTCCTCCCCGCTGGGATGCTGGGGCTGCTGCAGAACGTTCCTCCCCGCTGGGATGCTGGGGCTGCTGCAGAGCGTTCCTCCTCGCTGGGATGCTGGGGCTGCTGCAGAGCGTTCCTCCCAGTTGGGATGCTGGGGCTGCTGCAGAGCGTTCCTCCCCGCTGGGATGCTGGGGCTGCTGCAGAGCGTTCCTCCCCGCTGGGATGCTGGGGCTGCCGCGGAGCGTTCCTCCCCGCTGGGATGCTGGGACTGCCGCGGAGCGTTCCTCCCCGCTGGGATGCTGGGACTGCCGCAGAGCGTTCCTCCCCGCTGGGATGCTGGGGCTGCCGCAGAGCGTTCCTCCCCGCTGGGATGCTGGGGCTGCCGCAGAGCGTTCCTCCCCGCTGGGATGCTGGGGCTGCCGCAGAGCGTTCCTCCCCGCTGGGATGCTGGGACTGCCGCAGAGCGTTCCTCCCCGCTGGGATGCTGGGGCTGCCGCAGAGCGTTCCTCCCCGCTGGGATGCTGGGGCTGCTGCAGAGCGTTCCTCCCCGCTGGGATGCTGGGGCTGCTGCAGAGCGTTCCTCCCCGCTGGGATGCTGGGGCTGCTGCAGAGCGTTCCTCCCCGCTGGGATGCTGGGGCTGCTGCAGAGCGTTCCTCCCCGCTGGGATGCTGGGGCTGCTGCAGAGCGTTCCTCCCAGTTGGGATGCTGGGGCTGCTGCAGAGCGTTCCTCCCCGCTGAGATGCTGGGGCTGCTGCAGAGCGTTCCTCCCCGCTGGGATGCTGGGGCTGCTGCAGAGCGTTGCAGAGCTCAGGTGGAGCTGCAGTTCTGTAGCCGGAGGCCGCGTCTTCCTCCTCCTTTTATCCTGGTGGAACATGTAGCAGCGGGGGAGGCGGCACGCCCTGAGCTGCGTCTCTCACATCCAGCCGTGGCACACACACCAGCAGCGGCGCAGTATGAGCGGAGACCAGCCCGGCCGCTGAGGACCCCCATAATGCCTCAGGAGAGACAGAAGAGGAGGAGAGGGAAGCAGAGGAGGCCTGCGGAGGAGCCCCCGGGGACATGGCCGTCCGCTCCGCCCCTGGACAGCGTGGTGATGCTCTGCGAGGACGTATCCTCCGAAAATGGCTCCAGCTCCATGGGGGAGGGGGTGGCGGAGTGGGGCAGCACCTACCTGGGCTCAGTCTACTCCATCCGCTCCGAGCTTCTGCTGAAAGAGATGTACGACCCCCCTGGGGCTGGAGGTGGGGTGGGGGGCAGCGCAGACCCCCGAAGCGGGAGGTGTGAGGCGGTGCAGACCCCCGAGGCGGAAGGTGTGAGGCGGTGCAGACCCCCGAGGCGGGAGGTGTGAGGCGGCGCAGACCCCCGAGGCGGGAGGTGTGAGGCGGCGCAGCCCCCCGAGGCGGAAGGTGTGAGGCGGTGCAGACCCCCGAGGCGGGAGGTGTGAGGCGGTGCAGACCCCCGAGGTGGGAGGTGGGAGGTTGTGGAGATCCCAGAGGTAACACATAAGGGGGGACACAAGGCTGTCGTGTGTGTGTACGGTGTTATATACCCGCCAACATGTGTCCCTCTCCTGTATGATATGTCCCTCTTCTCCTCCTCCTCCTCTCCTGTATATGTCCCCCTCCTCCTCCTCCTCCTCCTGTATATGTCCCCCTCCTCCTCCTCCTCTCCTGTATATGTCCCCCTCCTCCTCCTCCTGTATATGTCCCTCTCCTCCTCCTCCTCTCCTGTATATGTCCCCCTCCTCCTCCTCCTGTATATGTCCCTCTCCTCCTCCTCCTCTCCTGTATATGTCCCTCTCCTCCTCCTCCTCTCCTGTATATGTCCCCCTCCTCCTCCTCCTGTATATGTCCCTCTCCTCCTCCTCCTCCTCTCCTGTATATGTCCCTCTCCTCCTCCTCCTCTCCTGTATATGTCCCCCTCCTCCTCCTCCTGTATATGTCCCTCTCCTCCTCCTCTCATGTATATGTCCCTCTCCTCCTCTCATGTATATGTCCCTCTCCTCCTCTCCTGTATGATATGTCCCTCTCTTCCTCCTCCTCCTCCGCTCCTGTGTGATATGTCCCTCTCCTCTTCCTCCTCTCCTGTATATGTTCCTCTCCTCCTCCTCCTGTATGATATGTCCCTCTCCTCCTCCTCCTCCTCCTCCTCCTATATGATATGCCCCCCTCCTCCTCTCCTTTGTGATATGTCCCTCTCCTCCTCTCCTGTATGATATGTCCCTCTTCTCCTCCTCTCCTGTATATGTCCCTCTTCTCCTCCTCTCCTGTATGATATGTCCCTCTTCTCCTCCTCCTCCTGTATGATATGTCCCTCTCCTCCTCTCCTGTATGATATGTCCCTCTCCTCCTCCTCCTGTATATATCCCTCTCCTCCTCCTCCTCCTCCTATATGATATGCCCCCCTCCTCCTCTCCTTTGTGATATGTCCCTCTTCTCCTCCTCTCCTGTATATGTCCCTCTTCTCCTCCTCTCCTGTATGATATGTCCCTCTTCTCCTCCTCCTCCTGTATGATATGTCCCTCTCCTCCTCTCCTGTATGATATGTCCCTCTCCTCCTCCTCCTGTATATATCCCTCTCCTCCTCCTCCTCCTCCTATATGATATGCCCCTCTTCTCCTCCTCTCCTGTATGATATGTCCCTCTTCTCCTCCTCTCCTGTATGATATGTCCCTCTTCTCCTCCTCCTCCTGTATGATATGTCCCTCTCCTCCTCTCCTGTATGATATGTCCCTCTCCTCCTCCTCCTGTATATATCCCTCTCCTCCTCCTCCTCCTCCTATATGATATGCCCCCCTCCTCCTCTCCTTTGTGATATGTCCCTCTTCTCCTCCTCTCCTGTATATGTCCCTCTTCTCCTCCTCTCCTGTATGATATGTCCCTCTTCTCCTCCTCCTCCTGTATGATATGTCCCTCTCCTCCTCTCCTGTATGATATGTCCCTCTCCTCCTCCTCCTGTATATATCCCTCTCCTCCTCCTCCTCCTCCTCCTATATGATATGCCCCTCTTCTCCTCCTCTCCTGTATGATATGTCCCTCTTCTCCTCCTCCTCCTCCTGTATCATATGTCCCTCTCCTCCTCTGCTGTATGATATGTCCCTCTTCTCCTCTTCCTCCTCCTCCTCCTCCTGTATCATATGTCCCTCTCCTCCTCCTCCTGTATGATATGTCCCTCCCCTCCTCCTCCTCCTCTCCTGTATATGTTCCTCTCCTCTTCCTCCTCTCCTGTATGATATGTTCCTCTCCTATTCATCCTCTCCTGTATGATATGTCCCTCTACTCCTCCTCTCCTGTATATGTCCCTCTCTTCCTCCTCTCCTGTGTGAATTGTCCCTCTCCTCCTCCTCTCCTGTGTGATATGTCCCTCTTCTCCTCCTCCCTTGTATGATATGTCCCTCTTCTCCTCCTCCCTTGTATCATATGTCCCTCTTCTCCTCTCCTGTATGATATGTCCGTCTCCTCTTCCTCCTCTCATGTATCTGTCCCTCTCCTCCTCTCCTGTATGATATGTATCTCTTTCTTCTCCTCCTCCTCCTCCTCCTCCTCTCCTGTATGATATGTATCTCTCTTCCTCCTCCTCTCCTGTATGATATGTATCTCTCTTTCTCCTCCTCCTCTTCTGTATATGTCCCCCTCCTCCTCTCATGTATCTGTCCCTCTCCTCCTCTCCTCTAGGATATGTATCTCTCTTCCTCCTCCTCCTCTCCTGTATGATATGTATCTCTCCTCCTCCTCCTCTCCTGTATGATATGTATCTCTCTTCCTCCTCCTCTCCTGTATATGTCCCTCTCCTCCTCCTCCTCCTCTTCTGTATGATATGTCACTCTCCTCCTCCTCCTCCTCCTCCTCCTCCTCTCCTGTATGATATGTCCCTCTCCTCCTCCTCCTCCTCCTCCTCCTCTTCTGTATGATATGTCCCTCTCCTCCTCCTCCTCTCCTGTATGATATGTCCCTCTCCTCCTCCTCCTCCTCCTCCTCCTCCTCCTCCTCCTCTTCTGTATGATATGTCACTCTCCTCCTCCTCCTCCTCTCCTGTATGATATGCCCCCCCCCTCCTTCTCTCCCATATATGTCTCTTTCTCTATATTCCTCCATTCACATTACAGGGCGTGGTACCGTCTTACACTATATCACATTACGGTCATTCATTGTGTAGTGACTACCCGTGGCTGGAGCGTTGCATGCTGGGAGTTTGTATACTAAGGACAGGCCAGTAGTAGGATCCCTGACTGTATCCATCCTCCGTAGGCTCAGACTCTGTTATAGCTCTGAATATGGATCATGTATAGGGTTGATATGACTGGAGACCCCCTGGAGCACAGTATACGCTGTATATCCAGTGATGCCTGATGTATACAGGCCTAGATTGTCAGCCTCTCAGCACTTTCTCCAGTACATGACTGAAAGGTGTCCGTTCTATCCACAGACCCATGCTGATCGACATGAACAGAGTCTACCGCCAGACCAACATTGAGAACCTGGACCAGGCCTTCACCGTGGCCGAGCGGGATCTGGGGGTCACCAGGCTGCTGGATCCCGAAGGTATGCTTCACAACAGGAGAGACGAAATCTTAGAGCACAATCACTTAAATACATATGTATAGAGCCTATCACCCCTCCCCTTCCCTGTATGTATAGAGCCTATCACCCCTCCCCCTTCCCTGTATGTATAGAGCCTATCACCCCTCCCCCTTCCCTGTATGTATAGCGCCTATCACCCCTCCCCCTTCCCTGTATGTATAGAGCCTATCACCCCTCCCCCTTCCCTGTATGTATAGCGCCTATCACCCCTCCCCCTTCCCTGTATGTATAGAGCCTATCACCCCTCCCCCTTCCCTGTATGTATAGAGCCTATCATCCCTCCCCCTTCCCTGTATGTATAGTACTATCACCCCTCCCCCTTCCCTGTATGTATAGTACTATCACCCCTCCCCCTTCCCTGTATGTATAGAGCCTATCACCCCTCCCCCTTCCCTGTATGTATAGAGCCTATCACCCCTCCCCCTCCCCTGTATGTATAGAGCCTATCACCCCTCCCCCTTCCCTGTATGTATAGAGCCTATCATCCCTCCCTCTTCCCTGTATGTATAGTACTATCACCCCTCCCCCTTCCCTGTATGTATAGTACTATCACCCCTCCCCCTTCCCTGTATGTATAGAGCCTATCACCCCTCCCCCTTCCCTGTATGTATAGAGCCTATCATCACCCCTCCCCCTTCCCTGTATATATATATATATATAGAGCCTATCACCCCTCCCCTTTCCCTGTATGTATAGAGCCTATCACCCCTCCCCCTTCCCTGTATGTATAGAGCCTATCACCCCTCCCCCTTCCCTGTATGTATAGAGCCTATCACCCCTCCCCCTTCCCTGTATATATATAGAGCCTATCACCCCTCCCCCTTCCCTGTGTATATATATATAGAGCCTTTATATAATCACCCCTCCCCTTTCCCTGTATGTATAGAGCCTATCACCCCTCCCCCTTCCCTGTATGTATAGAGCCTATCACCCCTCCCCCTTCCCTGTATGTATAGCGCCTATCACCCCTCCCCCTTCCCTGTATGTATAGAACCTATCATCACCCCTCCCCCTTCCCTGTATGTATAGAGCCTATCATCACCCCTCCCCCTTCCCTGTATGTATAGCGCCCATCACTCCTCCCCCTTCCCTGTATGTATAGAGCCTATCACCCCTCCCCCTTCCCTGTATCCATCCCCTCCTTGGTTGAACTTGATGGACATGTGTCTTTTTTCAACCATATTTCTATGTAACTACTCACAGTATATAGTGTATGTATACACACAGCGGTGATGTCACTCCTGCAGCATATAGTGTATATATACACACGGCGGTGATGTCGCTCCTGCAGTATATAGTGTATATACACACACGGCGGTGATGTCACTCCTGCAGTATATAATGTATATACACACATGGCGGTGATGACACTCCTGCAGTATATAGTGTATATACACACAGCGGTGATGTCACTCCTGCAGCATATAGTGTATATACACACGGCGGTGATGTCACTCCTGCAGTATATAGTGTATACTAGAAAATGTACCCGGCGCTGCCCGGGTATAAAGTGTCAGTTTGTTAATTAGATTTGTTCTAAGGTGCCCAGGAGGCCAAGCTAAAGGTATTGTTTCATCTAAGTTAATCAGTGGAATTAGTGTATACCTGTAGTGCATAGTTGGAGGGGTTCTGTATACCCACAATGTATAGTTTTTAGGGGTCTCGCATATCTGTAGTGCATAGTTGGGGGGGGTCCTGTGTACCTGTAGTGTGTAGTTGGGGGGGGGGGGCTGTATACCTGTAGTGTATAGTTGAGGGAGGTCCTGTATACCTGCAGTGTACAGTTGGTGAAGGTCCTGTATACCTGAACTGTATAGTTCAGGGGGTCCTGTCTACCTGTAGTATATAGTTGGTGCTGTATACCTGTAATGTATAGTTGGTGGAGGTCTTGTATACCTGTAGTTTATAGTTTGAGGGTCCTGGATACCTATAGTGTATAATTGGTGGAGGTCTTCTATACCTGTAGTATATAGTTCGGGGGTCCTGTATACCTGTAGTGCATAGTTTGAGGGTCCTGTATAACTGTAGTATATAGTTGGTGGAGTTCCTGTATACCTGTAGTATATAGCTTTGGGGTCCTGTATACCTGTAGTGTATAGTTTGGGGTCCTGTATACCTGTAGTATATAGTTGGTGGAGTTCCTGTATACCTGTAGTATATAGCTTTGGGGTCCTGTATACCTGTAGTAAAGAGTTGGTGAAGGTGCTGTATACCTGTAGTATAGAGTTGGTGTAGGTCCTGTATACCTGTAGTGTATATTTTGGGGTCCTGTATACCTGTAGTATATAGTTGGTGGAGGTCCCGTGCACTTGTAGTGTATGGTTTTGGGGTCCTGTAGTGTCCTGTATACCTGCAGGGTCGTATTTACCATTAGGCACCCATGGTCTGGTGCATAGGGTAGCACCTTGCAGAGAGGCAGTACCCTCCCGTTCAGACTTGCCAGAAAATCTTTGATCAGGTCTTGTATGGCAGTGTTATTCAGTCACAGTGTGTCGGTATTGGTCATGTCTGGTATGGCAGTGCTATCCAGTCACAGTATGGCGGTATTGGTCAGGTCTGGTATGGCAGTGTTATCCAGTCACAGTATGGCGGTATTGGTCAGGTGTGGTATAGCAGTTTTTTCCAGTCATAGTATGGTGGTATTGGTCAGGTGTGTTATGACAGTGTTATCCCATCACAGTATGGTGGTATTGGTCAGGTCTGGTGTGGCAGTGTTATCCAGTCACAGTGTGGCGGTATTGGTCAGGTCTGGTGTGGCGGTGTTCTCCAGTCACAGTATGGCGGTATTGGTCAGGTCTGGTGTGGCAGTGTTACCCAGTCACAGTTTGCTATACCTGTAGTGCCCTGTATATACATGTACTGTATAGATGGAGTAGGGGGTCCTGTATACATGTACTGTATAGATGGAGTAGGGGTCCCTGTATACATGTACTGTATAGATGGAGTAGGGGTCCCTGTATACATTTACTGTATAGTTGGAGTAGGGGGTCCTGTATATACATGTACTGTATAGATGGAGTAGGGGGTCCTGTATATACATGTACTGTATAGATGGAGTAGGGGGTCCTGTATATACATGTACTGTATAGATGGAGTAGGGGGTCCTGTATATACATGTACTGTATAGATGGAGTAGGGGGTCCTGTATATACATGTACTGTATAGATGGAGTAGGGGGTCCTGTATATACATGTATATACAGGACCCCCTACTCCATCTATACAGTACATGTATATACAGGACCCCCTACTCCATCTATACAGTACATGTATATACAGGACCCCCTACTCCATCTATACAGTACATGTATATACAGGACCCCCTACTCCATCTATACAGTACATGTATATACAGGACCCCCTACTCCATCTATACAGTACATGTATATACAGGACCCCCTACTCCATCTATACAGTACATGTACTGTATAGATGGAGTAGGGGGTCCTGTATATATGTACTGTATAGATGGAGTAGGGGGTCCTGTATATACATGTACTGTATAGATGGAGTAGGGGGTCCTGTATATACATGTACTGTATAGATGGAGTAGGGGGTCCTGTATATACATGTACTGTATAGATGGAGTAGGGGGTCCTGTATATACATGTACTGTATAGATGGAGTAGGGGGTCCTGTATATACATGTACTGTATAGATGGAGCAGGGGGTCCTGTATATACATGTACTGTATAGATGGAGCAGGGGGCCCTGTATACATGTACTGTATAGATGGAGTAGGGGGCCCTGTATATACATGTACTGTATAGTTGGAGTAGGGGGTCCTGTATATACATGTACTGTATAGTTGGAGTAGGGGGTCCTGTATATACATGTACTGTATAGATGGAGTAGGGGGTCCTGTATATACATGTACTGTATAGATGGAGTAGGGGGTCCTGTATATACATGTACTGTATAGATGGAGTAGGGGGTCCTGTATATACATGTACTGTATAGATGGAGTAGGGGGTCCTGTATATACATGTACTGTATAGATGGAGTAGGGGGTCCTGTATATACATGTACTGTATAGATGGAGTAGGGGGCCCTGTATACATGTACTGTATAGATGGAGTAGGGGGTCTACCAGTTATTACTGTGGATGTTGTGAGGCAGCTTCCCTAGCAACCATTGCTCCCTGTGAAAATGAAAGCAGTAATCCTATTGGTTGCTAAGGCTCCAACTGCCGTGTCTGCTGCAGCTAATTATATCACCTGTGTTTGCAGTGAGGAGATTTTCCCATTCATCTCTATGGGGCGCTCTTTCCCCTCCCCCTCCCCTCCTGTACATCTGGCGGGGACGGGACCTTCGCTATAACCTTCCCGGGCACCCAATGTATCTGTGTGCCAAATTTGGGGTCAAACGGTTCAGGCGTTTTGAAGTCTATAGAGGACAGACAGACAGACAGACAGACTTTCATTTTTATTATATAGACTAGAAAATGTACCCGGCGCTGCCCGGGTATAAAGTGTCAGTGTGTTAATTAGATTTGTTCTAAGGTGCCCAGGAGGCCAAGCTAAAGGTATTGTTTCATCTGAGTTAATCAGTGGAATTAGTGTATACCTGTAGTGCATAGTTGGAGGGGTTCTGTATACCCACAATGTATAGTTTTTAGGGGTCTCGCATATCTGTAGTGCATAGTTGGGGGGGCTGTATACCTATTGTGTATAGTTGAGGGAGGTCCTGTATACCTGCAGTGTACAGTTGGTGAAGGTCCTGTATACCTGTACTGTATAGTTTGGGGGTCCTGTATACCTGTAGTATATAGTTGGTGCTGTATACCTGTAATGTATAGTTGGTGGAGGTCTTGTATACCTGTAGTTTATAGTTTGAGGGTCCTGGATACCTGTAGTGTATAATTGGTGGAGGTCTTGTATACCTGTAGTATATAGTTCGGGGGTTCTGTATACCTGTAGTAAATAGTTTGAGGGTCCTGTATAACTATAGTATAGAGTTGGTGGAGGTCCTGTATACCTGTAGTGTATAGTTTGGGGTCCTATATACCTGTAGTATATAGCTGGTGGAGTTCCTGTATACCTGTAGTATATTTGGGGTCCTGTATACTTGTAGTATAGAGTTGGTGAAGGTGCTGTATACCTGTATTATAGAGTTGGTGTAGGTCCTGTATACCTGTAGTGTATGGTTTTGAGGTCCTGTATACCTGTAGTGTATAGTTTGGGGTCCTATATACCTGTAGTATATAGTTGGTGGAGTTCCTGTATACCTGTAGTGTATAGTTTTGGGGTCCTGTATACCTGTAGTGTATAGTTTGGGGTCCTGTATACCTGTAGTATATAGTTGGTGGAGGTCCTGTATACCTGTAGTATATAGTTTTGGGGTCCTGTGTACCTGTAGTGTAAAGTTTGGGGTCCTGTATACCTGTAGTATATAGTTTTGTGGAGGTCCCGTGCACCTGTAGTGTATAGTTTTGGGGTCCTGTATACCTGTAGTGTCCTGTATACCTGCAGGGTTGTATTTACCCGTATGGCAGTGTTATTCAGTCACAGTGTGTCGGTATTGGTCATGTCTGGTATGGGGGTGTTATCCAGTCACAGTATGGCGGTATTGGTCAGGTCTGGTGTGGCGGTGTTATCCAGTCACGGTATGGTGGTATTGGTCAGGTCTGGTATAGCGGTGTTATCCAGTCACAGTATGGCAGTATTGGTCAGGTCTGATATGATGGTGTTATCCAGTCACAGTATGGTGGTATTGGTCAGGACTGGTGTGGCGGTGTTACCCAGTCACAGTTTGCCGGTATTGGTCAGGTCTGGTATGGCAGTGTTATCCAGTCACAGTATGGCGGTATTGATCAGGTCTGGTATGACAGTGTTATCCAGCACAGTATGGCGGTATTGGTCAGGTCTGGTATGGCAGTGTTATCCAGTCACAGTATGGCGGTATTGGTCAGGTCTGGTATGACAGTGTTATCCAGTCACAGTATGGCGATATTGGTAAGGTCTGGTATGACAGTGTTATCCAGTCACAGTATGGCGGTATTGGTCAGGTCTGGTATGGTAGTGTTATCCAGTCACAGTATGGCGGTATTGGTCAGGTCTGGCGTGGCAGTGTTATCCAGTCACAGTATGGCGGTATTGGTCAGGTCTGGTGTGGCGGTGTTACCCAGTCACAGTATGGCGGTATTGGTCAGGTCTGGTATGGAGGTGTTATCTAGTCACAGTATGGCGGTATTGGTCAGGTCTGGCAGTGTTATCCAGTCACAGTATGGCGGTATTGGTCAGGTCTGGTATGACAGTGTTATCCAGCACAGTATGGCGGTATTGGTCAGGTCTGGTGTAGCAGTGTTACCCAGTCACAGTTTGGTATACCTGTTGTGCCCTGTATATACATGTACTGTATAGATGGAGTAGGGGGTCCTGTATATACATGTCCTGTATAGATGGAGTAGGGGGCCCTGTATATACATGTACTGTATAGATGGAGTAGGGTGTTCTGTATATACATGTACTGTATAGATGGAGTAGAAGGTCCTGTATATACATGTACTGTATAGATGGAGTAGGGGGTCCTGTATATACATGTACTGTATGGATGGAGTAGGAGGTCCTGTATATACATGTACTGTATAGATGGAGTAGGGGGCCCTGTATATATATGTACTGTATAGATGGAGTAGGGGGTCCTGTATACATGTACTGTATAGATGGAGTAGGGGGTCCTGTATATACATGTACTGTATAGATGGAGTAGGGGGTCCTGTATATACATGTACTGTATAGATGGAGTAGGGGGTCCTGTATATACATGTACTGTATAGATGGAGTAGGGGGTCCTGTATATACATGTCCTGTATAGATGGAGTAGGGGGTCCTGTATATACATGTACTGTATAGATGGAGTAGGGGGTCCTGTATATACATGTACTGTATAGATGGAGTAGGGGGTCCTGTATATACATGTACTGTATAGATGGAGTAGGGGGTCCTGTATATACATGTCCTGTATAGATGGAGTAGGGGGTCCTGTATATACATGTACTGTATAGATGGAGTAGGGGGTCCTGTATATACATGTACTGTATAGATGGAGTAGGGGGTCCTGTATATACATGTACTGTATAGATGGAGTAGGGGGTCCTGTATATACATGTACTGTATAGATGGAGTAGGAGGTCCTGTATATACATGTACTGTATAGATGGAGTAGGAGGTCCTGTATATACATGTACTGTATAGATGGAGTAGGGGGTCCTGTATATACATGTACTGTATAGATGGAGTAGGGGGTCCTGTATATACATGTACTGTATAGATGGAGTAGGGGGCCCTGTATACATGTACTGTATAGATGGAGTAGGGGGTCCTGTATATACATGTACTGTATAGATGGAGTAGGGGGTCCTGTATATACATGTACTGTATAGATGGAGTAGGGGGTCCTGTATATACATGTACTGTATGGATGGAGTAGGGGGTCCTGTATATACATGTACTGTATAGATGGAGTAGGGGGTCCTGTATACATGTACAGTATAGATGGAGTAGTGGGTCCTGTATATACATGTACTGTATAGATGGAGTAGGGGGTCCTGTATATACATGTACTGTATAGATGGAGTAGGGGGTCCTGTATACATGTACTGTATAGATGGAGAAGGGGGTCCTGTATATACATGTACTGTATAGATGGAGTAGGGGGTCCTGTATATACCTGTACTGTATAGATGGAGTAGGGGGTCCTGTATACATGTACTGTATAGATGGAGTAGGGGGTCCTGTATACATGTACTGTATAGATGGAGTAGGGGGTCCTGTATACATGTACTGTATAGATGGAGTAGGGGGTCCTGTATATACATGTACTGTATAGATGGAGTAGGGGGTCCTGTATATACATGTACTGTATAGATGGAGTAGGGGGTCCTGTATATACATGTACTGTATAGATGGAGTAGGGGGTCCTGTATATACATGTACTGTATAGATGGAGTAGGGGGCCCTGTATATACATGTACTGTATAGATGGAGTAGGGGGTCCTGTATATACCTGTACTGTATAGATGGAGTAGGGGGTCCTGTATACATGTACTGTATAGATGGAGTAGGGGGTCCTGTATACATGTACTGTATAGATGGAGTAGGGTGTCTACCAGTTATTACTGTGGATGTTGTGAGGCAGCTTCCCTAGCAACCATTGCTTCCTGTGAAAATGAAAGCAGTAATCCTATTGGTTGCTAAGGCTCCAACTGCCGTGTCTGCTGCAGCTAATTATATCACCTGTGTGCAGTGAGGAGATTTTCCCATTCCTCTCTATGGGGCGCCTCTCTTTCCCCTCCCCCTCCCCTCCTGTACATCTGGCGGGGACGGGACCTTCGCAATAACCTTCCCGGGCACCAAATGTATCTGTGGGCCAAATTTTGGGTCAAACGGTTCAGGCGTTTGGAAGTCTATAGAGGACAGACAGACAGAAGGACAGACAGAAGGACAGACAGACAGACAGACAGAAGGACAGACAGACAGACAGACAGAAGGACAGACAGACAGAAGGACAGACAGACAGAAGGACAGACAGACAGAAGGACAGACAGACAGAAGGACAGACAGACAGAAGGACAGACGGACAGAAGGACAGACGGACAGAAGGACAGACGGACAGAAGGACAGACGGACAGAAGGACAGACAGACAGAAGGACAGACAGACAGAAGGACAGACAGACAGACAGAAGGACAGACAGACAGACAGAAGGACAGACAGACAGACAGAAGGACAGACAGACAGACAGAAGGACAGACAGACAGACAGAAGGACAGACAGACAGACAGAAGGACAGACAGACAGACAGAAGGACAGACAGACAGACAGAAGGACAGACAGACAGACAGAAGGACAGACAGACAGAAGGACAGACAGACTTTGATTTTTATGATATAGATATACACACAGCGGTGATGTCACTCCTGCAGTATATAGTGTATATACACACACGGCGGTGATGTCACTCCTGCAGTATATAGTGTATGTATACACACGGCGGTGATGTCACTCCTGCAGTATATAGTGTATATACACACACGGCGGTGATGTCACTCCTGCAGTATATAGTGTATGTATACACACGGCGGTGATGTCACTACTGCAGTATATAGTGTATGTATACACACGGCGGTGATGTCACTCCTGCAGTATATAGTGTATATACACACACGGCGGTGATGTCACTCCTGCAGTATATAGTGTATATATACACACGGCGGTGATGTCACTCCTGCAGTATATAGTGTATATACACACACGGCGGTGATGTCACTCCTGCAGTATATAGTGTATATACACACACGGCGGTGATGTCACTCCTGCAGTATATAGTGTATATACACACACGGCGGTGATGTCACTCCTGCAGTATATAGTGTATATACACACACGGCGGTGATGTCACTCCTGCAGTATATAGTGTATATACACACGGCGGTGATGTCACTCCTGCAGTATATAGTGTATATACACACACGGCGGTGATGTCACTCCTGCAGTATATACACACACGGCGGTGATGTCACTCCTGCAGTATATACACACACGGCGGTGATGTCACTCCTGCAGTATATAGTGTATATACACACACACCGGTGATGTCACTACTGCAGTATATAGTGTATATACACACACGGCGGTGATGTCACTCCTGCAGTATATAGTGTATATACACACACGGCGGTGATGTCACTCCTGCAGTATATAGTGTATATACACACAGCCGTGTTGTCACTCCTGCAGTATATAGTGTATATACACACACACCGGTGATGTCACTACTGCAGTATATAGTGTATATACACACACGGCCGTGATGTCACTCCTGCAGTATATAGTGTATATATACACACGGCGGTGATGTCACTCCTGCAGTATATATACACACGGCGGTGATGTCACTCCTGCAGTATATAGTGTATATACACACGGCGGTGATGTCACTCCTGCAGTATATAGTGTATATATACACACGGCGGTGATGTCACTCCTGCAGTATATAGTGTATATACACACAGCCGTGATGTCACTCCTGCAGTATATAGTGTATGTATACACACAGCGGTGATGTCACTCCTGCAGTATATAGTGTATGTATACACACAGCGGTGATGTCACTCCTGCAGTATATACACACACGGCGGTGATGTCACTCCTGCAGTATATAGTGTATATACACACACACGGCGATGATGTCACTCCTGCAGTATATAGTGTATGTATACACACAGCGGTGATGTCACTCCTGCAGTATATAGTGTATATACACACACGGCGGTGATGTCACTCCTGCAGTATATACACACACGGCGGTGATGTCACTCCTGCAGTATATAGTGTATATACACACACGGCGGTGATGTCACTCCTGCAGTATATAGTGTATATACACACACGGCGGTGATGTCACTCCTGCAGTATATAGTGTATGTATACACACAGCGGTGATGTCACTCCTGCAGTATATAGTGTATATACACACGGCGGTGATGTCACTCCTGGAGTATATAGTGTATATACACACACACCGGTGATGTCACTACTGCAGTATATAGTGTATGTATACACACGGCGGTGATGTCACTCCTGCAGTATATAGTGTATATACACACACGGCGGTGATGTCACTCCTGCAGTATATAGTGTATATACACACAGCCGTGATGTCACTCCTGCAGTATATAGTGTATATATACACACGGCGGTGATGTCACTCCTGCAGTATATAGTGTATATACACACAGCCGTGATGTCACTCCTGCAGTATATAGTGTATATACACACACGGCGGTGATGTCACTCCTGCAGTATATAGTGTATATACACACAGCGGTGATGTCACTCCTGCAGTATATAGTGTATGTATACACACAGCGGTGATGTCACTCCTGCAGTATATAGTGTATGTATACACACGGCGGTGATGTCACTCCTGCAGTATATACACACACGGCGGTGATGTCACTCCTGCAGTATATAGTGTATATACACACACGGCGGTGATGTCACTCCTGCAGTATATACACACACGGCGGTGATGTCACTCCTGCAGTATATAGTGTATATACACACACGGCGGTGATGTCACTCCTGCAGTATATACACACACGGCGGTGATGTCACTCCTGCAGTATATACACACACGGCGGTGATGTCACTCCTGCAGTATATACACACACGGCAGTAATATATATGGTTTCTCCCCCCAGATGTGGATGTCCCGCAGCCGGATGAGAAATCCATCATCACCTATGTTTCCTCCCTGTATGATGCCATGCCAAGGGTGCCCGATGTGCAGGACGGGGTCAGAGCCAATGTGAGTATGCGGCAGCCGAGGACGGGGCCCCGGGCACCAGCAGAGGGTTACATGCTTTTTTTCTCATGCAGGAGCTGGAGTTACGTTGGCATGAATACTACGAGCGGGTCACCATGCTGCTGCAATGGATCAGACACTACACCGTCATCTTCGAGGAGAAGAGATTCCCTGCCAGCTATGAGGAGATTGAGGTATTCCCCCCTTCCCTGTATAGTGTGTAGCAGGTGATTGAGAGGGGGGTGTACATAGGACCTGTATGTATCGGGGGCTGTAGCTGGGTGTATGGGGGGGTGTACATAGGACCTGTATGTATCGGGGGCTGTAGCTGGGTGTGGCGGGGGTGTACATAGGACCTGTATGTATCGGGGGCTGTAGCTGGGTGCGGGGGGTGTACATAGGACCTGTATGTATCGGGGGCTGTAGTTGGGTGTATGGGGGGTGTACATAGGACCTGTATGTATCGGGGGCTGTAGTTGGGTGTATGGGGGGTGTACATAGGACCTGTATGTATCGGGGGCTGTAGCTGGGTGTGGCGGGGGTGTACATAGGACCTGTATGTATCGGGGGCTGTAGCTGGGTGTGGCGGGGGGTGTACATAGGACCTGTATGTATCGGGGGCTGTAGCTGGGTGCGGGGGGGTGTACATAGGACCTGTATGTATCGGGGGCTGTAGTTGGGTGTATGGGGGGGTGTACATAGGACCTGTATGTATCGGGGTATGTATCGGGGGCTGTAGCTGGGTGTGGCAGGGGGTGTACATAGGACCTGTATGTATCGGGGGCTGTAGCTGGGTGAGGGGGGGGGGTGTACATAGGACCTGTATGTATCGGGGGCTGTAGCTGGGTGTGGCGGGGGGTGTACATAGGACCTGTATGTATCGGGGGCTGTAGCTGGGTGCGGGGGGTGTACATAGGACCTGTATGTATTGGGGGCTGTAGCTGGGTGCAGGGGGTGTTCATAGGACCTGTATGTATTGGGGGCTGTAGCTGGGTGTGGCGGGGGTGTACATAGGACCTGTATGTATCGGGGGCTATAGCTGGGTGCGGGGGGGTGTACATAGGACCTGTATGTATCGGGGGCTGTAGCTGGGTGCGGGGGGGGGTGTACATAGGACCTGTATGTATTGGGGGCTGTAGTTGGGTGTATGGGGGGGTGTACATAGGACCTGTATGTATCGGGGGCTGTAGCTGGGTGCGGGGGGTGTACATAGGACCTGTATGTATCGGGGGCTGTAGCTGGGTGAGGGGGGTGTACATAGGACCTGTATGTATCGGGGGCTGTAGCTGGGTGCGGGGGGTGTACATAGGACCTGTATGTATCGGGGGCTGTAGCTGGGTGTGGCGGGGGTGTACATAGGACCTGTATGTATCGGGGGCTGTAGCTGGGTGCGGGGGGTGTACATAGGACCTGTATGTATCGGGGGCTGTAGCTGGCTGTGGCGGGGGTGTACATAGGACCTGTATGTATCGGGGGCTGTAGCTGGGTGTGGCGGGGGTGTACATAGGACCTGTATGTATCGGGGGCTGTAGCTGGGTGAGGGGGGGTGTACATAGGACCTGTATGTATCGGGGGCTGTAGCTGGGTGCGGGGGGTGTACATAGGACCTGTATGTATCGGGGGCTGTAGCTGGGTGTGGCGGGGGTGTACATAGGACCTGTATGTATCGGGGGCTGTAGCTGGGTGTATGGGGGGGTGTACATAGGACCTGTATGTATCGGGGGCTGTAGCTGGGTGCGGGGGGTGTACATAGGACCTGTATGTATCGGGGGCTGTGGCTGGGTGTGGCGGGGGTGTACATAGGACCTGTATGTATCGGGGGCTGTAGCTGGGTGTGGCGGGTCACACACGTTGTATGGCCGCTCTCGTGTTGGCAGTGATGGGTGGCAGGCGTGTCAGGATGTGTGACTGATGAGATTTGGTTGTGGTCAGCCTCATGTCTCTGCATCCTGTGATCAGACAGATGAAGATGTCACGAGATTGTGTCTACACCGTGTCCCTCGGCCGTGCAGCTCCAGGGGACACAGCGTTCCTAAAGCCTCTATTATACGGAGCGAGTGAGGGCGCCCCTGTCAGATTCCTCGTTCCCCGCTCACTGTCATCGCTATTACACACGCCAGCAGCGAGCAGCTAAGAGCTGGGGGGGGGGCTGCCCGGGTGATTGCTAGATCGTCTGGGCAGCCCATAAAAGATAGCGGCGGTCTGCTGCCACCACTGTCCTCAGCAGATCACTGCCATTGTCATTGTCAATCTTTCAACATGTTGAAAGTCAACGATCAGCCGATATCGTGCAATTGTATAATCAGTCTGTATATTCCTCCTGTATTATCACAGTCTCTATCTCCCCTCCTGTATTATCACAGTCTCTATCTCCCCTCCTGTATTATCACAGTCTCTATCTCCCCTCCTGTATTATCACAGTCTCTAGCTCCCCTCCTGTATTATCACAGTCTCTAGCTCCCCTCCTGTATTATCACAGTCTCTAGCTCCCCTCCTGTATTATCACAGTCTCTAGCTCCCCTCCTGTATTATCACAGTCTCTAGCTCCCCTCCTGTATTATCACAGTCTCTAGCTCCCCTCCTGTATTATCACAGTCTCTATCTCCCCTCCTGTATTATCACAGTCTCTAGCTCCCCTCCTGTATTATCACAGTCTCTAGCTCCCCTCCTGTATTATCACAGTCTCTAGCTCCCCTCCTGTATTATCACAGTCTCTATCTCCCCTCCTGTATTATCACAGTCTCTAGCTCCCCTCCTGTATTATCACAGTCTCTAGCTCCCCTCCTGTATTATCACAGTCTCTAGCTCCCCTCCTGTATTATCACAGTCTCTAGCTCCCCTCCTGTATTATCACAGTCTCTAGCTCCCCTCCTGTATTATCACAGTCTCTAGCTCCCCTCCTGTATTATCACAGTCTCTAGCTCCCCTCTTCTATAGTCCCAGCCTATGTCTTCCAAAGTCTTGTCAGTCTCTGTCCCCATACAGTGCACCATAGGGGGCGCTGTGTTATGGGGGTGACATTATTATTATTATTATTATTATTATTATTATTATTACCCTTTCCTGTTGGTCGCAGATTTTGTGGCGTCAGTTCCTGAAATTTAAAGAAACAGATCTTCCCAACAAAGAGGCTGACAAGAATCAGTCCAAGCTGCAGTACCAGTCTCTGGAGGTGAGTGCAGCGCCCCCCTCTGACCCCTCTGTCCACCTTCACTCACCGCCCTAATCTCCCGTCTCCTGTCCCCCAATTAGGGTGCCGTAAAATCTGGGCAGCTGAAGGTGCCCCCGGGGTACCACCCTCTGGATGTGGAGAAGGAGTGGGGGAAGCTGCACGTCTCCATCCTGGAGAGGGAGAAGCTGCTACGTATCGAGCTGGAGAGGTAAATTGCTCATGTGATTGCTGAATATTATAAGGTTATTACACTCCTAATCCAATATACACTGCTCAAGGAAATACAGGGACAACTGACTGACACTCACTGTCACCTGCAGTCAGCGAGACCCCCTCAATAACTGAGGGCTCTGCAGGTGGGGGCCACACACCTCTTCTCACTCCCTCGGCTTTCTAGCTGATGATTTGGTCACTTTTGAATGTTGGTGCTTTCACACTCATGAGACGGACTCTACGACCCACACAGGTGGCTCAGGTAGTGCAGCTCATCGTGTCTGTAGCTGGAGGCTACCAGGAGACATGGAGTAGGCTGTAGTGTCCAGAGGCTGGAGGCTACCAGGAGACAGGCCAGTACACCAGGAGACATGGAGGAGGCCGTAGTGTCCAGAGGCTGGAGGCTACCAGGAGACATGGAGGAGGCCGTAGTGTCCAGAGGCTGGAGGCTACCAGGAGACAGGCCAGTACACCAGGAGACATGGAGGAGGCCGTAGTGTCCAGAGGCTGGAGGCTACCAGGAGACAGGCCAGTACACCAGGAGACATGGAGGAGGCCGTAGTGTCCAGAGGCTGGAGGCTACCAGGAGACATGGAGGAGGCCGTAGTGTCCAGAGGCTGGAGGCTACCAGGAGACAGGCCAGTACACCAGGAGACATGGAGGAGGCCGTAGTGTCCAGAGGCTGGAGGCTACCAGGAGACAGGCCAGTACACCAGGAGACATGGCGGAGGCTGTAGTGTCCAGAGGCTGGAGGCTACCAGGAGACATGGAGGAGGCCGTAGTGTCCAGAGGCTGGAGGCTACCAGGAGACATGGAATAGGCCGTAGTGTCCAGAGGCTGGAGGCTACCAGGAGACAGGACAGTACACCAGGAGACGTGGAGGAGGCCGTAGTGTCCAGAGGCTGGAGGCTACCAGGAGACAGGCCAGTACACCAGGAGACATGGAGGAGGCTGTAGTGTCCAGAGGCTGGAGGCTACCAGGAGACATGGAGGAGGCCGTAGTGTCCAGAGGCTGGAGGCTACCAGGAGACATGGAGGAGGCCGTAGTGTCCAGAGGCTGGAGGCTACCAGGAGACAGGCCAGTACACCAGGAGACATGGAGGAGGCCATAGTGTCCAGAGGCTGGAGGCTACCAGGAGACAGGCCAGTACACCAGGAGACATGGAGGAGGCCGTAGTGTCCAGAGGCTGGAGGCTACCAGGAGACCTAGAGGAGGCCGTAGTGTCCAGAGGCTGGAGGCTACCAGGAGACATAGAGGAGGCCGTAGTGTCCAGAGGCTGGAGGCTACCAGGAGACAGGACAGTACACCAGGAGACATGGAGGAGGCCGTAGTGTCCAGAGGCTGGAGGCTACCAGGAGACATAGAGGAGGCCGTAGTGTCCAGAGGCTGGAGGCTACCAGGAGACATGGAGGAGGCCGTAGAAAGCAACAACCCAGCAGCAGGACCGCTACCTCCGCCTCTGTGTAAAGACCAGGAGGAGCACTGCCAGAGCCCTGCACAATGTCAGTCACATCTAGGAGGGGTGTGTGTGTGTATGTATATGTATACACACACACATATATATTATAATATCACATCTAGAAGGGGTCATCTGAGGGGTCCCTGTTTTGTTTTAACAATGTATATATACACGAGGGGTATGCCTACATGTCATGTGATAGTACTGCTGAATTTCAGAGGCAGTTACTGTGTTGCTGTATTGGGGGCAGTTACTGTGGGGTTGTATGGGGGGCAGTTACTGTGGGGTTGTATGGGGGGCAGTTACTGTGGGGTTGTATGGGGGGCAGTTACTGTGTGGCTGTATGGGGGGCAGTTACTGTGTGGCTGTATGGGGGGCAGTTACTGTGGGGTTGTATGGGGGGCAGTTACTGTGTTGCTGTATGGGGGGCAGTTACTGTGTGGCTGTATGGGGGGCAGTTACTGTGTTGCTGTATTGGGGGCAGTTACTGTGGGGTTGTATGGGGGGCAGTTACTATGTGGCTGTATGGGGGGCAGTTACTGTGTGGCTGTATGGGGGGCAGTTACTGTGTTGCTGTATGGGGGGCAGTTACTGTGGGGTTGTATGGGGGGCAGTTACTATGTGGCTGTATGGGGGGCAGTTACTGTGTTGCTGTATTGGGGGCAGTTACTGTGGGGTTGTATGGGGGGCAGTTACTGTGTGGCTGTATGGGGGGCAGTTACTGTGGGGTTGGATCGGGGAAGTTACTGTGTGGTAGCTGAGTTGTGGGCACTGTGCGGTGATCTTGGTGTCTCGCTGTGTAGTTACCGGGTGTTTGTGTTGGTTACGGGAGGATTTTGTCTATTTCTGACGTTTTGGGCAGATTTCCTCCATGAGTCACCGAGCTGTGTGTGCCGGTGACTGTCCGCACCCCGCTGTGTGTGCCGGTGACTGTCCGCACCCCGCTGTGTGTGCCGGTGACTGTCCGCACCCCGCTGTGTGTGCCGGTGACTGTCCGCACCCCGCTGTGTGTGCCGGTGACTGTCCGCACCCCGCTGTGTGTGCCGGTGACTGTCCGCACCCCGCTGTGTGTGCCGGTGACTGTCCGCACCCCGCTGTGTGTGCTGGTGACTGTCCGCGCCCCATGAGTCACGCTGCAGGCTATTGCACCCTGGTCCCAGTATAGGAGGTCCATGAGCCCGGTCGGGGTGTGAGTTACACTGCAGACTATTGCACCCTGGTCCCAGTATAGGAGGTCCCGGAGCCCGGTCGGGGTGTGAGTCACACTGCAGACTATTGCACCCTGGTCCCAGTATAGGAGGTCCCGGAGCCCGGTCGGGGTGTGAGTCACACTGCAGACTATTGCACCCTGGTCCCAGTATAGGAGGTCCCGGAGCCCGGTCGGGGTGTGAGTCACACTGCAGACTATTGCACCCTGGTCCCAGTATAGGAGGTCCCGGAGCCCGGTCGGGGTGTGAGTCACACTGCAGACTATTGCACCCTGGTCCCAGTATAGGAGGTCCCGGAGCCCGGTCGGGGTGTGAGTCACACTGCAGACTATTGCACCCTGGTCCCAGTATAGGAGGTCCCGGAGCCCAGTCGGGGTGTGAGTCACACTGCAGACTATTGCACCCTGGTCCCAGTATAGGAGGTCCCGGAGCCCAGTCGGGGTGTGAGTCACACTGCAGACTATTGCACCCTGGTCCCAGTATAGGAGGTCCCGGAGCCCGGTCGGGGTGTGAGTCACACTGCAGACTATTGCACCCTGGTCCCAGTATAGGAGGTCCCGGAGCCCGGTCGGGGTGTGAGTCACACTGCAGACTATTGCACCCTGGTCCCAGTATAGGAGGTCCCGGAGCCCGGTCGGGGTGTGAGTCACACTGCAGACTATTGCACCCTGGTCCCAGTATAGGAGGTCCCGGAGCCCGGTCGGGGTGTGAGTCACACTGCAGACTATTGCACCCTGGTCCCAGTATAGGAGGTCCCGGAGCCCAGTCGGGGTGTGAGTCACACTGCAGACTATTGCACCCTGGTCCCAGTATAGGAGGTCCCGGAGCCCAGTCGGGGTGTGAGTCACACTGTCAGTAATTAGATCCGTCGAGGTCCGGGCGGCTCAGGAGGAGGAGGAGGGGGTAGCGGCTCGGGCTGATCCTCTGCACATCTGCAGCTACACAGGAGATCGGTCTGTGTCTGAGGAAGCGTCAGAGCCATGGCTGCAGGGACCACACTATAGGTGAGAAGTTCTGCACAGGGGGAGGGGCCTGCAGAGCGTTGTGACTACACAGTGCCTGCTGCAGCTGGTGGAGTGCCCCCAACTGCTCTGCCTGCCAGCAGCGCTCTGTGTAATGTTCCTCCTGTTTGTTCAGGGTTTTCACTTTTGAAGTTAGGGGGGGGGGGGGGGGGGGGGGGGGGCGGGCTGCCCCAGCACCTGCCCGCCCAGCACCTGTACCTTATAGATTGTCAGCTATTCCCCACCTTGTCTCTGTAGAGGGGAAGGGGGTACAGGCTGTGCCTGTGGGGGGCAGGGGGGTATACACGCTGTGCCTGTAGAGGGGAAGGGGGTACATGATGTGCCTGTAAGGGACAAGGGGGTACACGCTGTGCCTGTAGGGGGGGGGAGGGTATACACTCTGTGCCTGTAGGGGGGGGGGGGAGGGTATACACTCTGTGCCTGTAGGGGGGGGGGGGGGGGGGGGAGGGTATACACTCTGTGCCTGTAAGGGGGGGGGGAGGGGGTACACTCTGTGCCTGTAGGGGGAAAGGGGGGTACACTCTGTGCCTGTAGGGGGAAAGGGGGGTACACTCTGTGCCTGTAGGGGGAAAGGGGGGTACACGCTGTGCCTGTAGGGGGAAAGGGGGGTACACGCTGTGCCTGTAGGGGGGGGAAGGGTGTACACGCTGTGCCTGTAGGGGGGGAAGGGGGTACATGCTGTGCCTGTAAGGGGCAAGGGGGTACACGCTGTGGCTGTAGAGGGGAAGGGGGGTACACGCTGTGGCTGTAGGGGGGAAGGGGGGTACACGCTGTGCCTGTAGGGGGGAAGGGGGGTACACGCTGTGCCTGTAGGGGGGAAGGGGGGTACAGGCTGTGCCTGTAGGGGGGAAGGGGGGTACACGCTGTGCCTGTAGGGGGGAAAGGGGGGTACACGCTGTGCCTGTAGGGGGAAAGGGGGGTACACGCTGTGCCTGTAGGGGGAAAGGGGGGTACACGCTGTGCCTGTAGGGGGAAAGGGGGGTACACGCTGTGCCTGTAGGGGGAAAGGGGGGTACACGCTGTGCCTGTAGGGGGAAAGGGGGGTACACGCTGTGCCTGTAGGGGGAAAGGGGGGTACACGCTGTGCCTGTAGGGGGAAAGGGGGGTACACGCTGTGCCTGTAGGGGGAAAGGGGGGTACACGCTGTGCCTGTAGGGGGAAAGGGGGGTACACGCTGTGCCTGTAGGGGGAAAGGGGGGTACACGCTGTGCCTGTAGGGGGAAAGGGGGGTACACGCTGTGCCTGTAGGGGGAAAGGGGGGTACACGCTGTGCCTGTAGGGGGAAAGGGGGGTACACGCTGTGCCTGTAGGGGGAAAGGGGGGTACACGCTGTGCCTGTAGGGGGAAAGGGGGGGTACACGCTGTGCCTGTAGGGGGAAAGGGGGGGTACACGCTGTGCCTGTAGGGGGGAAGGGATACTTGCTGTGCCTGTAGGGGGGTAAGAGGGGAAGGGGGTACACGCTGTGCCTGTAGGGGGAAAGGGGGGTACACGCTGTGCCTGTAGGGGGAAAGGGGGGTACACGCTGTGCCTGTAGGGGGAAAGGGGGGTACACGCTGTGCCTGTAGGGGGAAAGGGGGGTACACGCTGTGCCTGTAGGGGGAAAGGGGGGGTACACGCTGTGCCTGTAGGGGGAAAGGGGGGGTACACGCTGTGCCTGTAGGGGGAAAGGGGGGGTACACGCTGTGCCTGTAGGGGGGAAGGGATACTTGCTGTGCCTGTAGGGGGGTAAGAGGGGAAGGGGGTACACGCTGTGCCTGTAGGGGGGAAGGGGGGGTACACGCTGTGCCTGTAGGGGGGAAAGGGGGGTACACGCTGTGCCTGTAGGGGGAAAGGGGGGGTACACGCTGTGCCTGTAGGGGGGAAGGGATACTTGCTGTGCCTGTAGGGGGGTAAGAGGGGAAGGGGGTACACGCTGTGCCTGTAGGGGGGAAGGGGGGGTACACGCTGTGCCTGTAGGGGGGAAGGGATACTTGCTGTGCCTGTAGGGGGGTAAGAGGGGAAGGGGGTACATGCTGTGCCTGTAGGGGGGAAGGGGGGGTACACGCTGTGCCTGTAGGGGGGAAGGGATACTTGCTGTGCCTGTAGGGGGGTAAGAGGGGAAGGGGGTACATGCTGTGCCTGTAGGGGGGAAGGGGGGGTACACGCTGTGCCTGTAAGGGGGAAGGGGGTACATGCTGTGCCTGTAAGGGTATACACGCTGTGCCTGTAGGGGTGTAAGAGGTACACGCTGTGCCTGTAGGGAGGGAAGGGGGTACACGCTGTGCCTGTAGGGGGGGCAAGGGGGTACACGCTGTGCCTGTAGGGGGGGCAAGGGGGTACACGCTGTGCCTGTAGGGGGAGGCAAGGGGGTACACGCTGTGCCTGTGGGGGGGGGGGGCAAGGGGGGTACACGCTGTGACGGTAGGGGGTACACTCTGAGCCGGTAGGGGAAAAGGGGGTATACGCTGTGCCTGTAGGGGGGAAGGGGGTACACACTGTGCCTGTAAGGGGGAAGGGGGGTACACGCTGTGCCTGTAAGGGGGTACACGCTGTGCCTGTAGGGGGGCAAGGGGGTACACGCTGTGCCTGTAGGGGGGTAAGGGGGAACATACTGTGCATGTAGGGGGGTAAGGGGGTACATACTGTGCATGTAGGGGGGTAAGGGGGTACACGCTGTGCCTGTCGGGAGGGGGGGCAAGGGGGTACACGCTGTGCCTGTAGGGAGGTATGGGGTACACGCTGTGCCTGTAGGGGGGCAAGGGGGTACACGCTGTGCCTGTAGTGGGGAAGGGGGCAATGGGGTACACGCTGTGCCTGTAGGGGGAGGGGGCAATGGGGTACACGCTGTGCCTGTAGGGGGCAAGGGGGTACACGCTGTGCCTGTAAGGGGGGAAGGGGGTACACTCTGTGCCTGTGGGGGGGGGGGCAAGGGGGGTACACGCTGTGCCTGTAGGGGTGTAAGAGGTACACGCTGTGCCTGTAGGGGGGAAGGGGGTTACACGCTGTGCCTCTAAGGGGGGAAGGGGGATACATGCTGTGCCTGTAGGGGGGTAAGGGGGTACACGCTGTGCCTGTAGGGGGGGAAGGGGGATACACGCTGTGCCTGTAGGGGGGAAGGGGGGTACACGCTGTGCCGGTAGGGGGGCAAGGGGCTACACGCTGTGCCTGTAGGGGGGGCAAGGGGGTTCACGCTGTGCCTGTAGGGGGGTAAGGGGGTACACGCTGTGCCTGTAGGGGGGAAGGGGGGTACACGCTGTGCCTGTAGGGGGGGAAGGGGGGTACACGCTGTGCCTGTAGGGGGGGAAGGGGGTACACGCTGTGCCTGTAGGGGGGGAAGGGGGTAAACGCTGTGCCTGTAGGGGGGAAGGGATACACGCTGTGCCTGTAGGGGCAAGGGGGTACATGCTGTTCCTGTAGGGGGCACACGCTGTGCCTGTAGGGGGTACACGCTGTGCCTGTGGTGGGGGAGGCAAGGGAGGTACACGCTGTGCCTGTAGGGGGGGCAAGGGGGTACACGCTGTGCCTGTAGGGGGAGGGGGCAAGGGGGTACATGCTGTGCCTGTAGGGGGAGGGGGCAATGGGGTACACGCTGTGCCTGTAGGGGGGGGCAAGGGGGTACACACTGTGCCTGTAGGGGGGGGGCAAGGGGGTACACGCTGTGCCTGTAGAGGGGAAGGGGTTACACGCTGTGACGGTAGGGGGTACACACTGTGCCTGTAGGGGGGGGGCAAGGGGGTACACACTGTGCCTGTAAGGGGGGGGGGGCAAAGGGGTACACGCTGTGCCTGTAGGGGGGACGGGGGTACACGCTTGTGACGGTAGGGGGTACACACTGTGCCTGTAGGGGGGGCAAGGGGGTACACGCTGTGCTTGTGTGTGTATGTATACCCAGGGGATGTGTCTGTGTATACCCAGGGGATGTGTCTGTGTATAGAGGTATATACAGGTGGTGTGTAGGTATATACGGGGGATGTATCAGTGTATACAGGTGAAGTGTCTGTGTATACCTGCTATCATTGTTTATGGCTTTGTAACTCAGTACAATCCTATTGGCTCCTAGTAAAATCCTTTATACATGACGTGTGGTCACTTACGGTTCCTTTAGATCCGATAACTTATATATTCCATAGTAACACTGAACCTGTGGCTGATCCCATGTCGCACCATCCTATCCCCCCCGCGGTACATCTCATCCTATTATTAGCCCTTCAATGTTTATTACACCATTGGCTACAGCCTAGCCTACCGACTGTTTCGGAATTGACCTCTATTCTAAAGGAAACCTTGCACTGGGAGATGCTGGACACTGTACGCTATAAGGAGGCCTTTACAGCTTCCTTCTTTAAGAAATGGAAACTATTCCTTATCCATGGCTTCTCGCAGGCAGAAAGACGCCCTATCATGTCTCACTTTACCTCAACCACCTGGTATTATAAGATGTCGGCTGCCGGCACCCTAGATCCATTCTTATAGGCTTTACTTTGTATTTGTACTCCATATTCTTGTGATAAATAGCACCATATATCTACTATCTAAATTTTATGTATAAGTGGAGTAAGATTTAGTTATTGTTGTCGGCCTTGTTTTATTAGATATGTATATTTGTGAATTTATACTGCTACTGATACTTTTCTTCAGTACCAATGTTATATTATGTGAAACTCAATAAAATATTTGAACTGTACCTGCTATCATTCTGTTCTCCTCTTTATCTGTACAGGTTGGAGCGTCTGCAGAGAATTGTCAGCAAGTTACAGATGGAGTCCGGACTGTGTGAGGAGCAGCTCAACCAGGCCGATACCTTACTGCAGACGGTGAGTTCAGCTCCGGTGGTCTGTACACTATATACAGGGTCCCATTCACTGCTGCAGGTGGTGAGTTCAGCTCCGGAGGTCTGTACACTTTATACAGGGTCCCATTCACTGCTGCGGGTGGTGAGTTCAGCTCCGGAGGTCTGTACACTGTATACAGGGTCCCATTCACTGCTGCGGGCGGTGAGTTCAGCTCCGGAGGTCTGTACACTGTATACAGGGTCCCATTCACTGCTGCAGGCGGTGATTTCAGCTCCGGAGGTCTGTACACTTTATACAGGGTCCCATTCACTGCTGCGGGCGGTGAGTTCAGCTCCGGAGGTCTGTACACTGTATACAGGGTACTGTATCCTGTGGTTCCCCAGGACTCTGTGTTCTTCTTATGACTCCTTTTTGGTTTTGCAGAATATTCGCCTCCTGAATGCTGGGAAACCGCTGCAGCAAGCGGGAGACATCGAGTGCTGTCATCACTCTGATGTGCTCCCGGAGCGGTGATGTCATCACTCTGATGTGCTCCCGGAGCGGTGATGTCATCACTCTGATGTGCTCCCGGAGCGGTGATGTCATCACTCTGATGTGCTCCCGGAGCGGTGATGTCATCACTCTGATGTGCTCCCGGAGCGGTGATGTCATCACTCTGATGTGCTCCCGGAGCGGTGATGTCATCACTCTGATGTGCTCCCGGAGCGGTGATGTCATCACTCTGATGTGCTCCCGGAGCGGTGATGTCCTCACTCTGTCTGTGCTCCCGGAGCGGTGATGTCATCACTCGGATATGCTCCTGTAGCGGTGATGTCATCACTCTGATGTGCTCCCGGAGCGGTGATGTCCTCACTCTGTCTGTGCTCCCGGAGCGGTGATGTCATCACTCTGATGTGCTCCCGGAGCGGTGATGTCCTCACTCTGTCTGTGCTCCCGGAGCGGTGATGTCATCACTCGGATATGCTCCTGTAGCGGTGATGTCATCATTCTGATGTGCTCCCATTCCTGTGATATTAGGGGCTGTGGGCATGCTGGTACCTGTGGTTCCCCAGGATTCTCTGTTCTTCTTATGACTCCTTTTTGGTTTTGCAGAATATTCGCCTCCTGAATGCTGGGAAACCGCTGCAGCGAGCGGGAGACATCGAGCGCGACCTGGATAAGGCCGACACCATGATACGGGTGCTGTTCAATGACGTTCAGGCACTCAAAGATGGCCGCCATCCCCAGGGAGAGCAGATGTATCGCAGGTATCACATGCAAACAGGACCAGAAATGTATCGTATAAGATGTATTCAAGCAGGGCAGTGTGAAAAAAACAAGGTGTATGTCTGTGCTCCCGGAGCGGTGATGTCATCATTCTGTCTGTGCTCCCGGAGCGGTGATGTCATCATTCTGTCTGTGCTCCCGGAGCGGTGATGTCCTCATTCTGTCTGTGCTCCCGGAGCGGTGATGTCATCACTCTGATGTGCTCCCGGAGCAGTGATGTCATCATTCTGTCTGTGCTCCCGGAGCGGTGATGTCCTCATTCTGTCTGTGCTCCCGGAGCGGTGATGTCATCACTCTGATGTGCTCCCGGAGCGGTGATGTCATCATTCTGTCTGTACTCCCGGAGCGGTGATGTCATCACTCTGATGTGCTCCCGGAGCGGTGATGTCATCATTCTGTCTGTACTCCCGGAGCGGTGATGTCATCACTCTGATGTGCTCCCGGAGCAGTGATGTCCTCATTCTGTCTGTGCTCCCGGAGCGGTGATGTCATCATTCTGTCTGTGCTCCCGGAGCGGTGATGTCATCATTCTGTCTGTGCTCCCGGAGCGGTGATGTCATCATTTTGATGTGCTCCCGGAGCGGTGATGTCATCACCTGGATGTGCTCCCGGAGCGGTGATGTCATCACTCGGATGTGCTCCCGGAGCGGTGATGTCATCATTCTGTCTGTACTCCCGGAGCGGTGATGTCATCACTCGGATGTGCTCCCGGAGCGGTGATGTCATCACTCGTATGTGCTCCCGGAGCGGTGATGTCATCATTCTGATGTGCTCCCGGAGCGGTGATGTCATCACTCGGATGTGCTCCCGGAGCGGTGATGTCATAATTCTTTCTGTGCTCCTGGAGCGGTGATGTCATCACTCTGATGTGCTCCCGGAGCGGTGATGTCATCATTCTGTCTGTGCTCCCGAAACGGTGATGTCATCACTCTGTCTGTGCTCCCGGAGCGGTGATGTCATCATTCTGTCTCTGCTCCCAGGCGGTGATGTCGTCATTCTGTCTGTGCTCCCGGAGCGGTGATGTCGTCATTCTGTCTGTGCTCCCGGAGCGGTGATGTCATCATTCTGTCTGTGCTCCCGGAGCGGTGATGTCATCATTCTGTCTGTGCTCCCGGAGCGGTGATGTCATCATTCTGTCTGTGCTCCCGTAGCGGTGATGTCATCATTCTGTCTGTGCTCCCGGAGCGGTGATGTCATCATTCTGTCTGTGCTCCCGGAGCGGTGATGTCATCATTCTGTCTGTGCTCCCGGAGCGGTGATGTCATCATTCTGATGTGCTCCCGGAGCGGTGATGTCATCATTCTGATGTGCTCCCGGAGCGGTGATGTCATCATTCTGATGTGCTCCCGGAGCGGTGATGTCATCATTCTGATGTGCTCCCGGAGCGGTGATGTCATAATTCTGTCTGTGCTCCCGGAGCGGTGATGTCATCACTCTGATGTGCTCCCGGAGCGGTGATGTCATCACTCTGATGTGCTCCCGGAGCGGTGATGTCATAATTCTTTCTGTGCTCCCGGAGCGGTGATGTCATCACTCTGATGTGCTCCCGGAGCGGTGATGTCAGCACTCTGATGTGCTCCCGGAGCGGTGATGTCATCATTCTGTCTGTGCTCCCGGAGCGGTGATGTCATCATTCTGTCTGTGCTCCCGGAGCGGTGATGTCATCATTTTGATGTGCTCCCGGAGCGGTGATGTCATCACCTGGATGTGCTCCCGGAGCGGTGATGTCATCACTCGGATGTGCTCCCGGAGCGGTGATGTCATCATTCTGTCTGTACTCCCGGAGCGGTGATGTCATCACTCGG
The DNA here is from genome assembly GCF_027789765.1 of Dendropsophus ebraccatus. Classification (NCBI taxonomy): domain Eukaryota; kingdom Metazoa; phylum Chordata; class Amphibia; order Anura; family Hylidae; genus Dendropsophus; species Dendropsophus ebraccatus. The sequence continues at coordinate 3,389,343 of NC_091455.1, forward strand.
ATGTGCTCCCGGAGCGGTGATGTCATCACTCGGATGTGCTCCCGGAGCGGTGATGTCATCACTCGGATGTGCTCCCGGAGCGGTGATGTCATCATTCTGATGTGCTCCCGGAGCGGTGATGTCATCACTCGGATGTGCTCCCGGAGCGGTGATGTCATCATTCTGATGTGCTCCCGGAGCGGTGATGTCATCATTCTGATGTGCTCCCGGAGCGGTGATGTCATCACTCGGATGTGCTCCCGGAGCGGTGATGTCATCATTCTGATGTCTGTGCTTACAGAGTTTACCGCCTCCACGAGCGGCTGGTTGCCATCCGTACAGAGTACAACCTGCGGATAAAGTCTGGAGCGCCACAGGTCATCACACAGGTCACCCATGTGACCCAGCAGGCGGTGCGGCAGGACATGGATGAGGTGACGTTGCGATACCTCCAGGACCTGTTGGGTTGGGTGGAGGAGAACCAGAAACGGATCAACACGGCGGAGTGGGGATCAGACCTCCCCAGCGTGGAGTCGCAGCTGGGCAGCCACCGCGGCCTCCATCAGTCAATCAACGAGTTCCGATCCAAGATCGAGCGAGCGCGGGCCGACGAGGTGAGTGACCCCTGACCTCTGCAGGTCATTGCCACCATATTGTCCCGGTGACATCATTAGTGACATCTTTTCTTTGTCTCCAGGCCCAGATGTCTGGCGCCCGCGGCAGCTTTCAGGAATATCTGGGCAAACTGGATCTACAATATGCCAAGCTGCTGGTGAGTGCCCCCTGTGCTAGGGGAAGGGGGGAGCTGCTGGAGAGTGCCCCCTGTGCTGGGGGAAGGGGGTGCTGCTGGAGAGTGCCCCCTGTGCTGGGGGAGAGGGGGGAGCTGCTGGAGAGTGCCCCCTGTGCTGGGGGAGAGGGGGGAGCTGCTGGTGAGTGCCCCCTTTGCTGGGGGAGAGGGGGGAGCTGCTGGTGAGTGCCCCCTGTGCTGGGGGAGAGGGGGGAGCTGCTGGTGAGTGCCCCCTGTGCTGGGGAAAGGGGGGAGCTGCTGGAGAGTGCCCCCTGTGCTGGGGAAAGGGGGGAGCTGCTGGTGAGTGCCCCCTGTGCTAGGGGAAGGGGGGAGCTGCTGGTGAGTGCCCCCTGTGCTGGGGGAAGGGGGGAGCTGCTGGTGAGTGCCCCCTGTGCTAGGGGAAGGGGGGAGCTGCTGGAGAGTGCCCCCTGTGCTAGGGGAAGGGGGGAGCTGCTGGAGAGTGCCCCCTGTGCTGGGGAAAGGGGGGAGCTGCTGGAGAGTGCCCCCTGTGCTGGGGGAAGGGGGTGCTGCTGGAGAGTGCCCCCTGTGCTGGGGAAAGGGGGGAGCTGCTGGAGAGTGCCCCCTGTGCTGGGGAAAGGGGGGAGCTGCTGGAGAGTGCCCCCTGTGCTGGGGAAAGGGGGGAGCTGCTGGTGAGTGCCCCCTGTGCTAGGGGAAGGGGGGAGCTGCTGGTGAGTGCCCCCTGTGCTAGGGGAAGGGGGGAGCTGCTGGAGAGTGCCCCCTGTGCTAGGGGAAGGGGGGAGCTGCTGGAGAGTGCCCCCTGTGCTGGGGAAAGGGGGGAGCTGCTGGAGAGTGCCCCCTGTGCTGGGGGAAGGGGGTGCTGCTGGAGAGTGCCCCCTGTGCTGGGGGAGAGGGGGGAGCTTCTGGTGAGTGCCCCCTGTGCTGGGGGAAGGGGGGTGCTGCTGGTGAGTGCCCCCTGTGCTTGGGGAGAGGGGGGAGCTTCTGGTGAGTGCCCCCTGTGCTGGGGAAAGGGGGGAGCTGCTGGAGAGTGCCCCCTGTGCTGGGGAAAGGGGGGAGCTGCTGGTGAGTGCCCCCTGTGCTAGGGGAAGGGGGGAGCTGCTGGAGAGTGCCCCCTGTGCTGGGGAAAGGGGGGAGCTGCTGGTGAGTGCCCCCTGTGCTAGGGGAAGGGGGGAGCTGCTGGAGAGTGCCCCCTGTGCTGGGGAAAGGGGGGAGCTGCTGGAGAGTGCCCCCTGTGCTGGGGAAAGGGGGGAGCTGCTGGAGAGTGCCCCCTGTGCTGGGGGAGAGGGGGGAGCTGCTGGTGAGTGCCCCCTGTGCTAGGGGAAGGGGGGTGCTGCTGGTGAGTGCCCCCTGTGCTTGGGGAAGGGAGTGCTGCTGGTGAGTGCCCCCTGTGCTGGGGGAGAGGGGGGAGCTGCTGGTGAGTGCCCCCTGTGCTGGGGGAAGGGGGTGCTGCTGGAAAGTGCCCCCTGTGCTGGCGGAGAGGGGAGAGCTGCTGGAGAGTGCCCCCTGTGCTGGGGGATGGGGGTGTCGCTGGAGAGTGCCCCCTGTGCTGGGGGAGCTGCTGGAGAGTGCCCCCTGTGCTGGGGGAGAGGGGGTAGCTGCTGGAGAGTGCCCCCTGTGCTGGGGGAGAGGGGGGAGCTGCTGGAGAGTGCCCCCTGTGCTGGGGGAGTGGGGGGAGCTGCTGGAGAGTGCCCCCTGTGCTGGGGGAAGGGAGTGCTGCTGATGAGTGCCCCCTGTGCTGGGGGAGAGGGGGGAGCTGCTGGTGAGTGCCCCCTGTGCTGAGGGAGAGGGGGGAGTTGCTGGTGAGTGCCCCCTGTGCTGAGGGAGAGGGGGGAGTTGCTGGTGAGTGCCCCCTGTGCTGAGGGAGAGGGGGGAGTTGCTGGTGAGTGCCCCCTGTGCTGGGGGGAGAGGGGGGAGCTGCTGGTGAGTGCCCCCTGTGCTGGGGGAGAGGGGGGAGCTGCTGGTGAGTGCCCCCTGTGCTAGGGGAAGGGGGGAGCTGCTGGAGAGTGCCCCCTGTGCTGGGGGAAGGGGGAGCTGCTGGTGAGTGCCCCCTGTGCTGAGGGAGAGGGGGGAGCTGCTGGAGAGTGCCCCCTGTGCTGGGGGATGGGGGTGTCGCTGGAGAGTGCCCCCTGTGCTGGGGGAGAGGGGGGAGCTGCTGGTGAGTGCCCCCTGTGCTGGGGGAGAGGGGGGAGCTGCTGGTGAGTGCCCCCTGTGCTAAGGGAAGGGGGGAGCTGCTGGAGAGTGCCCCCTGTGCTGGGGGAAGGGGGGAGCTGCTGGAGACTGCCCCCTGTGCTGGGGGAAGGGGGTGCTGCTGGAGAGTGCCCCCTGTGCTGGGGGAAGGGGGTGCTGCTGGAGAGTGCCCCCTGTGCTGGGGGAAGGGGGTGCTGCTGGAGATTGCCCCCTGTGCCCGGCTGCTGTCTCTGGGATACCAGCACCTTCATCATCTTTGTCTTTTTCCAGAACTCCTCTAAGGCCAGACTGCGGCACCTGGAGAGTCTCCACGCCTTTGTGGCCGCCGCAACCAAGGAGCTGATGTGGCTGAATGATAAAGAGGAGGAGGAAGTAAACTACGACTGGAGCGAGCGCAACACCAACATGACCAGCAAGAAGGACAACTACTCGGTGAGTGGGGGTCACACCATGAGGTCACAGTGAGGAGTACAGCGCGGGGTCACACCATGAGGTCACAGTGAGGAGTACAGCGCGGGGTCACACCATGAGGTCAGTGAGGAGTACAGCGCGGGGTCACACCATGAGGTCACAGTGAGGAGTACAGCGCGGGGTCACACCATGAGGTCACAGTGAGGAGTACAGCGCGGGGTCACACCATGAGGTCACAGTGAGGAGTACAGCGCGAGGTCACACCATGAGGTCACAGTGAGGAGTACAGCGCGAGGTCACACCATGAGGTCACAGTGAGGAGTACAGCGCGGGGTCACACCATGAGGTCACAGTGAGGAGTACAGTGTGGGGTCACACCATGAGGTCACAGTGAGGAGTACAGCGCGAGGTCACACCATGAGGTCACAGTGAGGAGTACAGCGCGAGGTCACACCATGAGGTCACAGTGAGGAGTACAGCGCAAGGTCACACCATGAGGTCACAGTGAGGAGTACAGCGCGGGGTCACACCATGAGGTCACAGTGAGGAGTACAGCGCGGGGTCACAGTGAAGAGTACAGCGCGGGGTCACAGTGAGGAGTACAGCGCGGGGTCACAGTGAGGAGTACAGCGCGGGGTCACAGTGAGGAGTACAGCGCGGGGTCACAGTGAGGAGTACAGCGCGGGGTCACAGTGAGGAGTACAGCGCGGGGTCACAGTGAGGAGTACAGCGCGGGGTCACAGTGAGGAGTACAGCGCGGGGTCACAGTGAGGAGTACAGCGCGGGGTCACAGTGAGGAGTACAGCGCGGGGTCACAGTGAGGAGTACAGCGCGGGGTCACAGTGAGGAGTACAGCGCGGGGTCACAGTGAGGAGTACAGCGCGGGGTCACGGTGAGGAGTACAGCGCGGGGTCACGGTGAGGAGTACAGCGCGGGGTCACGGTGAGGAGTACAGCGCGGGGTCACGGTGAGGAGTACAGCGCGGGGTCACGGTGAGGAGTACAGCGCGGGGTCACGGTGAGGAGTACAGCGCGGGGTCACGGTGAGGAGTACAGCGCGGGGTCACGGTGAGGAGTACAGCGCGGGGTCACGGTGAGGAGTACAGCGCGGGGTCACGGTGAGGAGTACAGCGCGGGGTCACGGTGAGGAGTACAGCGCGGGGTCACGGTGAGGAGTACAGCGCGGGGTCACGGTGAGGAGTACAGCGCGGGGTCACGGTGAGGAGTACAGCGCGGGGTCACGGTGAGGAGTACAGCGCGGGGTCACGGTGAGGAGTACAGCGCGGGGTCACGGTGAGGAGTACAGCGCGGGGTCACGGTGAGGAGTACAGCGCGGGGTCACGGTGAGGAGTACAGCGCGGGGTCACGGTGAGGAGTACAGCGCGGGGTCACGGTGAGGAGTACAGCGCGGGGTCACGGTGAGGAGTACAGCGCGGGGTCACGGTGAGGAGTACAGCGCGGGGTCACGGTGAGGAGTACAGCGCGGGGTCACGGTGAGGAGTACAGCGCGGGGTCACGGTGAGGAGTACAGCGCGGGGTCACGGTGAGGAGTACAGCGCGGGGTCACGGTGAGGAGTACAGCGCGGGGTCACGGTGAGGAGTACAGCGCGGGGTCACGGTGAGGAGTACAGCGCGGGGTCACGGTGAGGAGTACAGCGCGGGGTCACACCATGGTCACAGTGAGGAGTACAGCGCGGGGTCACACCATGGTCACAGTGAGGAGTACACCTGGGGGGGGGGGGGGCACAGTGAGGAGTACACCTCGGGGGGGGGGGGGCACAGTGAGGAGTACACTGCGGGGAGGGTCACAGTGAGGAGTACAGCGCGAGGTCACAGTGAGGAGTATAGCGCGGGGTCACACCATGAGGTCACAGTGAGGAGTATAGCGCGGGGTCACACCATGGTCACAGTGAGGAGTACAGCGCAGGGGGGTCACAGTGAGGAGTACAGCGCGGGGGGGTCACAGTGAGGAGTACACCTCGGGGGGGGGGGGGGGGCACAGTGAGGAGTACAGCGCGTGGGGGGGGGGTCACAGTGAGGAGTACAGCGCGAGGTCACAGTGAGGAGTACAGCGCGGGGTCACACCATGAGGTCACAGTGAGGAGTACAGCGCGGGGTCACACCATGAGGTCACAGTGAGGAGTACAGCGCGGGGTCACACCATGAGGTCACAGTGAGGAGTACAGCGCGGGGTCACACCATGAGGTCACAGTGAGGAGTACAGCGCGAGGTCACACCATGAGGTCACAGTGAGGAGTACAGCGCGAGGTCACACCATGAGGTCACAGTGAGGAGTACAGCGCAAGGTCACACCATGAGGTCACAGTGAGGAGTACAGCGCGGGGTCACACCATGAGGTCACAGTGAGGAGTACAGCGCGGGGTCACACCATGAGGTCACAGTGAGGAGTACAGCGCGGGGTCACAGTGAGGAGTACAGCGCGGGGTCACAGTGAGGAGTACAGCGCGGGGTCACAGTGAGGAGTACAGCGCGGGGTCACAGTGAGGAGTACAGCGCGGGGTCACAGTGAGGAGTACAGCGCGGGGTCACAGTGAGGAGTACAGCGCGGGGTCACAGTGAGGAGTACAGCGCGGGGTCACAGTGAGGAGTACAGCGCGGGGTCACAGTGAGGAGTACAGCGCGGGGTCACAGTGAGGAGTACAGCGCGGGGTCACACCATGAGGTCACAGTGAGGAGTACAGCGCGGGGTCACACCATGGTCACAGTGAGGAGTACAGCGCGGGGGGGTCACAGTGAGGAGTACACCTCGGGGGGAGGGTCACAGTGAGGAGTACACCTCGGGGGGAGGGTCACAGTGAGGAGTACACTGCGGGGGGAGGGTCACAGTGAGGAGTACACTGCGGGGGGAGGGTCACAGTGAGGAATACACTGCGGGGGGAGGGTCACAGTGAGGAGTACACTGCGGGGGAGGGTAACAGTGAGGAGTACACTGCGGGGAGGGTCACAGTGAGAAGTATACTGCGGGGGGAGGGTCACAGTGAGGAGTACACTGCGGGGGGAGGGTCACAGTGAGGAGTACACTGCGGGGGGAGGGTCACAGTGAGGAGTACAGCGCGTGGGGGGGGGGGTCACAGTGAGGAGTACACTGCGGGGAGGGTCACAGTGAGGAGTACACTGCGGGGAGGGTCACAGTGAGGAGTACACTGCGGGGGGAGGGTCACAGTGAGGAGTACACTGCGGGGGGAGGGTCACAGTGAGGAGTACACTGCGGGGAGGGTCACAGTGAGGAGTACACTGCGGGGAGGGTCACAGTGAGGAGTACACTGCGGGGAGGGTCACAGTGAGGAGTACACTGCGGGGGGGGGGGGGTCAGAGTGAGGGGGGCAGATATATATAGCGGTACAGGGGGGCGATATATATATATACTAGAAAATGTACCCGGCGCTGCCCGGGTATAAAGTGTCAGTGTGTTAATTAGATTTGTTCTAAGGTGCCCAGGAGGCCAAGCTAAAGGTATTGTTTCATCTGAGTTAATCAGTGGAATTAGTGTATACCTGTAGTGCATAGTTGGAGGGGTTCTGTATACCCACAATGTATAGTTTTTAGGGATCTCGCATATCTGTAGTGCATAGTTGGGGTGGGGGGGGGGGGGGCGCTGTATATATAGCCAGTGAGTGTATATATAAATATATATAATGGTATGCTGGGCTGTGTGTGTATATGTATGTGTGTGTGTGTGTGTGTATGTGTATATATATATATATATATATATATATATATATATATATATATATATATAAATATAATACACACTCACCGGCCACTTTATTAGGTACACCATGCTAGTAACGGGTTGGACCCCCTTTTGCCTTCAGAACTGCCCCAATTCTTGGTGCCATAGATACAACAAGGTGCTGGAAGCTTCCTCAGAGATTTTGGTCCATAGTGACATGATGACATCACACAGTTGCCGCAGATTTGTCGGCTGCACATCCATGACGCCAATCTCCCGTTCCCCCACATCCCAAAGATGCTCTATTGGATTGAGATCTGGTGACTGTGGAGGCCATTGGAGTACAGTGACCTCATTGTCATGTTCAAGAAACCAGTCTGAGATGATTCTAGCTTTATGACATGGTGCATTATCCTGCTGAAAGTCGCCATCAGATGTTGGGTCCATTGTGGTCATAAAGGGATGGACATGGTCAGCAACAATACTCAGGTAGGCTGTGGCGTTGCAACCATGCTCAATTGGTACCAAGGGGCCCAAAGAGTGCCAAGAAAATATTCCCCCCACCATGACACCACCACCACCAGCCTGAACCGTTGATACAAGGCAGGATGGATCCATGCTTTCATGTTGTTGGCGCCAAATTCTGACCCTACCATCCAAATGTCGCAGCAGAAATCGAGACTCATCAGACCAGGCAACGTTTTTCCAATCTTCTACTGTCCAATTTCGATGAGCTTGTGCAAATTGTAGCCTCAGTTTCCTGTTCTTAGCTGAGCGGAGTGGCCCCCGGGGTGGTCTTCTGCTGCTGTAGCCCATACTGTGTACTGTGCGTTCAGAGATGCTCTTCTGCCTACCTTGGCTGTAACGGTTGGCTATTTGAGTCACTGTTGCCTTTCTATCAGCTGGAACCAGTCTGCCCATTCTCCTCTGACCTCTGGCATCAACAAGGCATTTCCGCCCACAGAACGGCCGCTCACTGGATGGTTTTTCTTTTTCGGACCATTCTCTGTAAACCCGAGAGATGGTTGTGCGTGAAAATCCCAGTAGATCAGCAGTTTCTGAAATACTCAGACCAGCCCTTCTGGCTCCAACAACCATGCCACATTCAAAGGCCTCAAATCACCTTTCTTCCCCATACTGATGCTCGGTTTGAACTGCAGGAGATTGTCTTGACCATGTGATTGGCTGATTAGAAATTAAGTGGGAACGTGCAGTTGGACAGGTGTACCTAATAAAGTGGCCGGTGAGTGTGTGTGTATATATATATATATATATATATATATGTGTATATATATATATATATATCCCTCCTGCGATGCCGTTTCATTCACTCAATTTGTTACCATGGGATCTCAGTAGGGATCACGGGAGACTGGAGGTGATGACATAAGAGATCAGACTATGAGATTACTAGGCGATCAAATCCAGTGAGCTCAAACATGATGTCAAGCAATAGAAACACATAACAGCTCAGACCAGATCAGGGGATCACACAGGGGATCAGACCAGGGGGGTCACACAGGGGATCAGACCAGATCAGGGGATCACACAGGGGATCAGACCAGGGGGGTCACACAGGGGATCAGACCAGGGGGGTCACACAGGGGATCAGACCAGATCAGGGGATCACACAGGGGATCAGACCAGGGGGGTCACACAGGGGATCAGACCAGGGGGGTCACACAGGGGATCAGACCAGGGGGGGTCACACAGGGGATCAGACCAGGGGGGGGTCACACAGGGGATCAGACCAGGGGGGTCGCACAGGGGATCAGACCAGGGGGGTCGCACAGGGGATCAGACCAGGGGGTCACACAGGGGATCAGACCAGGGGGGGGTCACACAGGGGATCAGACCAGGGGGGGGTCACACAGGGGATCAGACCAGGGGGGGGTCACACAGGGGATCAGACCAGGGGGGGGTCACACAGGGGATCAGACCAGGGGGGGGTCACACAGGGGATCAGACCAGGGGGGGGTCACACAGGGGATCAGACCAGGGGGATCGCACAGGGGATCAGACCAGGGGGGTCGCACAGGGGATCAGACCAGGGGGGTCGCACAGGGGATCAGACCAGGGGGGTCGCACAGGGGATCAGACCAGGGGGTCACACAGGGGATCAGACCAGGGGGTCACACAGGGGATCAGACCAGGGGGTCACACAGGGGATCAGACCAGGGGGTCACACAGGGGATCAGACCCAGGGGTCACACAGGGGATCAGACCAGGGGATCACACAGGGGATCAGACCAGGGGGGTCACACAGGGCATCAGACCGTGTAATCACACAGGAGATCAGACCCGGGGGTCAGAGATCTTGCAGAGTAGATGGAGGTCACAGAATCCACCTCTTAGGGTAGTATTACACGGGCCGATGAAGGCCCAATAATAACTATAAACGAGGGCCGATCTGCTAAATCAAAATTCGGGCTATTACACGGCCCGAATATCATTTAAAAAGGGCTGCAGGGACATAGTTACCGATGTCCTTGCAGCCCTTGCTTTTACTTTATACATTACCTGTCCAGGCTACAGGGCTCCTCTTGCGATCTTCTCCCCGGCTGAAGCTAGAGCACGCGGGACCCGGGCAGAAAAAGACCGCAAGAGGAGCCCTGCAGCCTGGAGAGGTAATGTATATCGTCAGTCGCCAGCCGCGCATCGCTATTACACGTAGCGATGCACGGTCGGCGTCCGACAATTATAGGTTGAAACCTATATCAACGATCAGTCAATGATCGTTGTATTTATTACATGGAGCGATATTGATTATTACACGGCCAAATATCGTTTTGTGTAATAATACCCTTACTCTTCCTCTGTCTTCAGGGTTTGATGCGGGAGCTTGAACTGAAAGAGAAGAAGATAAAGGAAATCCAGAGCAGCGGTGACCGTCTCCTGCGGGAGGACCATCCTGGGAGGACTACAATAGAGGTGAGGGCACTGTATACCTGGTGTGTGGCCCCCAGGGCTCTGTGGTGTGTGGCCCCCGTGTGATGCTCCTCTCTCCTTCAGGCCTTCCAGGCGGCTCTGCAGACGCAATGGAGTTGGATGCTTCAGCTTTGTTGCTGTATTGAGGCTCATCTGAAGGAGAACACGGCGTACTTCCAGGTATGAGGGCGAGGAGGCTGGGGGGGGGTGAGTAGGCCGGAGGCGGGGGCTGTAATCATCGCCCGTCACCTCACATTCTCCCCCTTAGTTCTTTGCAGATGTAAAAGAAGCCGAGGAGCATCTGAAGAAGATTCAGGAGAACATGCGGCGGAAGTACACGTGTGACCGCTCCGTCACAGTCACCCGGCTGGAGGATCTGGTGCAGGACAGTCTGGTGAGTGTGCCATGTGTGCAGGTACCATGGTGGCCGCCCCAGTCACATGCCCTATTATAACGCTGCCATCCACTTATACACACAGGACGAGAAGGAGCAGCTGACCGACTACAAGGGGCAAATCTCCGGCCTTGCCAAGCGGGCAAAGAGCATAGTGCAGCTGAAACCGCGCAGCCCTGCCAACCCCCCCAAAGGGCAGCAACCCGTGCAGGCCGTGTGTGACTACAAGCAGATGGAGGTACGCAATACAGGGGGACCCCTACCAACCTCCATAGAGGAGCTCTACACTTTACACCTCCCATAGAGGAGTCCTACACTGCCCCCCCCCCCCCATAGAGGAGCCCTACACTGCCCCATCACCCCCCATAGAGGAGCCCTACACTGCCCCCCCCCCCATAGAGGAGCCCTACACTGCCCCCCCCCCCCCATAGAGGAGCCCTACACTGCCCCCCCCCCCCATAGAGGAGTCCTACACTGCCCCCCCCCCATAGAGGAGCCCTACACTGCCCCCCCCCATAGAGGAGTCCTACACTGCCCCCCCCATAGAGGAGTCCTACACTGCCCCCCCATAGAGGAGCCCTACACTGCCTATCCCTCATAGAGGAGCCCTACACTGCCCCATCACCCCCCATAGAAGAGCCCTGCACTGCCCCATCACCCCCCATAGAAGAGCCCTGCACTGCCCCATCACCCCCCATAGAAGAGCCCTGCACTGCCCCATCACCCCCCATAGAAGAGCCCTGCACTGCCCCATCACCCCCCATAGAGGAGCCCTACACTGCCCCATCACCCCCAATAGAGGAGCCCTGCACTGCCCCATCACCCCCCATAGAAGAGCCCTGCACTGCCCCATCCCCCCATAGAGGAGCCCTACACTGCCCCATCCCCCCATAGAGGAGCCCTACACTGCCCCATCCCCCCATAGAGGAGCCCTACACTGCCTCATCACCCCCCATAGAGGAGCCCTGCACTGCCCCATCACCCCCCCATAGAGGAGCCCTGCACTGCCCCATCACCCCCCATAGAAGAGCCCTGCACTGCCCCATCCCCCCATAGAGGAGCCCTACACTGCCCCATCCCCCCATAGAGGAGCCCTACACTGCCCCATCCCCCCATAGAGGAGCCCTACACTGCCTCATCACCCCCCCATAGAGGAGCCCTGCACTGCCCCATCACCCCCCCATAGAGGAGCCCTGCACTGCCCTCCCCCCCCCCCATAGAGGAGCCCTGCACTGCCCCATCCCCCCATAGAGGAGCCCTGCACTGCCCCATCCCCCCATAGAGGAGCCCTACACTGCCCCATCCCCCCATAGAGGAGCCCTGCACTGCCCCATCACCCCCCATAGAGGAGCCCTACACTGCCTCATCACCCCCCCATAGAGGAGCCCTGCACTGCCCCATCACCCCCCCATAGAGGAGCCCTGCACTGCCCCATCACCCCCCATAGAGGAGCCCTGCACTGCCCCATCACCCCATAGAGGAGCCCTACACTGCCCCATCCCCCCATAGAGGAGCCCTACACTGCCCCATCCCCCCATAGAGGAGCCCTACACTGCCCCATCCCCCCATAGAGGAGCCCTACACTGCTCCCCCATAGAGGAGCCCTACACTGACCCCCCCCCCCCCCCCATGGAGGATCTCTGTGAATGTGGAGCTGATCAGCTATGTGGGTGATGCAGTTTGCATGTCCTGCAGTAATAGATCTGCACATCCAGTGTGGATAATGTCATAGAAGTGTGACATTATCCCATCCCATGACCCCATCCCCATCACCACCACCAGGGCCATTCTGTCACCTCTGACCTCTACATAGAGATAACAAGGAATTGCAGGGCCAGGGGCCGGATCCCATGCGGGGCCAGGGGCCGGATCCCATGCGGGGCCAGGGGCCGGATCCCATGCGGGGCCAGGGGCCGGATCCCATGCGGGGCCAGGGGCCGGATCCCATGCGGGGCCAGGGGCCGGATCCCATGCGGGGCCAGGGGCCGGATCCCATGCGGGGCCAGGGGCCGGATCAGTTTGGGATCCCATGCAGCATCAATGGACCAACAATTCCCTTCTGGATCAGCGCAGGTGGAGTAACAAACAACTTGAGAGGCCCTATTGCATTGTGGGGGCCGGAATGCATTGCTTTTAATAACCCTTGGAATATTGCCATCAACGGAGAAAAAATGCCAGGGCACTCACCAGTCAGCGTGCTGTATTCTTTATTATTATTCGGCTGACGAAGCGTGGAGACGCGAAACGGCTGTCCGGTGAAGGGTGTCTAGCGTTCACCCCGCTGCCTGCTTTTATCTGCATGAAGATGCACATCGAATAATAAAGAATACAGCATGCTGACTGGTGAGTGCCCTGGCATTTTTTCTCCGTTGATGACTGTTCACATGTTGCCTTGCGATCCGCGCAGTGAGCACCACCATAGCGGCACTATTAGTATAACTCCTATCTTCATATATATGAACCAAACTGCATAAAGGTGGTAGTGCCGGTAACTGCTCTTGCAAAGACTTCCTTGGAATATTGCGATACTGCATCCGACCGTTTCCAGCTGGGTTGTGGGTTGAACACTCCCCCGGCAATCGTTGTCCCGCACGGGATCCTACACTGATCCAGAGGGGAATTGTTATCCCGCACAGGATCCTGCACTGATCCAGAGGGGAATCGTTGTCCCGCACGGGATCCTGCACTGATCCAGAGGGGAATCGTTGTCCCGCACGGGATCCTGCACTGATCCAGAGGGGAATCGTTGTCCCGCACGGGATCCTGCACTGATCCAGAGGGGAATCGTTGTCCCGCACGGGATCCTGCACTGATCAAGAGGGGAATCGTTGTCCCGCACAGGATCCCACACTGATCCAGAGGGGAATCGTTGTCCCGCACAGGATCCTACACTGATCCAGAGAGGAATCCTTATCCCGCGGTGGCCCCGCATGGGATCTCGGTCTATAGTGTCACCACATTGTTACAGTCAGGATCAGAGAGGTGGATACACACATCAGCTTAGATACACAGAGGATAGTGGGGTATTGATTTGTCTGCACTGATACACTGTAACAGAAGAGGTGCAGCTGCCATCCTCCTCCTCCCCCCAGGTCACACCCGTCTCCTCCCCACAGATCACAGTACATAAGGGCGACGAGTGTCTCCTGGTCAACAACTCCCAACCGTACAAGTGGAAGGTGCTGAACTCGTCCGGGAGCGACGCCCTGGTGCCCTCCGTCTGCTTCATCGTCCCTCCCCCCAACAAGGAGGCTCTGGAAGCAGTCAGCAGGTAATGAGGCCACGCCTGCCCTCGCTTTACCGCAGTGATCTGTGTGTTCTCGCTTTATGACCGGGATGTTCCCTGGTGCGCTGTGTGTTCTCGCTTTATGGCAGGGATGTTCCCTGGTGCGCTGTGTGTTCTCGCTTTATGGCAGGGATGTTCCCTGGTGCGCTGTGTGTTCTCGCTTTATGACCGGGATGTTCCCTGGTGCGCTGTGTGTTCTCGCTTTATGGCAGGGATGTTCCCTGGTGCGCTGTGTGTTCTCGCTTTATGACCGGGATGTTCCCTGGTGCGCTGTGTGTTCTCGCTTTATGACAGGGATGTTCCCTGATGTGCTGTGTGTTCTCACTTTATGGCAGGGATGTTCCCTGATGCACTGTGTGTTCTTGCTTTATGGCAGGGATGTTCCTCGGTTCTGTGTGTTCTCGCTTTATGGCAGGGATGTTCCTCGGTGCGCTGTGTGTTCTCGCTTTATGGCAGAGATGTTCCTGGGTTTGCGATGTGTCCTTGCTTTATGGCAGGGATGTTCCTTGATGCACTGTGTGTTCTTGCTTTATGGCAGAGATGTTCCTTGGTGGACTGTGTGTTCTCACTTTATGACAGGGATGTTTATCTGTGTGCTGCCTGTCCTTGCTTTATGGCAGGGATGTTCCCTGATGCACTGTGTGTTCTCGCTTTATGGCAGGGATGTTTATCTGTGTGCTGCCTGTCCTTGCTTTATGGCAGGGATGTTCCCTGATGTGCTGTGTGTTCTCGCTTTATGGCATAGATATATTTCGGTGCGCTGTGTGTTCTTGCTTTATGGCAGGGATGTTCCTGGGTGTTGTGCTCATGGTCTTTTATCTTTTCACAGGCTGGACAGCAGCCACCAGACCCTTCTCACCCTGTGGCACAGTCTGCACATCGACCTGAAGAGTCTTCTGTCTTACCAGTACCTGCTGCGCGACATGCAGCTCATCCAGTCCTGGACACTGGTCACGGTCAGTCATCGTTCATTGTAAAGTTTCTTCTAGGGGACATGTGAGGATGTGACGAGTTCGCCTCCCCCGCCGCCCCCCCCCCTCAGTGTATGTACTGACATAGTTACCACACGTCCCCCCCCCCCCAGTGTATGTACTGACATAGTTACCACACGTGTCCCCCCCAGTGTATGTACTGACATAGTTACCACACGTGTCCCCCCCCAGTGTATGTACTGACATAGTTACCACACGTGTCCCCCCAGTGTATGTACTGACATAGTTACCACACGTGTCCCCCCACCCAGTGTATGTACTGACATAGTTACTACACATGTCCCCCCACCCAGTGTATGTACTGACATAGTTACCACACGTCCCCCCCCCAGTGTATGTACTGACAGTTACCACACGTCCCCCCCTAGTGTATGTACTGACATAGTTACCACACGTGTCCCCCCCAGTGTATGTACTGACATAGTTACCACACGTGTCCCCCCCCAGTGTATGTACTGACATAGTTACCACACGTGTCCCCCCCCCAGTGTATGTACTGACATAGTTACCACACGTGTCCCCCCCAGTGTATGTACTGACATAGTTACCACACGTCCCCCCCCAGTGTATGTACTGACAGTTACCACACATGTCCCCCCCACCCCCAGTGTATGTACTGACATAGTTACCACACATGTCCCCCCCACCCCCAGTGTATGTACTGACATAGTTACCACACATGTCCCCCCACCCAGTGTATGTACTGACATAGTTACCACACGTTCCCCCCACCCCCAGTGTATGTACTGACATAGTTACCACACGTGTCCCCCCCCAGTGTATGTACTGACATAGTTACCACACGTGTCCCCCCCCCAGTGTATGTACTGACATAGTTACCACACGTGTCCCCCCCCCCAGTGTATGTACTGACAGTTACCACACGTCCCCCCCCCCCAGTGTATGTACTGACAGTTACCACACGTCCCCCCCACCCCCAGTGTATGTACTGACATAGTTACCACACGTGTCCCCCCCAGTGTATGTACTGACAGTTACCACACGTGTCCCCCCCAGTGTATGTACTGACATAGTTACCACACGTGTCCCCCCCCAGTGTATGTACTGACATAGTTACCACACATGTCCCCCCACCCAGTGTATGTACTGACATAGTTACCACACGTGTCCCCCCCACCCCCAGTGTATGTACTGACATAGTTACCACACGTGTCCCCCCCAGTGTATGTACTGACATAGTTACCATACGTGTCCCCCCCAGTGTATGTACTGACATAGTTACCACACGTGTCCCCCCCAGTGTATGTACTGACAGTTACCACACATGTCCCCCCCACCCCCAGTGTATGTACTGACATAGTTACCACACATGTCCCCCCACCCAGTGTATGTACTGACATAGTTACCACACGTCCCCCCCACCCCCAGTGTATGTACTGACATAGTTACCACACATGTCCCCCCACCCAGTGTATGTACTGACATAGTTACCACATGTGTCCCCCCCACCCCCAGTGTATGTACTGACATAGTTACCACACGTGTCCCCCCCAGTGTATGTACTGACATAGTTACCACACGTGTCCCCCCCCAGTGTATGTACTGACATAGTTACCACACGTCCCCCCCCCAGTGTATGTACTGACAGTTACCACACACGTCCCCCCCCACCCCCAGTGTATGTACTGACATAGTTACCACACGTGTCCCCCCCAGTGTATGTACTGACATAGTTACCACACGTGTCCCCCCAGTGTATGTACTGACAGTTACCACACATGTCCCCCCCACCCCCAGTGTATGTACTGACATAGTTACCACACGTGTCCCCCCCACCCCCAGTGTATGTACTGACATAGTTACCACACGTGTCCCCCCCAGTGTATGTACTGACATAGTTACCACACGTGTCCCCCCCCAGTGTATGTACTGACATAGTTACCACACGTGTCCCCCCAGTGTATGTACTGACATAGTTACCACACGTGTCCCCCCACCCAGTGTATGTACTGACATAGTTACCACACATGTCCCCCCACCCAGTGTATGTACTGACATAGTTACCACACGTCCCCCCCCCCAGTGTATGTACTGACAGTTACCACACGTCCCCCCCCAGTGTATGTACTGACATAGTTACCACACGTGTCCCCCCCAGTGTATGTACTGACATAGTTACCACACGTGTCCCCCCCCAGTGTATGTACTGACATAGTTACCACACGTGTCCCCCCCCCAGTGTATGTACTGACATAGTTACCACACGTGTCCCCCCCAGTGTATGTACTGACATAGTTACCACACGTCCCCCCCCAGTGTATGTACTGACAGTTACCACACATGTCCCCCCCACCCCCAGTGTATGTACTGACATAGTTACCACACATGTCCCCCCCACCCCCAGTGTATGTACTGACATAGTTACCACACATGTCCCCCCACCCAGTGTATGTACTGACATAGTTACCACACGTTCCCCCCACCCCCAGTGTATGTACTGACATAGTTACCACACGTGTCCCCCCCCAGTGTATGTACTGACATAGTTACCACACGTGTCCCCCCCCAGTGTATGTACTGACATAGTTACCACACGTGTCCCCCCCCCAGTGTATGTACTGACAGTTACCACACGTCCCCCCCCCCCAGTGTATGTACTGACAGTTACCACACGTCCCCCCCACCCCCAGTGTATGTACTGACATAGTTACCACACGTGTCCCCCCCAGTGTATGTACTGACAGTTACCACACGTGTCCCCCCCAGTGTATGTACTGACATAGTTACCACATGTGTCCCCCCCAGTGTATGTACTGACAGTTACCACACATGTCCCCCCAGTGTATGTACTGACATAGTTACCACACGTGTCCCCCCCCAGTGTATGTACTGACATAGTTACCACACGTGTCCCCCCCCCAGTGTATGTACTGACATAGTTACCACACGTGTCCCCCCCAGTGTATGTACTGACATAGTTACCACACGTGTCCCCCCCCCAGTGTATGTACTGACATAGTTACCACACATTCCCCCCCCAGTGTATGTACTGACATAGTTACCACACGTGTCCCCCCCAGTGTATGTACTGACATAGTTACCACACATGTCCCCCCACCCAGTGTATGTACTGACATAGTTACCACACGTGTCCCCCCCCAGTGTATGTAATGACATAGTTACCACACGTGTCCCCCCCCAGTGTATGTACTGACATAGTTACCACACGTGTCCCCCCCAGTGTATGTACTGACATAGTTACCACACGTCCCCCCCCAGTGTATGTACTGACAGTTACCACACGTGTCCCCCCCACCCCCAGTGTATGTACTGACATAGTTACCACACATGTCCCCCCCACCCCCAGTGTATGTACTGACATAGTTACCACACATGTCCCCCCACCCAGTGTATGTACTGACATAGTTACCACACGTGTCCCCCCCCAGTGTATGTACTGACATAGTTACCACACGTGTCCCCCCCCAGTGTATGTACTGACATAGTTACCACACGTGTCCCCCCCCCCAGTGTATGTACTGACAGTTACCACACGTCCCCCCCCCCAGTGTATGTACTGACAGTTACCACACACGTCCCCCCCACCCCCAGTGTATGTACTGACATAGTTACCACACGTGTCCCCCCCCAGTGTATGTACTGACATAGTTACCACACGTCCCCCCCACCCCCAGTGTATGTACTGACATAGTTACCACACATGTCCCCCCACCCAGTGTATGTACTGACATAGTTACCACATGTGTCCCCCCCACCCCCAGTGTATGTACTGACATAGTTACCACACGTGTCCCCCCCAGTGTATGTACTGACATAGTTACCACACGTGTCCCCCCCCCCAGTGTATGTACTGACATAGTTACCACACGTGTCCCCCCCAGTGTATGTACTGACAGTTACCACACGCCCCCCCCCCCAGTGTATGTACTGACAGTTACCACACATGTCCCCCCCACCCCCAGTGTATGTACTGACAGTTACCACACATGTCCCCCCACCCAGTGTATGTACTGACATAGTTACCACACATGTCCCCCCACCCAGTGTATGTACTGACATAGTTACCACACGTCCCCCCCCCCCAGTGTATGTACTGACATAGTTACCACACGTCCCCCCCCAGTGTATGTACTGACATAGTTACCACACGTGTCCCCCCCCAGTGTATGTACTGACATAGTTACCACACGTGTCCCCCCCCAGTGTATGTACTGACATAGTTACCACACGTGTCCCCCCCAGTGTATGTACTGACATAGTTACCACACGTGTCCCCCCCCAGTGTATGTACTGACATAGTTACCACACGTGTCCCCCCCAGTGTATGTACTGACATAGTTACCACACGTGTCCCCCCCAGTGTATGTTCTGACATAGTTACCACACGTGTCCCCCCCAGTGTATGTACTGACATAGTTACCACACGTCCCCCCCCAGTGTATGTACTGACAGTTACCACACGTCCCCCCCACCCCCAGTGTATGTACTGACAGTTACCACACGTCCCCCCCACCCCCAGTGTATGTACTGACATAGTTACCACACATGTCCCGCCCACCCACAGTGTATGTACTGACATAGTTACCACACATGTCCCCCCCACCCCCAGTGTATGTACTGACATAGTTACCACACATGTCCCCCCACCCAGTGTATGTACTGACATAGTTACCACACGTCCCCCCCACCCCCAGTGTATGTACTGACATAGTTACCACACGTGTCCCCCCCACCCCCAGTGTATGTACTGACATAGTTACCACACATGTCCCCCCACCCAGTGTATGTACTGACATAGTTACCACACATGTCCCCCCACCCCCAGTGTATGTACTGACATAGTTACCACACGTGTCCCCCCCCCCCAGTGTATGTACTGACATAGTTACCACACGTGTCCCCCCCAGTGTATGTACTGACATAGTTACCACATGTGTCCCCCCCCAGTGTATGTACTGACAGTTACCACACATGTCCCCCCCACCCCCAGTGTATGTACTGACATAGTTACCACACATGTCCCCCCACCCAGTGTATGTACTGACATAGTTACCACACATGTCCCCCCACCCAGTGTATGTACTGACATAGTTACCACACGTGTGCACTGATCGGTCTCGGTTCCCTGCAGTTCCGCTCCATGACCTCGGAGGAGTATAAGCTGATCCTCAGGAACCTAGAGCTTCATTACCAGGACTTCATGCGGGAAAGCCAGGATTCACAGAACTTCCACCCGGACGACCGCATGAACATCGAGAGGGAATACAACTCCTGCAACCAGAAGTACGAGACCCTGCTGCGCAGCCTGGAGAGAGGTAACAGGGGAGTAAGGGGGTAAGAGAGCGCCGCCCTGGAGGTGCACAAGGTCAGGTCATCCTCACAGTGTGCATTGTGTCTGCAGGAGAGCAGGATGAGAGCACATGTAAGAACTACATCTCCCAGCTGAAGAACATCCAGCTGCAGCTCGAAGGCTGTGAGGCCCGCACCGTCAGCAAGATCCGCAGCCCCCTGGATAAAGATCCGGTCCGAGAGTGTTCCCAGAGGATCGGAGACCAGCAGGTGTGTCCAGAATGTGGGGTCTATAGTGACTGCTCTCACCAAAGAGACCTCCGGGGTCCATAGTGACTGCTGTCACCAAAGAGAGCTCCAGGGTCCGTAGTGACTGTTCTCACCAAAAAGAGCTTGGGGGTCTATAGTGACTGCTCGCACCAAAGAGATCTCCGGGGTCCATAGTGACTGCTCTCACCAAAGAGAGCTCCGGGGTCCAGAGAGCGTGGGGGTCTATTGTGACTGCTCTCACCAAAGAGATCTCCGGGGTCCATAGTGACTGTTCTCACCAAAGAGAGCTCCAGGTCCACAGAGTGTGAGGGTCTATAGTGACTGCTCTTACCGAGCTCCGGGGTGGGTGGAGTGACTGCTCTTACCGAGCTCCGGGGTGGGTGGAGTGACTGCTCTTACCGAGCTCCGGGGTGGGTGGAGTGACTGCTCTTACCGAGCTCCGGGGTGGGTGGAGTGACTGCTCTTACCGAGCTCCGGGGTGGGTGGAGTGACTGGAGTGACTGCTCTTACAATAGAGAGCTCTAGAGTGACTGCTCTTACAGGGGGCACCGTACGCTCTGTATCTTCTCCTCTTCATTTTGTTTTCTTCTGTTTTTGCAGCAAATTCACTTTGAACTGGAGACAATTCAGAAGAATCTGGACAAGGTGACCGAGAAGACCCGGAAGATCCTGAGCCAGTCGGACCTTGGGGCGTCTGCACCCGTCCTGAGATCTGAGCATGACATCACTGTGCAGAAGATGGACCAGGTCTACAGCCTGTCTTCCATCTACCTAGATAAGTAAGTGACCCACCCCTCCATACACACACGTACAAATTCAGACACAAGGCAGTCTACTATAATCTGTGTATATAGAGCTTACACAGGCTGGTGAGAGGGTGGAGAGCAGGCACAAGGCAGTCTACTATAGGCTGTGTATACAGAGCTCTCACAGACCGGAGGGAGAGGGGAGAGCAGGCAGGCAGACGGGAAGGAGAGAAGAGAGCAGGCACAAGCCAGTCTACTATAGACTGTGTATACAGAGCTCTCACAGACCGGAGGGAGAGAGGAGAGCAGGCACAAGGCAGTCTACTCAAGGCTGTGTATACAGAGCTCTCACAGGCTGGAGGGAGAGAGGAGAGCAGGCACAAAGCAGTCTACTCAAGGCTGTGTATACAGAGCTCTCACAGGCTGGAGGGAGAGAGGAGAGCAGGCACAAAGCAGTCTACTCAAGGCTGTGTATACAGAGCTCTCACAGGCTGGAGGGAAAGAGGAGAGCAGACACAAGGCAGTCTACTAGGGGCTGTACATACAGAGCTCTCACAGGCTGGAGGGCAAGAGGAGAGCAGGCACAAGGCAGTCTACTCAATGCTGTGTATACAGAGCTCTCACAGGCTGGAGAGAGGAGAAGCAGACACAAGTCAGTCTACTCAAGGCTGTGTATACAGAGCTCTCAGGCTGGAGAGAGAAGAGCAGACACAAGGCAGTCTACTATAGGCTGTGTATACAGAGCTTTCACAAGCTGGAGACACAAATCAGTCTACTCAAGACTGTGTATACAGAGCTCTCACAGGCTGGAGACACAAGGCAGTTTACTATAGGCTGTACATACAGAGCTTTCACAGGCTGGAGACACAAGGCAGTTTACTATAGGCTGTGCATACATACAGAGCTTTCACAGGCTGGAGAGAGAGAGGAGAGCAGACACAAGGCCGTCTACTATAGGCTGTGTATACAGAGCTCTGACAGGCTGGAAAGAGAGGGGAGGGCAGACGCAAGGCAGTTTACTATAGGCTGTACATACATACAGAGCTTTCACAGGCTGGAGAGAGAGAGGAGGGCAGACACAAGGCCTTTTACTATAGGCTGTACATACAGAGCTTTCACAGGCTGGAGAGAGAGAGGAAGGCAGACACAAGGCAGTTTACTATAGGCTGTGTATACATACAGAGCTTTCACAGGCTGGAGAGAGAGAGGAGGGCAGACACAAGGCAGTTCACTATAGGCTGTGTATACAGAGCTTTCACAGGCTGTAGAGAGAGGAGGGCAGACACAAGGCCTTTTACTATAGGCTGTACATACAGAGCTTTCCCACCGCACTGAAGAGGTTATTCAGACCTCTGGAGAAAGTATTATCCGACCATAGTACAAGGTAGGAATAACAATGCTTTTTGCAGGTGTCCGTAGCTTTTATCTCTGTTTTTTTCAGACTGAAGACAATAAACCTTGTGATCCGAAACACACACGGAGCTGAGGAAGTAGTGAAGACCTATGAGGACCAACTGAAGGAAGTCCACACTGTACCTGCTGACCTGAAGGAGCTGGAGAGCAACAAGACTGACCTGAAGGTACAGATGGCTGCTAGAGCTGCCACAGAGGATTTCAGCAGGTTGCACAGACAAAATAGCAACGTCTGGGATTATCTGTAGTTATCTGTACCTGCGGCGGCGTTGGGCCATGGGGGTGCAGTGGCTGCTTTGGGGTGTGAGGGTGTGGCAGTGTTCGTGGGGAGGGTGCAGCAGCGTTGGGGTGGCGAGGGTGCAATGGCAGCGTTGAGGTTTGAACAACGCAAAAGATAAAAAGACAAACTGATAAGTGCACCCACAAATTAATCAAAAAAATATATAAACTTTATTTAACATAAATTCATCCTTTACATAAAGCTAGACACACAAATAAAACATTTTAAAAAAAACCATAAGGGTGAGACTGTACAAAGAAGCAGATGCAATAAACTCTGGAGAACCACCCCAGTAATATTATGGGGTCCACAATATATAAATACTCAAAGAATTATTTTGTTTTAAATGTCCATACGGGTCTCGATGCTATGTCCTACTTGTTCCTAATAAAGTGCAAATGCAAAATAACCAAAAATATATAAACATACCAATAATTTGTATCATAATTTCATATATATGCATGAACAAACCTGTTCCCAATAAGGTGCAAATGCAAAATAGCCTTAATGTATTAGTATACCAGTAATTTATACCATAGTTTCATATAAATGCATATACCAATCAACCCTAAAATAAAGTGCTAATATATACCAATAATTCATGCCATAATCTCATGTATATACATAAACAAAAAAAAAACTAAAAATATAAAGTGCTAATCCACATTATAGATCAACCGCAGTGATGACACAGAGGAAAAATAATAAAATACCAATACAAAATATAAACCTCCTACAATAATATAGAAAAACAAACTGCAAGGAAATAGACAAAAAGAACATTAAGGTTCTATCCTTACCAGATGTACAGAATGGGGAGGGGGAGGGGTAAGAGCGCCCCATAGAGATGAATGGGAGAATATTCACACTGCACACACAGGTGATATTGTTAGCTTAAGCTCTCCAGCAGTAATGGCAGTTGGAAGCCTCAGCAACCAATAGAATTACTACTTTCATTTTCACAGGGAGCTGGAATCTGATTGGTTGCTAGGGCGGCTGCCTCACAACAGATCGACAGAAATAAATAAAGTAAGGGCGCCTTCACACCTACCGCATCCGTAGCGGATTTCACGCTGCAAATTTGCAGCGAAATCCGCTGCGGATCCAGTGTCATTCAACCCTATGACACTATATACTCTCAGTGGGACATCCTGCTGCGAGTATGTAAATTAACCCCCTTGGTGGCCGGAGCGTAACTTACACTGACAGTGGCAGCCATCATCCCACCCGCACAGACCGCTGTTAGATGGTGCAGGCTCCCCCCCAGTGTGTTCAGCACTGTGCTGCTGCTGCCGGGCACGGCTCTCCTCACGGCTCTGGAAGTCCCCCCGCCCCCCCCCCCCCCAGAAGCAAGCTGGAGCGGTGTGTGCAGCCTCCAGAGCCGTGAGGAGAGCCGTGCCCGGCAGCAGCAGCACAGTGCTGAACACACTGGGGGGGAGCCTGCACCATCTAACAGCGGTCTGTGCGAGCGGGATGATGGCTGCCTCTGTCAGTGTAAGTTACGCTCCGGCCACCAAGGGGGTTAATTTACATACTCGCAGCGGGATGTCCCACTGCGAGTATGTAGTGTCATAGGGTTGAATGACACTGGAATAACAGATGATCCGGTAGGTGTGAAGGCACCCTAACAGTGTACAGTGTATATACAGTGTATAAAGTAAGGGACTTACCTGCCAGGTGGTGTTGTTGGAGAAAGTATACGGTAGCGGAGTGTTAGGGAATGTATACAGTATGGGGGCTACCTGCAAGGGGAGGGGGGGTGTATAGAGTATGGGGGCTACCTGCAAAGGGGGGGGGGTGTATAGAGTATGGGGGCTACCTGCAAAGGGGGGTGGTGTATAGAGTATGGGGGCTACCTGTAGGGGGAGTGTATATAATATGGGGGCTACCTGCAGAGAGGGAGTTTATACAGTATAGGAGTTCCTGCAAGGGGGGAGGGGGGGAGTGTATACAGTACGGGGGCTACCTGCAGTGTGGGGGGGGGAGTGTATACAGAAACTTTGAAATCTCTTCTGTGTTGTCCTCACAGGGGGGGTGACCCCCAAACTACACACTACAGGTATACAGGACCCCAGAACTATACACAACATGTATACAGGACCTCCACTAACACTGTCAATGTTGTATATGAAAAGGTTCAGCATAACACTACCAATTTTTTACATAACCAGGCTGTATGTGACACTGCTAATGTTGTATCTAACCAGGCTGTATATAACACTGCCAATGTTGCATATAACCAGGCTGTATATAACACTACCAATGTTGTATATAACCAGGCTCAGCATAACACTACCAATGTTGCATATAACCAGGCTCAGCATAACACTATCAATGCTGTATATAACCAGGCTGTATATAACACTGCCAATGTTGTATATAACCAGGTTGTATATAACACTGCCAATGGTGTATATAACCAGGCTCAGTATAACACTGTTAATATTGTATACCAGGCTGTATACTGTATAACAGTGCTTCTCAAACTTTTTCTACTGGAGCCTCACCCAACAGACCAAGGCAATGCCTGGGCCTCACGAGACTGACCAAGAGGATGCTGGGCCTCATTATCTGTGGCGAAAGTCCATTTAAAAGCTGAAAATAATTCTAGGGCTACCTTTTACCGTTCTCCCAAGCTCTATATACTAATAAATTAGTACAAAATATATTAATAATGTTGCTAAAATGGAGGACTGTGCAGATCATGGTTGCTTTTGCGAAACCTGGCTCCCCAGCTGGGCCTCACCAACAACTACGGGGATCCTCACTGGTGAGGCCCGCCTCACAGTTTGATAAGCACTGCTGTATAACACTGCCAATGTTGTATATAACACTGACAATGTTGTATATAACCAGGCTCTGTAAATAACACAATGTTGTATATAACCAGGCTCTGTATACAGTCTGATCACATGATGACATCTCAGTTTTGCTATTAGGTGTTTAGGATGTTCAAAGTTTTTAGTTTATTTCTAATCTACAATTGACATAAACAAAGCAGAACTGTCAGGGTATATAGCGTATAAAGGGGTATATAGGGCTCCTGGCGATTTCCCTTTAACAAAAAACAAGGGCATAGATTTGCCTCCTGGGCACCTTGGGACAAATCTAATTATCACACTGACACTTTATACCCGGGCAGCGCCAGGTGCATTTTTTTAGTATATCATAAATACCGGAAATCCCCTAATTCATAAACAATACTTTACCGATTCAGCTGGGGTGAGACGGTCACATGTGGTCTATTCCTATATGGCTGCCGGCAGCGTGCGTTCCATCTACAGCGCATGTCCGGAACTGATGAACTGTTAATGCGCATCTCATAATGTCATGCATTCCACAGCACGCTGACGTCACTGCTCATGCGCATATAATTTTTGTGCGTTCCACTACTAATCTGTCAAGAACACTAGATACATTGGTGTGTGTGTATATATATATATATATATATATATATATATATATATATATATATATATATATATATATATATATATATATAATATATATATATATATATAAAATATATATATATATCTATCTCTATCTCAAAGCCTGGGGATACAGTGGTCATCATGAATGTAACATATCTCACATCTCAGCCGATTTATTATCACCATATCTCCCGTATACTCCCCTAACCTGTATCACTTAGAATATACTTGCGCAAACACTGATTCAGCATTTTCCCCTATCACAGGGGGTCAGCTTATAGTCACAATATGTTTTCCATTACACCTAATTCAACAATGTATTCATTTTGATAGATCTTGCCGGCGATGATTGCGATATTTAGTTCATATACCGATTATTAAACTATCAAATAATAATATCCAGAAAATACAGTAGTACAGCAATTCATACATTATTAACCAATTGTTGGGCGTTGAGGTTTGAAGCGTTGGGCGGTGAGGGTGCAGCGGCATTGTTGAGGTGTGAGGGTGCACTCACCGGCACTGTGCTTGGTTGCAGCGGATGCGCGGGCAGGTGGAGGGGCACCAGCCTCTCTTCAGCGGTCTGGA
This sequence comes from Dendropsophus ebraccatus, assembly GCF_027789765.1. NCBI lineage: Eukaryota > Metazoa > Chordata > Amphibia > Anura > Hylidae > Dendropsophus > Dendropsophus ebraccatus. Next base: position 3,415,981 of record NC_091455.1, read on the forward strand.
CAGTGACCTCGGGAAGGCGCGGGAGGTGAGTGAGAAGATGCTGCGGCTGCACAATGAGCGCGATGTGGACCTGGAGCGATACCGGGAGAAGGTGCAGCAGCTGCTGGAGCGCTGGCAGGCCATCGTCTTACAGATAGACCTGAGGCAGCGCGAGCTGGAGCAGCTGGGGAAGCAACTCCGATACTACCGCGAGAGCTACGAGTGGCTGATCCGATGGATCCAGGACGCCAAGCAGCGCCAGGAAAAGATCCAATCTGTGCCCATCACCGACAGCAAGACCGTCAAGGAGCAACTGCTGGAGGAGAAGGTGGGGTTCCCGGGGGTGGGGGAGTGGGCAGCGCCACCTAGAGACCGGGCACTAACATTACCTGTATTACCCTGTCCACAGAAACTGCTGGAGGAAAGTGAGAAGAACCGGGTGAAGGTGGATGAGTGCCAGAAGTATGCCAAACAGTACATCGACGCCATCAAGGTGAGGGGCGACCAATCCTGGAGTCCTGGTCAAATCCCACCAAGGGCAACATCTGCAAAGAGTTTGTATGTTCTCTCCGTGTTTGCCTGGGTTTCCTCCGGGTACTCTGGTCTTCTCCCACACCCAAAACATACAGATAATGGGAACAGGGAGCAATAATTGGCAAAAACTATGTGAAGTGCTGCGGAATCTGTGTGCGCTATACAAATAACAGCAGTATTATTATTATTGCTACATGTCATACAACCACTAGTGAGTGCAGCTCCGGAGCATAACACAGGATCAGTAATGTAATGTATGTACACAGTGACCCCAGCAGCAGAATAGTGAGTGCAGCTCTGGAGTATAATACAGGATCAATAATGTAATGTATGTATGTACACAGTGACCTCACCAGCAGAATAGTGAGTGCAGCTCTGGGGTATAATACAGGATCAGTAATGTAATGTATGTACACAGTGACCCCACCAGCAGAATAGTGACTGCAGCTCTGGAGTATAATACAGGATGTAACTCAGGATCAGTAATGTATGTACACAGTGACCCCACCAGCAGAATAGTGAGTGCAGCTCTGGGGTATAATACAGGATGTAACTCAGGATCAGTAATGTAATGTATGTACACAGTGACCCCACCAGCAGAATAGTGACTGCAGCTCTGGAGTATAATACAGGATGTAACTCAGGATCAGTAATGTATGTACACAGTGACCCCACCAGCAGAATAGTGAGTGCAGCTCTGGGGTATAATACAGGATGTAACTCAGGATCAGTAATGTAATGTAAGTACACAGTGACCTTACCAGCAGAATAGTGAGTGCAGCTCTGGGGTATAATACAGGATGTAGCTCAGGATCAGTAATGTAATGTATGTACACAGTGACCCCACCAGCAGAATAGTGAGTGCAGCTCTGGGGTATAATACAGGATCAGTAATGTAATGTATGTACACAGTGACCTCACCAGCAGAATAGTGAGTACAGCTCTGGGGTATAATACAGGATGTAATTTAGGATCAGTAATGTAATGTATGTACACAGTGACCTCACCAGCAGAATAGTGAGTGCAGCTCTGGAGTATAGCTGTGTTTTTGGGATTCATGTTAGTTTGGTTCTCTCACATTCTAGGACTTTGAGCTGCAGCTGGTGACGTATAAAGCTCAGGTGGAGCCGGTGGTTTCTCCCGTCAAGAAGCCCAAAGTACAGTCAACATCCGACAACATCATCCAGGAGGTGAGGGCTCCTTCTTATGAACGTGGCCGCCCCATCTGGTGTGATTGGTGGATCCTTATGGTCTGTCTGCTTTCTCCTAGTATGTGGAGCTTCGGACCAAGTACAGTGAGCTGACCACACTAACCAGCCAGTACATCAAATTCATCACCGAGACCCTGCGCCGCCTGGAGGAAGAGGAGGTATGAGCCATACAGGTGCCAGGCCAGGTGCCCTGGTGGACCCTGCCGCCCATTCATTACTGTCCTGGACCAATAGTCGGTCATACCTATATAATGGTCATGTGACTGCGCAGAATGTGAATGGGGCAGGGTACCACCCAGCGTTACCTACTATAATAATATAGAGAGAGACAGCAGCATATCCTCATATACAAGTAACCCTGTCCTACTATCCAGTATACAATACACATAGCCAACTGTAATAACAGATGGTCAGTATACACAGAGCCCACTGTAATAACAGATGGTCAGTATACACAGAGCCCACTGTAATAGCGGATGGTCAGTATACACAGAGCCAACTGTAATAGTACATAATCAGTATACACAGAGCCCACTGTAATAGCGGATGGTCAGTATACACAGAGCCAACTGTAATAGTGGATGGTCAGTATACACATAGCCAACTGTAATAACAGATGGTCAGTATACACAGAGCCAACTGTAATAGCGGATGGTCAGTATACACAGAGCCAACTGTAATAGTACATAATCAGTATACACAGAGCCAACTGTAATAGCGGATGGTCAGTATACACAGAGCCCACTGTAATAGCGGATGGTCAGTATACACAGAGCCAACTGTAATAGCGGATGGTCAGTATACACAGAGCCAACTGTAATAGCGGATGGTCAGTATACACAGAGCCAACTGTAATAGCGGATGGTCAGTATACACATAGCCAACTGTAATAGCGGATGATCAGTATACACAGAGCCCACTGTAATAGCGGATGGTCAGTATACACAGAGCCCACTGTAATAGCGGATGATCAGTATATACAGAGCCCACTGTAATAGTACATAATCAGTATACACAGAGCCCACTGTAATAGCAGATGATCAGTAAACACAGAGCCCACTGTAATAGCAGATGATCAGTATACACAGAGCCCACTGTAATAGCAGATGATCAGTATACACAGAGCCCACTGTAATAGCAGATGATCAGTATACACAGAGCCCACTGTAATAGTACATAATCAGTATACACAGAGCCAACTGTAATAGCGGATGATCAGTATACACAGAGCCCACTGTAATAGTTGATGATCAGTATACACAGAGCCCACTGTAATAGCAGATGGTCAGTATACACAGAGTCCACTGTAATAGCGGATGATCAGTATACACAGAGCCCCACTGTAATAGTGGATGATCAGTATACACAGAGCCCACTGTAATAGTTGATGATCAGTATACACAGAGCCCACTGTAATAGTTGATGATCAGTATACACAGAGCCCACTGTAATAGCAGATGATCTGTATACACAGAGCCCACTGTAATAGCAGATGATCAGTATACACAGAGCCCACTGTAATAGCAGATGATCTGTATACACAGAGCCAACTGTAATAGCGGATGGTCAGTATACACATAGCCAACTGTAATAGCGGATGGTCAGTATACACAGAGCCAACTGTAATAGCGGATGGTCAGTATACACAGAGTCCACTGTAATAGCGGATGATCTGTATACACAGAGCCCACTGTAATAGCAGATGATCAGTATACACAGAGCCCACTGTAATAGCAGATGATCAGTATACACAGAGCCCACTGTAATAGTGAATGATCAGTATACACAGAGCCCACTGTAATAGCAGATGATCAGTATACACAGAGCCCACTGTAATAGCAGATGATCAGTATACACAGAGCCCACTGTAATAGCAGATGATCTGTATACACAGAGCCCACTGTAATAGCAGATGATCAGTATACACAGAGCCCACTGTAATAGCAGATGATCTGTATACACAGAGTCCACTGTAATAGTTGATGATCAGTATACACAGAGCCCACTGTAATAGCAGATGATCAGTATACACAGAGCCCACTGTAATAGCAGATGATCAGTATACACAGAGCCCACTGTAATAGCAGATGATCAGTATACACAGAGCCCACTGTAATAGCGGATGATCAGTATACACAGAGCCCACTGTAATAGCGGATGGTCAGTATACACAGAGCCCACTGTAATAGTTGATGATCAGTATACACAGAGCCCACTGTAATAGCAGAAGATCAGTATACACAGAGCCCACTGTAATAGCAGAAGTTCAGTATACACAGAGCCCACTGTAATAGCAGATAAGTATACACAGAGCCCACTGTAATAGCGGATGATCAGTATACACAGAGCCCACCGTTAGGGTATATGCACTCTATGGAAAACATACGGATAGCTTGCAGCGAATTCCGTTGCTCGCTCTCTCACACACACACACACACACCCACCCATCAAGTCCGGGCGGAGAGTGAAGCGGGAGCATGCGGGGACGAGTGGCGGAATACAAGTTATCCGTGTGATTTCCATAGAGTGCATATACCCTAATAGTGGATGATCAGTATACACCGAGCCCACTATAATAATGGATGGTCCCACCTTGAGCGTCTTCATTCTCCCCAGTTATGTAGTCAGCTATATAACATGCGATGGTTACCGCTGCTTGTGTGCTTTGTGTGGAGATTGGGATCAGAAAAAGTGTTTGACTTTAACTTGATATTTTTCTACCCACCTAGAAGGTGTCGGGTACATGTGCCACTCTACATACATCCTCTCATCCCTTTGTGTTCAGCCATTGTTCTTTAGTTATCTTTGCTTTTGACCATAGAGCATATGATTATTTTTTCCATCTGTTTTATTTTTCTTTTTTCTTTTTCCTTTTTTTGTCTCCATTGTCCCTCTCCACCCCTCTCTACCTGCCCTCACCCGTCCTACCTCTGTTCCCACCCCAACCCTCCTTCAGAGAGCGGCAGAGAAGCTGAAGGCAGAAGAGAGGAAGAAGCTGGCGGAGGTAGAGGCTCAGCTTGAGAAACAGAGGCAGCTAGCTGAGGCCCATGCTCAGGCCAAAGCGCTGGCTGAAAAAGAGGCCTTAGAGCTGCGAATGAACATGCAAGAAGAGGTCACCAAAAGGGAGGTGGTTGCTGTAGATGCTGAGCAGCAGAAGAAGAACATTCAGCAAGAGCTGCACCAGATGAAGCAGAACTCCGAATCCGAGATTAAAGCCAAGGTGAAACTGATCGAAGAGGCAGAGTACAACCGCAAGAAGGTGGAGGAGGAGATCCGGATCATTCGCCTTCAGTTAGAAACCAGCCAGAAGCAAAAGTCCAGCGCTGAAGATGAGCTGAAGGCATTAAGGGCCCGAGCAGAGGAGGCTGAGAGGCAGAAGAAACTTGCACAAGAAGAGGCCGAGCGCTTGCGAAAACAGGTGAAGGATGAGGCCCAAAAGAAGCGGGAGGCAGAAGAAGAGCTACAGCGTAAGATTCAGGCAGAGAAAGATGCAGCCAGAGAGAAGCAGAAGGCCCTAGATGACCTGGAGAAGCTGCGACTGCAAGCAGAGGAGGCCGAGAGGAGGATGAAACAAGCGGAGCTGGAGAAGGAAAGGCAGATCAAACAAGCTCATGACATGGCCCAACAGAGTGCTGAGACAGAGCTACAGAGCAAACGCATTTCTTTCCTGGAGAAGACCACCCAACTGGAAATGTCCTTACAACAGGAGCACATCACTGTTACCCACCTGCAAGAGGAGGCTGAACGGCTCAAGAGGCAACAGCTAGAGGCTGAGAATGCAAAGGAAGAAGCAGAGCGAGAGTTAGAAAAATGGAGGCAAAAAGCCAACGAAGCTCTGAGGCTCAGGCTCCAGGCCGAGGAAATCGCCCATAAAAAGACCCTAGCTCAAGAGGAGGCTGAGAAACAAAAGGAAGATGCAGAAAGAGAGGCCCGCAAGAGAGCCAAAGCTGAGGAGTCTGCTCTGCGCCAGAAAGAACTGGCCGAAGAAGAGCTGGACAAGCAGAGAAAGCTGGCAGAAGACACCGCGTCCCACAAACTCTCTGCTGAACAAGAGCTGATCCGGCTAAAGGCAGAAGTGGACAGTGGTGAACAGCAGCGCATTGTCCTGGAGGAAGACCTCTTCCGCCTTAAGAATGAAGTCAATGAAGCCATCCAGAGAAGAAGGGGTCTTGAGGAAGAGCTTGCCAAGGTGCGTGCTGAAATGGAGATCCTTTTGAAAGCCAAAGCTAAAGCAGAAGAGGAGTCTCGCTCTGCAAGTGAAAAGTCTAAGCAAATGCTTGAAGAAGAAGCAAACAAGCTGAGAGAACTTGCAGAAGAAGCCGTTAGGTTGCGTGCGCTCTCAGAAGAGGCCAAGAGGCAAAGACAGTTGGCAGAAGAAGAAGCCACACGCCAGAGAGCAGAGGCCGAGAGGATCCTGAAGGAAAAGCTGGCTGCCATCAATGAGGCCACACGGTTAAAAACAGAGGCCGAGATTGCCTTAAAGGAGAAGGAAGCTGAGAACGAGCGTCTCAGACGATTAGCAGAAGATGAAGCTTACCAGCGAAAACTGCTTGAAGAGCAAGCCGCTCAACACAAGCAGGACATCGAAGAGAAGATTCAGCTGCTTAAGCAATCCTCTGACAGTGAGCTGGAACGGCAAAAGAACATAGTCGATGAGACCCTGAAGCAGAGGAGAATCATTGAAGAAGAAATACGTATTCTTAAAATTAACTTCGAAAAGGCCTCTGTTGGCAAATCTGACCTGGAGCTAGAACTCCAGAAACTGAAAAACATTGCAGAGGAGACACAAAAAAGCAAGGAAAAAGCAGAGCAAGAAGCAGAGATGCAAAGACGGCTAGCTCTGGAGGAGGAGAATAGACGCAAGGAAGCTGAAGAAAAGGTCAAGAAGATCATTGCCGCAGAACAAGAGGCTGCAAGGCAGAGGAAACTAGCCCTAGACGAGGTCGAGAGGCTGAAGGTTAAGGCTGAGGAAGCCAAAAAACAGAAGGAGCTTGCTGAAAAAGAAGCTGAAAGGCAAATTCAGATCGCTCAAGAAGCTGCCAGAAACAAAATTGAAGCAGAGGAGAAAGCACATCTGGCCACTGTGCAACAAAAAGAGCAGGAACTGATCCAAACTCGAATCCAGGAGCAAAGCATCCTAGATAAGTTAAAGGCGGAAGCAGAGAAGGCCAAACGGGCTGCTGAGGAAGCTGAACGAGCAAGGGTGAAGGCCGAACACGAAGCTGCACTTTCTCGTCAGCAGGCAGAGGAAGCAGACCGCCTGAAGCAGAAGGCTGAGGAAGAAGCACAAGCCAAAGCTCAAGCCCAGGAAGATGCAGAAAAGATCCGCAAAGAGGCAGAACTGGAAGCTGCAAAGAGAGCCCAGGCTGAGCAGGCCGCCCTTAAGCTCAAACAGATGGCTGATGCAGAAATGGAGAAACATAAGAAATTTGCAGAAAAAACTCTCAGACAAAAAGAACAGGTAGAAAGTGAGCTGACTAAAGTCAAACTCCAACTAGAGGAGACCGACCACCAGAAGACCATTCTGGATGATGAGCTGGGACGTCTGAAGGAAGAAGTGACAGAGTCCCTGAGGCAAAAGAAGCTGGTGGAAGAGGAACTGTTCAAGGTGAAAATACAAATGGAAGAGCTGGTGAAACTGAAAATCCGCATTGAAGAGGAGAACAAGATGCTTATAATGAAAGACAAAGACAACACTCAAAAATTCCTGGTGGAGGAAGCTGAAAAGATGAAACAAGTAGCAGAAGAGGCCGCACGTCTGAGCATCGAGGCCCAAGAAGCTGCACGTTTGAGGAAGATAGCAGAGGACAACTTGAATGAACAGCGAGCCTTAGCCGAAAAGATGCTGAAGGAGAAAATGCAAGCTGTTCAAGAAGCCACCCGTCTGAAGGCTGAAGCTGAGATGCTGCAGAAGCAGAAGGAACTGGCCATGGAGCAAGCCAAGAAACTCCAAGAAGACAAGGAGCAGATGCAGCAGCAGCTCGCCCAGGAGACTGAGGGCTTCCAAAAAACACTGGAGGCTGAACGCCGCAGACAGCTCGACATAAGTGCCGAAGCCGAACGCCTTAAATTACAAGTGGTGGAAATGAGCAGAGCCCAAGCCAAAGCTGAAGAAGATGCCAAAAAGTTCAGGAAACAGGCCGAAGAAATCAGTGAGAAGTTACACAAAACAGAACTGTCAACTAAAGAGAAGATGACCGTGGTTCAAACCCTCGAAATACAAAGACAGCAAAGTGATAAAGAGGCAGAAGATCTGCGAAAAGCAATCGCTGACCTAGAGAAGGAGAAAGAGAAGCTGAAGAAGGAGGCAGAGCTGCTGCAGAGGAAGTCAGAAGAGGTACCCCATTCTTACTATTACTAGCAGCTGAGTCATTGCACACAACTTCCATTATGTATTTGGCGTTGAGTGAAGCCCTTCATTTGTTTTAATATAGTTTTAATTCTTTTGTGTTTTGGCCATTCCATGTGCAGTACATAGCCATTGTCCAGCACCCATAAAGCAGCCATGAATTATCCTGTGGCTTCCGCCTTAACACCCACATTTTGCTCGGGTGAAAGTGTCTGTTCTAGTAACACTTTTCTGGGACATGGATTGGGTGGGTTGGAATCCAAAAAGGCTAAAGGAGCAGAGAATTGGACCCTTCAGTATTGTTGTATCTCATCACAGCTACTGGATATGATCAGATGTCATGAAGGCATCATGCATCAGGGCCCAAGTGTATGAGCTTAGAACCCCAAAGACACCATTTCTTACATAGATTGTCATTGGGTGTCCCAGAATTTATGTACTATCGATCATGATTGCCTGTTATAGAATAGGTTACCCCTGTAATATTAAAGAGGGAACCTAACTGCAACTTTAACCAAGTGTTTAGCCTTATGGTGATGATGGGTCTAGAGTATGTACAGCTTCCTCACAGGGGTCATAATGTGTAGGGAAGAGCCATAAAGCTTTGGGCTTGTGATGCAATGAGGTCCTCACATTTTTATGTTCCCTGTTGTCTTCTATGTTCTTTTCTTAATCTAATCTGTTTCTTTACAGATGGAGATAGCACAACGGGAACAGTTACGGCAAGAAACCCAGACCCTTCAGACTACATTCCTGTCTGAGAAACAAATACTCGTCCAGAAAGAAAAGTACATTGAAGAGGAGAAGGCCAAACTAGAGAAACTCTTTGAACAAGAGGTCAACAAAGCCCAAAACCTGAAAGCTGAGAGAGAGCGTCAGCTGCAGCAGCTGGAGGAGGAGAAGCGACTTCTTCAGATTAGCATGGACGATGCTGTTAAGAGGCAGCTCAATGCAGAGGATAAGGTACGGCAGAAACACGAAGAGCTGCAGCTGCTGGAGAAAAGGAGGCTCGAACAAGAGAAGCTGCTGGAGGAAGAGAACCGAAAACTGAGGGAAAGACTGGAACAGCTGGAACAGGAACACAGAATAGCCTTGGAGAGAACAAAGGAGATTGTGATTCACAAAGAAACCGTCATAACTCAGACCAGGGCCGTGGCAAATGGAAGAGACACAATGGATGGGTCTGTTCAGAATGGTGACCAAGAAAATGCTTTTGATGGCCTAAGACAGAAGGTGTCAGCCAACAAACTGTATGAGGCTGGTATACTGACCAAAGAGATGCTGGAGAAGCTGTCCAATAGGCAGGTGTCTGTAGACGAGGTCTCTCAGCGCGAAGATATAAAAAAATACCTCCAAGGTAAAAGCAGCATAGCTGGGCTACTACTCAAGCCTAGCAATGAAAAAATCAGCATCTACAATGCCATGAAGAAGAAGCTGGTCACCCCTGGCACTGCACTCATTCTGTTGGAAGCCCAGGCTGCCTCCGGATACATCATTGACCCAGTGAGAAACAAGAAACTGACTGTCAGTGAGGCCGTGAAAGAAAACGTTATTGGCCCCGAAATACACAACAAAATGCTGTCTGCAGAGAGGGCCATCACTGGTTACAAGGATCCTTACACGGGCGAAAAAATTTCACTCTTCCAAGCTATGAAGAAGGACTTAATTGTTAAAGACCATGGAATACGCCTACTGGAAGCCCAGATTGCCACAGGAGGCATTGTGGACCCAGTCAATAGCCACCGTCTGCCCCTGGATGTCGCCTATAAACGGGGCTACTTTGATGAAGAAATGAACAAGATCTTGGCTGATCCCTCAGATGACACTAAAGGCTTCTTTGACCCCAACACCCAAGAAAACCTCACCTACTTGCAGCTTATGGACCGATGTGTAATTGACCCAGAGACTAAGTTGTGTCTTCTGCCACTGACTGATAAAGCTGGAAAAGGAGAACTCGTCTACACGGATTCTGAAGCCAAAGATGTGCTCAAGAAAGCCACAGTCTCTGTTCCTTTTGGCAAATTCCAAGGAAAAAGTGTCACCATCTGGGAAATTATTAATTCTGAATACTTCACGGAAGAGCAGAAGCGGGAATTGTTACGGCAGTACAAAACTGGGAAAATCACTGTGGAGAAAATTATTAAGATCATAATTACAGTGGTAGAAGAAAACGAAAAGAAGCAGCAGATGTGCTTCGAGGGTCTAAGAAGTCCCGTCCCGGCAGCTGAACTAGTTGACTGCAAGATCATAGACAATGACTTGTTCAACCAGCTCCATCAGGGCAAGAAGTCTGTAAAAGAGGTTTCCGAGGTAGATGCTGTGAAAAGATATTTGACTGGAAGCACAGCCATAGCTGGAGTCCGAGTGGAGAAATCTGGGGTAAAACTGAGCTTCTATGATGCCATAAGTAAGAACCTTCTGAAACCTGCCACAGCCCTTAACCTGCTCGAAGCCCAGGCCGGTACAGGATTCATCATTGAGCCCGTTAATGGTGAACTGCTCCCAGTAGATGAGGCTGTGAAGGCTGGAATTGTCGGCCCAGAGTACCATGAAAAGTTGCTGTCTGCAGAAAAGGCTGTCACAGGCTATAAAGATCCCTACACCGGGCAGACACTGTCGCTGTTCCAAGCGCTGAAGAAGGGACTTATACCGAAGGACAGTGGAATTCGACTCTTAGGTGCACAACTGGCAACAGGTGGTGTAATAGATCCAGTAAATAGCCACCGTCTTCCACTTGACATTGCTTACAAGAGAGGTCACCTGGATGAAGAGACAACCAAAATCCTGTCTGAGCCAGTGGATGAAAATACAGGCTTCTATGATCCAAATAGTCAGGAAAACCTCTCCTATGCACAGCTGCAGAAAAAGTGCAAAGTGGATAAGAAGACCGGTCACTTGTTACTACCCCTGTCTGAACAGGCCATACAGTCTCAACTGGAAGAGATTTACAGCGATTCTCAAGCCAAAGAGGCCTTTGATAAAGCAACAGTGGAGGTGCCTGTTGGCAGCTTTAAGGGAAGGACAATTACTTTGTGGGAATTAATCCATTCTGAGTATTTCACAGAAGAGCAGAGAAGAGAGCTCCTCCGTCAGTATAAGACTGGGAAAGTAACCATTGAGAAAATAATCAAAATTATGATTACTATAATAGAAGAAACAGAGACCAAGAGACAGCAGCGCCTCACCTTCACCGGGCTCCGAGCTCCGGTTCCTGCAACTGAACTTCTGGAGGCTAACATTATTGATAAAACCCAGTTTGAACAACTAAAAGAAGGTAAGAAGTCAGTAAAAGAAATATCCGAGACCGACTCTGTGAAGAGATACCTCCAAGGCAGTGACTGCATAGCTGGCGTCTACATTGAAGAGAACAAAATGAAAATGAACATCTACCAGGCCATGAAAAGAAACCTGCTGAGGCCTGGAACCGCTCTGGTTCTCCTCGAAGCACAAGCCGCCACTGGTTTTATTATTGATCCAGTAAAGAACCAAAAATTCTATGTGAACGAGGCAGTGAAGGCAGGAGTGGTCGGACCAGAGCTGCACGAAAAGCTGCTGTCTGCTGAAAAAGCTGTTACTGGGTACAAAGACCCCTACTCTGGGAACACCATCTCAGTCTTTGAAGCTATGCAGAAAGGCTTGATTCTCAGAGATCATGGAATACGCATCTTGGAAGCTCAGATCGCCACGGGTGGAATCATTGACCCTGTTCACAGTCACAGAGTCCCTGTCGAGGTGGCCTACAAGCGAGGTTACTTTGATGAAGCCATGAACAAGATCCTGTCTGATCCCACTGATGACACAAAAGGATTCTTCGATCCTAACACACATGAGAACCTGACTTACCTACAACTAAAAGAAAGATGTATCAAGGATCCAGAAACAGGATTTACTCTTCTTCCCTTAAAGAAAACTGAAAAACCTGCAACAGCAGAAACTAGCAAAGTGTACAGTGAGGCCGAGACCAAGAAAGTATTTGAGGAGACTACAGTGGACATCCCAGCTGGAAGCATGGCAGGCTCTTCAATGACCATCTGGGAGCTTATGCATTCAGATCTTCTTCCTAAAGAAGAAAGAGACCGGTTGATGGCGGAGTTCCAAGCTGGAAGACTGACCAAAGAGCGCATGATTATCATCATCATTGAAATCATTGAGAAGACGGAAATAATCCGGCAACAGGAGCTGCATTCTTATGACTTTGTCCGCCGCCGCATCACTGCTGAAGATATGTATGAGTCCAGACTCATTACACTGGAAATGTACAACATGCTTAAGCAAGGAACCAAGACCATCCAAGAAATTATCCAGATTGAGACGGTCTGGAGATATCTGTATGGAACTGGATGCGTAGCAGGTCTGCAGATGCCAGCCTCTAAGGAAACCATCAGTATTTACCAGGCAATGAAGAAGGGTTTGATTACTCCTGATGTGGCATATCTGCTCCTGGATGCACAAGTGGCCACTGGCTTTATTATTGATCCTGTAAAGAATGAATTATTAACTGTGGATGAGGCTGTCAGAAAGGGAGTAGTGGGACCTGAAATTCATGACCGACTTCTTTCTGCCGAAAGAGCAGTAACTGGATACAGAGATCCTTACACTGAGCAGATGATTTCCATTTTCCAAGCAATGAAGAAGGATTTGATCCCATCTGATCAAGCTTTGAGATTGCTTGATGCTCAGATAGCTACAGGTGGTGTCATAGATCCACGCTTTGGATTCCACATACCTAATGAAATTGCCTATGCACGTGGCTATCTCAACAAAGAGACTTTTGATATGCTTTCAGAGCCAAGTGAGGTCCGAAGCTATGTGGACCCTTCAACAGAAGAAAAACTCAGCTATTCTCAGCTTTTGAAGAGGTGCAGAACAGAGGAAAAGAGCAATCTGCTCCTCTTGCCACTGGCCGACAAGAGAAAACTAACATTCAAAGGTTTAAGGAAAGAGATTTCCTTGGAAGAGCTGATCCGATCTAATGTCATGGATGCAGTGACTGCTCAGCAGTTGCAAGATGGTCTAACATCTATTGAGGAAGTTTCAAGAAACCTACAAAAGTTCCTGGAAGGCACAAGTTGTATTGCTGGCGTCTATGTGGAAGCTACAAAGGAAAGGTATTCCATCTATCAAGCTATGAAGAAAGGCATGATCAGGCCTGGCACAGCATTTGAATTATTGGAAGCTCAAGCAGCCACAGGCTACGTCATTGATCCCATTAAATGTCTGAAATTGGCCGTGGAAGATGCTGTACGGATGGGCATTGTGGGGACAGAATTCAAGGATAAGCTGTTGTCAGCAGAGAGAGCGGTGACTGGCTACAAGGATCCATACTCAGGAAAGCTCATCTCTCTCTTCCAAGCCATGAAGAAAGGACTGATCCTAAAAGACCATGGTATTCGTCTACTAGAAGCCCAGATAGCAACTGGTGGCATCATTGATCCAGAAGAAAGCCATCGTCTGCCAGTAGAGACCGCTTACAAGAGAGGGCTGTTTGATGAGGAGATGAATGAGATTCTTTCAGATCCGAGTGATGATACTAAAGGATTTTTTGACCCCAACACAGAGGAAAATCTAACTTACCTTCAGCTAATGGAAAGATGCATTACCGATCCAGATACCGGCCTTTGTCTCCTGCCCCTGAAAGAAAAGAAGCGGGAAAGAAAAACCTCTTCCAAGTCTTCAGTCCGTAAGAGAAGAGTAGTCATTGTAGATCCAGAAACCGGAAAAGAAATGTCTGTGTATGAAGCTTATCGCAAAGGACTTATTGACCAGCAGACCTACATGGAGCTCTCAGAACAGGAGTGCGAATGGGAAGAAGTCACTATCTCCTCATCCGATGGACTAGTAAAATCCATAATCACAGACAGACGATCAGGACGACAGTATGACATTGATGATGCTATTTCCAAGGGTCTCATTGACCAATCTTCCCTTGACCAGTATCGTGCTGGGACCTTATCCATTACAGAGTTTGCCGACATGCTCTCCGGTAACATGAGTGGTTTCCGTTCAAGATCCTCATCTGTGGGCTCTTCCTCCTCCTACACTGCTAGCCCTAGTGGACGGACTCAGCTGTCATCTTGGAGTGACCCATCTGAAGAGACCGGCCCAATTGCTGGTATAGTAGATACAGACACTTTGGAAAAGGTCTCAGTCACTGAAGCCATGCACCGCAACCTCGTGGACAACATAACTGGTCAGAGACTGTTGGAAGCTCAGGCATGCACTGGAGGAATCATTGACCCCATCACTGGAGAAAAGTTCTCGGTGGCTGATGCAGTCAACAAAGGTCTAGTGGACAAAATAATGGTAGACAGAATTAACCTGGCCCAGAAAGCTTACAATGGTTTTGAAGACCCAAGGACAAAGACAAAAATGTCAGCAGCCCAAGCCCTGAAGAAAGGCTGGCTTTATTATGAAGCCGGCCAACGTTTCCTAGAAGTGCAATATCTCACAGGTGGCCTTATAGAGCCTGAAGTCCCTGGACGTGTCAGTTTAGAAGATGCCCTCCGTAAGGGAACCATAGACTCCCGAACCGCTCAGAAACTCAGAGATGTTAACACCTACTCCAAATACCTTACTTGCCCAAAAACCAAGCTGAAGATTTCCTACAAAGAAGCTATGGAGAAGAGCATGGTTGAAGACGGCACTGGTCTGAGACTTCTAGAAGCCTCTTCACAATCAAGCAAAGGTTATTATAGTCCCTACAATGTCAGCGGTCCAGGGTCAGCCTCAGGTTCTCGATCAGGTTCTAGAACTGGCTCCAGATCAGGCTCAAGGAGAGGCAGTTTTGATGCCACTGGCAACTCCAGCTTCACGATGAATTTCTCGTCTTCCTCCTACACCTCATCCAGCTATGGCCGAAGATACGCTGACAGCCCTAAAGAGGCGCCTTTTGATGCAGCAGAATTGGCAAGCGCACTGTTAAAGTTACATGTGAGCTGCGGCCAGGAATCAAGAAGAGGGTTCAACTCCTTAGTGCCCCTCGCGCCTGGCCTTGTATAGTCCAGCAATATGCACCCCAAATCCATGAACTTGAAACCTCGTTCCTGCTCTGCATGTGGTGAAGCTTTAATGGACTTTATTTTATAAATCCCTCTGATATATCTCACTTTCAGCCTCTTTCTAATTGTACTTCACAGCAGCAGTGCCTGAAATTTTAACCAAAAATAATAGAGAACGTATTGATTTTAAGCTGGCGCCATGACTATCTTCCTGGTTCTTATGATGTAATTTGTATATTGAGAGATGACTATGAGAACACTACGCCCCGCTCTAAACCCTCGCACTAACAGTCCCCAATGCAGAGCAGTGTCCACCCACCGCCAGCAATGATCCCACACTCCACCCCAAGATTCGGCATATGGACTGACACCCCAAAAATGAAGCCTCAAGACCCACAGACTCTTGCTGCCTATTGTCCTCTATGATGACCTACCTCCTGCTGCTTCCATCGTATGGACAGAATCTGCCCCTCCTGCAATGAACAGTATCTATGGTCCGACTTATCTGACGCACAGAGATCTTCCTTCCCTCATCCCTACTGTGTGCCCTTTATTCTTGTCTTCCAAAGATGCCCAGAAGCCCCAGCTGTAAGTCCTGTGCCGCCTCCATGTTCCTCCCTGATGCTTATTTTTGTCCTTTGGTTTTCATGATCTCCCTGGGTGTATGGGGGGATGCTCCAGTCTCCCTCTAACTGTAGCGATGGTGTTCTGTTTTTTAACCATCTGTAACTGTGCCATTATGTTTTAGCCACTCTTATTGGGTAATGGGGACCTCTCATCCTCAGTACTTGATGTTTTGGGCACAAACCACAGTGATTTCAGACCTTCATACACCAGTGACATCATATGACATCACTACACCCATCCTGCCTCCTCTTCTCCCTCTGTCTCCTCATCTCCTGTCATGTATACCTCCCTGTAGACTCCATCTTACCTGTGACATGTGTTTTCCATGCTCTGTGTATAGGGTCTGAGCCCCACCACCACCGGTTTCATGGATCATCCTCCCTGTGATTCTGGCCTCACCATTTTCTGGACTCCTGACCATAATCTGGAGACCCTGACCATCACAGAACCAGCTGTACACCCCAGAATCCAGGTACCTACCACATCTGACCTCCCGGGTATTGGGGGGGGAGGGTTGCTCCAGTCTTCTGTAAATGGAGCTTTATCATTATGTATTACAATTCCTCAGCTTGCTGTCAGTGAGTTAGAATATTCCCTGTTTATGGAGGGTATCCGATGTTTCAGCAGATTTGTTATAGTGTATCAGTGTAGACCGTGCACTAATCTCTCCCCGTCCCGGACTCCAGGCTGATACAGCATAGTAAATCCAAGCTGAGATCTTGGGCTGGAGCTTTATAGATGGGACATGTGGTGAGATAGAATAGTGACCTCCAGGCAGGATATTTCAGTGTCCCAGCCCTGCTCCATCTGCTGGTGATATATGGGTAGTGACATCAATGGGGCTGGTTGGTAAATGTCTGGGTGGGTTACGTGTGGCGCTCATCTCCATTGGCCGCTGCTCTCATTTCCTCATCATCTCCATTCCTTTCATTTATAGAGACTCTGGATGTGTCATCTGCCCTGGGACCCCGGACAGGGAGCTGCACCCCTCCTCCACCTGTGATGGCCCATTCAACCTTCCTGTACATATCCCACAATACTTCACTACACCCCCATCTTTTTTCTTTTGATGTTTGTGTCCCCTCTCTGTGCCAAGGAGACTGTTCGCACCGTCCTGATCTTCATCGTACCCCTCTCTCCACACCAAGCCTATTGACATCTGTCCTGTCACCGCACCATGGGGTCCAGCAATGAAGCCACGTGCATGCCCTCACCAGCCGACCATGCCACGCTCCAGCAGCGACTGCACCCCCGCCATAATCTCACTGCACATTGTTTCTGCATTGTCTGCCGTGTCTCCCCCCACATCCCACTGACCGACCTCCATACATGCGGGGATAGAGGCCGGCCTCCAGTAGTGTTCATTAAGCCGCCGCTGCCATGATTGTACGTTCTCCGCTGGTGCCCAGTATAGAAATAGCCTTTATTGTAATGTATATAACAACCATTGTCCTTAATATTTTCAGAAGATTTACAGACTGGAGTGTGATAACCTTAATGTCATCTAGTAAGGAGGTTACATCTGACACCAGGCCTTACCACCGGAGGCGCTGTACTAACACTAACAACAAACTGTACATACAAAGATTTGTTACCAGGTGGAGCCCTGTTCTGCCTCTCAATGCAAAACTCAAGTAAACTGATATGAAGTACAACCCTGTGTGTGACGTATATTGCTGCGACCCCACTGAGCTGTGTGACGTGTATTGCTGTGTGTGTCATGGGGAGCACCGACCCCACTGAGCTGTGTGACGTATATTGCTGCGTGTGTCATAGGGAGCACCGACCCCACTGAGCTGTATGTCATGGGGAGCACCGACCCCACTGAGCTGTGTGACGTGTATTGCTGTGTGTGTCATAGGGAGCACCGACCCCACTGAGCTGTGTGACGTATATTGCTGCGTGTGTCATAGGGAGCACCGACCCCACTGAGCTGTATGTCATGGGGAGCACCGACCCCACTGAGCTGTATGTCATGGGGAGCACCGACCCCACTGAGCTGTGTGACGTATATTGCTGCGTGTGTCATAGGGAGCACCGACCCCACTGAGCTGTGTGACGTATATTGCTGCGTGTGTCATAGGGAGCACCGACCCCACTGAGCTGTATGTCATGGGGAGCACCGACCCCACTGAGCTGTGTGACGTATATTGCTGCGTGTGTCATAGGGAGCACCGACCCCACTGAGCTGTATGTCATGGGGAGCACCGACCCCACTGAGCTGTGTGACGTATATTGCTGCGTGTGTCATAGGGAGCACTGACCCCACTGAGCTGTGTGTCATAGGGAGCACCGACCCCACTGAGCTGTATGTCATGGGGAGCACTGACCCCACTGAGCTGTGTGTCATAGGGAGCACCGACCCCACTGAGCTGTATGTCATGGGGAGCACCGACCCCACTGAGCTGTATGTCATGGGGAGCACCGACCCCACTGAGCTGTGTGACGTGTATTGCGGCGGGTGTCACTGAGGTTTGTCCTTTGTCATAGACCACACTATAGACTGGGATGTTAATGTGGAGGAGCACCGAACCACCATGTATATGTTGCTCTGGTCAGATACTGGTTGTGTATGGAACCCAGGTCAACTGCTTACAAGGCAGCTATGCTCACCACTATACCACCAACAGTACTGTGACATGATGTTTTATCCTCCAGAGCTGCACTCACTATTCTGCTGTTACATTATGTCTCATCCTCCAGAGCTGCACTCACTATTCTGCTCTTACATCATGTCTCATCCTCCACAGCTGCACTCAATATTCTGCTGTTACATTATGTCTCATCCTCCAGAGCTGCACTCACTATTCTGCTGTTACATCCTGTCTCATCCTCCAGAGCTGCACTCACTATTCTGCTCTTACATCACGTCTCATCCTCCAGAGCTGCACTCACTATTCTGCTGTTACATCATGTCTCATCCTCCAGAGCTGCACTCACTATTCTGCTGTTACATCATGTCTCATCCTCCAGAGCTGCACTCACTATTCTGCTGTTACATCATGTCTCATCCTCCAGAGCTGCACTCACTATTCTGCTGTTACATCATGTCTCATCCTCCAGAGCTGCACACCCAACCAGACCTGATTCACTTGTATGCTAGAAACATACCCCATGTGTGTCACTTCCAGATAGTGCTGTGAAACTCATCCTGCAGGGTGCAGATACAGAAGGAAAGATGCCAAAGGTTTAGGTGCCAGACCTTAGTGTACGGATCCATGGTGGAGACCACAGTGTATGAGTCCATCATGTAGGTCTATGGTGGAGACCACAGTGTATGAGTCCATCATGTAAGTCTACGGTGGACACCTCAGTCTACATATCCATGGTGTCTATGGTGGAGACCTCAGTCTACATATCCATGGTGTCTATGGTGGACACCTCAGTCTACGTATCCATGGTGTCTATGGTGGAGACCTCAGTCTATGTATCCATGATGGAGACCACAGTGTATGAGTCCATCATGTAAGTCTATGGTGGACACCTCAGTCTACATATCCATGGTGTCTATGGTGGAGACCTTAGTCTACGTATCCATGATGGAGACCACAGTGTATGAGTCCATCATGTAAGTCTATGGTGGACACCTCAGTCTACATATCCATGGTGTCTATGGTGGACACCTCAGTCTACATATCCATGGTGTCTATGGTGGAGACCTCAGTCTATGTATCCATGATGGAGACCACAGTGTATGAGTCCATCATGTAAGTCTATGGTGGACACCTCAGTCTACATATCCATGGTGTCTATGGTGGACACCTCAGTCTACATATCCATGGTGTCTATGGTGGACACCTCAGTCTACATATCCATGGTGTCTATGGTGGAGACCTCAGTCTACGTATCCATGATGGAGACCACAGTGTATGAGTCCATCATGTAAGTCTAGGGTGGAGACCACAGTGTACGGATTCGCGTACCTCCCAAGTGTCCTTCTTTTGGAGGGACAGTCCCTACTTGTTAGCCAAGTCCCTCTGTCCCTCTTTGCCCCTTACATGTCCCTCTTTTTGAGCTAGGAATTAATTTGCATTAAAGGGGTACTCCGGGCTAGGGGTATTTTTCGTGTATGGCTGGGGAGGGGGTGGATATAGACGCCGCCGTCCACTTAACTCCCGAGTTTCCAGCGCCGGGTCGCGCCACCCCGTTCTCCCCGCCCACTGCCGCTTCCTGGTCTGAGCTGAGGCTTGAGAGGTGACGTCTCAAGGCCGCTCAGCCATTCAGTGGTCGTACCGGGGTCCTGCCTGAGCCGCTGAATGGCTGAGCTGCCTTGAGACGTCACCTCTCAAGCCTCAGGCTCAGACCAGGAGGCAGCAGTGGGAGGGGTTATGGGATGGCGCGATCCGGGGCCCGGCGCTGGAAACTGGGGAGGTAAGTGAACGGTGGCTTCCATATCCACCCCTTCCCCAGCCATACACAAAAAATACCCCGGAGTACCCCTTTAATAAACTTTCTATGTTGCTGTAGAAAGTCTCTGGTTTCTTGCTTTAAATTTACAGATTATTCTATCATGTGCTGCAATTTGGCTCCTAAACATTGTTATATCCAGATGAATGAATAAATGTGACAATATGGCCCCTGTCACACATCATATCACACATGCAGATCATATGGCCCCATACACACATCATATCACATATGCAGTATATATGGCCCCATACACACATATCACACATGCAATCACACATAGAGGATCTGCTGCAGATTGCTACAATCACACATCCAGGATCTGCTGCAGATTGCTACAATCACACATCCAGGATCTGCTGCAGATTGATGCAATCTCACATAGAGGATCCGCTGCAGATTGATGCAATCACACATCCAGGATCCGCTGCAGATTGCTACAATCACACATCCAGGATCTGCTGCAGATTGCTACAATCACACATAGAGGATCCGCTGCAGATTGATGCAATCACACATCCAGGATCCGCTGCAGATTGCTACAATCACACATCCAGGATCTGCTGCAGATTGCTACAATCACACATAGAGGATCTGCTGCAGATTGATACAATCACACATACAGGATCTGCTGCAGATTGATGCAATCACACATAGAGGATCCGCTGCAGATTGATGCAATCACACACATTCAGGATCTGCTGCAGATTGATGCAATCACACATCCAGGATCTGCTGCAGATTGATGCAATCACACATCCAGGATCTGCTGCAGATTGCTACAATCACACATCCAGGATCTGCTGCAGATTGCTACAATCACACATAGAGGATCCGCTGCAGATTGATACAATCACACATCCAGGATCTGCTGCAGATTGATGCAGTCACAAATCCAGGATCTGCTGCAGATTGCTACAATCACACATCCAGGATCTGCTGCAGATTGATGCAATCACACATCCAGGATCTGCTGCAGATTGATGCAATCACACATAGAGGATCTGCTGCAGATTGATACAATCACACATAAAGGATCTGCTGCAGATTGATGCAATCACACATCCAGGATCCGCTGCAGATTGATACAATCACACATCTTGGATCTGCTGCAGGTTGCTGCTATAATACATACAGTATCTGCTGCAGAGTGATGCATTTTGTTACATTGATATCTGCAGCGGATCCTGGATGTGTGATTGTATCAATCTGCAGCGGATCCTGGATGTGTGATTGTATCAATCTGCAGCAGATCCTGTATGTGTGATTGCATCAATCTGCAGCTGATCCTGTATGTGTGATTGTAGCAATCTGCAGCGGATCCTGGATGTGTGATTGTAGCAATCTGCAGCAGATCCTCTATGTGTGATTGTATCAATCTGCAGCGGATCCTGGATGTGTGATTGTATCAATCTGCAGCAGATCCTGGATGTGTGATTGTATCAATCTGCAGCGGATCCTGTATGTGTGATTGCATCAATCTGCAGCGGATCCTGGATGTGTGATTGTAGCAATCTGCAGCGGATCCTTTATGTGTGATTGCATCAATCTGCAGCTGATCCTGTATGTGTGATTGTAGCAATCTGCAGCAGATCCTGGATGTGTGATTGTATCAATCTGCAGCGGATCCTGGATGTGTGATTGCAGCCTTGAATTAAAAAGTACAGAAATGTCTAAATTTTTCCTGTAGTGAACCACAGGTGTCCCTCTTTGGCCGATCAAAAAGTTGGGAAGTCTAGATTCATCATGCAAGACTTACTGTGTATATATATATATATATATATATATAATATCTGCACATAGTGTGAGTTGGACCCAACCCGCTCACAGATTTCTCTTGGTGATTAGATCATCAGGTGATGTCATCAGGTCTCGTTACCTGACTGGCTGTGATAAGACTCCGCCCCTTTTCCTGGGAAGCCAGATGCATCATGGAAATTGTGAGCAGCATCAGCTGGATGGGTAACCCCAGGCCGCTGCAGGAGCCTGTATCATTACAGTCTGAACTGCGCCATAAAGGCCCCTATGATCTTCAGGAATTGTTTTCTACCGACTGTGTGATTATCCAGTGTTAGCCGTGCATGTAGGCTGTTATGTGGCCGTTGCTCGGTGTATAGTGCTCTCTCTCACCCCCCCGTACAGTTGGTGACACTGGCTACACCTTCCTGTCCCCGGCTGCAGTACAATCACAGCTCTGTGGCACACACTGGGCAGAGATGCATTGTAACATATGGCTTCTCTCATTGCAGCATCTGCCCGCCGCCATGGCCTCTGCAGCCGCCACAGGCGAGGACTTTACCACCGATCGGCAAAGGTAACATCTGTGGGGAATGGTGAGGGGCAATGACGTAGTGTGGGGGACACCCAAGGGTTATTTGCCCCCCCCCCCCCCCACACACACACACAAAATCTATCACTGCCAACTGTGTATAAAGTACAGAAGCAGGACCAGATGTCAGTGGTATAGAGGGGCTACAGATATTATGGAGGGGCTACAGATATTATGGAGGGGCTACAGATATTACGGAGGGGCTACAGATATCATGGAGGGGCTACAGATATCATGGAGGAGATGTAGATGTTATGGAGGAGATGTAGATGTTATGGAGGAGATGTAGATGTAGATGTTATGGAGGAGCTGTAGATGTAGATGTTATGGAGGAGATGTAGATGTTATGGAGGAGATGTAGATGTAGATGTTATGGAGGAGCTGTAGATGTAGATGTTATGGAGGAGATGTAGATGTTATGGAGGAGATGTAGATGTTATGGAGGAGATGTAGATGTTATGGAGGAGCTGTAGATGTTATGGAGGAGATGTAGATGTTATGGAGGAGATGTAGGTGTTATGGAGGAGATGTAGATGTAGATGTTATGGAGGAGCTGTAGATGTTATGGAGGAGATGTAGATGTTATGGAGGAGATGTAGATGTTATGGAGGAGCTGTAGATGATATGGAGTAGATGTAGATGTTATGGAGGAGATGTAGATGTAGATGTTATGGAGGAGCTGTAGATGTTATGGAGGAGATGTAGATGTAGATGTTATGGAGGAGATGTAGATGTTATGGAGGAGATGTAGATGTTATGGAGGAGCTGTAGATGATATGGAGTAGATGTAGATGTTATGGAGGAGATGTAGATGTAGATGTTATGGAGGAGCTGTAGATGTTATGGAGGAGATGTAGATGTAGATGTTATGGAGGAGATGTAGATGTTATGGAGGAGATGGAGATGTTATGGAGGAGATGTAGATGTAGATGTTATGGAGGAGATGTAGATGTTATGGAGGAGATGTAGATGTTATGGAGGAGATGTAGATGTTATGGAGGAGATGTAGATGTTATGGAGGAGCTGTAGATGTAGATGTTATGGAGGAGATGTAGATGTTATGGAGGAGATGTAGATGTAGATGTTATGGAGGAGCTGTAGATGTTATGGAGGAGATGTAGATGTAGATGTTATGGAGTAGATGTAGATGTTATGGAGGAGATGTAGATGTTATGGAGGAGATGTAGATGTTATGGAGGAGATGTAGATGTTATGGAGGAGATGGAGATGTTATGGAGGAGATGTAGATGTAGATGTTATGGAGGAGATGTAGATGTTATGGAGGAGATGTAGATGTTATGGAGGAGATGTAGATGTAGATGTTATGGAGGAGATGTAGATGTAGATGTTATGGAGGAGATGTAGATGTTATGGAGGAGATGTAGATGTAGATGTTATGGAGGAGCTGTAGATGTAGATGTTATGGAGGAGCTGTAGATGTTATGGAGGAGATGTAGATGTAGATGTTATGGAGGAGATGTAGATGTTATGGAGGAGATGGAGATGTTATGGAGGAGATGTAGATGTAGATGTTATGGAGGAGATGTAGATGTAGATGTTATGGAGGAGATGTAGATGTTATGGAGGAGCTGTAGATGATATGGAGTAGATGTAGATGTTATGGAGGAGATGTAGATGTAGATGTTATGGAGGAGCTGTAGATGTTATGGAGGAGATGTAGATGTAGATGTTATGGAGGAGATGTAGATGTTATGGAGGAGATGGAGATGTTATGGAGGAGATGTAGATGTAGATGTTATGGAGGAGATGTAGATGTTATGGAGGAGATGTAGATGTTATGGAGGAGATGTAGATGTTATGGAGGAGATGTAGATGTTATGGAGGAGCTGTAGATGTAGATGTTATGGAGGAGATGTAGATGTTATGGAGGAGATGTAGATGTAGATGTTATGGAGTAGATGTAGATGTTATGGAGGAGATGTAGATGTTATGGAGGAGATGTAGATGTTATGGAGGAGATGGAGATGTTATGGAGGAGATGTAGATGTAGATGTTATGGAGGAGATGTAGATGTAGATGTTATGGAGGAGATGTAGATGTTATGGAGGAGATGTAGATGTAGATGTTATGGAGGAGCTGTAGATGTTATGGAGGAGATGTAGATGTAGATGTTATGGAGGAGATGTAGATGTAGATGTTATGGAGGAGATGTAGATGTTATGGAGGAGATGTAGATGTAGATGTTATGGAGGAGATGTAGATGTTATGGAGGAGATGTAGATGTAGATGTTATGGAGGAGATGTAGATGTTATGGAGGAGATGTAGATGTAGATGTTATGGAGGAGATGTAGATGTTATGGAGGAGATGTAGATGTTATGGAGGAGATGTAGATGTTATGGAGGAGATGTAGATGTTATGGAGGAGATGTAGATGTTATGGAGGAGATGGAGATGTTATGGAGGAGATGGAGATGTTATGGAGGAGATGTAGATGTAGATGTTATGGAGGAGATGTAGATGTTATGGAGGAGATGTAGATGTAGATGTTATGGAGGAGATGTAGATGTTATGGAGGAGATGTAGATGTAGATGTTATGGAGGAGATGTAGATGTTATGGAGGAGATGTAGATGTAGATGTTATGGAGGAGATGTAGATGTTATGGAGGAGATGTAGATGTTATGGAGGAGATGTAGATGTTATGGAGGAGATGTAGATGTTATGGAGGAGATGTAGATGTTATGGAGGAGATGTAGATGTTATGGAGGAGATGGAGATGTTATGGAGGAGATGGAGATGTTATGGAGGAGATGTAGATGTAGATGTTATGGAGGAGATGTAGATGTAGATGTTATGGAGGAGATGTAGATGTAGATGTTATGGAGGAGCTGTAGATGTTATGGAGGAGCTGTAGATGTTATGGAGGAGATGTAGATGTAGATGTTATGGAGGAGATGTAGATGTTATGGAGGAGATGGAGATGTAGATGTTATGGAGGAGATGTAGATGTAGATGTTATGGAGGAGATGTAGATGTTATGGAGGAGATGTAGATGTTATGGAGGAGATGTAGATGTTATGGAGGAGATGTAGATGTAGATGTTATGGAGGAGATGTATATGTAGATGTTATGGAGGAGATGTAGATGTTATGGAGGAGATGTAGATGTAGATGTTATGGAGGAGCTGTAGATGTAGATGTTATGGAGGAGCTGTAGATGTAGATGTTATGGAGGAGCTGTAGATGTTATGGAGTAGATGTAGATGTTATGGAGGAGCTGTAGATGTTATGGAGGAGCTGTAGATGTTATGGAGGAGCTGTAGATGTTATGGAGGAGCTGTAGATGTTATGGAGTAGATGTAGATGTTATGGAGTAGATGTAGATGTTATGGAGGAGATGTAGATGTTATGGAGGAGATGTAGATGTTATGGAGGAGATGTAGATGTTATGGAGGAGATGTAGATGTTATGGAGGAGATGTAGATGTTATGGAGGAGATGTAGATGTAGATGTTATGGAGGAGATGTAGATGTTATGGAAGAGATGTAGATGTTATGGAGGAGATGGAGATGTTATGGAGGAGATGTAGATGTAGATGTTATGGAGGAGATGTAGATGTAGATGTTATGGAGGAGATGTAGATGTAGATGTTATGGAGGAAATGTAG
The DNA here is from genome assembly GCF_027789765.1 of Dendropsophus ebraccatus. Taxonomy (NCBI): domain Eukaryota; kingdom Metazoa; phylum Chordata; class Amphibia; order Anura; family Hylidae; genus Dendropsophus; species Dendropsophus ebraccatus. The sequence goes on from NC_091455.1 coordinate 3,442,042, forward strand.
AGGTTATGGAGGAGCTGTAGATGTTATGGAGGAGATGTAGATGTAGATGTTATGGAGGAGATGTAGATGTAGATGTTATGGAGGAGATGTAGATGTTATGGAGGAGATGTAGATGTAGATGTTATGGAGGAGATGTAGATGTTATGGAGGAGATGGAGATGTAGATGTTATGGAGGAGATGTAGATGTTATGGAGGAGATGTAGATGTAGATGTTATGGAGGAGATGTAGATGTAGATGTTATGGAGGAGATGTAGATGTAGATGTTATGGAGGAGATGTAGATGTTATGGAGGAGCTGTAGATGTAGATGTTATGGAGGAGCTGTAGATGTAGATGTTATGGAGGAGCTGTAGATGTTATGGAGTAGATGTAGATGTTATGGAGGAGATGTAGATGTTATGGAGGAGCTGTAGATGTTATGGAGGAGCTGTAGATGTAGATGTTATGGAGGAGATGTAGATGTTATGGAGGAGATGTAGATGTTATGGAGGAGATGTAGATGTAGATGTTATGGAAGAGATGTAGATGTTATGGAGGAGATGTAGATGTTATGGAGGAGCTGTAGATGTTATGGAGGAGATGTAGATGTAGATGTTATGGAGGAGATGTAGATGTTATGGAGGAGATGTAGATGTTATGGAGGAGATGTAGATGTAGATGTTATGGAGGAGCTGTAGGTGTAGATGTTATGGAGGAGCTGTTGGTGTAGATGTTATGGAGGAGATGTAGATGTTATGGAGGAGATGTAGATGTTATGGAGGAGATGTAGATGTTATGGAGGAGATGTAGATGTTATGGAGGAGATGTAGATGTTATGGAGGAGATGTAGATGTTATGGAGGAGATGTAGATGTTATGGACGAGATGGAGATGTTATGGAGGAGATGGAGATGTTATGGAGGAGATGTAGATGTTATGGAGGAGATGTAGATGTTATGGAGGAGATGGAGATGTTATGGAGGAGATGGAGATGTTATGAAGGAGATGTAGATGTAGATGTTATGGAGGAGATGTAGATGTTATGGAGGAGATGTAGATGTTATGGAGGAGATGTAGATGTTATGGAGGAGATGTAGATGTTATGGAGGAGATGTAGATGTAGATGTTATGGAGGAGATGTAGATGTTATGGAGGAGATGTAGATGTTATGGAGGAGATGTAGATGTTATGGAGGAGATGTAGATGTTATGGAGGAGATGTAGATGTAGATGTTATGGAGGAGATGTAGATGTTATGGAGGAGCTGTAGATGTAGATGTTATGGAGGAGCTGTAGATGTAGATGTTATGGAGGAGATGTAGATGTTATGGAGGAGATGTAGATGTAGATGTTATGGAGGAGATGTAGATGTTATGGAGGAGCTGTAGATGTTATGGAGGAGATGTAGATGTAGATGTTATGGAGGAGATGTAGATGTAGATGTTATGGAGGAGCTGTAGATGTAGATGTTATGGAGGAGATGTAGATGTTATGGAGGAGATGTAGATGTTATGGAGGAGATGTAGGTGTTATGGAGGAGATGTAGGTGTTATGGAGGAGATGTAGATGTTATGGAGGAGATGTAGATGTTATGGAGGAGCTGTAGATGTAGATGTTATGGAGGAGATGTAGATGTTATGGAGAAGATGTAGATGTTATGGAGGAGATGTAGATGTTATGGAGGAGCTGTAGATGTAGATGTTATGGAGGAGATGTAGATGTAGATGTTATGGAGGAGCTGTAGATGTAGATGTTATGGAGGAGCTGTAGATGTTATGGAGGAGATGTAGATGTTATGGAGGAGATGTAGGTGTTATGGAGGAGATGTAGATGTTATGGAGGAGATGTAGATGTTATGGAGGAGATGTAGATGTTATGGAGGAGATGGAGATGTTATGGAGGAGACGTAGATGTTATGGAGGAGACGTAGATGTTATGGAGGAGATGGAGATGTTATGGAGGAGATGGAGATGTTATGGAGGAGATGTAGATGTTATGGAGGAGATGTAGATGTTATGGAGGAGATGTAGATGTTATGGAGGAGATGTAGATGTTATGGAGGAGATGGAGATGTTATGGAGGAGATGGAGATGTTATGAAGGAGATGTAGATGTAGATGTTATGGAGGAGATGTAGATGTTATGGAGGAGATGTAGATGTAGATGTTATGGAGGAGATGTAGATGTTATGGAGGAGATGTAGATGTAGATGTTATGGAGGAGATGTAGATGTTATGGAGGAGATGTAGATGTTATGGAGGAGATGTAGATGTTATGGAGGAGATGTAGATGTTATGGAGGAGATGTAGATGTTATGGAGGAGATGTAGATGTTATGGAGGAGATGTAGATGTAGATGTTATGGAGGAGATGTAGATGTTATGGAGGAGCTGTAGATGTAGATGTTATGGAGGAGCTGTAGACAGGGGCTGGCTGGCAAATTTTAGCCTGGGGGGCAAGCACACAGCACTGGCCCATGAGTAGCCGCCTCGCGGCCCATCCTTCAAGGACCACTCTAGGCCCTCACTTATTACGCTCCCCACATCAGTGCAGGGAAGGTAGATGCCACCCACTCCAATACTTCCTCCAGCGGCAATGTTCTCACACTTCGGATAACACATTCAGCCCTTCCAGTCATTTGTAAACAGGGAATTCCTACTGCTCGCTGTGACGGGGTCGGGGATCTCTTTACTGTATAAGTATATGGGACGGCTCAGCGCTGACACGGAACCATCCCATAGACTTACATTGACAAGGTGACTTCTGGCCCCTTCACACAGAGCAGTAGGAATTCCCTGTCACAAATGACCAGAAGGGAAGGAGATGTTACCCCAATGGTTGGAACATCGCCGCTGGCAGAAGTACAGGCCCGGGGTGCCATCTACCGTCCCTGCACTGATGTGGGGTGGGTAATAATAGGTAAGGGCTGGAGTGCTCCTTAAAGGGAACCAATTAGCACAATTGTGCTGATGTGGTTTTCAGCTGCACAGTATAGATATACTATGCAGCTCCCCGAGGCTACCAGCCACTGAGTATAAGATGGTGGGAAAGCTGGGTGACCTCCATCTTACTGAGTATAAGATTGTGGGAAAGCTGGGTGACCATATTATACTGAGTGAAAGATATTGGGGAAGCTGGGTGACCTCCATTTTACTGACTACAAGATGCTGGGAAAGCTGGGTGACCTCCAACATACTGACTAACATACAATATGCTCCAAAATACCCTACAAAATGTGTATATTGTTCTGTATGAGTGCGTATTGTTCTGTATGGGTGTATATTGTTCTGTATGAGTGCGTATTGTTCTGTATGGGTGTATATTGTTCTGTATGAGTGCGTATTGTTCTGTATGGGTGTATATTGTTCTGTATGGGTGCGTATTGTTCTGTATGAGTGCGTATTGTTCTGTATAAGTGTATATTGTTCTGTATGAGTGCGTATTGTTCTGTATGAGTGTATATTGTTCTGTATGAGTGCGTATTGTTCTGTATGGGTGCGTATTGTTCTGTATGGGTGTATATTGTTCTGTATGGGTGTATATTGCACTGTATGGTTCTTTATGGGTGTATATTGTTCTGTATGGTTCTGTATGGGTGTATATTGTTCTGTATGGGTATATATTGTTCTGTATGAGTGTATATTGTTCTGTATGAGTGCGTATTGTTCTGTATGAGTGTATATTGTTCTGTATGAGTGCGTATTGTTCTGTATGGGTGCGTATTGTTCTGTATGGGTGTATATTGTTCTGTATGGGTGTATATTGCACTGTATGGTTCTTTATGGGTGTATATTGTTCTGTATGGTTCTGTATGGGTGTATATTGTTCTGTATGGGTATATATTGTTCTGTATGGGTGCATATTGTTCTGTATGAGTACGTATTATTTTGTATGGGTGTATATTGCACTGTATGGTTCTGTATGGGTGTATATTGTTCTGTATGGGTGCGTATTGTTCTGTATGGGTGCATATTGTTCTGTATGGGTGTATAATGTTCTGTATGGGTGTATATTGCACTGTATGGTTCTGTATGGGTGTATATTGTTCTGTATGGGGTGCCTATTGTTCTGTAGGGGTGGCATATTGTTCTGTATGGGTGTATAATGTTCTGTATGGGTGTATAATGTTCTGTATGGGTGTATATTGCACTGTATGGTTCTGTATGGGTGTATATTGTTCTGTATGGGTGCATATTGTTCTGTATGGGTGTATAATGTTCTGTATGGGTGTATATTGTTCTGTATGGGTGCATATTGTTCTGTATGAGTGCGTATTGTTCTGTATGCGTGTATATTGTTCTGTATGGGTGCATATTGTTCTGTATAAGTGCGTATTGTTCTGTATGGGTGTATATTGTACTGTATGGTTCTGTATGGGTGTATATTGTGCTGTATGGGTGTATATTGTGCTGTATGGGTGTATAATGTGCTGTATGGTTCTGTATGGGTGTATATTGTTCTGTATGGGTGTATATTGTTCTGTATAGGTGTATATTGTACTGTATGGTTCTGTATAGGTGTACTGTATATTGTTCTGTATGGTTTTGTATAGGTGTATATTGTTCTGTATTGGTGTATATTGTTCTGTATGGTCCTGTATGGGTGTATATGGTACTGTATGGTTCTGTATGGGTGTATATTGTTCTGTATGTGTGTATATTGTACTGTATGGGTGTATATTGTACTGTATAGTTCTGTATGGGTGTATATTGCACTGTATGGTTCTGTATGGGTGTATATTGTTCTGTATTGGTGTATATTGTTCTGTATGGGTGTATATTGTACTGTATGGTTCTGTATTGGTGTATATTGTTCTGTATGGGTGTATATTGTTCTGTATCGTTCTGTATGGGTGAGTATTGTTCTGTATGTGTGTATATTGTACTGTATGGGTGTATATTGTACTGTATGGGTGTATATAGTACTGTAAGGTTCAGTATGAGTGTAAATTGTTCTGTATGGGTGTATATTGTTCTGTATTGGTGTATATTGTTCTGTATGGGTGTATATTGTTCTGTATGGGTGTATATTGTTCTGTATGGTTCTGTTTGAGTGTAAATTGTTCTGTATGAGTGTATATTGTTCTGTATGGGTGTATATTGTACTGTATGGTTCTGTATGGATGTGTTTTGTACTGTATGGGTGTATATTGTACTGTATGGTTCTGTATGGATGTGTTTTGTACTGTATGGGTGTATATTGTACTGTATGGTTCTGTAAGGATGTGTATTGTACTGTATGGGTGTATATTGTAGTGTATGGTTCTGTATGGGTGTATATTGTACTGTATGGGTGTATATTGTTCTGTATGGTTCTGTTTGAGTGTAAATTGTTCTGTATGAGTGTATATTGTTCTGTATGAGTGTATATTGTACTGTATGGTTCTTTATGGGTGTATATGGTACTGTATGGTTCTGTATTGGTGTATATTGTTCTGTATGGGTGCGTATTGTTCTGTATGGGTGCGTATTGTTCTGTATGGGTGCGTATTGTTCTGTATGGGTGCGTATTGTTCTGTATTGTTCTGTATGACCGTATATTGTTCTCTATGAGTGTGTATCATTCTGTGTGTGGGGCACAGCAGTCTGAAATGTGTGTGGGGGGGGGAGAGGGGGGGGCAAAGCAGCCTGAAAAGGGGGGGGGGGGACCGCAGCCTGAAGGGGGGGCACAGCAGCCTGACGGGGGGGCACAGCAGCCTAAAGAGGGGGAGGGGCACAGCAGCCTGAAAGGGGGGGGGGGGCACAGCAGCCTGAAAGGGGGGGGGGGGGGGGGGGGGAGAGGCAAAGCAGCCTGAAGGGGAGAACCCAGCAGTCTGGGGGAAGGCTCACACAGCAGCCTTAGGAGGTACATATCAACTACAGGTGCAGAGGGGCAATGCAGCCTGTGGAAGAGGGTGCAGTTATAGGGGGTAAAGGGCAGCAGCTACAGGGGTTGGGGGAACAGATGCTAGTGTGTGTGTGTGTTTGCCTCTGTCAGCCCAGCTCAGCAGACAGCCCTCTCCTCTCTGTCCCGACCTCCCTCCTATCTACAACCCGAAGTACCTGCATTATAGCAGCTGAGCAGAGAGCAGGACAGGAGGAGGATGGTCAGGGAGCAGGAGCCTGGAGCTGGAGGACGCTGTGTAGCTGGAGGTTAGCAGCCGGCCTCCTCCTCTCCACACTGTGTAATACAGGAAGTCCCGGTCCAGGAGGAACATGGGAGGTACACAGGGGGCGGGGCTTAACGGGGGCGGGGAGCAGCTTCAGCTGCCACTAGCATCACAGAGCGGCCCTGCAGCACAGGCAGAGAGGAGAGCGCTGGGGCGGTGAGCAGCCTCAGCACGGCCCTGTAATGTACTGGGGAAGGCCGGCCCGGGGGGCAGATGCCACCCTGCCCCCCGGCCCAGCCCGCACCTGGCTGTAGATGTAGATGTTATGGAGGAGATGTAGATGTTATGGAGGAGATGTAGATGTAGATGTTATGGAGGAGATGTAGATGTAGATGTTATGGAGGAGATGTAGATGTTATGGAGGAGATGTAGATGTTATGGAGGAGATGTAGATGTTATGGAGGAGCTGTAGATGTTATGGAGGAGCTGTAGATGTAGATGTTATGGAGGAGATGTAGATGTAGATGTTATGGAGGAGACGTAGATGTTATGGAGGAGATGTAGATGTAGATGTTATGGAGGAGATGTAGATGTAGATGTTATGGAGGAGATGTAGATGTTATGGAGGAGATGTAGATGTTATGGAGGAGATGTTGATGTAGATGTTATGGAGGAGATGTAGATGTTATGGAGGAGATGTAGATGTTATGGAGGAGATGTAGATGTTATGGAGGAGCTGTAGATGTTATGGAGGAGATGTAGATGTAGATGTTATGGAGGAGATGTAGATGTTATGGAGGAGATGTAGATGTTATGGAGGAGATGTAGATGTTATGGAGGAGCTGTAGATGTAGATGTTATGGAGGAGATGTAGATGTTATGGAGGAGATGTAGATGTTATGGAGGAGCTGTAGATGTAGATGTTATGGAGGAGATGTAGATGTTATGGAGGAGATGTAGATGTTATGGAGGAGATGTAGATGTAGATGTTATGGAGGAGATGTAGATGTTATGGAGGAGATGTAGATGTTATGGAGGAGATGTAGATGTTATGGAGGAGCTGTAGATGTTATGGAGGAGATGTAGATGTTATGGAGGAGATGTAGATGTTATGGAGGAGATGTAGATGTTATGGAGGAGCTGTAGATGTTATGGAGGAGATGTAGATGTAGATGTTATGGAGGAGATGTAGATGTTATGGAGGAGATGTAGATGTTATGGAGGAGCTGTAGATGTTATGGAGGAGATGTAGATGTTATGGAGGAGCTGTAGATGTTATGGAGGAGATGTAGATGTAGATGTTATGGAGGAGATGTAGATGTTATGGAGGAGATGTAGATGTAGATGTTATGGAGGAGATGTAGATGTTATGGAGGAGATGTAGATGTTATGGAGGAGATGTTGATGTTATGGAGGAGATGTAGATGTTATGGAGGAGATGTAGATGTTATGGAGGAGATGTAGATGTAGATGTTATGGAGGAGATGTAGATGTTATGGAGGAGATGTAGATGTTATGGAGGAGATGTAGATGTTATGGAGGAGATGTAGATGTTATGGAGGAGATGTAGATGTTATGGAGGAGATGTGTAGATGTTATGGAGGAGCTGTAGATGTAGATGTTATGGAGGAGATGTAGATGTTATGGAGGAGATGTAGATGTTATGGAGGAGCTGTAGATGTAGATGTTATGGAGGAGATGTAGATGTTATGGAGGAGATGTAGATGTTATGGAGGAGATGTAGATGTAGATGTTATGGAGGAGATGTAGATGTTATGGAGGAGATGTAGATGTTATGGAGGAGATGTAGATGTAGATGTTATGGAGGAGATGTAGATGTTATGGAGGAGATGTAGATGTAGATGTTATGGAGGAGATGTAGATGTAGATGTTATGGAGGAGATGTTGATGTTATGGAGGAGATGTAGATGTTATGGAGGAGATGTAGATGTTATGGAGGAGATGTAGATGTTATGGAGGAGATGTAGATGTTATGGAGGAGATGTAGATGTTATGGAGGAGATGTAGATGTTATGGAGGAGATGTAGATGTTATGGAGGAGATGTTGATGTTATGGAGTAGATGTAGATGTTATGGAGGAGCTGTAGATGTTATGGAGGAGATGTAGATGTAGATGTTATGGAGGAGATGTAGATGTAGATGTTATGGAGGAGATGTAGATGTTATGGAGGAGATGTAGATGTTATGGAGGAGATGTAGATGTTATGGAGGAGCTGTAGATGTAGATGTTATGGAGGAGATGTAGATGTTATGGAGGAGATGTAGATGTTATGGAGGAGCTGTAGATGTAGATGTTATGGAGGAGATGTAGATGTTATGGAGGAGATGTAGATGTTATGGAGGAGATGTAGATGTAGATGTTATGGAGGAGATGTAGATGTTATGGAGGAGATGTAGATGTTATGGAGGAGATGTAGATGTTATGGAGGAGCTGTAGATGTATGGAGGAGATGTAGATGTTATGGAGGAGATGTAGATGTTATGGAGGAGATGTAGATGTTATGGAGGAGCTGTAGATGTTATGGAGGAGATGTAGATGTAGATGTTATGGAGGAGATGTAGATGTTATGGAGGAGATGTAGATGTTATGGAGGAGCTGTAGATGTTATGGAGGAGATGTAGATGTTATGGAGGAGCTGTAGATGTTATGGAGGAGATGTAGATGTAGATGTTATGGAGGAGATGTAGATGTTATGGAGGAGATGTAGATGTAGATGTTATGGAGGAGATGTAGATGTTATGGAGGAGATGTAGATGTTATGGAGGAGATGTTGATGTTATGGAGGAGATGTAGATGTTATGGAGGAGATGTAGATGTTATGGAGGAGATGTAGATGTAGATGTTATGGAGGAGATGTAGATGTTATGGAGGAGATGTAGATGTTATGGAGGAGATGTAGATGTAGATGTTATGGAGGAGATGTAGATGTTATGGAGGAGATGTAGATGTTATGGAGGAGATGTAGATGTTATGGAGGAGCTGTAGATGTAGATGTTATGGAGGAGATGTAGATGTTATGGAGGAGATGTAGTTGTTATGGAGGAGCTGTAGATGTAGATGTTATGGAGGAGATGTAGATGTTATGGAGGAGATGTAGATGTTATGGAGGAGATGTAGATGTAGATGTTATGGAGGAGATGTAGATGTTATGGAGGAGATGTAGATGTTATGGAGGAGATGTAGATGTAGATGTTATGGAGGAGATGTAGATGTTATGGAGGAGATGTAGATGTAGATGTTATGGAGGAGATGTAGATGTAGATGTTATGGAGGAGATGTTGATGTTATGGAGGAGATGTAGATGTTATGGAGGAGATGTAGATGTTATGGAGGAGATGTAGATGTTATGGAGGAGATGTAGATGTTATGGAGGAGATGTAGATGTTATGGAGGAGATGTAGATGTTATGGAGGAGATGTAGATGTTATGGAGGAGATGTTGATGTTATGGAGTAGATGTAGATGTTATGGAGGAGCTGTAGATGTTATGGAGGAGATGTAGATGTTATGGAGGAGATGTTGATGTTATGGAGGAGATGTAGATGTTATGGAGGAGATGTAGATGTAGATGTTATGGAGGAGATGTAGATGTTATGGAGGAGATGTTGATGTTATGGAGGAGATGTAGATGTTATGGAGGAGATGTAGATGTTATGGAGGAGATGTAGATGTAGATGTTATGGAGGAGATGTAGATGTTATGGAGGAGATGTAGATGTTATGGAGGAGATGTAGATGTAGATGTTATGGAGGAGATGTAGATGTTATGGAGGAGATGTAGATGTTATGGAGGAGATGTAGATGTTATGGAGGAGCTGTAGATGTAGATGTTATGGAGGAGATGTAGATGTTATGGAGGAGATGTAGATGTTATGGAGGAGCTGTAGATGTAGATGTTATGGAGGAGATGTAGATGTTATGGAGGAGATGTAGATGTTATGGAGGAGATGTAGATGTAGATGTTATGGAGGAGATGTAGATGTTATGGAGGAGATGTAGATGTTATGGAGGAGATGTAGATGTAGATGTTATGGAGGAGATGTAGATGTTATGGAGGAGATGTAGATGTTATGGAGGAGATGTAGATGTAGATGTTATGGAGGAGATGTAGATGTAGATGTTATGGAGGAGATGTTGATGTTATGGAGGAGATGTAGATGTTATGGAGGAGATGTAGATGTTATGGAGGAGATGTAGATGTAGATGTTATGGAGGAGATGTAGATGTTATGGAGGAGATGTAGATGTAGATGTTATGGAGGAGATGTAGATGTAGATGTTATGGAGGAGATGTAGATGTTATGGAGGAGATGTAGATGTAGATGTTATGGAGGAGATGTAGATGTTATGGAGGAGATGTAGATGTAGATGTTATGGAGGAGATGTAGATGTTATGGAGGAGATGTAGATGTTATGGAGGAGCTGTAGATGTTATGGAGGAGATGTAGATGTAGATGTTATGGAGGAGATGTAGATGTTATGGAGGAGATGTAGATGTTATGGAGGAGATGTAGATGTTATGGAGGAGATGTAGATGTTATGGAGGAGCTGTAGATGTAGATGTTATGGAGGAGATGTAGATGTAGATGTTATGGAGGAGCTGTAGATGTAGATGTTATGGAGGAGATGTAGATGTAGATGTTATGGAGGAGCTGTAGATGTTATGGAGGAGATGTAGATGTTATGGAGGAGCTGTAGATGTAGATGTTATTAAGGAGATGTAGATGTTATGGAGGAGCTGTAGATGTTATGGAGGAGATGTAGATGTTATGGAGGAGATGTAGTAGTTATGGAGGAGATGTAGATGTTATGGAGGAGATGTAGATGTTATGGAGGAGATGTAGTAGTTATGGAGGAGATGTAGATGTTATGGAGGAGCTGTAGATGTTATGGAGGAGATGTAGATGTTATGGAGGAGATGTAGATGTTATGGAGGAGCTGTAGGTGTAGATGTTATGGAGGAGCTGTAGGTGTAGATGTTATGGAGGAGCTGTTGGTGTAGATGTTATGGAGGAGATGTAGATGTTATGGAGGAGATGGAGATGTTATGGAGGAGATGGAGATGTTATGGAGGAGATGTAGATGTTATAGAGGAGATGTAGATGTAGATGTTATGGAGGAGATGTAGATGTTATGGAGGAGATGTAGATGTTATGGAGGAGATGTAGATGTTATGGAGGAGATGTAGATGTAGATGTTATGGAGGAGATGTAGATGTTATGGAGGAGCTGTAGATGTAGATGTTATGGAGGAGATGTAGATGTTATGGAGGAGATGTAGATGTTATGGAGGAGCTGTAGATGTTATGGAGGAGCTGTAGATGTTATGGAGGAGATGTAGATGTTATGGAGGAGCTGTAGATGTTATGGAGGAGATGTAGATGTTATGGAGGAGATGTAGATGTTATGGAGGAGCTGTAGGTGTAGATGTTATGGAGGAGCTGTTGGTGTAGATGTTATGGAGGAGATGTAGATGTTATGGAGGAGATGGAGATGTTATGGAGGAGATGGAGATGTTATGGAGGAGATGTAGATGTTATAGAGGAGATGTAGATGTAGATGTTATGGAGGAGATGTAGATGTTATGGAGGAGATGTAGATGTTATGGAGGAGATGTAGATGTTATGGAGGAGATGTAGATGTTATGGAGGAGATGTAGATGTTATGGAGGAGATGTAGATGTTATGGAGGAGCTGTAGATGTAGATGTTATTGAGGAGATGTAGATGTAGATGCTATGGAGGAGATGTAGATGTAGATGTTATGGAGGAGATGTAGATGTTATGGAGGAGATGTAGATGTAGATGTTATGGAAGAGATGTAGATGTTATGGAGGAGCTGTAGATGTTATGGAGGAGATGTAGATGTTATGGAGGAGATGTAGATGTTATGGAGGAGCTGTAGGTGTAGATGTTATGGAGGAGCTGTTGGTGTAGATGTTATGGAGGAGATGTAGATGTTATGGCGGAGCTGTAGATGTTATGGAGGAGATGTAGATGTTATGGAGGAGCTGTAGGTGTAGATGTTATGGAGGAGATGTAGATGTTATGGAGGAGATGTAGATGTTATGGAGGAGCTGTAGCTGTAGATGTTATGGAGGAGATGTAGATGTTATGGAGGAGATGGAGATGGAGATGTTATGGTGGAGCTGTAGATGTTATGGAGGAGATGTAGATGTTATGGAGGAGATGTAGATGTTATGGAGGAGATGGAGATGTAGATGTTATGGAGGAGATGTAGATGTTATGGAGGAGATGTAGATGTTATGGAGGAGATGTAGATGTTATGGAGGAGCTGTAGATGTAGATGTTATGGAGGAGATGTAGATGTTATGGAGGAGCTGTAGATGTTATGGAGGAGATGGAGATGTAGATGTTATGGAGGAGATGTAGATGTTATGGAGGAGATGTAGATGTTATGGAGGAGATGTAGATGTTATGGAGGAGATGTAGATGTAGATGTTATGGAGGAGATGTAGATGTAGATGTTATGGAGGAGATGTAGATGTAGATGTTATGGAGGAGCTGTAGATGTAGATGTTATGGAGGAGCTGTAGATGTAGATGTTATGGAGGAGATGTAGATGTTATGGAGGAGATGTAGATGTAGATGTTATGGAGGAGATGTAGATGTTATGGAGGAGCTGTAGATGTAGATGTTATGGAGGAGATGTAGATGTTATGGAGTAGATGTAGATGTTATGGAGGAGATGTAGATGCTATGGAGGAGATGTAGATGTTATGGAGGAGATGTAGATGTAGATGTTATGGAGGAGATGTAGATGTAGATGTTATGGAGGAGATGTAGATGTAGATGTTATGGAGCAGCTGTAAATGTAGATGTTATGGAGGAGATGTAGATGTTGTTACATCCACGGCCACGGCACATACCGCAGTTGCGCTGTCATTCCTGGTCACGGCCACAGTCTCATCCCCAACCATGCAGGTTCTGCCGCTGCTGCCCCATCTCCTGCTCTTTGCCAGGATCCTCCTCCTCCAGCTCCCTGTCAGCTCCACGGGCGCTTCCCTGTCTCTTAGGGAGCGCGCACGCCGGCTCTTCTTTAATGTAAATGGTCAGTGTGCCTTTAATTGGCTGCTGCTCTTCAGCTCTCCTATAAATTGCAGCCCTGCCCTATTACATGTGTTGGTGCTGGAGCCTCTACATGCTTCCCATTAGTGTTTGGCCCAGCTCGTGTGTATCCTGTCCGTATATTGTTGCCTGTGTATCCTACCCAGCGGTTCCAGCCATTCCTGGTTCCTGCCGAGCCTCCTGCTGAGTTTCAGTCTATCTGCCTACTTGTCTCCAGCTGCACCTCGCCACCACCATTAGCAAGCCAAGCCAGGGGTAGCGACCTGGGGGTCGCCTGCCACAGCAAACCCATCCTGCCTTGCAGCGGGCTCTGGTGAAGACCAGCGGCCCCTTAGACTCCGCTCCCTGGTGCAGCTTATGTCATCGCTAGTGGTGGCACAGCAGATCCACAATTGCCAGCGTTACAGTAGGCTCCAACCATGGTGCCTGATGTTCGCGAGATTGTGAGAGTACTTACTCCGCAGTCACAGCAGATTTAACAGCAGTCACAGCGGCCTTTTAGCAGCATCAACAGGCCCAACAGCCTCTACCAATGTCTCTGACTTCTTCTTTTGGTCCGACCTTACGCCTTGCGCTGCCATCCAAGTATGCTGGAGATCCGACGATGTGCAGGGGTTTGGTTACCCAGTGCTCTATGCACATTGAGTTTTTGGCTACCCAATTTACCATCGAGCGCTCTAAGGTGGCTTTTGTCATCAGCCTCTTGGAGGGGAAAGCCTGGGCCTGGGCAACACCATTGTGGGACCGAGATGACCCTGTTACTGCTAACCTTCAGGCCTTCCTGTCAAAATTCTGGTGTGTCTTTGAGGAGCCAGCTCAAGCCTCATCTGGGGAGACCGCCCTTCTCAATCTACGCCAGGGGAACTCCTCTGTCGGGGAGTATGCGATACAATTCCGCACATTGGCAGCTGAATTGGACTGGAACAATGCCACCCTGGTTGCCACTTTAAAAAAGGGTCTATCTTTCCGGGTGAAGGACGTGCTATCCTGCTGTGACCTCCCAACCTCTCTGAATGACCTCATTCATCTGGCCACCTGGATAGACATCCGATTCTCTGAGCGAGAGGAGGAGGTTCGACAAGAATGCAAGTCACATCGTCCTCACCGCAAATATACTCTGGCACCAACTTTCCAAAAGCCATCCCCTTCTGAGACCCACAGCCTGAGGAACCTATGCAGGTGGAGAAAGTCTGTTTGTCTTCAGAAGAAAGAAGTCCCAGACGGGAGCAAAATCTGTGCCTTTACTTTGCCAGCCCTGACCACTTCCGTCTAAACTACTCTAAGCATCCTCAACGGCTGGGAAACTCCTGCACCTAGGTCCGGTAGGAGAGTCCTCGCTAGGTGTGTGTACTTCCTCTCCACAAATATGCTTCCCAGTTACAGTCTTCTCTACAGCTGGTCAGCCATTTCTGTCCGCTGCTTTCCTAGGCTCTGCAGGCAATTTCATTGCTGTCTTTGCACAAAAGGATAAGATGAAGTGCGGCAGCTCACCAAAATCGGTTAAAAGATGCTTTATTTGGACATAGAAGGCATCAATAGCAGGTACTATCCACAAATAAACAGAGCGACGGCCGTTTCACGTATAAAACGCTTCTTCTCGGCTCCCAAATACAGCATGCACCTACATCACTTTTAAAGCTGCTGCTCCCTTCTGGACACCCCCCCCTATCACCATCTGCCTGTGAGGGTATTAACTCACCGAGTACCAGAATGAGAGCAGTAGATGCAGTGTATCAACATATAAACATATATAAAATACAATTTAATTAAAAATAAAAAACGCACAAAATCATACATCTGTACATGAAGGAACATCAAAGTGCACAAAATACAATAAAGACCGATTATTTTTATAGAAAGACGCTCATATCGTTTTTGTCATTAAGTCCCAATGGTCCCATGGCGTTTGTCCGAATGATCCAGTAGGCTTCTCTTTTCAGAAGCTTTTTGTGTCTGTTCACACCTGCAGCCGCAGGTACAGATTCCAAGCCTGTGAAATCAAGGACAGACGTATCACCTGCATGATTTTTCTTTATGTGTTCAATTAAGCGCGGGCAACCAGAGCCGGTCCTAATGGAGTTTAGATGTTCTCTGAATCTTACATGCATGTTACGGATAGTCTTCCCAATATAAAAAGCACCAAATTTACAAGTGATAACATAAACAATAAAGGAAGTTTTGCATGTTATAAAACATCTAATTTCCCATGAGACTCCTCCCACCTGGATACATTTTCTTTCACCGTTATATTTACACATAGAGCACGAACCGAACTTAAAATTTCCCTTTGGCAAAGTTTTTTCCAACCAGGTAGCTTCCCTTTTCCTGTGCTTTAGGGGCCACTATCCGCTATAGTTCTATTTCTCCTGTATGAAAACAACGCTTTTCTTTCAGCTATAGTTTTTAGGTCTGGATCCCTCTCTATGATATGCCAGTACCATCTTATTGCATTCTGTATAGCTTTGTCTATAGGCGTGTGTTTAAAAGAAAACACAAATCTCCTGTCTGCTTTTTCTTTCCTGTGTGAATGGTTACTTAGAAGTTGATACTGAGATTTTTTACTAGCTTTTTCATATGCTTTATTTATGACTTGTTCAGGGTAACCCCTTTCTCGTAGTCGGGTAGATAGTTCCTGAGCTTGACACTTATATTTTTCATCATCACTATTTAATCTGCGTAAACGTAGAAATAGAGAGGGATCCAGACCTAAAAACTACAGTATAGCTGAAAGAAAAGCGTTGTTTTCATACAGGAGAAATAGAACTATAGGTGAGCGGATAGTGGCCCCAAAAGCACAGGAAAAGGGAAGCTACCTGGTTGGAAAAAACTTTGCCAAAGGGAAATTTTAAGTGCGGTTCGTGCTCTATGTGTAAATATAACGGTGAAAGAAAATGTATCCATGTGGGAGGAGTCTCATGGGAAATTAGATGTTTTATAACCTGCAAAACTTCCTTTATTGTTTATGTTATCACTTGTAAATGTGGTGCTTTTTATATTGGGAAGACTATCCGTAACATGCATGTAAGATTCAGAGAACATCTAAACTCCATTAGGACCGGCTCTGGTTGCCCGCGCTTAATTGAACACATAAACAAAAATCATGCAGGTGATACGTCTGTCCTTGATTTCACAGGCTTGGAATCTGTACCTGCGGCTGCAGGTGTGAACAGACACAAAAAGCTTCTGAAAAGAGAAGCCTACTGGATCATTCGGACAAACGCCATGGGACCATTGGGACTTAATGACAAAAACGATATGAGCGTCTTTCTATAAAAATAATCGGTCTTTATTGTGTTTTGTGCACTTTGATGTTCCTTCATGTACAGATGTATGATTTTGTGCGTTTTTTATTTTTAATTAAATTGTATTTTATATATGTTTATATGTTGATACACTGCATCTACTGCTCTCATTCTGGTACTCGGTGAGTTAATACCCTCACAGGCAGATGGTGATAGGGGGGGTGTCCAGAAGGGAGCAGCAGCTTTAAAAGTGATGTAGGTGCATGCTGTATTTGGAAGCCGAGAAGAAGCGTTTTCTACGTGAAACGGCCGTCGCTCTGTTTATTTGTGGATAGTACCTGCTATTGATGCCTTCTATGTCCAAATAAAGCATCTTTTAACTGATTTTGGTGAGCTGCCGCACTTCATCTTATCCTTTTGTGCAAAGACTTTACTGGACTGTTTTCTCAAGCTGAGCACCACCTACGGTAGAGTTACACAAACCAAGGGAGAGTCACGGTGAGGTCCAAGTTTTGGTTTCCTAAAACTCGGGACAGTGCCAGCATACACATCTTGTGTGAATCTAATTTCATTGCTGTGTCGCTGGTAAAAGAGTGGTAGCCGTCTGTGGTTCTTGTGGCCAAATCACTGACTATACCCTTTGTCACTGGTGATACCCTTGTCAGGTACCAGACCAATCCTGTGACCTTGCAGGTGGGGGCTCTACACTCAGAGAAGATGGCATTCTATGTCTTGCTCCATTCTTCCTCGTCCATCTTGTTGGGTCTACCCTGGCTGCAGCTTTATGCCCCCAACCTTGACTGGAAGACTGGGGAAATCTTGTCTTGGGGCCCAGATTGCCACAACCGCTGTCAGAAGACTATTCAGATCTGGCCTCCATCTTCTTTGCCAGATCCATCCAAGCTTCTGCCTGGCCTACCGACCGAATACCAGGACCTGGCAGATGTGTTTTCCGAGAAGAAGGCTGACACTCTACCGCCTCATTGGCCATATGACTGTCCTGTTGACCTTGTTCCAGGCACCACACCTCCTCGTGGTAGAGTGTATCCCCTTTCGGTTCCAGAGACTGAGGCCATGGCTGCTTATATCAAGGAGAACCTGGAGAAGGGCTTCATCCGTAAGTCCACCTCTCCTGCCGGTGCCGGGTTTTTCTTTGTCCAGAAGAAGGATGGATCACTCAGTCCTTGCATTGATTACAGGGGACTCGGAGTTATTTCGGAGTTATTCAATCGTCTCTGGGGAGCTCGAGTCTTCAGTAAGGTGGACCTCAAGGGGGCCTACAATTTGATCAGGATCCGAAAGAGCGATGAATGGAAGACCGCCTTCAACACCAGGGATGGGCACTACGACTGTCTGGTCATGCCTTTTGGTCTCTGCAACGCCCCAGCAGTCTTTCAGGCGTTCGTCAATGACATGTTCCGGGATCTACTCTACGTTTGTGTCATTGTGTACTTGGATGACATTCTGATCTACTTCCCCGATATGCAGACCCATGTGACTCAAGTACGCCAAGTACTGCGACGGCTAAGGGCCAACCGTTTGTATGCCAAATTGG
This sequence comes from Dendropsophus ebraccatus, assembly GCF_027789765.1. Classification (NCBI taxonomy): domain Eukaryota; kingdom Metazoa; phylum Chordata; class Amphibia; order Anura; family Hylidae; genus Dendropsophus; species Dendropsophus ebraccatus. The sequence goes on from NC_091455.1 coordinate 3,460,008, forward strand.
AGAAGTGCATGTTCCATCAGTCAAGTCTTCTCTTTCTTGGGCACATAATCTCAGACCATGGTCTACAGATGGATGCAGCAAAACTCTCGGCAGTCCTTCAGTGGCCATGCCCCGCTGGGCTAAGAGCCATACAATACTTCCTGGAGTTTGCCAATTATTTTAGACAGTTCATTCCACATTTCTCCACCTTGGTTTGCGCCACTCATGGCTCTTAACAAGAAGAAAGCTGACCTCAAGCGGTGGGCACCCGAGGCTGAACAAGCATTTGCCAAATTGAAGTCAGTCTTCGTTTCTGCTCCAGTCCTCTCTCGTCCAGATCCTGCAAGGCCATTTTTGTTGGACGTGGATGCCTCTTTGGGCGCTAGAGCTGTTCTCACTCAGAAGGACTCTTCGGGCAAGACTAGGACCTGTGGTTTCTTCTCTAAGACCTTTTACCCGGCTGAAAGGAACTATACCACCACGTCGCCACCACCACTAGCAAGCCAAGCCAGGGGTAATGACCTGGGGGTCGCCTGCCGCAGCAAACCCATCCTGCCTTGCAGCAGGCTCTGGTGAAGACCAGTGGCCCCTTAGAGTCCACTCCCTGGTGCGGCCTATGTCATCGCTAGTGGTGGCACAGCGGATCCACAACTCCCAGCTTTACAGTTGTTATGAAGGAGCTGTAGATGTTATGGAGGAGCTGGAGCTGTAGATGTTATGGAGTTGCTGTAGATATTACAGAGGAGATGTCGATGTTACGGAGGAGCAGTCAATGTTACGGAGGAGCACCCAAGGGTTATCTAGCCCCCCCCCCCCCCCTTCAAATCTATCACTGCCAACTGTGTATAAAGACATGACACTGCATCTAGTCAGCAGAAGATGGTGAGGGTCGTTTATTCTTGAAGAAGAATAGCTGTATAAAACATAGTGCTGCATGTAGTGTGTATGGGGTATACCACGTCTGTCATGTCACCTGTAACCCAGGTTATCCTGGGGCCTCTGGGGATATGCTGCTGTTTTACCCTATAAACCCCCAGCCATCTGGTTCTGGATTACCAGAAAGCCCCCCAACCATCTGGTTCTGGATTACCAGAAAGCCCCCCAACCATCTGGTTCTGGATTACCAGAAAGCCCCCCAACCATCTGGTTCTGGATTACCAGAAAGCCCCCCAACCATCTGGTTCTGAATTGCCAGGAAACCCCCAACCATCTGGTTCCAGATTACTACGAAGCCCCTGACCATCTGGTTCTGGATTACTCGGAAGCCCCTCATCATCTGGTTCTGGATTACCAGGATGGCCCCAACCATGTCTCTGGATTATCGGAAGGGCTATCTGGTTGTAGACTATTGGGAAGCCACCAATCATCGGGTGCCAGGTCTCTGGAACTGGATTGTTACTTTTGCAGAGATGAGGGTTTTCCTTGGTTGGAATTTTACCATAAAGTCCTGTAATATCCATAATGACCAGCAGATGTCGCTGTGATACTCCGGAGCAGATCAGCCACCTTCTTATAATCTTCACCTGGTGCGTCCTCTCTGGTATACGGCTGCACTCAATGTTTCCCCCCACAGATCTGTCTGTATATATGGCTGCCGTATCATCCTGTAAGATCAGATGCAAAGTGCCTCTTAATCAGTGACGATAATGCCGGTCCCCATGGCAGAGATCCCGGGAATGGCGCCTCCGAGGGGATTACTGGGGATTAGGAGCGTTAGATGGAGGATCCAGTGCAGAGCTGAAGGCATCAAGTGATTGTTTGTGTCAACCAGCGGATTATGGGGGATGATCGCACCACCTGCCCGCGCCTCAGGGCCGTCACATAGAGACATCAGCGACTACTGCCCCCAACTGGTCGTGGATGATTACTGTATGGCCACGGTGCCCAAGTAATACTGCCCCCCCCAGTGCCTAAGTAATACTGCCCCCAGTGCTCAAGCAATGCCGCCTGTAGTGCCCAAGTAATACCTCCGCCCCCCCCCCCCCCAGTGCCCAAGTAATACCGCCCTACAGCAACCAAGTAATACTGCCCCCCCAGTGTCCAAGTAAAAGCGCCCCACAGTGCATTACTTATACAGGGGTCCATGTGATCCTCTTGACTAATCTGCTCTTGTCCCCGCAGGCAGGAAGGTCGGGAGCTGTGGAGGCTGTGGAGGGCGGAGGTGCGGGAGCAGGTGCGCGCCCTGTGGCTGTGCCTCCAGATGATGGAGACCTCCCTGCCAGACCCCAGTGACCCCTGCTGGCAGGTAAAGGGGCAGTGTTTTGTATGGAGGGGGGAAATGTTGGGGTATGGGGTGTCATGGAGGGGGAGATGTCGGGGTGTTGAGTGTCATGGAGGGGGGAGATGTCGGGGTGTGGGGTGTCATGGAGGGGGGGAGATGTCGGGGTGTGGGGTGTCATGGAGGGGGGGAGATGTCGGGGTGTGAGATGTCGGGGTGTTGGGTTTCATGGAGGGAGGAGATGTCGTGGTGTTGGGTGTCATGGAGGGGGGAGATGTCGGGGTGTGGGGTGTCATGGAGGGGGGATGTCGGGGTGTTGGGTGTCATGGAGGGGGGAGATGTCGGGGTGTGGGTGTCATGGAGGGGGGAGATGTCGGGGTGTGGGGTGTCATGGAGGGGGGAGATGTCGGGGTGTGGGGTGTCATGGAGGGGGGGAGATGTCGGGGTGTGGGGTGTCATGGAGGGGGGGAGATGTCGGGGTGTTGGGTGTCATGGATGGGGGAGATGTCGGGGTGTGGGTGTCATGGAGGGGGGAGATGTTGGGGTGTGGGGTGTCATGGAGGGGGGAGATGTCGGGGGGTTGGGTGTCATGGAGGGGGGGAGATGTCGGGGTGTGGGGTGTCATGGAGGGGGGGAGATGTCGGGGTGTGGGGTGTCATGGAGGGGGGAGATGTCGGGGTGTTGGGTGTCATGGAGGGGGGATGTCGGGGTGTGGGGTGTCATGGAGGGGGGATGTCGGGGTGTTGGGTGTCATGGAGGGGGAGATGTCGGGGTTCTCACTATGGGGGCACAGCTGTGTGATACTGCCCCCGGTGGCTGCTCCTGCTCTTTGATGATGTCATATGAAGGTTCAGGGAACGTGTTTAGTTACTTCTTACATTATTTACTAAAGATAAACAAGATGGAGTGTACCCCCCAGGATGTGCGAATGGTCTGACCCAGCCCTGCATCACCCCCCAGAATGTGTGAATGGACTGACCCAGCCCTGCATCACCCCCCAGGATGTGCGAATGGACTGACCCAGCCCTGCATCACCCCCCAGGATGTGTGAATGGACTGACCCTGCCCTGCATCACCCCCCAGAATGTGTGAATGGACTGACCCAGCCCTGCATCACCCCCCAGGATGTGCGAATGGACTGACCCAGCCCTGCATCACCCCCCAGGATGTGTGAATGGACTGACCCTGCCCTGCATCACCCCCCAGAATGTGTGAATGGACTGACCCAGCCCTGCATCACCCCCTAGGATGTGTGAATGGACTGACCCAGCCCTGCATCACCCCCCCAGGATGTGCGAATGGACTGACCCAGCCCTGCATCACCCCCTAGGATGTGTGAATGGACTGACCCAGCCCTGCATCACCCCCCCCCCCCCCCCAGGATGTGTGAATGGACTGACCCAGCCCTGCATCACCCCCCAGGATGTGTGAATGGACTGACCCAGCCCTGCATCACCCCCCAGGATGTGTGAATGGACTGACCCAGCCCTGCATCACCCCCCAGGATGTGTGAATGGACTGACCCAGCCCTGCATCACCCCCCAGGATGTGTGAATGGACTGACCCAGCTCTGCATCACCCCCCCAGGATGTGTGAATGGACTGACCCAGCCCTGCATCACCTTCCAGGATGTGTGAATGGACTGACCCAGCCCTGCATCACCCCCCAGGATGTGTGAATGGACTGACCCTGCCCTGCATCACCCCCCAGAATGTGTGAATGGACTGACCCAGCCCTGCATCACCCCCCAGGATGTGTGAATGGACTGACCCAGCCCTGCATCACCTTCCAGGATGTGTGAATGGACTGACCCAGCCCTGCATCACCCCCCAGGATGTGTGAATGGACTGACCCTGCCCTGCATCACCCCCCAGTATGTGTGAATGGACTGACCCAGCCCTGCATCACCCCCCAGGATGTGTGAATGGACTGACCCAGCCCTGCATCACCACCCAGGATGTGTGAATGGACTGACCCAGCCCTGCATTCCCTCCTTTATCTTCTTCCCACCAGGGGGTGAGGACACATATAAGGGCCTTATTACAAGGAGCGAGTCTGCCCGATCAGGCCCATCTGCAGGTTATCTCTCCTTATAATAAAGACCAAGAAACGATAAGCTGAAAAATCATCGGCGCTGACGAATGTGTAATAGGGATGTCTGTGCAGTCCTTACGGTATATATGTGTATATATATATATATATATATATGTGTATATATATATTGTAGGGATCTTCCCGGGGGATGGTGTGTTAGGACACAGTTCAGGCAGCAAACTTGGACTTAAAAACAGCTTTGGTGTTTATTTGTAGCATAAACGGTCCAGCAACGTAAATACAGCAACACCGTGCAGTGAGAATAAACAAAACAAAAAGTCCTGCCCGTCTGGGCGCTTACTAATACAGCAGGTTACCTCTCTGTCACTTCACTTGGCAGGTAATATTGCAGGGTGTGCATAAGCCCCAGCTCCCAGCGAACACACCATGCAGGCTGATCACTCCTCTCTGAGAGCAAACCAAGGACCCTCTGCAGGGCTTTTCTCTGTCAGGCTGATTAGGGCCAGAGACACCTGACCCCAAAACCTGACCTGGATCGGGGGGAGGGAATGGCAAATCCCACTACCAAAACCTATCTGCCATTCCATGTAAGTCCAGGCCCGGCAATAATAAATAATAGCTCAGCAGCATAACACTGCTGAGCACAGATGCCTCCTGGACTCACCATCTCACGCTCCGTATTAACCTGGGTGAGATGTACACCCCCTCGAGCACTTTTCCCGTGACATGTCCACATATCCCCCCCCTCTTCTTCAGACCGGAGGGCTGAGCATTCTGTCCCCACAGACAGTGTACCCTTGATAGGGCGTCAGCATTTGCCTGTAATTTCCCTGGCCGGTGTTCCACAGTGAAATTGAAGTTTTGTAGGGACAGAAACCATCTAGTCACCCTTGCGTTTTTCACCTTGTTTAGCTTCATCCATGTTAGGGGGGCATGGTCTGTCACTAACTGAATTTCCTGCCTAGCAAGTAGTACCTCAGGGACTCTAGGGCCCACTTCACTGCCAGACACTCTCGCTCCACAATGGCGTAGTTTTTCTCGGCCGGGGATAGCTTCCTACTTAAGTACATCACCGGTGCTCCTCGCCATTCACGACCTGTGAGAGGACGGCACCTAACCCTGTGTTAGAGGCGTCTGTCTGTACTAGAAACTCTCGCCTAAAGTCAGGGGTAACTAGCACAGGGTGTTGGCACAGGGCAGACTTAAAGGGGTAGTCCACCCAAAAAATTTTTCTTTCAAATCAACTGGTGCCATAAAGTGCCAGAGATTTGTAATTCACTTCTATTAAAAAATCTTAAGTCTTCCAGTACTTATTAGCTGCTGTATGTCCAGCAGGAAGTGGTGTTTTCTTTCCGGTCTGACCCAGTGCTCTCTGTTGCCTCCTCTGTCCATGTCAGGAACTGTCCAAAGCAGGAGCAAATCCCCATAGAAAACCCCTCCTGCTCTCCAGACTGGAAATAATACAACTTCCTGTTGGGCATACAGCAGCTAATAAGTACTGGAAGGCTTGAGATTTTTTAATAGAAGTAAATTACAAATCTCTGTCACTTCATGGCAGCAGTTGATTTGAAAGAAATTTTTTTTGGGTGGACTACCCCTTTAAGGCTTTGAAAAGCCTTCTCGGCCTCTGGAGTCCATGTCACCATTGCGGACTTCGCACCCTTTGTCAGGTCAGTTAGTGGGGCTGCAACTGACGCAAAATTTGGCACAAACCTACGGTAATAGCCCGTAATACCCAGGAAAGCTCTGACCTGTTTCTTTGTGAGGGGTTGAGGCCAATTCTGTATTGCCTCGATTTTATTTAGTTGTGGTTTCACTAACCCCCTCCCAATAATGTAGCCCAAGTATTTGGCCTCCTCTAAGGCTAGTGCACACTTCTCTGCATTGATGGTTAACCCCGCATCACTTATGGCATCTAACACCGCCTGGACCTTACAGAGGTGACTTTCCCAATCCGGGCTAAAAATGACCACATCATCGAGGTAGGCAGCGGAGTAATCACGATGTGGTCGCAGAATCAAGTCCATCAACCTCTGAAAAGTGGCAGGGGCTCCATGTAACCCGAATGGCATCACTACGTATTGGAAGAGCCCATCAGGGGTGGAGAATGCAGTCTTCTCTCTAGCCTCAGGAGTGAGTGGGATCTGCCAGTATCCCTTAGTGAGATCGAGGGTAGTTATGTACCTGGCATTACCCATCCTTTCTATCAACTCATCTACCCTGGGCATGGGGTAGGCATCGAACTTGGAGATCTCATTTAACTTTCTAAAGTCATTACAGAACCTCCAAGTTCCATTGGGCTTTGGGATTAACACAATCGGGCTGGACCACTCGCTCTGGGACACCTCAATGACCCCTAGGTCAAGCATACGTTTTACCTCAGATGATACCGCCTCCCTCCGTGCTTCTGGTATCCTATAGGGCTTCAGGTTTACTCTGCTTCTAGGCTCAGTTTCAATGTGATGATGAATGAGATGCGTACGCCCTGGGAGGTCAGAAAACTTGTCTTTATTTCTCTGCAGGAACTCCTTAGCTTCCTGCTTCTGGGACACTGATAGGGTGTCACCAATCCTGACCGGAGGGATTGGTGGTGACAGATGACCAACAGGCTTTGTCGCCACCAAGGATTCCCTGTCTTTCCAGGGCTTGATCAGGTTTATGTGATAAACTTGGAAAGGCTTCCTTCTACCTGGTTGGTGTACCTTGTAGTTGACCTCACTGATCTTCTCTACAATTTCATAGGGACCCTGCCACTTTGCTAAGAATTTGCTTTCTACCGTGGGAACAAGAATGAGGACCCGGTCACCTGGGCTGAATGTCCTGATTCTGGCAGAACGATTGTAAATTCTGCTTTGGCCCTCTTGCGCCCTCTGGAGGTGTTCCCTTACTAGGGGCATTACAGTGGCTATACGGTCCTGCATTTGTGCTACATGTTCTATAACACTCTTGTATGGGGTGGACTCACTTTCCCATGTCTCTTTCGCTATATCCAACAAACCCCTAGGGTGACGACCATAGACCAACTCGAAGGGAGAGAACCCTGTGGACGCTTGGGGTACTTCCCTAATAGAAAACATCAGGTAAGGTAGTAAGTGATCCCAATCACGACCATCCTTTTCCACCACTTTCTTTAACATATGTTTCAGGGTTTTATTAAACCTCTCCACTAACCCGTCTGTCTGTGGGTGATATACAGAGATACGTAGGTGTGAGATTTTAAACAGTTTGCATAGCTCTTTCATTACCTTTGACACAAATGGGGTACCTTGGTCGGTCAAGATTTCCTTGGGGATCCCCACCCTGGAAAACATATAAAACAATTCCCGTGCAATGGTTTTAGAGGCAGTGTTTCTTAGGGGTACAGCCTCAGGATAGCGGGTCGCGTAGTCCAACACAACTAGAATGTACTGGTGTCCCCTAGCCGACTTTACAATGGGGCCCACCAAGTCCATTGCGATCCGGTCAAAAGGTACCTCTATGATGGGGAGTGGGAACAAAGGACTGCGGAAATGCGACACTGGAGCGCTAAGCTGACAAGTGGGGCACGACTCACAGTATTTTTTTATGTCAGCATAAATCGCAGGCCAATAAAACCTCTGGAGGACTCTCTCCTGTGTTTTATCCGTCCCCAAGTGGCCCCCAAGGACATGATTATGGGCCATGTCGAGTACCTGTCGCCGGTACGACTTAGGCACCAGAAGCTGTTCCACCACCTCATCATTAATCCTAGTGACTCTATAGAAGAGATCATTAGTCATAGAAAAATGTGGAAACTTTCTCTCAGCTTCTGGTTCCTGAGGTCCCATTCATAACAGTGACCTGCTCTCTCGCATTTCTGAGAGTGGGGTCCTGTAATTGTGCAGTACCAAAATTATCCCTAGACACCTCTAAGTCTGGAACATTCTGCGCAGTGGGAGGAGCCTCTTCCTCACCAGCCAGGACCTGCAAAGGAAAAGCATCATTTTCATCCTGTACATTTTTATCATTGACCGTGGGTAATGCAATAGACTTAGGGGTCTCCTCACTCCTTTCAGGGGATTGTTGTTTTCCCCATAGAGCCCAGAACAAAGGAAAATCACGCCCCAATATCACATTATGCATAAGGTTTTTAACCACACCCACTTCATACTGTACCGTGCCTAGTTCAGTCCCGACATTAGCCAGTACTATAGGGTAAACCTTTGTATCACCATGTATGCACACCACACTCATATGTCTTTCTGGCACCAAGTCCCCAGTCACCAGGCTGGCATGCACCAAGGTGACAAGGCTTCCTGAGTCCAGCAACGCCGCAACAGGGAAGTCATTGACCGTAATGTTGCAGACTTGTGGTTCAGTCTCTAGTCCCGTGACTGCAACAAAAGACGGCTCCGCAAATAGCGACTGACGCCGGCTAGCGTCACACTCCATGGGCTCAGTGGTAAGAGGGCAATGGGCAGACATATGTCCCGTCTCATGGCATCTCCAGCACTGGATAGGGCCTGGTCTCCTTGGCAGGGAGTCCTTTTTAGGGCCACTTAGCCACCGGGGACCACCACCAGTCTTTTTCCCCTGAGACACCTCCTGAGCGCTCTTCCCTCTATCAGCACCCCTCCACACTCCCCCAATAGATGGAAGTCTCTTACCAGCCGATGGCACAGATCTGGCACTCCGTGGAGGTGAAGGTGCTGCAGGAACATCACGGAGGTAGTCCTCGGTCGCCTGGAACCTCTCCACAAGGCTGACGAGTTCGTCGGCACTCCTAGGGTCGCCTTGTCCCACCCAGCGTTGTAGATCAGCAGGAAGGGCACGGAGGTAGCGATCCTTCACGACCCTCTCTAGGATCTGGGCAGGAGTAGAGGTGTCTGGCTCCAACCACTTTCTTGCCAAATGGATCAGGTCGTACATCTGGGACCTCGCTGACTTGTCCAGACTGTAGCTCCAGTTGCGGACTCTCCGGGCACGGACAGCAGCAGTAACTCCTAGTTGGGCGAGTATCTCTGCTTTTAGCCGAGGATAGTCTTTGACCTCTTGCTCACTGAGGTCATAATAGGCCTTTTGAGGTTCGCCTGTTAAATAGGGCGCAATCACTTCTGCCCACTCAGTGGAGGGTAACTTCTCTCTCTCAGCCACCCGCTCAAAGACAGTTAAGTAGGCCTCAATATCATCATCCGCAGTCATCTTTTGCAGCGCTTGCTGCACGGCTCTTTTCACAGACAAAGTCTCTGGCGCGGCTGCTGCCACCAGCTGGGGATTAGTACCTGCAGGCGCCTCTTGCTTTGCTATTAGGTGCTCAATAAGTCTCTGTTGTGCAGCCATTGTCTGTTCATGGCGCAGGTTAGCGTCTGTCAGAGCCTGTTGTTGCTGCAAACTCACTTGCATTAACTGCTTCATCATCTCCTCCATGTTGCTTGGCTGTTTTTGGAGTGAAGCCGCAGCCTTCACCCAGGCTGTTCACTCCTGTCTGAGAGCAAACCAAGGATCCTCTGCAGGGCTTTTCTCTGTCAGGCTTGATTAGGGCCAGAGACACCTGACCCCAAAACCTGACCTGGATCGGGGGGAGGGAATGGCAAATCCCACTACCAAAACCTATCTGCCATTCCATGTAAGTCCAGGCCCGGCAATAATAAATAATAGCTCAGCAGCATAACACTGCTGAGCACAGATGCCTCCTGGACTTACCATCTCACACTCCGTATTAACCTGGGTGAGATGTACACCCCCTCGAGCACTTTTCCCGTGACATGTCCACAATATATATATATATATATATATATATATATATATGTGTGATGTCCGTGCATCCCTTGCTGTATAGATATATTGTTAGTGATGTCCGTGCTGCCCTTGCTGTGTATATCATTAGTGATGTCTGTAAACCCTTGCTGTATATATATGTGTATATATATATATGTATCTCGTTAGTGAAGTCCACGCAGCGATTGCTATATAGATATAGTGATGTCCGTGCAGCCCTTGCTGTGTGTGTGTGTGTGTACATAAATATATATGTATTGTTAGTGGTCTGTGCAGCCCTTGCTGTACATAGATAGTGATGTCTGTGTAGTCCTTGCGGTGTGTGTGTGTGTGTATATATATATATATATATATATATATATATATATATATATATATTATGAGTAGTGATGTCTGTGCAGCCCTTGCTGTAGATAGTGATGTCTGTGTAATCCTTGCGGTGTGTGTGTGTGTATATATACATATATATATTATGAGTTGTGATGTCCGTGCAGCCCTTCCTGTTTTATTTTTTAGCAGGTTTAAACAACTACAAAGATCAGCTCCTTGCCTGATCGTTGTCTTTATTACACGGAGGGATAATCGGCCTGATCGGACAGATTAATGATCCTCCGTATAATACAGTGTTATAATACACACTGTCCATAGCAACCAGTCATGGTTCCCATAGCAACCAACCACAGCTCAGCTTTCTGGTCCCATAATGCTTCAAAACAATGAAAGCTGGGTTGTGACTGGTTACTATGGGAGCTGTGATTGGCTGCTATAAAAGCTGATTGGTTGCTATGGGCAACAGAGTGAATCTTACCATATGATCGCACCATAGCACTTCTCTTAGGCAGTATCACACATGAGAGGCTTAGATACAGTAGTATATGATGTAGATATGCTCTAGGCCACTGTCCCCACCTCAGAGGGTGAATTTCCTCTGCTCCTGGGGGTCAGATCTGGGCTCTCAGTAGGGGCCCCTGGGGGTCAGATCTAGGCTCTCAGTAGGGGCCCCTGGGGGTCAGATCTGGGCTCTCAGTAGGGGCCCCTGGGGGTCAGATCTAGGCTCTCAGTAGGGGCCCCTGGGGGTCAGATGTAGGCTCTCAGTAGGGGCCCCTGGGGGTCAGATCTAGGCTCTCAGTAGGGGCCCCTGGGGGTCAGATCTGGGCTCTCAGTAGGGGCCCCTGGGGGTCAGATCTGGGCTCTCAGTAGGGGCCCCTGGGGGTCAGATCTGGGCTCTCAGTAGGGGTCCCTGGGGGTCAGATCTGGGCTCTCATTAGCAGTCTGACCTGTTCACTCTCTCTTCCCGGACGCGGCCATAACTCTCTCCGGCCGGGGTCAGGGAACCGGGAAGTGGACAATGGCGGCGGTGGCTGATTGTGGCCGAACAATGGAGCCTGTCATGCGGGGCTAATGGCTGGAATAATCTTCCCAGCGGCCGGGGGATGGGGCCCAAATACTATGTCACCCCTATAACCGGGTGTCCGCACCCCAACTCTATCAATACAGGGACTGACAGAGCTCACAGGGGATTGTCTACACTGATACACTGTAACAAACCTGCAGCTACGTGCGGAAGAAAGCAACACAGAACAATGTCCCCATTCACAGACAGCAAGAGAGGGATGTGACTGTAGGACAGGTATATACAATCTATTACTCTCTGGTATCAGCCATGTCAGGCTGGGGGGGGGGTGACTGTAGGACAGGTATATACAATCTATTACTCTCTGGTATCAGCCATGTCAGCCTGGGGGGGTGACTGTAGGACAGGTATATACAATCTATTACTCTCTGGTATCAGCCACGTCAGGCTGGGGGGGTGACTGTAGGACAGGTATATACAATCTATTACTCTCTGGTATCAGCCATGTCAGGCTGGGGGGGGGGGATGTAGGACAGGTATATACAATCTATTACTCTCTGGTATCAGCCATGTCGGGCTGGGGGGTGGGGGGGAGGTGACTGTAGGACAGGTATATACAATCTATTACTCTCTGGTATCAGCCATGTCAGGCTGGGGGGGGGGGTGTAGGACAGGTATATACAATCTATTACTCTCTGGTATCAGCCATGTCAGGCTGGGGGTGTGTGTAGGACAGGTATATACAATCTATTACTCTCTGGTATCAGCCATGTCAGGCTGGGGGGGAGAGGGTGTAGGACAGGTATATACAATCTATTACTCTCTGGTATCAGCCATGTCAGACTGGGGAGGTGACTGTAGGACAGGTATATACAATCTATTACTCTCTGGTATCAGCCATGTCAGGCTGGGGGGGGGGGGGTGTAGGACAGGTATATACAATCTATTACTCTCTGGTATCAGCCATGTCAGGCTGGGGGAGGGGAGGTGACAGCTGATTCCTCTCCTGGTCAGGTGTGGTGGTGCAGGTGGAGCTCTCTGCTGCTGGGATCGCTCTGAGTCTGGTGCCTGAGGCCTGCTCCCTTCTGCCTGGGGGGGGGAGTTGGCTTTGGGATGCAGGAGGAAGGCGAGTCCCAGGCCTCTGTTTCCCGGGGTAGGCCGGCGGGGACGGGTGGTGCACAGCAACTGGCCTATTCGGAGGGGGTACGGAGATCTGGCGGGGGTCGCAGTGATGCTGCCTCTGCCCCCCCTCTGGTTTCTAGCTATAGCCGGGAGGCTGTGCTGGAGGTGAAGGACTGGGGTGTGAGGAGCCCTGAGGAGACGACTGACGTTAATGGATCCAGAATTGCCTATTTTCTTAAGAGCTATGAACTGAATGGCAAAGAACTGTGCAAACTGCGTGCTGAGCTGCAATGCGCCCGAGTCCAGGTGACCAACACGTCAGGACGGAAGCGCACGGAGGCCAACAAGCTGATAATGAGAATAAAATCCGAAATTAACTTACTGGAAAAGAAAAACATGGACATTCAGAGGAACAGCGGGCCCTTCCAGGAGAAGCTGCTGAACCAGGCCAGGTTTGACCAAATGAACAAGGGGTTAAGCCAGAGTGACTACATGGAGAGAGCGGAGGAGGCCGAGGCTCCTGATGTGACCCAGATGTCCCAGAGTGGGATCTGCCCCGGACAGCCCTCAGCTCCAGGACCCAGAGGCCCAGACGGTGACGGCAGCGACCCAGGAGGGGACCTGATGGCGGCCATCGTACAGATGGAATCTCCGGTGCGGGCGGTTGGACCAGAAAGGGGTGAGTCTCCATCTAATGCCCCCCTTTCCCCAGCTCCACCTAGTAGGTGCCCTGTGGTGGGCAGGGGATGAGCGGTGGGCAGAGTATGAAGGTTCCCTCAGTAACATCACATGATGCTGTTTCGGCTTGTGGTAGCAGTAAGAGTGTCAGGGCGATTACGGCTGTGAAGCCGGACATTGTTGGGAAGGTTGGCGGCCCAGCGGGAGGCTGCATGTCTCTGGCATCGGGGGCCACAGCAAATCGGACAAGGTTAAGGCTGTGGACCCTGTGTCAGAGATTAGGAGCAAAGGCGCAGGTGAGCGGTGCCACGGGGTGCCGGGCGGTAAAGCAGGCTCTGCGGTGGGGTCTGCTGTCGGGGTGTCACCTGTGGTGGTTTCTAGTGGGGGAACCGTGTCGGCTGCTGGGACAGGTGGCACCTGCTGGGACAGGTGGCACACGTACTGGGACCATGCAAGAGACTAAACATGCTGCTGATGGTGGGGTTGTGAAAGCATCCAGACTAACTACTGCTGTAAAGATGGCGACGAGTCATGTGACCGGTGAGGTGGAGGGGGTTCCTGGCGAGAAGTTGAAGCCTACTGCTGTTACAGCAACGGACGGAGACTTGCCAGGTTCCCCCGGGGAAGCTGAGGTCACTCCTTGCATTACCCTGTCTGTGCCTTCTGGTCCAGGACTGAATGGTGGTGTGAATGGTGGAGAGGGAGCGAGGGAGGATGGGGAAGATGATGAGAGGATGGATGTTGGGGATCGGAGGATGAGTGGAGGGGATGGATGCATGGTTCCTGTGGAGAGTGATGCTGGTGTGGTTGGTCCGTCTGAACCCCCGGCAGCAGCGGTGAGGAGCTATGCGAGTGTTGCTGCCGAGGCACATAGGCTGTATGAGAGAGCTGCACCCCCTGGTCCTGGGAATAGTGACACCCAAAGGCGCTTCTTGGAGGCCTTGCGGAGGGGGGATAGATCTATCACTGTAGAGGGTAGAGAGGTAAAGCTGTCTTTCTGGATAGAGAGGCATGGCTTAGCCGCCTTCCGAGAGCAAAGGAGCGGGGAGGAGTCATGGTCACTCCCCACAGCCGGGTCCGGGGTGGCCAGGAGGAATGTGGTCCGTCTTAGGTGGAGGGGCAATGATCCCTGTCCTAATAGAACTAAAGTAGTGGAGCTCCTCCTCAAGATGGATTTCAGGGCTAATGACATCTTTGCCCTGATACATCCTCATGGTTCGCCGATTTTCGATGTCAGTTTCGTCCGGGCTGAAGGGCTTGAGCTTTTTTGGTCTCGGTACGAGCTGGCAAAGATAGAACCCGAATGGAGAGACTTTGCTGTCCAAGCAGTCTCCCGTCAGAACAACATCAAGAAAGTGACGGTATTAACATGTAACGAATCTCTTTCTTGCATAGACATCATGACCTGGATTGGGCGTTACGGAGAGGTGGTCAACATTCCCCAGAAGAACAGGGATGAGTTTGGTATCTGGTCGGGGGCCTGGACCTTCATGGTCAAGTTGAAGGTTTCAGGTAATTCTGTCACCCACATTCCCTCTTCCACTTTCTTGGGGAGGGACAGGATTCTGGTCTTCTACCAGGGGTAGCCGAAGGTCTGCCATAGGTGCGGTGACCCCACACACTTTAGTGCACAATGTAAGGTGCAGAAATGCGCCCTGTGTGGAGGGATAGGACATCTTGCCGCAGCCTGTGGGGACATTCGTTGCAACCTGTGTGGTGATCTCGGTCACCCTTTCAGCTGCTGTCCGGTCTCCTTTGCCAATGCGGTCCAAACTTCAGTTGGGGTTAGCCCTGAGGCTGACCCTACCGGAGAGGGTGCCAGCAGAGGCAGGGAGGCTACTGGTCCAGGGAAGAGAAAATTAACACCATCCAAGCTGAAGGGTATGGAGACACGCCAGAGGCAAAGGGAGGGGGAACCTCAGGTGGCAGCTGAGGAGGTTCCTGTACCTGAGCCTGAGGTGGTGGAGATTGCTGAGGACCTGAGGGACAGTGAGTTGGAGGAGGAGTCCAGGAGACTGGATAGAGAGGAGGAGGAGAGGGCCACTACTGCAACCTCCTCTCCCGCAGAGTCTGGATGAGGAAAGCAAACAGTGGCTAGAGAATAAGAGAAGATCGGGTGCCAGAAAAAAGAGTAAGAGGGTGAAGAAGAAGGAGTCTTCTTTCCTTGAGTGGGATCATTCCGTTCCCCTCACCCTTGTCCAGATACCGGCGGAAGAACCTACTGGCTCCCCTCTGGTGGGCTGCCCTAACCGGTACCGGGCCCTCAGGGATATTTCCTCCTCTGATGAGGGGGCTGGGGAGTCGGTGCCGGTGTCTGAAGTGAGGTCTCTGAGGGGTGTCAGGTCTTCCTCTCAGGTAACGGGGGGAGGACCTGTCTCAGGACCATGTGGGGTGCAGAGTGTGACTTGTGTGGAGGAGGGAACACGCCCTGTAAATATGGATGTGTCTGTGTGCTTGAAAAGGGGGAAGGAAAGAAAGTCTGATGAAGATATTAAGCACAAGGAAGGGGGAGGGAAAAAGAGGGCTGTCAAGCTTGATCACCCATGATGGCGGCACCCTCCCCGTTGACTCTGGCGGGTATTAACGTCCCCAGGATAAAGTCAGATACGGCAAGATTTATGGCCTTTGATTTTCTCGGTCGAATACAGGCCGACATTTTCTTTTTGCAAGAGACCAGACTTACAGATCTACCAACCATCCATAAGGCAAAGCGTGAGTGGAGGCATGGCCCCTCTCACTGGTCTCTTGCGGCAGAGCCGTATAGCGGGGTGGCGGTTCTTTTTAATACCGCACAGGTTGAATGCAAACTCGTAATCGAGCTAGAAATGGGGCGATGTCTGGTATTAGACGTCCTCATGAAGGGACAAGAGCTGCGCCTCATAAACGTCCACAAACTAAATAGGAGTCTCTTTATGAGGATTAAGCCTCTACTTTTTACTAGCCGGCAGGTCATCTTTGGAGGGGACTTTAATGCTGTAACAAGGTCCCGAGATAGAGGAGGCTCCAGAGATCGGCTAGGTTATGATAGCGCCGCTCTGAACAGCATAGCCAGTGAGACTCGTCTGGTGGATGTCCACATCCGACATACTCCAGACCACAGTGGGTTCACCTATTTTAGGGGTAGAGAGGTCAGGTCTAGGATAGATAGGTTTTTTTGTTAAGGAGGAGGCTGTCTCTTCACCTTTACAGGTGGTGGAGGTAGAATTCTCCGATCACTGTTTGATTATGTTTTCTTTGAATGTTTCAGAGACCCCCAGGATGGGAAGGGGATTGTGGAAGCTGAATTCGTCTCTCCTGGAAGTCGAGGAAATCAGACAATCCTTTGAGGAGTTTCTGCAGAGCCAGGTACCATTACTGGACTTATGCAGCACTAAGTCAGAGTGGTGGGAGATGTTCAAAAAACGGGCGGCGAAATTCTTCCGCCAGACCGCGAACCTTAGGAGTCTGAATAGGGATCGCCTATATCAGGCACTAAGGAGGAAACTCGAGGTCCTTGTCTCGAATGGAGGTGACAGAGAGGAGATCTCCAGAGTGAAGTCTTTGCTGAAGAAGTGCCAGTACGATAGACACACATCTTTGGTTTTCGAGAGGGATTTCGGGAAGTACCGCTCGCCCGACCCTTGTCGAAGCTGTAAGATGTCAGTGGATTGTAAGTTTGTGTCAGGCCTGGTCGATAGTACAGGATCTCTGAACAAGTCCAGATCAGGGATCTTGGAGGTCATCAGAGCTTTCTACTCGCATCTCTTGGGGAAGAGGGATCTCGATCGAGGCAAGACGTCGGCTTTCCTGGCTGATGCCATTTCCCGCTCAGGAGTAGACCCCTCTCTTAATGTTTTGACAGATAAGATCAGAGAAGAGGAAGTCAGGCTGGCGATTGAGAGGCTCGCCCTCAAAAAGTCACCAGGGCCGGATGGCTTAACGTCCGAATTTTATAAGACCTTTAAGGACGCTTTGGTTCCCCTCTTGACTGAGGTAATAAATGAGTCTCTCTCCTCGGGCACTCTGCCGAGGTCGATGAGGAGGTCGGCTCTGATCATCCTGTCAAAGGGTAAAGACCCGTCCCACATTGAGAATTGGCGTCCCATAGCGCTTCTTAATGTGGACAGAAAGATCCTGGCAAAAGTGTTATTCAACAGGTTGGTGAAATTTGCACCCCAGCTCCTTTCGGGGGCCCAGCACTGCTCTGTTCCCGGTCGTAGCACTTTTAGTGCTGTGCTTGGTGTCCGCGAGGCCGTGGAGCAGGGTAGGGCTGGTCACTGGAAGGGGTTTCTACTGTCCTTGGACCAAGCTAAGGCTTTTGATCGGGTTGATCACGAGTACCTCTGGTCTACTCTTTTGAAATACGGTCTGCCGGGGAGGTTCGTGGATTGGCTGAGAACATTGTACGCGGGGGCTGAGACTTTTCCGTTGGTGAACGGTTGGGTGGGCCGCCCTTTTGCGGTGGAGTCTGGTGTACGTCAGGGCTGTCCTTTAAGCCCTCTGCTTTATGCGTTCGCCATCGACCCCTTCCTCCGAAGGATAGATGGTGGACCGTTGGCGGGGGTGAGGATGGACCTGGCGGTGCCGGACTCTGCCTTGAGGGTAGTGGCGTACGCCGATGATGTCTCCATTTTTGTCTCTTCCCAGGGGGAGGCGGAATGGGTGATGTCAGAGGTGGATTGCTACTCGGAGGCATCGGGGTCTAAAATCAACTGCGACAAGTGCAAAAGTCTTTGGTTGGGAGGGGGAGACCCTGAGTTTTGTCTCCCGGACACCCTCCCTGTGCCCCAAGAATCTGCAAAAATTCTGGGCATCGAATTTGGTCCCGGGGATTACCCCACACGAAATTGGGAGAGCAGACTGGAAGATGTCTCCAAAAGAGTGGAACAGTGGAAAGGTTGGTCTTTGACTTTTAGGGAAAGGGTCTTCTTGATCAAGTCTTTCTTGCTCCAGTTGTTAGTCTACTTGGGCAGTGTGAGCCTTTTGCCGGAACCCCTCTGGACGCGGGTCTACGGTCTCTTCTTCCTAATGTTGTGGGGGAACAGGCTTAACCTAGTTAAGAGGGAGGTGACTTACCGCACAAGGAGACTAGGCGGGTTGGGTATGGTCAACCCGGTGGTGTTTTTAGTAAACACCTTTTTAAAGACTAATGTTGCGAACCTCTGGAAAGAGAGGGCTCCTCCGTGGGTAGTCTCTTGCAGGAAATGGTTTCAGCCTTTCTTCCAGGAATGGGAGATAGGCGGTCGAGTGAAGGATCTTCGCACGCCACACGGGCATCTCCCGACTTATGCTGCACTGGTTCTGAAGGTGATCAGGCGGTGGGGGCTGGGAATGTGGGAGGTGAGAACTCTCCCGAGGAGAATCCTCGACAAGAGGGTCTTACTGAGCCATTTCCAGAAACCACTGGCCCTCAAGGATTGCCCAGGTGGGGATCAGGGGATTGGGTTGTCTCTTTTAAATTCACCTAGGATCCCCCTAAAGTTTTGGGATTTGACCTGGCGCGGCTTCCATGGTAGGCTATATGTGAAGGACAATCTGAAGTACAGGAACTCTGACGAGAAGGGGTGTCCTCGGGAGGAGTGTGGGGGAGCGTTGGAGAATATGGATCACTTCCTGCTTCATTGTCCTTTTAATATAGAGGTATATCAAAGGGTGGGCGCTTCCATCGGCTGGCTGAGGCTGGCTGCCCTTTCCTATGGTGAGTGGACCTATGGAACGTTCAAAGACCTGGGCGGTAGGGACCGCTGCACTTTATTCTTAGTCAGTGTAGTGGTCAGGTATCACACGTGGCACGCTCGGTGTTTAGTTTCGACGAGACAGAAAATCCTCCCTGGGAATGAGGTTTGTAGGAACACGCTCGGTGACCTGGTGAAGGTGCGCTCGGTGGAGTATGAAAGGTTGGAGGCATCTAAGGCATCGACCCTTTGGAGGGGGATTTCCTTTAAGGTGCCTTAGCCGAGTAGTCTCTTTCCTGGTCAGGGGCTGACGCTATCACCTTAGATTTTTGTTTTGTTTTTGTGATGGATAGGATGTAGATGGCTTACAGACATCGAACCTGAGCCCTGAGGGTTTGCTGGGTGGCCTATGGTGTTGGGGATATGTAAAGTATGGAGGTTGGGGGGTTATGATGTAGGGTATATTGTATCATAGTTGTATATATGTGGGAATAGAGGGGTATGGGAGGTGGGGGGGGCGGGGGCTGTAGTATATTATAGTTGTATATATGTGGGTACAGAGGGGTATGGGAGGTGGGGGGGCGGGGGCTGTAGTATATTATAGTTGTATATATGTGGGTACAGAGGGGTATGGGAGGTGGGGGGGCGGGGGCTTTGTTGTATTGTATTATAGTTGTATATATGTGGGTATACAGGGGTATGGGAGGTGGGGGGGGCGGGGGCTTTGTTGTATTGTATTATAGTTGTATATATGTGGGTATACAGGGATATGGGAGGTTGGGGGGGCGGGGGCTTTGTTCTATTGTATTATAGTTGTATATATGTGGGTATACAGGGATATGGGAGGTTGGGGGGGCGGGGGCTTTGTTGTATTGTATTATAGTTGTATATATGTGGGTATAGAGGGGTATGGGAGGTTGGGAGGGTGGGGGCTGTAGTATATTATAGTTGTATATATGTGGGTATACAGGGGTATGGGAGGTTGGGAGGGCGGGGGCTGTAGTATATTATAGTTGTATATATGTGGGTACAGAGGAGTATGGGAGGTGGAGGGGCGGGGGCTTTGTTGTATTGTATTATAGTTGTATATTTGTTGGTACAGAGGGGTATGGGTGGTTGGGGGGCAGGGGCTTTGTTGTATTGTATTATAGTTGTATTTGTTAATACAGAGGGTTCCGGGAGGTGGGGGGGGGGGGGGGGTATTATATTATGATTATGTCTTAAAAAAAAAAAAGTTGAGTTTGGTTATTTTATTATTTTCATTTCCTGTCTTGGTTTTATGCAGTCGGTTATGGAGATTGCTGGACTGTTTTGTGGAATATTGTTGCTTATTTGGTTATTTTTTTGGGGGGGTTATTTTTATGTGGTTGTATATAATGTGTATATATATGTGGCTGTATATAATGTGTGTAGAGGTGACTGTATGGTGTCCTGGACCAGACAGGGTTATATGTATATTATGTATATGGGATCTGTATATGCCGGAATAGGCTGTTCTATTTTGTTACGAATTGTTTATATTTCTGTTATTTCATTTGTTTATGATTTATTGTTATGGCCGATATGCCGGGTTGTGTTTTGTATTTTTTTTTATATAAAATAAAAGAGTTACAATCTATTACTCTCTGGTATCAGCCATGTCAGGCTGGGGGGGGGGGTGGTGTAGGACAGGTATATACAATCTATTACTCTCTGGTATCAGCCATGTCAGGCTGGGGGGGGGGGGGGGTGTAGGACAGGTATATACAATCTATTACTCTCTGGTATCAGCCATGTCAGGCTTGGGGGGGAGGTGACTGTAGGACAGGTATATACAATCTATTACTCTCTGGTATCAGCCATGTCAGGCTGGGGGGGGGGTGTAGGACAGGTATATACAATCTATTACTCTCTGGTATCAGCCATGTCAGGCTGGAGGGGAGGTGACTGTAGGACAGGTATATACAATCTATTACTCTCTGGTATCAGCCATGTCAGGCTGGGGGGGAGGTGACTGTAGGACAGGTATATACAATCTATTACTCTCTGGTATCAGCCATGTCAGGCTGGGGGAGGTGACTGTAGGAGACAGGTATATACAATCTATTACTTAAAACCCCATGGTATTCTATAGGATAATGGGTATTATATATGGTAGTCTATAGAATTAGGGGTATTATATATGGGATGCTATAGGATGATGGGTATTACATCTGCTATAGGATGATTGCGATTATATATGGTAATCTATAGAATGATTGGTATTATATATTGGATGTTATAGGATGATGGGCATTATATAGGGGGTTCTATAAGATGGTTATTATAAATGGGATGCTATAGGATGTTGGCTAATATATGAAATTCTATAGGATGATGGGTATTATATATGGGATGCTGTAGGATGGTTGGTATTATATATATGGTAGTCTATAGGATGATGGGTATTATATATGGGATGCTGTAGGATGGTTGGTATTATATATATGGTAGTCTATAGGATGATGGGTATTATATATGGGATGCTGTAGGATGGTTGGTATTATATATATAAGATGATGGATGTTGTATTGGATAATAGGCATTATTGCTGTTGTTGCCCGGGAGGTAGCCGCACAGGGGGAGGCCAGTAGAGACCATGGTCCGGCACCTTCCCCTCCCCCCCCTCTTTAGGGCCTATTTGCACAATAAGGAGCCGGGTTTAACTCCTGTGATGCC
This sequence comes from Dendropsophus ebraccatus, assembly GCF_027789765.1. NCBI lineage: Eukaryota > Metazoa > Chordata > Amphibia > Anura > Hylidae > Dendropsophus > Dendropsophus ebraccatus. The sequence goes on from NC_091455.1 coordinate 3,481,501, forward strand.
GCTGTTCGCCCCTGGTTGTCAAGGAAACTCTGAGGGGTTTAAGAAACACGAGGGCCGGGGAGGAGGGGGATAGATGGGAGCTCGGAGTAACATCTCCACACAATGCAGCCCCCCCATCCATGTGTCAGGATGATGAGCGAAGAGGAAGCAGCCTGTGAGATTAACCCCCCGCGCCCCCATAACCCCGCACAGTGCCTGTCCTCTCCCATAATATATCAACAATGTGCCGTCTCTTCTCCCGTACGATGGTATAAAGGCTGCGTCCCACCTGCTGCACATCGGTGAATCTCTTCTGGCCCCATGTGTCACCCCTCACCGGAGATGTCAGCGCCGCAGGGACACCGCTTTATCAGCTCCTCAGTAAACTCCTCGACACAACATCAATTTCCTCCACTTTTTTGTTTTGACCTTTGATATGTAAAATGTTTTTTCCCCAATTAACAAAATTCTAAATGACGGAAGAGAAGTGTGAATAAGATGAGTATTAGGCTCGACCGCCATCGCCTTCCGCCGCGTCACCGCCAGTCACTAGTCCGGTCAGGGATTGGGCAGGATTATAGTCCGGTCATCATACCTCCCAGGCGATACCATCATTTCTATATGTTGGATGACACCAGCCGTGTAGGAGACAGGACGGGACCATGCTCATACACCAGGCAGTTGCATCAGCAGGGTCCCTCTCAGCGGTCACAGCAGTATGTGCTGCTTTAGGGCTCCTGAAGAAGCCAAAGAATCGCTGAAGACTGTCAACAATGGTCAGCCACAGAAACTTAGAGGGCCTCTGCATGAGGATTGAGGATCCGAGGATCTGGTCAGGTTTTATGGTGTCCTCAATGCTGGGAAATCCAGGCAGAGCCTTACCCATCATGCACTACCATCAGGGAGCTGATTGCTTAGTTCTACATTTCTTCTATAATAGGACAACGACTCTCAGCATCCAGCCAATGTCAGTAAGAACTATGAAGAACAGGGAGTCCTGGAGGCGATGATGGCGGCACATTGATCTCACCACATCCACCATGTGTGGGACCACATGAGCGTCGTCCTCCATACAGAGGTCACCGTGAATATTCATCCCCAAAAGATTCCTCTTCTGTTCAGTGACTGATATTACAGCCTAGGGACAAATTGTCCTCTCAAACGGAGAACAGATTTGCCTGATGCCGCCTTATTTCAGACAGATCCGGGATCTGCTCTGATCCTATCAGATGACCCGCTCTCCAGGTGTCGCCTTATACTGGACAGATCCGGGATCTGCTCTGGTCCTATCAGATGACCCGCTCTCCAGGTGTCGCCTTATACTGGACAGATCCGGGATCTGCTCTGGTCCTATCAGATGACCCGCTCTCCAGGTGTCGCCTTATACTGGACAGATCCGGGATCTGCTCTGGTCCTATCAGATGACCCGCTCTCCAGGTGTCGCCTTATTTCAGACAGATCCGGGATCTGCTCTGGTCCTATCAGATGACCCGCTCTACAGGTGTCGCCTTATACTGGACAGATCCGGGATCTGCTCTGGTCCTATCAGATGACCCGCACTCCAGGTGCCGCCTTATACTGGATAGATCCGGGATCTGCTCTGCTCCTATCAGATGACCCGCTCTACAGGTGTCGCCTTATACTGGACAGATCCGGGATCTGCTCTGGTCCTATCAGATGACCCGCTCTCCAGGTGCTGCCTTATACTGGACAGATCCGGGATCTGCTCTGGTCCTATCAGATGACCCGCTCTACAGGTGTCGCCTTATACTGGACAGATCCGGGATCTGCTCTGGTCCTATCAGATGACCCGCTCTCCAGGTGCCGCCTTATACTGGACAGATCCGGGATCTGCTCTGGTCCTATCAGATGACCCGCTCTACAGGTGTCGCCTTATACTGGACAGATCTGGGATCTGCTCTGGTCCTATCAGATGACCCGCTCTCCAGGTGCCGCCTTATACTGGACAGATCCTGGATCTGCTCTGGTCCTATCAGATGACCCGCACTCCAGGTGCTGCCTTATACTGGATAGATCCGGGATCTGCTCTGGTCCTATCAGATGACCCGCTCTCCAGGTGCTACCTTATACTGGACAGATCCGGGATCTGCTCTGGTCCTATCAGATGACCCGCACTCCAGGTGCTGCCTTATACTGGATAGATCCGGGATCTGCTCTGGTCCTATCAGATGACCCGAGCTCCAGGTGCCGCCTTATACTGGACAGATCCGGGATCTGCTCTGGTCCTATCAGATGACCCGCTCTCCAGGTGCCGCCTTATACTGGACAGATCCGGGATCTGCTCTGGTCCTATCAGATGACCCGCTCTCCAGGTGCCGCCTTATACTGGACAGATCCGGGATCTGCTCTGGTCCTATCAGATGACCCGCTCTCCAGGTGCCGCCTTATACTGGACAGATCCTGGATCTGCTCTGGTCCTATCAGATGACCCGCTCTCCAGGTGCCGCCTTATACTGGACAGATCCGGGATCTGCTCTGGTCCTATCAGATGACCCGCTCTCCAGGTGCCGCCTTATACTGGACAGATCCGGGATCTGCTCTGGTCCTATCAGATGACCCGCTCTCCAGGTGCTACCGTACATGCAGACAGATCCTGTGATTGATCCCAGACATTGCTGCCATTGAGCATCCTGCCTTGTGTTTGAGTGACATCTCCCGAGTGATTATCCCCCCATGGTCATGACCTGGCGATATATAAGTATATGTCCCCCCTGGGCTGAAGAGCTTACAGCTTAGTGCTGTGTCCTCAGAGCTGCGCTCCTCTCCCCTCCTCCTCCTCCTCCCGTTACTCCAGCAGAGCAGAATAAAGGGCGGCAGAACAATGCGGAGCCCGCGTGTTTCACACACATAAACTTTGTCTGGGAAGTAAGAAGAGCAGAACCTGCCGCCTCCTAGGGGCTCGTTCACATACTGTGCTGCAGTGCACCCCCGACCATGTGGCAGGATCGGGGGGATCCCCCCTCTTCACTGGCATTGTGCTGACGGCTGTAGGATGAGATGAGAGCGCAGGAGCAGGTGCATTGTTTGGAGGTCAGAGGCACAAGAAGGCGGCATTGCCATCCAGAAGGATTCCCGAAGGACTGTGCCCCAAATCTGCAGGTAAGCGCGCCCGCGTGCATGCCACCATGTGTCCAGGGATCAGGAGCCACCACTGCTGATCACCCATGTGTCGTGTAACATGCCAACACCTTAAACATTGTAACAAAGGGCTCATGGCAGGTGCCACGTGTATCCCCCATCCCCTGCGCCAGCACATAGACTGGCATCATAGCCAGCACAAATTACATACATGTCATATGTGTCATGCCTGAGCACACGGAGACACCAATCCCACCGACACACCTCCAGCGCGGAGCCAGCGCCATGTGCAGTACCTAATGCCAGGCTCGCTGGTGGAGAGACCAGTGGTGCCAGGCGACTAATGGGGTCTGACCTGTATGTCTGCCAGGAAATCACCAGGGGTGAGGTGGCACAGTCACCACTCCTTCTGCAGTATGCAGAGGCGACTGTGATAGCGGAGGTCAGAGATGTGAGGGGTCAGCCGGGTTCCCGGAGTGGCCAGTGACCTCTGACCTTACACAGCCAGGGGCTGAGAACATCAGCGACTGTCAGGTTACATACCATACAAGTGGTGCAGCAGGTGCACAAGAAGAGGTACTGTGCATGGTCTACAAGGATAGGCTATTGAGAATAACCCCCAGCATACAGGAGAAGTGGTACTGTGCACTGTCCATATATACAGGAGAAGTGGTACTGTGCACTGTCCATATACACAGGAGAAGTGGTACTGTGCAATGTCCATATATACAGGAGAAGTGGTACTGTGCACTGTCCATAAATACAGGACAGTGGAAGCGGTACTGTACACTGTCCATATATACAGGAGAAGTGGTACTGTGCACTGTCCATATATACAGGACAGGAGAAGTGGTACTGTGCACTGTCCATATATACAGGACAGGAGAAGTGGTACTGTGCACTGTCCATATATACAGGACAGGAGAAGTGGTACTGTGCACTGTCCATATATACAGGACAGGAGAAGTGATACTGTGCAGTGCCCATATATACAGGACAGGAGAAGTGATACTGTGCAGTGCCCATATATACAGGACAGGAGAAGTGGTACTGTGCACTGTCCATATATACAGGAGAAGTGGTACTGTGCACTGTCCATATATACAGGAGAAGTGGTACTGTGCACTGTCCATATACACAGGACAGAAGTGGTACTGTGCAATGTCCATATACACAGGACAGGAGAAGTGGTACTGTGCACTGTCCATATATACAGAAGTGGTACTGTGCACTGTCCATATATACAGGAGAAGTGGTACTGTGCACTGTCCATAAATACAGGAGAAGTGGTACTGTGCAATGTCCATATATACAGGAGAAGTGGTACTGTGCACTGTCCATAAATACAGGAGAAGTGGTACTGTGCAGTGTCCATATATACAGGAGAAGTGGTACTGTGCACTGCTCATATATACAGGAGAAGTGGTACTGTGCATATATACAGGACAGGAAAAGTGGTACTGTGCACTGTCCATATATACAGGAGAAGTGGTACTGTGCAATGTCCATATATACAGGAGAAGTGGTACTGTGCACTGTCCATAAATACAGGAGAAGTGGTACTGTGCAATGTCCATATATACAGGAGAAGTGGTACTGTGCATATATACAGGACAGGAAAAGTGGTCTTTGTTCTGTGAATGTCATCATCTTCAATAACTGTCTTTTGGGATCCGGGCTCCATTGATGGGATGTACTGTAGATCTTTCAGTCATGGTTGATCTCTGTCGGCATCTGGTCTTCATTGTTGGGATGTAGATCTGTAAGTCATGGTTGCTCTCTCTTGGAATCTGGTCTGAACTCTGTTGATGAGATCCATGGTTGTTGGGACATAGTCTCCATAGATCGGATGTACTGTAGATCTGTCATTCATGGTTTTCTCCATTGGAATCTGGTCTCCATTGATCTGGGCTCCATTGATGAGATGTAGATTTATTATTCACGGCTGGTCTCTCCTGGATTCTGATCTCCATTGATGAGATGTAGATCTGTCAGTCAGTCTCTGCTAGGACCTGTGGTCTGGTCTCCATTGATGAGATGTAGATCTGTCAGTCAGTCTCTGCTAGGACCTGTGGTCTGGTCTCCATTGATGAGATATAGATCTGTCAGTCAGTCTCTGCTAGGACCTGTGGTCTGGTCTCCATTGATGAGATGTAGATCTGTCAGTCAGTCTCTGCTAGGACCTGTGGTCTGGTCTCCATTGATGAGATATAGATCTGTCAGTCAGTCTTTGCTGGAATTTTTGGTCTGGTCTCCAATGATGGAATGTAGATCTGTCATTCATGGACAGTTTCTGCTTCGTCTGGGATCTGGTCTCCATTGATGAGATGTAGATCTGTCATTCACTGTTGGTCACTCCTGGGTTCTGGTCTCCATTGATGGGATGTAGATCTGTCATTCATGGCTGGTCTATACTGAGTTCTGGCCTCCATTCATAAGATGTAGATCTGTCATTCACGGCTGATCTCTCCTGGGTTCTGGTCTCCATTGATGAAGATGTAGATCTGTCAGTCAGTCTCTGCTGGGATATGTGGTCTGGTCTCCATTGATGAGATGTAGATCTGTCATTCACTGTTGGTCACTCCTGGGTTCTGGTCTCCATTGATGGGATGTAGATCTGTCATTCATGGCTGGTCTATACTGAGTTCTGGCCTCCATTCATAAGATGTAGATCTGTCATTCACGGCTGATCTCTCCTGGGTTCTGGTCTCCATTGATGAAGATGTAGATCTGTCAGTCAGTCTCTGCTGGGATATGTGGTCTGGTCTCCATTGATTAGATGCAGATCTGTCATTCACGGCTGGTCTCTCCTGGGTTCTGGTCTCCATTGATGAGATGTAGATCTGTCAGTCAGTCTTTGCTGGAATTTTTGGTCTGGTCTCCATTGATGGAATGTAGATCTGTCATTCATGGTCAGTTTCTGCTTAGTCTGGGATCTGGAGTCCATTGAGTAGATGTAGATCTGTCATTCACTGTTGGGGTCTCTTGGGTTCTGGTCTCCATTGATTAGGTGTAGATCTGTCATTCACGGCTGGTCTCTACTGGGTGCTGGTCTCCATTGATGAGATGTAGATCTGTCATTCACGGCTGGTCTATACTGGGTGCTGGTCTCCATTGATGAGATGTAGATCTGTCATTCACGGCTGGTCTATACTGGGTGCTGGTCTCCATTGATGGGATGTAGATCTGTCATTCATGGCTGGTCTATACTGGGTGCTGGTCTCCATTGATAAGATGTAGATCTGTCATTCATGGCTGATCTCTCCTAAGTTCTGGTCTCCATTGATGAAGATGTAGATCTGTCAGTCAGCCTCTGCTGGGATATGTGGTCTGGTCTCCATTGATTAGATGCAGATCTGTCATTCACGGCTGATCTCTCCTGGGTTCTGGTCTCCATTGATGGGATGTAGATCTGTTATTCATGGCTGGTCTCTCCTGGGTTCTGGTCTCCATTGATGGGATGTAGATCTGGTGTTTGACAGGAACTACTTTCTATCTCTTCATCTATTTCACCTCTCCCTCCTTCTTTTCTTTTGTCTTTTCATTCTTAATTTTTTCTCTAGTTCCTTTTCTTTTCTCCATCTTCTCATTCTATATATTTTTCTTGTTTATTATTTTTCTTTATTCTTAGGTTTCTCTATCTTCTTTCTTCCTCATCTCATGATTCATCTCCTGATGGTTTCTCTTCTCGTTGTTGTCTTCTTGAAGGATCTATAATTTTTGGGTACCTACGGCTTCCCTTATTGCTCCCTAAATCCTTCAGCCCATCCTATGTGCCTTCCCTTCAGCCCTCAGACACTTATTTCAGCCTATTAAAGACTCTGGTGACTTCTACAGAAGAAACAGGAGATCTTTAGAAGCTGTAACCAGATAATAGTAGATGGAGATTCCTCCTGAGAGCTGTTCTCCATTGATAGTATGCAGATCTGTCATTCATGGTCAGTCTCTGCTGTGTTTTGTGGTCTTGACTTTATTGATGGAATAGAATATAGATCTGTCATTTAGGTCAGTCACTACTAATATCTGGTCTCTATTGATGGGATGTAGATCTGTTATTCATGGCTGGTCTCTCCTGGGTTCTGGTCTCCATTGATGGGATGTAGATCTGTTATTCATGGCTGGTCTTTCCTGGTTTCTGGTCTCCACTGATTTGGATGTAGATCTGTCTTTTATGGTTGGTTTCTCCTGGGTTCTGGTCTCCATTGATGGGATGTAGATCTGTTATTCATGGCTGGTCTCTCCTGGGTTCTGGTCTCCATTGATTTGGATGTAGATCTGTCTTTTACGGTTGGTTTCTCCTGGGTTCTGGTCTCCATTGATGGGATGTAGATCTGTTATTCATGGCTGGTCTCTCCTGGGTTCTGGTCTCCATTGATGGGATGTAGATCTGTTATTCATGGCTGGTCTCTCCTGGGTTCTGGTCTCCATTGATTTGGGTGTAGATCTGTCTTTTACGGTTGGTTTCTCCTGGGTTCTGGTCTCCATTGATGGGATGTAGATCTGTTATTCATGGCTGGTCTCTCCTGGGTTCTGGTCTCCATTGATTTGGATGTAGATCTGTCTTTTACAGTTGGTTTCTCCTGGGTTCTGGTCTCCATTGATGGGATGTAGATCTGTTATTCATGGCTGGTCTCTCCTGGGTTCTGGTCTCCATTGATGGGATGTAGATCTGTTATTCATGGCTGGTCTCTCCTGGGTTCTGGTCTCCATTGATTTGGATGTAGATCTGTCTTTTACGGTTGGTTTCTCCTGGGTTCTGGTCTCCATTGATGGGATGTAGATCTGTTATTCATGGCTGGTCTCTCCTGGGTTCTGGTCTCCATTGATTTGGATGTAGATCTGTCTTTTACGGTTGGTTTCTCCTGGGTTCTGGTCTCCATTGATGGGATGTAGATCTGTTATTCATGGCTGGTCTCTCCTGGGTTCTGGTCTCCATTGATGGGATGTAGATCTGGTGTTTGACAGGAACTACTTTCTATCTCTTCATCTATTTCACCTCTCCCTCCTTCTTTTCTTTTGTCTTTTCATTCTTAATTTTTTCTCTAGTTCCTTTTCTTTTCTCCATCTTCTCATTCTATATATTTTTCTTGTTTATTATTTTTCTTTATTCTTAGGTTTCTCTATCTTCTTTCTTCCTCATCTCATGATTCATCTCCTGATGGTTTCTCTTCTCGTTGTTGTCTTCTTGAAGGATCTATAATTTTTGGGTACCTACGGCTTCCCTTATTGCTCCCTAAATCCTTCAGCCCATCCTATGTGCCTTCCCTTCAGCCCTCAGACACTTATTTCAGCCTATTAAAGACTCTGGTGACTTCTACAGAAGAAACAGGAGATCTTTAGAAGCTGTAACCAGATAATAGTAGATGGAGATTCCTCCTGAGAGCTGTTCTCCATTGATAGTATGCAGATCTGTCATTCATGGTCAGTCTCTGCTGTGTTTTGTGGTCTTGACTTTATTGATGGAATAGAATATAGATCTGTCATTTAGGTCAGTCACTACTAATATCTGGTCTCTATTGATGGGATGTAGATCTGTTATTCATGGCTGGTCTCTCCTGGGTTCTGGTCTCCATTGATGGGATGTAGATCTGTTATTCATGGCTGGTCTTTCCTGGTTTCTGGTCTCCACTGATTTGGATGTAGATCTGTCTTTTATGGTTGGTTTCTCCTGGGTTCTGGTCTCCATTGATGGGATGTAGATCTGTTATTCATGGCTGGTCTCTCCTGGGTTCTGGTCTCCATTGATTTGGATGTAGATCTGTCTTTTACGGTTGGTTTCTCCTGGGTTCTGGTCTCCATTGATGGGATGTAGATCTGTTATTCATGGCTGGTCTCTCCTGGGTTCTAGTCTCCATTGATGGGATGTAGATCTGTTATTCATGGCTGGTCTCTCCTGGGTTCTGGTCTCCATTGATTTGGGTGTAGATCTGTCTTTTACGGTTGGTTTCTCCTGGGTTCTGGTCTCCATTGATGGGATGTAGATCTGTTATTCATGGCTGGTCTCTCCTGGGTTCTGGTCTCCATTGATTTGGATGTAGATCTGTCTTTTACGGTTGGTTTCTCCTGGGTTCTGGTCTCCATTGATGGGATGTAGATCTGTTATTCATGGCTGGTCTCTCCTGGGTTCTGGTCTCCATTGATGGGATGTAGATCTGTTATTCATGGCTGGTCTCTCCTGGGTTCTGGTCTCCATTGATTTGGATGTAGATCTGTCTTTTACGGTTGGTTTCTCCTGGGTTCTGGTCTCCATTGATGGGATGTAGATCTGTTATTCATGGCTGGTCTCTCCTGGGTTCTGGTCTCCATTGATTTGGATGTAGATCTGTCTTTTACGGTTGGTTTCTCCTGGGTTCTGGTCTCCATTGATGGGATGTAGATCTGTAATTCATGGCTGGTCTCTCCTGGGTTCTGGTCTCCATTGATTTGGATGTAGATCTGTCTTTTGCGGTTGGTTTCTCCTGGGTTCTGGTCTCCATTGATGGGATGTAGATCTGTTATTCATGGCTGGTCTCTCTTGGGTTCTGGTCTCCATTGATGGGATGTAGATATGTTATTCATGGCTGGTCTCTCCTGGGTTCTGGTCTCCATTGATTTGGATGTAGATCTGTCTTTTACGGTTGGTTTCTCCTGGGTTCTGGTCTCCATTGATGGGATGTAGATCTGTTATTCATGGCTGGTCTCTCCTGGGTTCTGGTCTCCATTGATGGGATGTAGATCTGTTATTCATGGCTGGTCTCTCCTGGGTTCTGGTCTCCATTGATTTGGATGTAGATCTGTCTTTTACGGTTGGTTTCTCCTGGGTTCTGGTCTCCATTGATGGGATGTAGATCTGTTATTCATGGCTGGTCTCTCCTGGGTTCTGGTCTCCATTGATTTGGATGTAGATCTGTCTTTTACGGTTGGTTTCTCCTGGGTTCTGGTCTCCATTGATGGGATGTAGATCTGTTATTCATGGCTGGTCTCTCCTGGGTTCTGGTTTCCATTGATTTGGATGTAGATCTGTCTTTTACGGTTGGTTTCTCCTGGGTTCTGGTCTCCATTGATGGGATGTAGATCTGTTATTCATGGCTGGTCTCTCCTGGGTTTTGGTCTCCATTGATTTGGATGTAGATCTGTCTTTTACGGTTGGTTTCTCCTGGGTTCTGGTCTCCATTGATGGGATGTAGATCTGTTATTCATGGCTGGTCTCTCCTGGGTTCTGGTCTCCATTGATGGGATGTAGATCTGTTATTCATGGCTGGTCTCTCCTGGGTTCTGGTCTCCATTGATGGGATGTAGATCTGTTATTCATGGCTGGTCTCTCCTGGGTTCTGAGTGCGATCCATGCAGCAGTGCTGTCTGTATGGCACAACAGGGTCAAAGAGCCCTCCTCAGATGATCCTGATGACTGTCTTATTTACTCTGAGATCACCAGGTGGTCTGATTATTCACCTTATTCATCATGGTCTGGCCCCTCCCCCAGCCGATACAGGGGCATGGGTTGTATCCGTACAGATACATTGTATTTTTTCCTGCTGTTGATCACTGTCAGGTCCTCATGTTGGGGTATTTGGTGCAGTTGCGGCCATCCTCCTCACAGTGAGGTGTAAGGGGCACTGTTGGTACAGATCTCATCCTAGATGGAGGAATCCGGGGAAGGGAAGCCTTTATCACTGGTTTTGGCCCTTTGCCAGGGCTTGAGAACACAGGGATGTTGCAGTGATTGTTTGGTGATGCGCTCTGTGCCGTGCCCGTCTGCTTTCTATTCTGTGCCCACATCATGCCCGCTGCCTGTGCCATTGTACTCCAGCCCCAACAGATGGTTCATTTCTCTTCTCACCAACGTAGCCAAGCTCTGTGCAGAGGCACCCAGCTGGGGCCCCCGAGACCCCGCTCTCATTGACTTTTGGGGTGAATGACTAGGTCATACAGGGTGGCGCCATGTCCACCAGAACAGACGTCCCATACCCCTCCCCCCGATGTGGTAGCTCCGCACTGTGTACAGGTATTGTCCACCAACCTGACCCTGACCTACTACTTCTCACAGCTGAGGGTTTGTTACAGTGGATCAGGGCAGAGAATCCTCTGGGAGGTAGGCACATCAGCAAAGATCTCTCCTGTCCTGTTTGTTACAACGTATCAGGGCAGAGAATCCTCCTAACTGAGGCTATAGGCAGTATGTATATATGCAGATGTCAGGAGGGGCCCCGGAGTAATCTGTATACATGGTAGGTGAGGGCCCCGCCTGTCATCTGTCTCCTGCTGAGCGTTAATCCTCCGCCCTCCTGACCGATTAATCCTGCAGACAAAACATTGATACGTCTGGTCAGCTGTGCGCTCCCGGCAGCCCTGATTGAGACGTTGTGTTCGCGGCAGCACAGTGCATGTGGGGTCTATGGCGGCAGCACAGTGCATGTGGGGTCTATGGCGGCAGCACAGTGCATGTGGGGTCTATGGCGGCAGGAGCCACCGATATATCAATCCTTGTCCTGAAAATGTTCTCTTACTATGGCCATTGTGACACCCAGGTGTAACAGGGTGCACAGTCCTGTGTAATATTGGTTACCCATTACGGGGTGCACAGTCCTGTGTATTATCAGTTACCCAGCACTCGGTGCACAGTCCTGTGTGATATCGGTTACCCATTACGGAGTGCACAGTCCTGTGTATTATCAGTTACCCAGCATGCGGTGCACAGTCCTGTGTGATATCGGTTACCCATTACGGAGTGCACAGTCCTGTGTATTATCAGTTACCCAGCATGCGGTGCACAGTCCTGTGTGATATCGGTTACCCATTACGGGGTGCACAGTCCTGTGTAGGATGTTACCCAGCGTGCGGTGCACAGTCCTGTGTAATGGCGGTGACCCAGTGCACAGTCCTGTGTAGGATGTTACCCAGCACTCGGTGCACAGTCCTGTGTAATGGCAGTTACCCAGCACTCTGTGCACAGTCCTGTGTAATATCGGTTACTCATTACAGGGGTGCACAGTCCTGTGCTGTGCACAGTCCTGTGTAATGGCGGTTACCCAGTGCTGCACAGTCCTGTGTAGAATGTTACACAGCACTCGGTGCACAGTCCTGTGTAATGGCGGTTACACAGCCCTCGGTGCACAGTCCTGTGTAATGGCGGTTACACGGCACTCGGTGCACAGTCCTGTGTAATGGCGGTTACCCAGTGCACAGTCCTGTGTAGGATGTTACCCAGCACTCGGTGCACAGTCCTGTGTAATGGCGGTTACCCAGTGCACAGTCCTGTGTAGGATTTTACCCAGCACTCGGTGCACAGTCCTGTGTAATGGCGGTTACACAGCACTCGGAGCACAGTCCTGTGTAATGGCGGTTACACAGCACTCGGAGCACAGTCCTGTGTAATGGTGGTTACACAGCACTCGGTGCACAGTCCTGTGTAATGGCGGTTACCCAGTGCACAGTCCTGTGTAGGATTTTACCCAGCACTCGGTGCACAGTCCTGTGTAATGGCGGTTACACAGCACTCGGTGCACAGTCCTGTGTAGAATGTTACACAGCCCTCGGTGCACAGTCCTGTGTAATGGTGGTTACACAGCACTCGGTGCACAGTCCTGTGTAATGGCGGTTACACAGCACTCGGTGCACAGTCCTGTGTAATGGCGGTTACACAGCACTCGGTGCACAGTCCTGTGTAATGGCGGTTACACAGCACTCGGTGCACAGTCCTGTGTAATGGCGGTTACACAGCACTCGGTGCACAGTCCTGTGTAATGGCGGTTACACCGCACTCGGAGCACAGTCCTGTGTAATGGCGGTTACACAGCACTCGGTGCACAGTCCTGTGTAATGGCGGTTACACGGCACTCGGTGCACAGTCCTGTGTAATGGCGGTTACACGGCACTCGGTGCACAGTCCTGTGTAATGGCGGTTACACGGCACTCGGTGCACAGTCCTGTGTAATGGCGGTTACACGGCACTCGGTGCACAGCTTACCCGGAGCACAGTCCTGTGTAATGGCGGTTACACAGCACTCGGTGCACAGTCCTGTGTAATGGCGGTTACACGGCACTCGGTGCACAGTCCTGTGTAATGGCGGTTACACGGCACTCGGTGCACAGTCCTGTGTAATGGCGGTTACACGGCACTCGGTGCACAGTCCTGTGTAATGGCGGTTACACAGCACTCGGTGCACAGTCCTGTGTAATGGCGGTTACACGGCACTCGGTGCACAGTCCTGTATAATATCGGTGTAATTTTAGGGGTGCACAGTCCTGTGTAATGGCGGTTACACTGCACTCTGTGCACAGTCCTGTATAATATCGGTGTAATTTTAGGGGTGCACAGTCCTGTGTATTATCGGTTACCCAGCGTGCTGTGCACAGTCCTGTGTAATGGCGGTTACCCAGTGCACAGTCCTGTGTAGGATGTTACCCAGCACTCGGTGCACAGTCCTGTGTAATGGCGGTTACCCAGTGCACAGTCCTGTGTAGGATGTTACCCAGCACTCGGTGCACAGTCCTGTGTAATGGCGGTTACCCAGTGCACAGTCCTGTGTAGGATGTTACCCAGCACTCGGTGCACAGTCCTGTGTAATGGCGGTTACCCAGTGCACAGTCCTGTGTAGGATGTTACCCAGCACTCGGTGCACAGTCCTGTGTAATGGCGGTTACCCAGTGCACAGTCCTGTGTAGGATGTTACCCAGCCCTCGGTGCACAGTCCTGTGTAATGGCGGTTACCCAGTCTCTTCGCTTTCTTTCAGATTAAACTTCATATTCATGTATTATCACCAGGATTTGGTGTAAAATTGTAGCAAATCATGTTTATCAAAAAACGTAGAAAATGAAAGGAAAGTGGGGGGGTTTAGGTCTTATTGTCCATCTCACAGCTGAGGACTTGTTACAAGATCAGGATAAAAATTTGTGATGAAAAACGCCCAGAGGCCACGGCAGTCCTAACATCACTCTTGTTTGTTACAGTGTATCGGTGTCTGATCAGACTGCAGGCCACGTGGGATACAACTGTAACAGACCCTCAGCTGTGAGCAGCCTTTGGTTATGTTCACTGATAGCAGGTTGTGAGGGCACATTGTATGTTCTGCGTTGCGATCACCTCTCTGTCACATGGTCAGTAACGACTTCTCCCATTTCTTTTTCAGGCTGGGGCTGATGTCTGAGGATAATGGGTAATTCAGTTAGCCGGCCCAGCTGCCTGGGGGACAGGAACCGTAAATCCCAGCGCTTCCTGAAGGAATGTTGTATGAAGAAGGAATCCATCATCGACATCCAGAGCGTGAGGAACAATGTAGAGGCCGGTGCCACATCTGCCGCCACCGATAAGAAGCAGAATGAACTGAACGTGGCCCCAACCGCCAAGGAGCCGCTGCCCAAACAGAACAACGCTGACGCCAATGTCACACCGGCTCACAGAGACACTCCCAGGTCTACACCAGATCACCGCAATGTGTGGACTCCGCAGAGGGGAACCCTACAGAGGGCATCGGGGGGAAGCTGGTCATGGAAGCCGCTTGCCACCAGGGAGGTGACGGAGGTGACAGAGGTGACAGAGACCGTGGTCACCGAGATCGTGGAAGTGACACAATATCCAACCGGAGACAAGAGCGGAGAACCCATCATCACGAGGACCGTAAAAGTGCTGACTGAGTGCGCCGGCGAGTTGGCTGAGGTCAATACCCCATCAACCAAGAGATATTACCACAGCAACCTGCCATGTTCCTGTCATGTGATCTCAGTCTGGTTTATAATTGGTCAAAATAAAGAGATTGTGTATAAATCTCATGGATGATAGATGTTTCTGTAATCCGACCCATGTCCACTCATGTCTGTTATTTCACCAGAGTCTGGTGAAGAGGAAAATTCAAACAGAATGTGATGGAGGAACTCTGCTGTTTGCTCTGGATTGTGTCGGAGCGCAGTGCAGCTCCTCTGTATGCTCTGGATGGTGTGGGAGCGTGGTGGAGCTCCTCTGTATGCTCTGGATGGTGTGGGAGCGTGGTGGAGCTCCTCTGTATGCTCTGGATGGTGTGGGAGCGTGGTGGAGCTCCTCTGTATGCTCTGGATGGTGTGGGAGCGTGGTGGAGCTCCTCTGTATGCTCTGGATGGTGTGGAAGCGTGGTGGAGCTCCTCTGTATGCTCTGGATGGTGCAGGAGCATGGTGGAGCTCCTCTGTATGCTCTGGATGGTGTGGGAGCGCGGTAGAGCTCCTCTGTATGCTCTGGATGGTGCAGGAGCATGGTGGAGCTCCTCTCTATGCTCTGGATGGTGTGAGAGCGTGGTAGAGCTCCTCTGTATGCTCTGGATAGTGCAGGAGCATGGTGGAGCTCCTCTGTATGCGCTGGATATTGCAGGAGCATGGTGGAGCTCCTCTGTATGCTCTGGATGGTGCAGGAGCGCAGTGGAGCTCCTCTGTATGCTCTGGATATTGCAGGAGCATGGTGGAGCTCCTCTGTATGCTCTGGACAGTGCAGGAGCATGGTGGAGCTCCTCTAAATGCTCTGGATGGTGTGGGAGCGTGGTGGAGCCCCTCTGTATGCTCTTGATGGTGCAGGAGCATGGTGGAGCTCCTCTCTATATGCTCTGGATGGGGTGGGAGCACGGTGGAGCTCCTCTTTATGCTCTGGATGGTGCCGGAGCACGGTGGAGCTCCTCTGTATTCTCTGGATGGTGTGAGAGCGTGGTAGAGCTCCTCTGTATGCTCTGGATGGTGCAGGAGCACGGTGGAGCTCCTCTGTATGTCCTGGATAGTGCGGGAGCGCGGTGGAGCTCCTCTGTATGCTCTGGACAGTGCAGGAGCATGGTGGAGCTCCTCTAAATGCTCTGGATGGTGTGGGAGCGTGGTGGAGCCCCTCTGTATGCTCTGGATGGTGCAGGAGCGTGGTGGATCTCCTCTGTATGCTCTGGATGGTGTGGGAGCATGGTGGAGCTCCTCTGTATGCTCTTGATGGTGCAGGAGCATGGTGGAGCCCCTCTGTATGCTCTGGATGGGGTGGGAGCATGGTGGAGCTCCTCTGTATTCTCTGGATGGTGTGAGAGCGTGGTAGAGCTCCTCTGTATGCTCTGGATGGTGCAGGAGCACGGTGGAGCTCCTCTGTATGTCCTGGATAGTGCGGGAGCGCGGTGGAGCTCCTATGTATGCTCTGGACAGTGCAGGAGCATGGTGGAGCTCCTCTAAATGCTCTGGATGGTGTGGGAGCGTGGTGGAGCCCCTCTGTATGCTCTGGACGGGGCGATAGTGCCGTGGATCTCCTCTGTATGCTCTGGATTATGTTGGAGTGTTGTGGAGTTCTGCTCTGTATGCTCTGGATGGTGCGGGAGCGCGGTGGAGCTCCTCTGTATGCTCTGAATGGTGTGGAAGCGTGGTGGAGCTCCTCTGTATGCTCTGGACGGTGCCAAAGCACGGTGGAGCTCCTCTGTATGCTCTGGATGGTCTGGGAGCATGGTGGAGCCCCTCTTTATGCTCCTGATGGTGCCGAAGCATGGTGGAGCTCCTCTGTATGCTCTGGATGGTGCCGGAGCACGATGGAGCTCCTCTATATGCTCTGGATGGTGCAGGAGCATGTTGGAGCTCCTCTGTATGCTCTGCATGGTGCGGGAGTGTGGTGGAGCTCCTCTGGATGGTGTGGAAGCGTGGTGGAGCTCCTCTGTATGCTCTGAATGGTGCGGGAG
This sequence comes from Dendropsophus ebraccatus, assembly GCF_027789765.1. Lineage (NCBI taxonomy): Eukaryota > Metazoa > Chordata > Amphibia > Anura > Hylidae > Dendropsophus > Dendropsophus ebraccatus. The sequence continues at coordinate 3,498,215 of NC_091455.1, forward strand.
CGCGGTGGAGCTCCTCTGTATGCTCTGGATAGTGCGGGAGTGCGGTGGAGCTCCTCTGTATGCTCTGGATGGTGTGGGAGTGCAGTGGAGCTCCTCTGTATGCTCTGGATGGTGCGGGAGCGCGGTGGAGCTCCTATGTATGCTCTGGATGGTGCAGGAGCGCGGTGGAGCTCCTCTGTATACTCTGGATGGTGCAGAAGTGTGGTGGAGCTCCTCTGTATGCTCTGGATGGTGTGGGACTGTGGTGGATCTCCTCTGTATGCTCTGGATGGTGCAGGAGCGCAGTGGAGCTCCTCTGTATGCTCTGGATGGTGCAGGAGCGCGGTGGAGCTCCTCTGTATACTCTGGATGGTGCAGAAGTGTGGTGGAGCTCCTCTGTATGCTCTGGATGGTGTGGGACTGTGGTGGAGCTCCTCTGTTGGCTCTGGATGGTGCAGGAGCGCAGTGGAGCTCCTCTGTATTCTCTGGATGGTGCAGGAGCATGGTGGAGCTCCTCTGTATGCTCTGGATGGTGCAGGAGCATGGTGGAGCTCCTCTGTTGGCTCTGGATGGTGCAGGAGCATGTTGGAGCTCCTCTGTATGCTCTGGATATTGCAGGAGCATGGTGGAGCTCCTCTGTATGCTCTGGATGGTGCAGGAGCATGTTGGAGCTCCTCTGTATGCTCTGGATGGTGCAGGAGCATGGTGGAGCTCCTCTGTATGCTCTGGATGGTGCAGGAGCATGGTGGAGCTCCTCTGTATGCTCTGGATGGTGCAGGAGCATGTTGGAGCTCCTCTGTATGCTCTGGATGGTGCAGGAGCATGGTGGAGCTCCTCTGTATGCTCTGGATAGTGCAGGAGCATGGTGGAGCTCCTCTGTTGGCTCTGGATGGTGCAGGAGCATGTTGGAGCTCCTCTGTATGCTCTGGATATTGCAGGAGCATGGTGGAGCTCCTCTGTATGCTCTGGATGGTGCAGGAGCATGTTGGAGCTCCTCTGTATGCTCTGGATGGTGCAGGAGCATGGTGGAGCTCCTCTGTATGCTCTGGATGGTGCAGGAGCATGGTGGAGCTCCTCTGTATGCTCTGGATGGTGCAGGAGCATGTTGGAGCTCCTCTGTATGCTCTGGATGGTGCAGGAGCATGGTGGAGCTCCTCTGTATGCTCTGGATAGTGCAGGAGCATGGTGGAGCTCCTCTGTATGCTCTGGATGGTGCAGGAGCATGGTGGAGTTCCTCTGTATGCTCTGGATGGTGCAGGAGCATCTTGGAGCTCCTCTGTATGCTCTGGATGGTGTGGGAGCGCGGTAGAGCTCCTCTGTATGCTCTGGATGGTGCAGGAGCATGGTGGAGCTCCTCTGTATGCTCTGGATGGTGCAGGAGCTTGGTGGAGCTCCTCTCTATGCTCTGGATGGTGTGGAAGCGTGGTGGGGCTCCTCTGTTGGCTCTGGATGGTGCAGGAGCATGGTGGAGCTCCTCTGTATGCTCTGGATGGTGTGGAAGCATGGTGGAGCTCCTCTGTATGCTCTGGATGGTGTGGAAGCATGGTGGAGCTCCTCTGTTGGCTCTGGATGGTGCAGGAGCATGGTGGAGCTCCTCTGTTGGCTCTCGATGGTGCAGGAGCATGGTGGAGCTCCTCTGTTGGCTCTGGATGGTGCAGGAGCATGGTGGAGCTCCTCTGTATGCTCTGGATGGTGCAGGAGCATGGTGGAGCTCCTCTGTATGCTCTGGATGGTGCAGGAGCATGGTGGAGCTCCTCTCTATGCTCTGGATGGTGCAGGAGCATGGTGGAGCTCCTCTGTTGGCTCTGGATGGTGCAGGAGCATGGTGGAGCTCCTCTGTTGGCTCTGGACAGTGCATGAGTGCAGTGGAGTTCCGCTGTATGCTCTGGATGTACGGTTTGGTGGTGTCAGTGACTGTAGTGTCACCCCATAATATGGAGAATTAGTTTGCTGGGCTGGACACTCCGGGTCTCCTTTCTCTCATACTCTTTCTTCTCTGATGACTGTGGAGTCACATGTAACATATATGTAACATACAGAACTTCCCTGTGCTTCCAGGTACAGACCAGTCGTGAGGCCCAGACAGAGTCTCAGTATCAAGTGGAAAAATGGGACGCCTATAGCAAGACGGTATGTAATAGACTGCTTATTATATGAGGGACAGCATGGTGGAGATCTGTATATTACATTGGTACCATACACAGCTCTGCTCTTCTACAGGTTTCCCAGCATGCCCTGGCGCTGCCAGAACCACTCGAGAACCAGGAGACTGTGCTCAGCTGGGTGTCCGAAATTGAGGATCTGATGGAGGCCCAGAAGCCTCCCTCCTCAGAGGCCAAAGTGGTGAAGGCTCAGCTCCAGGAACAGAAGGTGCGACCTGAGACTAAGGGGGTATATATGGGACTATATAGCTATATATACCTCATGTTATACACGCCACACGTTATATACGCCACATATAACACAGGCCACATGCAGGGGCGTAGCTAGGATTCATGGGGCCCCATAGCAAAAAACTGTATGGGGCCCCCCCTCCCCTACACACTAACATATATACATACATACATACATACATACATACATACATACATACTCGGTGATGTGGCCAAAAAATGTTTTCCTGTGGCCAGAGGCAGAATCCTATGGTTATATACAGAGGTGCGGGGGCAGACTACCTTTTGCTTACCCCTTTATTTACTGCAGTGTGTAAGTGACCCAGTGTTCTCTTACATGCTGCAACACAAAAAAGCTCTCTCCTTCTCTACTCCTGCACTGAAACCCCTGACCTCTGAAGGAACTCAGAGAACAGAGGTCAGAGGTTATCAGAGTAGTCAGGCGGAGAGTTAATTGTCTTCTGTATTAACCCTTTTTTTTTTGCAGCATGTTAGAGAACACGGTATATGGTATATACACACCGCATGTTATATACACCACACATTATATACACACCACATATAATACAGGTCACACGTTATATACACCGCACGTTATATACACCGCACGTTATATACACCACATATAACACCAGCCACACGTTATATACACCACATGTTATATACACCGCATGTTAAACCACACGTTGTATACACCACACGTTGTATACACCACACGTTGTATACACCACACGTTATATACACCGCACGTTATATACACCGCACGTTATATACACCGTACGTTATATACACCGCACGTTATATACACCACATATAACACAGGTCACACGTTATATACACCGCACGTTATATACACCGCACGTTATATACACCACATATAACACAGGTCACACGTTATATACACCGCACGTTATATACACCACACGTTATATACACCACATATAACACAGGTCACACGTTATATACACCGCACGTTATATACACCACACGTTATATACACCGCACGTTATATACACCGCACGTTATATACACCGCACGTTATATACACCACATATAACACAGGTCACACGTTATATACACCGCACGTTATATACACCGCATGTTATATACACCGTACGTTATATACACCGCACGTTATATACACCACATATAACACAGGTCACACGTTATATACACCGCACGTTATATACACCGCATGTTATATACACCGTACGTTATATACACCACACGTTATATACACCGCACGTTATATACACCGCACGTTATATACACCACATATAACACAGGTCACACGTTATATACACCGCACGTTATATACACTGCACGTTATGTGGTGTATATAACGTGCGGTGTATATAACGTGCGGTGTATATAACGTGTGACCTGTGTTATATGTAGTGTATATAACGTGCGGTGTATATAACGTGCGGTGTATATAACGTGCGGTGTATATAACGTGCGGTGTATATAACGTGTGACCTGTGTTATATGTAGTGTATATAACGTGCGGTGTATATAACGTGCGGTGTATGTAACGTGCGGTGTATATAACGTGCGGTGTATATAACGTGCGGTGTATATAACGTGCGGTGTATATAACGTGTGGTGTATATAACGTGCGGTGTATATAACGTGTGACCTGTGTTATATGTGGTGTATATAACGTGCGGTGTATATAACGTGCGGTGTATATAACGTGTGACCTGTGTTATATGTGGTGTATATAACGTGCGGTGTATATAATGTGCAGTGTATATAATGTGTGACCTGTATGATATGTGGTGTATATAACGTGCGGTGTATATATCATACAGGTCACACATTATATACACCGCACATTATATACACCGCACGTTATATACACCACATATAACACAGGTCACACGTTTTATACACCGCACGTTATATACACCACACGTTATATACACCGCACGTTATATACACCCCACGTTATATACACCCCACGTTATATACACCGCACGTTATATACACCGCACGTTATATACACCCCACGTTATATACACCCCACGTTATATACACACCACGTTATATACACACCACACATTATATACACCACATATAACACCGGCCACATGTTATATACACCACATGTTATATACACCGCATGTTATATACACCGCATATAACACCAGCCACACGTTATATACACCACATGTTATATACACCGCACGTTATATACACCGCACATTATACACACCACATATCATACAGGTCACACGTTATATACACCGCACGTTATATACACCGCACGTTATATACACCACATATAACACCGGCCACATGTTATATACACCACATATAACACAGGTCACACGTTATATACACCGCACGTTATATACACCACACGTTATATACACCACATATAACACAGGTCACACGTTATATACACCGCACGTTATATACACCGCACGTTATATACACCACATATAACACAGGTCACACGTTATATACACCGCACGTTATATACACCGCACGTTATATACACCACACGTTATATACACCACATATAACACAGGTCACACGTTATATACACCGCACGTTATATACACCGCACGTTATATACACCGCACGTTATATACACCGCACGTTATACACACCACATATCATACAGGTCACACGTTATATACACCGCACGTTATATACACCGCACATTATACACACCACATATAACACAGGTCACACGTTATATACACCGCACGTTATATACACCGCATGTTATATACACTACATATAACACAGGTCACACGTTATATACACCGCACGTTATATACACCGCACGTTATATACACCGCACGTTATATACACCACATGTTATATACACCGCACGTTATATACACCACATATAACACAGGTCACACGTTATATACACCGCACGTTATATACACCACATATAACACAGGTCACACGTTATATACACCGCACGTTATATACACCGCACATTATACACACCACATATCATACAGGTCACACATTATATACACCGCACGTTATATACACCGCACGTTATATACACCACATATAACACCGGCCACATGTTATATACACCACACATTATATACATTACATATAACACAGGCCACATGTTATATACACCGCACGTTATATACACCGCACGTTATATACACCGCACACATTATATACACCACATATAACACCGGCCACATGTTATATACACCGCACGTTATATACACCGCACACATTATATACACCACATATAACACAGGTCACACGTTCTATACACCGCATGTTATATACACCGTACGTTATATACACCGCACGTTATATACACCACATGTTATATACACCGCACGTTATATACACCGCACGTTATATACACCGCACGTTATATACACCGCACGTTATATACACCGCACGTTATATACACCGCACGTTATATACACCGCACGTTATATACACCGCACGTTATATACACCGCACGTTATATACACCGCACGTTATATACACCGCACGTTATATACACTGCACATTATACACACCACATATAACACAGGTCACACGTTATATACACCGCACGTTATATACACCGCACATTATACACACCACATATCAGACAGGTCACACATTATATACACCGCACGTTATATATACACCGCACGTTATATACACCACATATAACACAGGTCACACGTTATATACACCACACGTTATATACACCGCACATTATACACACCACATATCAGACAGGTCACACATTATATACACCGCACGTTATATACACCGCACGTTATATACACCACATATAACACAGGTCACACGTTATATACACCACACGTTATATACACCACATATAACACAGGTCACACGTTATATACACAGCACGATATATACACATATTATATACACCACATATTACACAGACCACACATTGTCCATCAGCTTGTTATAAGTGGTGTATAATCTCTTGACACTGGCTCAGCTCTTCCCTCTCCTCACCTCCGGCTCTTCCCTCTCCTCCTTATATACACCACATATTATATACACCACACGTTATATACATCATATAGGGGTCACACATAGTGATATAGAGAGGTCACACATAGTGATATAGAGAGGGGTCACACATAGTGATATAGAGAGGGGTCACACATAGTGATATAGAGAGGGGTCACACATAGTGATATAGAGAGGGGTCACACATAGTGATATAGAGAGAGGTCACACATAGTGATATAGAGAGGGGTCACACATAGTAATATAGAGAGGTCACACATAGTGATATAGAGAGGGGTCACACATAGTGATATAGAGAGAGGTCACACATAGTAATATAGAGAGGTCACACATAGTGATATAGAGAGGGGTCACACAGTGATATAGAGGGGTCACACATAGTGATATAGAGGGGTCACACATAGTGATATAGAGAGGTCACACATAGTGATATAGAGAGAGGTCACACATAGTGATATAGAGAGGGGTCACACATAGTGATATAGAGAGGGGTCACACATAGTGATATAGAGGGGTCACACATAGTGATATAGAGGGGTCACACATAGTGATATAGAGAGGGGTCACACATAGTGATATGGAGAGAGGTCACACATAGTGATATAGAGAGGGGTCACACACAGTGATATAGAGAGGTCACACATAGTGATATAGAGAGGGGTCAAACATAGTGATATAGAGAGGGGTCACACATAGTGATATAGAGAGGGGTCACACATAGTGATATAGAGAGGTCACACATAGTGATATAGAGAGGGGTCACACATAGTGATATAGAGAGGGGTCACACATAGTGATATAGAGAGGGTCACACATAGTGATATAGAGAGGGTCACACATAGTGATATAGAGGGGTCACACATAGTGATATAGAGGGGTCACACATAGTGATATAGAGAGGGGTCACACATAGTGATATAGAGAGGGGTCACACATAGTGATATAGAGAGGTCACACATAGTGATATAGAGAGGGGTCACACATAGTGATATAGAAAGGTCACACATAGTGATATAGAGAGGTCACACATAGTGATATAGAGAGGGGTCACACATAGTGATATAGAAAGGTCACACACAGTGATATAGAGAGGTCACACATAGTGATATAGAGAGGGGTCACACATAGTGATATAGAGAGGGGTCACACATAGTGATATAGAGAGGGGTCACACATAGTGATATAGAGAGGGGTCACACATAGTGATATAGAGAGAGGTCACACATAGTGATATAGAGAGGGGTCACACATAGTGATATAGAGAGGGGTCACACATAGTGATATAGAGAGGGGTCACACATAGTGATATAGAGAGGGTCACACATAGTGATATAGAGAGGGGTCACACATAGTGATATAGAGAGGGGTCACACATAGTGATATAGAGGGGGGGGTCACACATAGTGATATAGAGGGGTCACACATAGTGATATAGAGGGGTCACACATAGTGATATAGAGAGGGGTCACATAGTGATATAGAGAGGTCACACATAGTGATATAGAGGGGTCACACATAGTGATATAGAGAGGGGTCACACAGTGATATAGAGAGGGGTCACACATAGTGATATAGAGAGGGGTCACACATAGTGATATAGAGGAGGTCACACATAGTGATATAGAGAGGGTCACACAAGTGATATAGAGAGGGGTCACACATAGTGATATAGAGAGGGGTCACACATAGTGATATAGAGAGAGGGTCACACATAGTGATATAGAGAGGGTCACACATAGTGATATAGAGGGGTCACACATAGTGATATAGAGAGGGGTCACACATAGTGATATAGAGAGGGGTCACACATAGTGATATAGAGGGGTCACACATAGTGATATAGAGAGGGGTCACACATAGTGATATAGAGAGGGGTCACACTTAGTGATATAGAGGGGTCACACATAGTGATATAGAGAGAGGGTCACACACAGTGATATAGAGAGGGGTCACACATAGTGATATAGAGAGGGGTCACACATAGTGATATAGAGAGAGGTCACACATAGTGATATAGAGAGGGGTCACACATAGTGATATAGAGGGGTCACACATAGTGATATAGAGAGAGGTCACACAGTGATATAGAGGGGTCACACATAGTGATATAGAGAGGTCACACATAGTGATATAGAGAGGGGTCACACATAGTGATATAGAGAGGGGTCACACTTAGTGATATAGAGAGGGGTCACACATAGTGATATAGAGAGGTCACACAGTGATATAGAGAGGGGTCACACAGTGATATAGAGAGGGGTCACACATAGTGATATAGAGAGGGGTCACACATAGTGATATAGAGGGGTCACACATAGTGATATAGAGAGGGGTCACACAGTGATATAGAGGGGTCACACATAGTGATATAGAGGGGTCACACAGTGATATAGAGAGGGGTCACACATAGTGATATAGAGAGATCACACAGTGATATAGAGAGGTCACACATAGTGATATAGAGAGGGGTCACACATAGTGATATATAGAGAGGGGTCACACATAGTGATATAGAGAGGGGTCACACATAGTGATATAGAGAGGGGTCACACATAGTGATATAGAGGGGGTCACACATAGTGATATAGAGAGGGGTCACACATAGTGATATAGAGAGGGGTCACACATAGTGATATAGAGAGGGGGTCACACATAGTGATATAGAGGGGGTCACACATAGTGATATAGAGGGGTCACACATAGTGATATAGAGAGAGGTCACACATAGTGATATAGAGGGGGTCACACATAGTGATATAGAGAGGGGTCACACATAGTGATATAGAGAGGTCACACATAGTGATATAGAGAGGTCACACATAGTGATATAGAGAGGGGTCACACATAGTGATATAGAGAGGGGTCACACATAGTGATATACAGGGGGTCACACATAGTGATATAGAGAGGTCACACATAGTGATATAGAGGGGTCACACATAGTGATATAGAGAGGGGTCACACATAGTGATATAGAGAGGTCACACATAGTGATATAGAGAGGTCACACACAGTGATATAGAGAGGTCACACATAGTGATATAGAGAGGGGTCACACATAGTGATATAGAGGGGGTCACACATAGTGATATAGAGAGGGGTCACACATAGTGATATAGAGAGAGGTCACACATAGTGATATAGAGAGGGGTCACACATAGTGATATAGAGAGAGGTCACACATAGTGATATAGAGAGGGTCACACATAGTGATATAGAGAGGGGTCACACATAGTGATATAGAGAGGTCACACATAGTGATATAGAGAGGGGTCACACATAGTGATATAGAGAGGTCACACATAGTGATATAGAGAGGGGTCACACATAGTGATATAGAGAGGGGTCACACATAGTGATATAGAGAGGTCACACATAGTGATATAGAGAGAGGTCACACATAGTGATATAGAGAGGGGTCACACATAGTGATATAGAGAGGTCACACATAGTGATATAGAGAGGGGTCACACATAGTGATATAGAGAGGGGTCACACATAGTGATATATAGAGAGGGGTCACACATAGTGATATAGAGAGGGGTCACACATAGTGATATAGAGAGGGGTCACACATAGTGATATAGAGGGGTCACACATAGTGATATAGAGAGGGGTCACACATAGTGATATAGAGGGGTCACACATAGTGATATAGAGAGGGGTCACACATAGTGATATAGAGAGGGGTCACACATAGTGATATAGAGAGGGTCACACATAGTGATATAGAGAGGGGTCACACATAGTGATATAGAGAGGGGTCACACATAGTGATATATAGAGAGGTCACACATAGTGATATAGAGAGGGGTCACACATAGTGATATAGAGAGGGGTCACACATAGTGATATAGAGAGGTCACACATAGTGATATAGAGAGGGGTCACACATAGTGATAGAGAGGGGTCACACATAGTGATATAGAGAGGTCACACATAGTGATATAGAGAGGGGTCACACATAGTGATATAGAGGGGTCACACATAGTGATATAGAGAGGTCACACAGTGATATAGAGAGGGGTCACACATAGTGATATAGAGAGAGGTCACACATAGTGATATAGAGAGGGGTCACACATAGTGATATATAGAGAGGGGTCACACATAGTGATATAGAGAGAGGGGTCACACAGTGATATAGAGGGGGGTCACACATAGTGATATAGAGAGAGGTCACACATAGTGATATAGAGAGAGGTCACACATAGTGATATAGAGAGAGGTCACACATAGTGATATAGAGAGGGGTCACACATAGTGATATATAGAGAGGGGTCACACAGTGATATAGAGAGGGGTCACACATAGTGATATAGAGAGAGGTCACACATAGTGATATAGAGAGGGGTCACACATAGTGATATATAGAGAGGGGTCACACATAGTGATATAGAGAGGTCACACATAGTGATATAGAGAGGGGTCACACAGTGATATAGAGGGGGGTCACACATAGTGATATAGAGAGGTCACACATAGTGATATAGAGGGGGTCACACATAGTGATATAGAGAGAGGTCACACATAGTGATATAGAGAGGTCACACATAGTGATATAGAGAGGGGTCACACATAGTGATATAGAGAGGGGTCACACACAGTGATATAGAGAGGGGTCACACATAGTGATATAGAGAGGTCACACATAGTGATATAGAGAGGGGTCACACATAGTGATATAGAGAGGGGTCACACATAGTGATATAGAGAGGGGTCACACATAGTGATATAGAGAGGGGTCACACATAGTGATATAGAGAGGGGTCACACATAGTGATATAGAGAGGGGTCACACATAGTGATATAGAGAGGGGTCACACATAGTGATATAGAGAGGGGTCACACATAGTGATATAGAAGGGTCACACACAGTGATATAGAGAGGTCACACATAGTGATAGAGAGGGGTCACACATAGTGATATAGAGAGGGGTCACACATAGTGATATAGAGAGGTCACACATAGTGATATAGAGAGGGGTCACACATAGTGATATAGAGAGGGGTCACACATAGTGATATAGAGAGGTCACACATAGTGATATAGAGAGGTCACACATAGTGATATAGAGAGAGGTCACACATAGTGATATAGAGGTCACACATAGTGATATAGAGAGGGGTCACACATAGTGATATAGAGAGGGGTCACACATAGTGATATAGAGGTCACACATAGTGATATAGAGAGGGGTCACACATAGTGATATAGAGAGGTCACACATAGTGATATAGAGGGGGTCACACACAGTGATAGAGAGAGGGGTCACACATAGTGATATAGAGAGGTCACACATAGTGATATAGAGGGGGTCACACACAGTGATAGAGAGAGGGGTCACACATAGTGATATAGAGAGGGGTCACACATAGTGATATAGAGAGGGGTCACACATAGTGATATAGAGAGGTCACACATAGTGATATAGAGAGGGGTCACACATAGTGATATAGAGAGGGTCACACATAGTGATATAGAGAGGTCACACATAGTGATATAGAGAGGGGTCACACATAGTGATATAGAGAGAGGTCACACATAGTGATATAGAGAGGGGTCACACATAGTGATATAGAGAGGGGTCACACATAGTGATATAGAGAGGGGTCACACATAGTGATATAGAGAGGGGTCACACATAGTGATATAGAGAGGGGTCACACATAGTGATATAGAGGGGTCACACATAGTGATATAGAGAGAGGTCACACATAGTGATATAGAGAGAGGTCACACATAGTGATATAGAGGGGTCACACATAGTGATATAGAGGGGTCACACATAGTGATATATAGAGAGGGGTCACACATAGTGATATAGAGAGAGGGGTCACACATAGTGATATAGAGAGGGGTCACACATAGTGATATAGAGAGGTCACACATAGTGATATAGAGGGGTCACACACAGTGATATAGAGAGGGGTCACACATAGTGATATAGAGAGGGGTCACACATAGTCAGAAACACACACACACAGCCTGCTGCAGCCATAGCACACACACACACAGCCTGCTGCAGCCATAGCACACAAACACACACAGCCTGCTGCAGACATAGCACGCACGCACGCACACACATACACACACACACACACACACACACACAGCCTGCTGCAGCCATAGTACACACATACACACAAACACACACAGCTGCAGCCATAGAACATTGAAGAAAAACACACAATCTTCTCCCAGAGAGAAAACTCCACACTGATGACAGAGGTTACAGCTACACTACTTATGTCTCCTCCTCCTCCTCTATATTACACAGGATATCTCCATATTACACTGCTGCTCATATACAGTCATCAGCATCCAGGGAGAGACCAGCACAGATCTCCCCCCACACAATGGACTCTTCCAGCTCAGGAACAACCTGCCAAATAGTGACCAACAACCTCTCCCCGACCACCCTTATGTAATAGGGCCAGTGTCCTATTACTGATATATTCCCCGACCACCCTTATGTAATAGGGCCAGTGTCCTATTACTGATATATTCCCCGACCACCCTTATGTAATAGGGCCAGTGTCCTATTACTGATATATTCCCCGACCACCCTTATGTAATAGGGCCAGTGTCCTATTACTGATATATTACCCGACCACCCTTATGTAATAGGGCCAGTGTCCTATTACTAATATATCCCCCGACCACCCTTATGTAATAGGGCCAGTGTCCTATTACTGATATATTCCCCGACCACCCTTATGTAATAGGGCCAGTGTCCTATTACTGATATATTCCCCGACCACCCTCATGTAATAGGGCCAGTGTCCTATTACTGATATATTCCCCGACCACCCTTATGTAATAGGGCCAGTGTCCTATTACTGATATATTCCCCGACCACCCTTATGTAATAGGGCCAGTGTCCTATTACTGATATATTCCCCGACCACCCTTATGTAATAGGGCCAGTGTCCTATTACTGATATATTCCCCGACCACCCTTATGTAATAGGGCCAGTGTCCTATTACTGATATATCCCCCGACCACCCTTATGTAATAGGGCCAGTGTCCTATTACTGATATATTCCCCGACCACCCTTATGTAATAGGGCCAGTGTCCTATTACTGATATATTCCCCGACCACCCTTATGTAATAGGGCCAGTGTCCTATTACTGATATATTCCCCGACTACCCTTATGTAATAGGGCCAGTGTCCTATTACTGATATATTCCCCGACCACCCTTATGTAATAGGGCCAGTGTCCTATTACTGATATATTCCCCGACCACCCTCATCTAATAGGGCCAGTGCTGTATTACTGATAAATTCCCCCCGACCACCCTTGTCTAATAGGCCCAGTGCTTTATTACTGATATATTCCCCGACCACCCTCATCTAATAGGGCCAGTGCTGTATTACTGATAAATTCCCCCCGACCACCCTTGTCTAATAGGCCCAGTGCTGTATTACTGATATATTCCTCAACCACCCTTATGTAATAGGGCCAGTGCTGTATTACTGATATATTCCCCGACCACTCTTATGTAATAGGGCCAGTGTCCTATTACTGATATATTCCCCCGACCACCCTTATGTAATAGGGCCAGTGTCCTATTACTGATATATTCCCCGACCACCCTTATGTAATAGGGCCAGTGTCCTATTACTGATATATTCCCCGACCACCCTTATGTAATAGGGCCAGTGTCCTATTACTCATATACTCCCCTGACCACCCTTATGTAATAGGGCCAGTGTCCTATTACTGATATATTCCCCGACCACCCTTATGTAATAGGGCCAGTGTCCTATTACTGATATATTCCCCGACCACCCTTATGTAATAGGGCCAGTGTCCTATTACTGATATATTCCCCGACCACCCTTATGTAATAGGGCCAGTGTCCTATTACTGATATATTCCCCGACCACCCTTATGTAATAGGGCCTGTGTCCTATTACTGATATATTCCCCGACCACCCTTATGTAATAGGACCAGTGTCCTATTACTGATATATTCCCCGACCACCCTTATGTAATAGGGCCAGTGTCCTATTACTGATATATTCCCCGACCACCCTCATGTAATAGGGCCAGTGTCCTATTACTGATATATTCCCCGACCACCCTTATGTAATAGGGCCAGTGTCCTATTACTGATATATTCCCCGACCACCCTTATGTAATAGGGCCAGTGTCCTATTACTGATATATTCCCCGACCACCCTTATGTAATAGGGCCAGTGTCCTATTACTGATATATTCCCCGACCACCTTTATGTAATAGGGCCAGTGTCCTATTACTGATATATTCCCCGACCACCCTTATGTAATAGGGCCAGTGTCCTATTACTGATATATTCCCCCGACCACCCTTATGTAATAGGGCCAGTGTCCTATTACTGATATATTCCCCGACCACCCTTATGTAATAGGGCCAGTGTCTTATTACTGATATATTCCCCGACCACCCTTATCTAATAGGGCCAGTGTCCTATTACTGATATATTCCCCGACCACCCTCATGTAATAGGGCCAGTGTCCTATTACTGATATATTCCCCGACCACCCTTATGTAATAGGGCCAGTGTCCTATTACTGATATATTCCCCGACCACACTTATGTAATAGGGCCAGTGTCCTATTACTGATATATTCCCCGACCACCCTTTTGTAATAGGGCCAGTGTCCTATTACTGATATATTCCCCGACCACCCTCATGTAATAGGGCCAGTGTTTTATTACCGATGTATGGAGGACAGGTCCTTAAATTAGATTTACACGTGTGTCCTGTATATGTGGGTTATATTACACGTGTGTCCTGTATATGTGGGTTATATTACACGTGTGTCCTGTATATGTGGGTTATATTACACGTGTGTCCTGTATATGTGGGTTATATTACACGTGTGTCCTGTATATGTGGGTATTATTACACGTGTGTCCTGTATATGTGGGTTATATTACACGTGTGTCCTGTATATGTGGGTTATATTACACGTGTGTCCTGTATATGTGGGTTATATTACACGTGTGTCCTGTATATGTGGGTTATATTACACATGTGTCCTGTATATGTGGGTTATATTACACGTGTGTCCTGTATATGTGGGTTATATTACACGTGTCCTGTATATGTGGGTTATATTACACGTGTGTCCTGTCCTGTATATGTGGGTTATATTACACGTGTGTCCTGTATATGTGGGTTATATTACACGTGTGTCCTGTATGATATGTGGGTTATATTACATGTGTGTCCTGTCCTGTATATGTGGGTATTATTACACGTGTGTCCTGTATGATATGTGGGTTATATTACACATGTGTCCTGTATATGTGGGTTATATTACACGTGTGTCCTGTATGATATGTGGGTTATATTACACATGTGTCCTGTATATGTGGGTTATATTACACGTGTGTCCTGTATATGTGGGTTATATTACACGTGTGTCCTGTATATGTGGGTTATATTACACGTGTGTTGTGTATAGGTAGGTTATATTACATGTGTGTCCTGTATATGTGGGTTATATTACACGTGTGTCCTCTGTATGTGGGTTATATTACACGTGTGTCCTGTATATGTGGGTTATATTACACGTGTGTCCTGTATATGTGGGTTATATTACAAGTGTCCTGTATGATATGTGGGTTATATTACACGTGTGTCCTGTATATGTGGGTTATATTACACGTGTGTCCTTTATATGTTGGTTATATTACACGTGTGTCCTGTATGATATGTGAGTTATATTACACGTGTGTCCTGTATATGTGGGTTATATTACACGTGTGTCCTGTATATGTGGGTTATATTACACGTGTGTCCTGTATATGTGGGTTATATTACACGTGTGTCCTGTATATGTGAGTTATATTACACGTGTGTCCTGTATATGTGGGTTGTATTACACGTGTGTCCTGTATATGTGGGTTATATTACACGTGTGTCCTGTATATGTGGGTTATATTACACGTGTGTCCTGTATGATATGTGAGTTATATTACACGTGTGTCCTGTATATGTAGGTTATATTACACGTGTGTCCTGTATATGTGGGTTATATTACACGTGTGTCCTGTATATGTGAGTTATATTACACGTGTGTCCTGTATATGTGGGTGATATTACACGTGTGTCCTGTATATGTGGGTTATATTACACGTGTGTCCTGTATATGTGGGTTATATTACACGTGTCCTGTATATGTGGGTTATATTACACGTGTGTCCTGTATATGTGGGTTATATTACACGTGTGTCCTGTATATGTGGGTTATATTACACGTGTGTCCTGTATATGTGGGTTATATTACACGTGTGTCCTGTATATGTGGGTTATATTACACGTGTGTCCTGTATATGTGGGTTATATTACATGTGTGTCCTGTATATGTGGGTATTATTACACGTGTGTCCTGTATATGTGGGTTATATTACACGTGTGTCCTGTATATGTGGGTTATATTACATGTGTGTCCTGTATATGTGGGTATTATTACACGTGTGTCCTGTATATGTGGGTTATATTACACGTGTCCTGTATGATATGTGGGTTATATTACACGTGTGTCCTGTATATGTGGGTTATATTACACGTGTCCTGTATATGTGGGTTATATTACACGTGTGTCCTGTATATGTGGGTTATATTACACGTGTGTCCTGTATATGTGGGTTATATTACACGTGTCCTGTATATGTGGGTTATATTACACGTGTGTCCTGTATATGTGGGTTATATTACACGTGTGTCCTGTATATGTGGGTTATATTACACGTGTGTCCTGTATATGTGGGTTATATTACACGTGTGTCCTGTATATGTGGGTTGTATTACACGTGTGTCCTGTATGATATGTAGGTTATATTACACGTGTGTCCTGTATATGTGGGTTATATTACACGTGTGTCCTGTATATGTGGGTTATATTACACGTGTGTCCTGTATGATATGTGGGTTATATTACACGTGTGTCCTGTATATGTGGGTTATATTACACGTGTGTCCTGTATATGTGGGTTATATTACACGTGTGTCCTGTATATGTGGGTTATATTACACGTGTGTCCTGTATATGTGGGTTATATTACACGTGTGTCCTGTATATGTGGGGTTATATTACACGTGTGTCCTGTATATGTGGGTTATATTACACGTGTGTCCTGTATATGTGGGTGATATTACACGTGTGTCCTGTATATGTGGGTTATATTACACGTGTGTCCTGTATATGTGGGTTATATTACATGTGTGTCCTGTATATGTGGGTTATATTACACGTGTCCTGTATATGTGGGTTATATTACACGTGTGTCCTGTATATGTGGGTTATATTACACGTGTCCTGTATATGTGGGTGATATTACACGTGTGTCCTGTATATGTGGGTTATATTACACGTGTCCTGTATGATATGTGGGTTATATTACACGTGTCCTGTATGATATGTGGGTTATATTACACGTGTGTCCTGTATATGTGGGTTATATTACACGTGTGTCCTGTATATGTGGGTTATATTACACGTGTGTCCTGTATATGTGGGTTATATTACACGTGTGTCCTGTATATGTGGGTTATATTACACGTGTGTCCTGTATATGTGGGTTATATTACACGTGTGTCCTGTATATGTGGGTTATATTACACGTGTGTCCTGTATATGTGGGTTATATTACACGTGTGTCCTGTATATGTGGGTTATATTACACGTGTGTCCTGTATATGTGGGTTATATTACACGTGTCCTGTATATGTGGGTTATATTACACGTGTGTCCTGTATATGTGGGTTATATTACCCGTGTGTCCTGTATATGTGGGTTATATTACACGTGTGTCCTGTATATGTGGGTTATATTACACGTGTGTCCTGTATATGTGGGTTATATTACACGTGTGTCCTGTATGATATGTGGGTTATATTACACGTGTGTCCTGTATATGTGGGTTATATTACACGTGTGTCCTGTATATGTGGGTTATATTACACGTGTGTCCTGTATATGTGGGTTATATTACACGTGTGTCCTGTATATGTGGGTTATATTACACGTGTGTCCTGTATATGTGGGTTATATTACATGTGTCCTGTATGATATGTGGGTTATATTACACGTGTGTCCTGTATATGTGGGTTATATTACACGTGTGTCCTGTATATGTGGGTTATATTACACGTGTGTCCTGTATATGTGGGTTATATTACACGTGTCCTGTATATGTGGGTTATATTACACGTGTGTCCTGTATATGTGGGTTATATTACACGTGTGTCCTGTATATGTGGGTTATATTACACGTGTGTCCTGTATATGTGGGTTATATTACACGTGTCCTGTATATGTGGGTTATATTACACGTGTGTCCTGTATGATATGTGGGTTATATTACACGTGTGTCCTGTATATGTGGGTTATATTACACGTGTGTCCTGTATATGTGGGTTATATTACACGTGTCCTGTATATGTGGGTTATATTACACGTGTGTCCTGTATATGTGGGTTATATTACACGTGTGTCCTGTATGATATGTGGGTTATATTACACGTGTCCTGTATATGTGGGTTATATTACACGTGTGTCCTGTATATGTGGGTTATATTACACGTGTGTCCTGTATATGTGGGTTATATTACACGTGTGTCCTGTATGATATGTGGGTTATATTACACGTGTCCTGTATATGTGGGTTATATTACACGTGTGTCCTGTATATGTGGGTTATATTACACGTGTGTCCTGTATGATATGTGGGTTATATTACACGTGTGTCCTGTATATGTGGGTTATATTACACGTGTGTCCTGTATATGTGGGTTATATTACACGTGTCCTGTATATGTGGGTTATATTACACGTGTGTCCTGTATGGTTTTCTCCCAGTTGACGGTTCCGCTGTTTTCTTTCAGCTTCTTCAGCGATTGCTGCAGGAGAGGAAGCTGCGGATTGAGCGTGTGTTACAGGGTCGGAAGTCTCCATCCCAGCCGCTGCCTATAGAGGGCGCAGAGCAGAGAGGGCAGAGGAGGGACCCCCTGATGGAGTTGCGGGATAGGTGGGAGGATTTACTGCGGAGGGCTGAGGACAGGTGAGGGGTCACATGATCCCAGTGATGGGTGCATACAGCATCTAGAAGCTTCCATGACATCCTCCCCTGGAGAACCTGGTATACCGGATCCCTCTCATTCCAGACACCGCCAGCTTGTACGCATCACCCCCGCCGCCCAGAACTTCCAGGAGGCTTTGGACATCTTCCATGACTGGGTGGGCAGTACTGAGAGGCGGCTGACGGAGCTCTGGAGAACTAACAGGTCCATGAACCAGATCAAAGACTGCCAGAAGGAAGTGCAGGTAAGGTGTGCTGGACCGACCTCTGACCCTGCCGGATCCAGTGCCAGACATGACCCATGCATTGGCCAGGTACACAAGGTCTTAGCGGTACTGACATGGCTTCTTCCTGGTTTCAGGACCTTTGTAAGGAAATTCAGAACAAGCCTGGAGACATAGACAAGATCCTGGAGAAGGGTCAGGTCATCCTGGAGCTGGTGTCAGGTGAGGCAGCATCTCCACAGAGCCAACCTGGACCGTAACTCTCCTACAAAATGGAGGCTTAACAGAGTACTGTCCCACACCGGTGCCAACATGTTGTGTTGGTTCTCAGGGGAGGAGGCTCAGCTCTGCCAGGAGAAGATGGACGCCTTACGGGTGCGCTACATCATCATCGCTCAGAGCGCGGGAGACATCCTACAGAGGCTGGAGCAGACTATAGAGGCCACCACTCACCTGGACCCGTCCCAGGACGACACCTCCCTCTGGCTCGGACGTATGGAGAAGCTGGTGACCTCTGCAAATGCTGAAGAAAAGCCGATTCTTAATGCGAGCGACACCGAAAAGGTGAGAACAAGAGGAGACTGCACATCGATGGTTTCCTGAATGCCCTCCCATGGCTGCACTGTCCCCCTCCTCCTCCCATGGCTGTCCTGTCCCCCTCCTCCTCCTCCCATGGCTGCACTGTCCCCCTCCTCCCCCCATGGCTGCAGTGTCCTCCTCCTCCTCCCATGGCTGCACTGTCCCCCTCCTCCTCCTCCCATGGCTGCAGTGTCCCCCTCCTCCCCCCATGGCTGCAGTGTCCCCCTCCTCCCCCCATGGCTGCACTGTCCCCCTCCTCCTCCCATGGCTGTCCTGTCCCCCTCCTCCTCCTTCCATGGCTGCACTGTCCCCCTCCTCCTCCTCCCATGGCTGCACTGTCCCCCTCCTCCTCCTCCCATGGCTGCACTGTCCCCCTCCTCCTCCTCCCATGGCTGCACTGTCCTGTCCCCCTCCTCCTCCTTCCATGGCTGCACTGTCCCCCTCCTCCTCCTCCCATGGCTGCAGTGTCCCCCTCCTCCCCCCATGGCTGCAGTGTCCCCCTCCTCCCCCCATGGCTGCACTGTCCCCCTCCTCCCCCCATGGCTGCACTGTCCCCCTCCTCCCCCCATGGCTGCACTGTCCCCCTCCTCCTCCCATGGCTGCAGTGTCCCCCTCCTCCTCCCATGGCTGCACTGTCCCCCTCCTCCCCCCATGGCTGCACTGTCCCCCTCCTCCTCCCATGGCTGCACTATCCTCCTCCTCCCCCCATGGCTGCACTATCCTCCTCCTCCCCCCATGGCTGCACTGTCCTGTCCCCCTCCTCCTCCTCCCATGGCTGCAGTGTCCCCCTCCTCCCCCCATGGCTGCACTGTCCCCCTCCTCCCCCCATGGCTGCACTGTCCTCCTCCCCCCATGGCTGCACTGTCCCCCTCCTCCTCCCATGGCTGCAGTGTCCCCCTCCTCCTCCCATGGCTGCACTGTCCCCCTCCTCCCCCCATGGCTGCACTGTCCCCCTCCTCCTCCCATGGCTGCACTGTCCTGTCCCCCTCCTCCTCCTCCCATGGCTGCAGTGTCCCCCTCCTCCTTCCATGGCTGCACTGTCCCCCTCCTCCTCCTCCTCCTCCTCCCCCCATGGCTGCACTGTCCTCCTCCTCCTTCCATGGCTGCACTGTCCCCCTCCTCCTCCTCCTCCTCCTATGGCTGCAGTGTCCCCCTCCTCCCCCCATGGCTGCAGTGTCCTCCTCCTCCTCCCATGGCTGCAGTGTCCTCCTCCTCCTCCCATGGCTGCACTGTCCTCCTCCTCCCATGGCTGCACTGTCCTCCTCCTCCTCCTATGGCTGCAGTGTCCCCCTCCTCCTCCTCCTCCTCCTCCTCCTCCTCCTATGGCTGCAGTGTCCCCCTCCTCCTCCCCCTCCCATGGCTGCAGTGTCCCCCTCCTCCCCCCATGGCTGCAGTGTCCTCCTCCTCCTCCCCCTCCCATGGCTGCAGTGTCCCCCTCCTCCTCCCATGGCTGCAGTGTCCTCCTCCTCCTCCCATGGCTGCAGTGTCCTCCTCCTCCCATGGCTGCAGTGTCCTCCTCCCCCCATGGCTGCACTGTCCCCCTCCTCCCCCCATGGCTGCAGTGTCCTCCTCCTCCCCCCATGGCTGCAGTGTCCTCCTCCTCCCCCCATGGCTGCAGTGTCCTCCTCCTCCTCCTATGGCTGCACTGTCCCCCTCCTCCCTCCATGGCTGCACTGTCCCCCTACTCCCCCAATGGCTGCAGTGTCCTCCTCCTCCTCCCATGGCTGCAGTGTCCCCCTCCTCCTCCCATGGCTGCACTGTCCTCCTCCTCCTCCCATGGCTGCACTGTCCCCCTCCTCCCCCCATGGCTGCAGTGTCCTCCTCCTCCCTCCATGGCTGCACTGTCCTCCTCCCCCTCCCATGGCTGCAGTGTCCCCCTCCTCCTCCCATGGCTGCACTGTCCTCCTCCCCCTCCCATGGCTGCAGTGTCCCCCTCCTCCTCCCATGGCTGCAGTGTCCCCCTCCTCCTCCCATGGCTGCAGTGTCCCCCTCCTCCCCCCATGGCTGCACTGTCCTCCTCCTCCCCCCATGGCTGCAGTGTCCCCCTCCTCCTCCCATGGCTGCACTGTCCCCCTCCTCCCTCCATGGCTGCACTGTCCCCCTCCTCCCCTGGCTGCAGTGTCCTCCTCCCCCCATTCCTGCAATGTCTTCCTCCTTCTCCTTCTCCTCCTCCTCCTTCCATGGCTGCAGTGTCCTCCTCCCCCCATTCCTGCAATGTCTTCCTCCTTCTCCTTCTCCTCCTCCTCCTTCCATGGCTGCAGTGTCCTCCATCCCAGTGCCCCCCCCCCCCCATGGTTGCAGTCATCTGTTCTCCCTGCTCCTCCCTCACCTTTAATCGTCGCAGTGACCTCTCCTGCCCCCCCCCATGGTTGCAGCGACCTTCTGTCCCCGCCTCTCCCCCCCCCATGGTTACAGTGACCTTCTATCCCCCCCCCCCGTGGTTGCCGTGTCCTTCTGTCCCCCCCCATGGTTGCAGTCATCTCTTCTCCCCGCTCCCCCCCCTTTTAATTTTTGCAGTGACCTCTTCTCCCCCCCCCCCCTCATGGTTACAGCGACCGTCTGTCCCCGACTCCCCCCCCCATGGTTACAGTGACCTTCTGTCTCCCCCCCCCCCCATGGTTGCAGTGACCTTCTGCCTCCCTCCCCCCATGGTTGCAGTGTCCTTCTGTCCCCCCCCCGTGGTTGCAGTCATGCAGTCATCTCTTCTCCCCACTCCCCCCCCCCTTTCATTTTTGCAGTGACCTCTTCTCCCCCCCCCTCTACCCCATGGTTACAGTGACCTTCTACGCCCCCCCCCCCCCATCGTTACAGTGACCTTCTGTAGTAGTCCCCCCCATGGTTACAGTGACCTTCTGTAGTCCCCCCCCATGGTTGCAGTGACCTTCTGCCCCCCCATGGTTGCAGTGACCTTCTGTAGTCCCCCCCCCCCCCATGGTTGCAGTGACCTTCTGTAGTCCCCCCCCATGGTTGCAGTGACCTTCTGTAGTCCCCCCCCATGGTTACAGTGACCTTCTGCCCCCCCCCCATGTTTACAGTGACCTTCTGTCTCCCCCCCCCCCTATGGTTGCAGTGTTCTGTTGTTCCCCCCCCCCCCCCATGGTTGCAGTCATCTCTTCTCCCCGCTCCCCCCCCCCCTTTTAATTTTTGCAGTGACCTCTTCTCCCCCCCCCCCCCCTCCATGGTTGCAGTGACCTCCTTCCCCCCCCCCATGGTTACAGTGACCTTCTGTCCCCCCCCCCCATGGTTACAGTGACCTTCTGTCCCCCCCCCCATGGTTACAGTGACCTTCTGTCTCCCCCCCCCCCCCCATGGTTACAGTGACCTTCTGTCCCCCCCCCCCCATGGTTACAGTGACCTTCTGCCCCCCCCCCATGGTTACAGTGACCTTCTGTCCCCCCCCCCATGGTTGCAGTGACCTCTTCTCCCCCCCTCTCCCCCATGGTTGCAGTGACCTTCTGACCCCCCCTCCATGGTTGCAGTGACCTTCTGTCCCCCCCCCATGGTTACAGTGACCTTCTGTAGTCCCCCCCCCCCCATGGTTGCAGTGACCTTCTGCGCCTTCACCCCCCCCCCCATGGTTACAGTGACCTTCTGTCCCCCCCCCATGGTTACAGTGACCTTCTGTCCCCCCACCCCCATGGTTGCAGTGTTCTTTTGTTCCCTCCCCCCCCATGGTTGCAGTCATCTCTTCTCCCCGCTCCCCCCCCCCCCTTTTCATTTTTGCAGTGACCTCTTCTCCCCCCCTCTCCCCCATGGTTGCAGTGACCTTCTGCCCCCCCCTCCATGGTTGCAGCGACCTCCTTCCCCCCCCCCCCATGGTTACAGTGACCTTCTGTCCCCCCCCCCATGGTTACAGTGACCTTCTGTCCCCCCCCCCCTCCCATGGTTGCAGTGACCTCTTCTCCCCCCCTCTCCCCCATGGTTGCAGTGACCTTCTGCCCCCCCCTCCATGGTTGCAGTGACCTCCCCCCCCCCCCATGGTTACAGTGACCTTCTGTCCCCCCCCCCCATGGTTGCAGTGACCTTCTGTCCCCCCCCCCCCCCATGGTTGCAGTGACCTCTTCTTCCCCCCTCTCCCCCATGGTTGCAGTGACCTTCTGCCCCCCCCTCCATGGTTGCAGTGACCTCCTCCTCCCCCCCCCCCCATGGTTACAGTGACCTTCTGCCCCCCCCCCCATGGTTACAGTGACCTTCTGTCCCCCTCCTCCCCCCATGGTTGCAGTGACCTCTTCTCCCCCCCTCTCCCCCATGGTTGCAGTGACCTTCTGCCCCCCCTCCATGGTTGCAGTGACCTTCTGTCCCCCCCCCCCCATGGTTACAGTGACCTTCTGCCCCCCCCCCCCATGGTTACAGTGACCTTCTGTCCCCCCACCCCCATGGTTGCAGTGTTTTCCCCCCCCCCCCCCCAATGGTTGCAGTCATCTCTTCTCCCCGCTCCCCCCCCCCCCCCCCTTTTCATTTTTGCAGTGACTTCTTCTCCCCCCCTCTCCCCCATGGTTGCAGTGACCTCTTTTGGTGGGCACTGCTGCGCTGCGACCAGTCGCTTGATAGTTGATACTGTGTGACGCTACTTCTATGGTGGTTGGTCTGTGGAGTATAGCTCAGCCTATAGTTGTGCTGTCGTGACACCAGTTCTACCTCAGCACACAGGTATAGCAGCCACACCTGCTTTAGTTTCTCATGGCTGGCTATACCCTGCCCCAACTGTCGGTGACCTGCCGGGTGACCTGTGATGGGTCCCTTGGGTACTTATCACGGTGGTCCGAAGTGGCGATATGACCCACCCACAGAAAGGGGAGATGACCCAAGGATGGTGTAGCTTGTGTGGAGGTGCTGGTGCAATAACCACTTAGTCCCAATAGAATAAATAAACTCTTTCTTTTCACTGACAAGTCTTCTGTGATATAGGTGAACAATATAGAATACGTGACTGATACAGACTTGACTTCACCAGATCTGTACTGAAAGCTGATGAGGTAGAGTAGAGTGCAGTAGCAGTGCTGACGTACACTACCGTTCAAAAGTTTGGGGTCACATTGAAATGGAAAAACACTGTACTTCTCAATGAAGATAACTTTAAACTAGTCCTAACTTTAAACAAATCCACTCTATACATTGCTAATGTGGTAAATGACCATTCTAGCTGCAAATGTCTGGTTTTTGGTGCAATATCTACATAGGTGTATAGAGGCCCATTTCCAGCAACTATCACTCCAGTCTTCTAATGGTACAATGTGTTTGCTCATTGGCTCAGAAGGCTAATTGATGATTAGAAAACCCTTGTGCAATCATGTTCACACATCTGAAAACAGTCTAGCTGGTTACAGAAGCTACAAAACTGACCTTCCTTTGAGCAGATTGTGTTTCTGGAGCATCACATTTGTGGGGTCAATTAAACGCTCAAAATGGCCAGAAAAAGAGAACTTTCATCTGAAACTCGACAGTCTATTCTTGTTCTTAGAGATGAAGGCTATTCCATGCCAGAATTTGCTAAGAAATTGAAGATTTCCTACAACGGTGTGTACTACTCCCTTCAGAGGACAGCACAAACAGGCTCTAACCAGAGTAGAAAAAGAAGTGGGAGGCCGTGTTGCACAACTAAGCAAGAAGATAAGCACATTAGAGTCTCTAGTTTGAGAAACAGACGCCTCACAGGCAGTAGTGGATTACAATAGGGGCGTTTCGGGCGGCAGCCCGGGGCCCTGAGCTCCTGGGGGGCCCATAACCACCCAAAAAGGCTTATACTTTCAGTGGTGTACTGTCTCCTGGTTACAATTCTGCCATGATTTGCAAAAAAATCACAGTTTTTATGGCAATTTTGCACAAATCAGGACATCATGACATTATCTGTCCTGTACTATGAACGCCAGGCTAGTGCCACCATAGTTACAGTGGGGGGAGAGGGGGCCCAGGCTTGGTGAACAGCCCGGGGCCTATGGGAAAGTTAATCCGCCCCTGCTCACAGGTCCCCACCTGGCATCTTCATTACATAGTACCCGCAAAACACCAGTGTCACCATCTACAGGGAAGAGGCGGCTGCCGGATTTTGGGCTTCAGGGCAGAGTGGCAAAGAAAAAGCCATATCTGAGACTGGTCAATAAAAGAAAAGATTAAGTTGGGCAAAAGAACACAGACATTGGGCAGAGGAAGACTGGAAAAAAGTGTTGTGGACGGATGAATCCAAGTTTGAGGTGTTTGGATGACAAAGAAGAAGGTTTGTGAGACGCAGAAGAAATGAGAAGATGCTGGAAGAATGCCTGATGCCATCTGTTATACATGGTGGAGGTCATGTGATGGTCTGGGGTTGGTGCTGGTAAGGTGGGAGATTTGTACAGGGTAAAAGGGATTGTGAATAAGGAAGGCCATCACTCTGCACCGCCATGCCATACCCAGTGGGCAGCGCTTGGTTGGAGCCAATTTCATCCTACAACAGGACAATGACCCTAAACACCTCCAAATTGTGCAAGAACTATTTCCAGCAGAAGCAGCAGCTGGTATTCTATCCTAGGTAATGGAGTGGCCAGCGCAGTCACCAGATCACCACCCCATTGTGGGAGCAGCTGGACCGTATGGTACGCCAGAAGTGCCCATCCAACCAATCCAACTTGTGGGAGCTGCTTCTAGAAGCGTGGGGGGCAATTTCTCCAGCTTACCCCAACAGATTAATAGCTAGAATGCCAAAGGTGTGCAATGCTGGAACTGCTGCACAAGGAGGATTCTGGGACGGAAGCAAAGTGTGATGGAAGAACAATGTTATTTCACATACAAATCAGTATTTCTAACCTTGTCAATGTCTTGTCTCTATTTTCTATTCATTTCACAACGTGCGGTGGAGAAGAAGTGCGACTTTTCATGGAAAACACTAAATTGTTTGGGTGACCCCACACTTTTGAACGGTAGTGTAGTTACGTGCTGAGAAGAGAGTTCAGAGAAGTAGAGAGGAGAAGGTCATGAGGGTCCCAACCCAATGTAGTACTGTGCTCTGCCGGAACTCTAGTAAAAGAAGAAGAATACTTGTGCCCGGGTTTCGACCTTTGTCACTATATCACTATACAAGCCCCAGTCCTAGTTACCTGAATTGAGCAAAGTGTCTGAAATTATCCGGTGTCACCTGCGTTGCAAGAGAGTACATAGGCTCTTGTCTACTTTGCTCTATCCAGATCAGTTCCTCTGCTTTAGGATACTGTCCTGCACTGTGGGTTGCAGTGATCTTTGACTTGTCCTCTCTTTAGTGTTTAGCACTGCATCTTGAGGATAAGTGTTGCTTCAAAAAAGAAAGTCTCTGTGTTCCCCATACGTGTCTGTACGCTACAGCTGGTCTGTCCTGGACAGGGAACCTGGCCGAGCCAGGCTACAGGCTAAACTTAGCAGGGATGCCTGATCTGTGTGTCTTGCTCCACTGAGAAATAGAGAAGAACTGAACTACACTTCCTCTCCCCATGTGACTACTTCCTAAAGGGTGTATGTAACAGCTCCTGTGAGTGGTGGAGAAGAGAGTGTGAGAAGAAAAAGGAGCAGAGATAGGTAGAAGAGAACAGCAGCTCTCATTGGTGTTCAGAACCACAAACACAACAATAACCCTTAGCTTAATACAGCTGTGCAACATACAGGAATCTACAGACTGGAATCTGCCCCCCCCTCCCCCATGGTTGCAGTGATCTTCTTTCCCCCCCCCATGGTTGCAGTGATCTTCTGCCCCCTCCCCCATGGTTGCAGTGACCTTCTGACCCCCCTCCCCCATGGTTGCAGTGACCTTCTGCCCCCCCCCTCCCCCATGGTTGCAGTGACCTTCTGCCCCCCCTCCCCCATGGTTGCAGTGACCTTCTGCCCCCCCTCCCCCATGGTTTCAGTGACCTTCTGCCCCCCCCTCCCCCATGGTTGCAGTGACCTTCTCCCCCCTCCCATGGTTGCAGTGACCTTCTGCCCCCCCTCCCCCATAGTTGCAGTGACCTTCTGCCCCCCCCTCCCCCATGGTTGCAGTGACCTTCTGCCCCCCCTCCCCCATGGTTTCAGTGACCTTCTGCCCCCCCTCCCCCATGGTTGCAGTGACCTTCTCCCCCCTCCCATGGTTGCAGTGACCTTCTGCCCCCCCTCCCCCATAGTTGCAGTGACCTTCTGCCCCCCCCTCCCCCATGGTTGCAGTGACCTTCTCCCCCCCCTCCCATGGTTGCAGTGACCTCTTGCCCCCCCCCTTCCCCATGGTTGCAGTGATCTTCTGCCCCCCTCCATGGTTGCAGTGACCTTCTCCCCCCCCTCCCATGGTTGCAGTGACCTTTTGCCCCCCCCTTCCCCATGGTTGCAGTGATCTTCCTCGCCCCCCCCCCCCCCATGGTTGCAGTGACCTTCTGCCCCCCCCCCCTTCCCCATGGTTGCAGTGACCTTCTCCCCCCCCCATGGTTGCAGTGACCTTCTGCCCCCCCCCCCTTCCCCATGGTTGCAGTGATCTTCTCCCCCCCCTACTATGGTTGCAGTGACCTTCTCCCCCCCCCCCCCATGGTTGCAGTGACCTTCTGCCCCCCCCTTCCCCATGGTTGCAGTGATCTTCTGCCCCCCCCATGGTTGCAGTGACCTTCTCCCCCCCCCCCATGGTTGCAGTGATCTTCTTCCCCCCACCCCATGGTTGCAGTGACCTTCCCCCCCTCCCCCATGGTTGCAGTGACCTTCCCCCCCTCCCCCATGGTTGCAGTGACCTTCTTCCCCCCCCCCCCCCCCTTCCACCATGGTTGCGGTGCCTTTTGCCCCCGCAACCATGGTGTATAGATGTATCTATCTCTTGCACAGCTGGAGCAGGTCATTAGGTCAGAGCTCAGTCACCTGAGGGCTACAGAGAGACATCTGGCGGAGGTCACCCGGGTCACACTGGATGCTGACACCATACAGTCTCAGATGAGGGAGCACAAGGTGAGCACCTCGCCATCCTACTGCCGCTCTGTCCCTCTCTTGTGATGTAAGAATCATGTGATGTAAGATTTCTGCTCTGCAGCTGCTGGCGGTGGATGTTCTGCAGCATCAGGGGATCGTGGAGAGGCTGCTGAGCATCTCAGATGTCCTGATGACCCTGTGTCCTGAGCCCACCCAGGAGCAACTGCAGGTGAGAGGGGCCGGGGCTCAGGGACTGAATCTATAGGGCAGAAGCCGGGGCTCAGGAACTGAATCTATAGGGCAGAAGCCGGGGCTCAGGGACTGAATCTATAGGGCAGAAGCCGGGGCTCAGGGACTGAATCTATAGGGCAGAGGCCGGGGCTCAGGGACTGAATCTATAGGGCAGAAGCCGGGGCTCAGGGACTGAATCTATAGGGCAGAAGCCGGGGCTCAGGCACTGAATCTATAGGGCAGAAGCCGGGGCTCAGGGACTGAATCTATAGGGCAGAAGCCGGGGCTCAGGGACTGAATCTATAGGGCAGAGGCCGGGGCTCAGGGACTGAATCTATAGGGCAGAGGCCGGGGCTCAGGGACTGAATCTATAGGGCAGAAGCCGGGGCTCAGGGACTGAATCTATAGGGCAGAAGCCGGGGCTCAGGCACTGAATCTATAGGGCAGAAGCCGGGGCTCAGGGACTGAATCTATAGGGCAGAAGCCAGGGCTCAGGCACTGAATCTATAGGGCAGAGGCCGGGGCTCAGGGACTGAATTTTATAGGGCATTAGCCGGGGCTCAGGAACTGAATCTATAGGGCAGAGGCCGGGGCTCAGGGACTGAATCTATAGGGCAGAAGCCGGGGCTCAGGGACTGAATCTATAGGGCAGAAGCCGGGGCTCAGGGACTGAATCTATAGGGCAGAAGCCGGGGCTCAGGGACTGAATCTATAGGGCAGAGGCCGGGGCTCAGGGACTGAATCTATAGGGCAGAGGCCGGGGCTCAGGCACTGAATCTATAGGGCAGAAGCCGGGGCTCAGGCACTTAATCTATAGGGCAGAAGCCGGGGCTCAGGCACTGAATCTATAGGGCAGAAGCCGGGGCTCAGGGACTGAATCTATAGGGCAGAGGCCGTGGCTCAGGGACTGAATCTATAGGGCAGAGGCCGGGGCTCAGGGACTGAATCTATAGGTCAGAAGGCGGGGGTCAGGGACTGAATTTTATAGTGCAGAAGCCGGGGCTCAGGAACTGAATCTATAGGGCAGAGGCCGGGGCTCAGGGACTGATTCTATAGGGCAGAAGCCGGGGCTCAGGGACTGAATCTATAGGGCAGAGGCCGGGGCTCAGGGACTGAATCTATAGGGCAGAGGCCGGGGCTCAGGGACTGAATCTATAGGGCAGAAGCCGGGGCTCAGGCACTGAATCTATAGGGCAGAGGCCGGGGCTCAGGGACTGAATCTATAGGGCAGAGGCCGGGGCTCAGGGACTGAATCTATAGGGCAGAAGCCGGGGCTCAGGCACTGAATCTATAGGGCAGAAGCCGGGGCTCAGGCACTGAATCTATAGGGCAGAGGCCGGGGCTCAGGGACTGAATCTATAGGGCAGAGGCCGGGGCTCAGGGACTGAATCTATAGGGCAGAAGCCGGGGCTCAGGGACTGAATCTATAGGGCAGAAGCCGGGGCTCAGGGACTGAATCTATAGGGCAGAGGCCGGGGCTCAGGGACTGAATCTATAGGGCAGAGGCCGGGGCTCAGGGACTGAATCTATAGGGCAGAGGCCGGGGCTCAGGGACTGAATCTATAGGGCAGAGGCCGGGGCTCAGGGACTGAATCTATAGGGCAGAGGCCGGGGCTCAGGGACTGAATCTATAGGGCAGAGGCCGGGGCTCAGGGACTGAATCTATAGGGCAGAGGCCGGGGCTCAGGGACTGAATCTATAGGGCAGAAGCCGGGGCTCAGGGACTGAATCTATAGGGCAGAGGCCGGGGCTCAGGCACTGAATCTATAGGGCAGAAGCCGGGGCTCAGGCACTGAATCTATAGGGCAGAGGCCGGGGCTCAGGGACTGAATCTGTGACCTTAGTGCGCTGAGGAGAAGCTGTAGGTTAGAAGAGCCAGGGGCAGTTAGTGTATGATCAGATTCTATTGTGCCCCTTCTTGTCATGTGACCATCCATTCTCTCTGCAGCCATCTTTGGCCTCTCTTAAAGAGATGTCACCTCAGATAGTGTCCCAGGTAACCACCTCCCCCCCTGCCCTGGAGCATGCTCTCACCCTGCTGGGGCAGTTCACCGAGGCAGAAGATGAGTTGGTGCCCTGGATGCAGGAGACTGAGGCAGAATTACCCCACCTGTCTGCAAACTACGGGAACTACAGCGACATCAGAGAACAACAGCAGCAGCTTCAGGTGAGGGCATGACGTCTGTACACGGGCTGTGAGCCGCAGACTGGCCCTGTGCAGCCGTCCTGTCCATTCTATCTCCTATCTATCTATCTATCTCCTATCTATCTATCTATCTATCTATCTATCTATCTATCTATCTATCTATCTATCTATCTATCTATCTATCTCCTATCTATCTATCTATCTCCTATCTATCTCCTATCTATCTATCTATCTATCTATCTCCTATCTATCTATCTATCTATCTATCTATCTATCTATCTATCTATCTATCTCCTATCTATCTATCTATCTATCTATCTATCTATCTATCTCCTATCTATCTATCTATCTCCTATCTATCTCCTATCTATCTCCTATCTATCTCCTATCTATCTATCTATCTATCTATCTATCTATCTATCTATCTATCTATCTCCTATCTATCTATCTCCTATCTATCTATCTATCTATCTATCTATCTATCTATCTATCTCCTATCTATCTATCTATCTATCTATCTATCTCCTATCTATCTATCTATCTCCTATCTATCTATCTATCTATCTATCTCCTATCTATCTATCTATCTATCTCCTATCTATCTATCTATCTATCTATCTATCTATCTATCTCCTATCTATCTATCTATCTATCTATCTATCTATCTATCTATCTATCTATCTATCTATCTCCTATCTATCTATCTATCTATCTCCTATCTATCTATCTATCTATCTCCTATCTATCTATCTATCTATCTATCTATCTATCTATCTATCTATCTATCTCCTATCTATCTATCTATCTATCTATCTATCTCCTATCTATCTATCTATCTATCTCCTATCTATCTATCTATCTCCTATCTATCTATCTATCTCCTATCTATCTATCTATCTATCTATCTATCTCCTATCTATCTATCTATCTCCTATCTATCTATCTATCTATCTATCTATCTATCTATCTATCTATCTCCTATCTATCTCCTATATCTATCTATCTATCTATCTCTATCTATCTATCTATCTATCTATCTATCTATCTATCTATCTATCTATCTATCTCAGGGTGTCTGTACACGGGTAGCTGCCTGTATATATATATATATATATATATATAT
The DNA here is from genome assembly GCF_027789765.1 of Dendropsophus ebraccatus. Lineage (NCBI taxonomy): Eukaryota > Metazoa > Chordata > Amphibia > Anura > Hylidae > Dendropsophus > Dendropsophus ebraccatus. The sequence continues at coordinate 3,530,829 of NC_091455.1, forward strand.
ATATATATATATATATGTGTATATATATATTATTTGATGGGTGTGACATCACATGGTGTCTGTACACGGGCAGCCGTCCTGTTATATCTGATGGGTGTGACATCACATGGCGTCTGTACACGGGCAGCCGTCCTGTTATATCTGATGGGTGTGACATCACATGGCGTCTGTACACGGGCAGCCGTCCTGTTATATCTGATGGGTGTGAAATCACATGGCGTCTGTACACGGGCAGCCGTCCTGTTATATCTGATGGGTGTGACATCACATGGCGTCTGTACACGGGCAGCCGTCCTGTTATATCTGATGGGTGTGACATCACATGGCGTCTGTACACGGGCAGCAGTCCTGTTATATCTGATGGGTGTGACATCACATGGCATCTGTACACGGGCAGCCGTCCTGTTATATCTGATGGGTGTGACATCACATGGCGTCTGTACACGGGCAGCCGTCCTGTTATATCTGATGGGTGTGACACGGTGTCTCCCGCAGGCGCTGAGAGAAGTGGTCGCTGAGCACAAGCCCCTGGTCACCAAGCTGCACCGTGTGTCCTGTAAGCTGGCGGAGCTCTGCCCGGAGGAGGGGGCCGCCTTCCAGAGACGCTTCGAGACAGCAGAGAAACAATACTGCTCAATCCGGGAGGCGGTGCGCCAATCTGCTGCCGTGCTGGAGGATACCGTCCCCAGATACAGCCAGGTGTGCCGCCATACATGTCTGCATAAAGGGGAACACCACTAACACTGCGGGAGGAGGGGGTTGGTACAGAAGTGACAGCCTGTAGGCGACGCTTACCATAGCATGACGTCCCACACACTTGGGATGGAACTGTCACAGCAGCACAGAGCGTTTTCAGGAGCCTCCTCAATCCTTCACTCTCTTAGGTTAATGAAAGGATCAGCGTGATGGGTGACAGCTTGGAGAGACTGGACGAGCAGATGCAGAGCACCTCCTCTCTTCTCGGGGAACCCTCTAGAATCCGGGAGCAGCTCAGAGAGAATGGCCAAGTGCAGGCGGAGCTGGAGAAGCTTGGGATGGCTCTGGAGAACGTCAGCAAGCAGGTGGCAGAGCTGATGTGCAGCCTTCCAGATCAACCCGAGAAGCCACAAGGTACTGATGCTAAGCCAGGCCTCTGCGGGGGTGGGTACCTAATGCTGAGCCGGGCCTCTGCGGGGGCGGGTACCTAATGCTGAGTCGGGCCTCTGCAGGGGCGGGTACCTAATGCTGAGTCGGGCCTCTGCAGGGGCGGGTACCTAATGCTAAGCCGGGCCTCTGTGGGGGCGGGTACATAATGCTGGGCCTCTGTGTGTGTGGGGGGGTACTTGATGCTGAGCCAGGCCCCTGCTTGGGCGGGTGCCTAATGCTAGATCTGGCCTCTGTTGGGGCGGTTGCCTGAGGCTGGGCCGGGCCTCTGCGGGGGCGGGAACCTGAGGCTGGGCCGGGCCTCTGCGGGGGCGGGAACCTGAGGCTGGGCCTCTATGGGGGGGGGGGGGGTACCTGAGGCTGGGCCTCTATGGGGGGGGGTACCTGAGGCTGGGCCTCTGTGGGGGCGGGTATCTGAGACTGGGCTGGGCCTCTGAGGGGCGGGAACTTGAGGCTGGGTCGGGCCTCTGCGGGGGCAGGTACCTGATGCTGAGCCGAGCCTCCTTGGGGGCGGGTACCTGAGGCTGGGCCTCTGCGGGGGCGGGTATCAGAGGCTGGGCCTCTGAGGGGGCGGGAACCTGAGGCTGGGCCCGGCCTCTGTGGGGGCGGGTACCTGAGGCTAGGCCAGGCCTCTTTTGGGGTGGGAACTATAGGATCTCCCACCCATGTGGATCTCTAAGGTTCTGAGTTTTGTTTGTTCTGTAGGGATTGCGCAGCGCACGGCAGAGTTACAGGTCCGGTGGCAGCAGCTCTGTGGACGGGCAGAGGAGCGGGACGTGTGGCTCTCTGGGCTCCTTGTGTTGGCTGATCGCTTCTGGAATGGACTCTCAGACTTGGCTCTGACCCTCAGTGACACCCAGCAGATGGTCCTGGACACAGAGGAGCCTGCGGCTGATCCAGACTCAATCAGGACCCGACTGGATGCCATGCAGGTAGGTGCCAGGAGAGCGGCCTCATCACCTGTGCCTGTATATTACATCACTGCATCTATCTGCTGACCTCTGGCCCCTGCCTGCTGATCTCTGGCCCTTCTCTGCTGATCTCTGGCCCCTGTCTGCTGATCTCTGGCCCCTGTCTGCTGATCTCTGGCCCCTGTCTGCTGATCTCTGGTCCTTCTCTGCTGATCTCTGGCCCCTGTCTGCTGATCTCTGGCCCCTGTCTGCTGATCTCTGGTCCTTCTCTGCTGATCTCTGGCCCCTGTCTGCTGATCTCTGGCCCCTGTCTGCGGATCTCTGGTCCTTCTCTGTTGATCTCTGGCCCCTGCCTGCTGACCTCTGGCCCCTGTCTGCTGACCTCTGGCCCCTGTCTGCTGATCTCTGGCCCCTGTCTGCTGATCTCTGGCCCCTGTCTGCTGATATCTGTCTCTCTGTGATCTCTGGCCCCTGTCTGCTGATATCTGGCCCTTCTCTGTTGATCTCTGGCCCCTGTCTGCTGATCTCTGGTCCTTCTCTGCTGATCTCTGGCCCCTGTCTTCTGATCTCTGGTCCTTCTCTGTTGATCTCTGGCCCCTGTCTGCTGATCTCTGGCCCCTGTCTGCTGATCTCTGGCCCCTGTCTGCTGATCTCTGGCCCCTGTCTGCTGATCTCTGGCCCCTGTCTGCTGATCTCTGGCCCCTGTCTGCTGATCTCTGGTCCTTCTCTGTTGATCTCTGGCCCCTGTCTGCTTATCTCTGGCCCTTCTCTGCTGATCTCTGGCCCCTGTCTGCTGATCTCTGGTCCTTCTCTGTTGATCTCTGGCCCCTGTCTGCTGATCTTTGGCCCTTCTCTGCTGATCTCTGGCCCCTGTCTGCTGATCTCTGGCCCCTGTCTGCTGATCTCTGGTCCTTCTCTACTGATCTCTGGCCCTTCTCTGCTGATCTCTGGCCCCTGTCTGCTGATCTCTGGCCCTTCTCTGCTGATCTCTGGCCCCTGCCTGCTGATCTCTGGCCCCTGCCTGCTGATCTCTGGCCCCTGCCTGCTGATCTCTGGCCCCTGCCTGCTGATCTCTGGCCCCTGCCTGCTGATCTCTGGCCCCTGTCTGCTGATCTCTGGCCCTTCTCTGTTGATCTCTGGCCACTGTCTGCTGATCTCTGGCCCTTCTCTGCTGATCTCTGGCCCTTCTCTGCTGATCTCTGGCCCTTCTCTGCTGATCTCTGGCCCTTCTCTGCTGATCTCTGGCCCTTCTCTGCTGATCTCTGGCCCTTCTCTGCTGATCTCTGACTCCTGTCTGCTGATCTCTGGTCCTTCTCTGTTGATCTCTGGCCCCTGTCTGCTGATCTCTGGCCCTTCTCTGCTGATCTCTGGCCCCTGTCTGCTGATCTCTGGTCCTTCTCTGTTGATCTCTGGCCCCTGTCTGCTGATCTTTGGCCCTTCTCTGCTGATCTCTGGCCCCTGTCTGCTGATCTCTGGCCCCTGTCTGCTGATCTCTGGTCCTTCTCTGCTGATCTCTGGCCCTTCTCTGCTGATCTCTGGCCCCTGTCTGCTGATCTCTGGCCCTTCTCTGCTGATCTCTGGCCCCTGCCTGCTGATCTCTGGCCCCTGCCTGCTGATCTCTGGCCCCTGCCTGCTGATCTCTGGCCCCTGCCTGCTGATCTCTGGCCCCTGCCTGCTGATCTCTGGCCCCTGTCTGCTGATCTCTGGCCCTTCTCTGTTGATCTCTGGCCACTGTCTGCTGATCTCTGGCCCTTCTCTGCTGATCTCTGGCCCTTCTCTGCTGATCTCTGGCCCTTCTCTGCTGATCTCTGGCCCTTCTCTGCTGATCTCTAGCCCTTCTCTGCTGATCTCTGGCCCTTCTCTGCTGATCTCTGACTCCTGTCTGCTGATCTCTGGCCCTTCTCTGCTGATCTCTGGCCCTTCTCTGCTGATCTCTGGCCCTTCTCTGCTGATCTCTGACTCCTGTCTGCTGATCTCTGTCCCTTCTCTGCTGATCTCTGGCCCCTGCCTGCCGATCTCTGGCCCCTCTCTGCTGATCTCTGTCTGTTATCTTCTGATCTCTGGCCCCTGTCTGCCGACCTCTGGCCCCTGTCTGCCGACCTCTGGCCCCTGTCTGCCGACCTCTGGCCCCTGTCTGCCGACCTCTGGCCCCTGTCTGCCGACCTCTGGCCCCTGTCTGCCGACCTCTGGCCCCTGTCTGCCGATCTCTGGCCACTGTCTGCCGATCTCTGGCCACTGTCTGCCGATCTCTGGCCCTTCTCTGCTGATCTCTACCCCCTGCCTGCTGATCTCTGGCCCCTGCCTGCTGATCTCTGGCCCCTGCCTGCTGATCTCTGGCCCCTCTCTGCTGATCTCTGGCCCCTCTCTGCTGATCTCTGGCCCCTCTCTGCTGATCTCTGGCCCTTCTCTGCTGATCTCTGGCCCTTCTCTGCTGATCTCTGACCCCTCTCTGCCGATCCCTGGCCCTTCTCTGCTGATCTCTGGCCCTTCTCTGCTGATCTGTGGCCCCTCTCTGCTGATCTCTGGCCCTTCTCTGCTGATCTCTGACCCCTCTCTGCCGATCCCTGGCCCCTCTCTGCTGATCTCTGGCCCCTCTCCGCTGATCTCTGTTGTCAGGCTCTCCGGGAGGACATTGACAGCCTGCAGGGTGACCTGGACACGCTGGGCTCGGTGGGGGTGGAGCTGATGTCGTCCTGCGGGGATATAGAAAAACCGGACGTGACCAAGAGCCTGGATGAGGTGAGGAACGGACGACTACACTGCTCCGGGATAGAGGAGTTTGGAGAAGGAAGATGGAGGAGTCTGGTGGAAGAGAGGACAGAAGAGTCTGGAGGGAGGGGAGGACAGAGGAGTTTGAGGAGGGGGCAGAGGGGTGTGGAGGGAAGAGAGGACAGAGGAGGAGCCTAAAAGTAGGAAGTGAAATAGAAGTCTGGGGGGAGGGGAGGACAGAGAAGTCTGGAGGGAGAAGGAGGACATGAGTCTGGGGGTTGGAGGAGGACAGAAGAGTCTGGGGGGAGGAGGAGGACAGAAGAGTCTGGGGGGAGGAGGAGGACAGAAGAGTCTGGGGGGAGGAGGAGGACAGAAGAGTCTGGGGGGAGGAGGAGGACAGAAGAGTCTGGGGGGAGGAGGAGGACAGAAGAGTCTGGGGGGAGGAGGAGGACAGAGAAGTCTGGAGGGAGGCGGAGGAGGACAGGAGTCTGGGGGTAGGAAGAGGACAGAGGGGTCTGGGGGGAGGAGGAGGACAGAAGAGTCTAGGGGGAGGAGGAGGACAGAAGAGTCTGGGGGGAGGAGGAGGACAGAAGAGTCTGGGGGGAGGAGGAGGACAGAAGAGTCTGGGGGGAGGAGGAGGACAGAAGAGTCTGGGGGAGGAGGAGGACAGAGAAGAGTCTGGAGGGAGGAGGAGGAGGACAGGAGTCTGTAGGTAGGAGGAGGACAGATGGGTCTGGGGGGAGGAGGAGGAGGACAGAGGGGTCTGGGGGGAGGAGGAGGAGGACAGAGGAGTCTGGGGGTAGGGGGAGGAGGAGGACAGAGGAGTCTGGGGGGAGGAGGACAGAGGAGTCTGGGGGGAGGAGGACAGAAGAGTCTGGGGGTAGGGGGAGGAGGAGGACAGAGGAGTCTGGGGGGAGGGGGAGGAGGAGGACAGAGGAGTCTGGGGGAGGGGGAGGACAGAGGAGTCTGGGGGGAGGAGGGGGAGGAGGACAGAGGAGTCTGGGGGAGGGGGAGGACAGAGGAGTATGGGGGGAGGAGGAGGAGAAGGACAGAAGAGTCTGGGGGTAGGGGGAGGAGGAGGAGGAGGACAGAGGAGTCTGGGGGGAGGGGGAGGAGGAGGACAGAGGAGTCTGGGGGAGGGGAGGACAGAGGAGTATGGGGGGAGGAGGGGGAGGAGGACAGAAGAGTCTGGGGGTAGGGGGAGGAGTAGGACAGAGGAGTCTGGGGGGAGGGGGAGGAGGAGGACAGAGGAGTCTGGGGGAGGGGGAGGACAGAGGAGTATGGCGGGAGGAGGGGGAGGAGGACAGAAGAGTCTGGGGGTAGGGGGAGGAGGAGGACAGAGGAGTCTGGGGGGAGGGGGAGGAGGAGGACAGAGGAGTCTGGGGGAGGGGGAGGACAGAGGAGTCTGGGGGAGGGGGAGGACAGAGGAGTCTGAGGGGAGGAGGACAGAGGAGTCTGGGGGAGGGGGAGGACAGAGGAGTATGGGGGGAGGAGGGGGAGGAGGACAGAAGAGTCTGGGGGTAGGGGGAGGAGGAGGACAGAGGAGTCTGGGGGGAGGGGGAGGACAGAGGAGTCTGGGGGAGGGGGAGGACAGAGGAGTCTGGGGGGAGGAGGGGGAGGAGGTCAGAGGAGTCTGGGAGGAGGGGGAGGAGGAGGACAGAGGAGTCTGGGGGAGGGGGAGGACAGAGGAGTCTGGGGGGAGGAGGGGGAGGAGGACAGAGGAGTCTGGGGGGAGGGGGAGGACAGAGGAGTGAGGGATGTGGACTTTTCCATTCTGTGATCTGATATCTGGTGTCATCCTCCCCCCGCAGCTCTTCAGCTCATGGAACAGTCTGAACAAGCTGTGGGGCGAGCGGTACACCCGTCTGGAGGAGCAGCTGAAGGCCACGCTCGGATACCAGGAGACCCTCCAGGTGAGTCCTGACTGATCCCACATATAGGTGTGGGGGGGGGGGCTGGAGGGGTCCTGGTGGGTTATCAGACCCTATGATGGGCGGGGGCAGGGGGCTACACCCCATCCTGGAGACGGTCTGGTTACACTTCAGGGCTCTCTCCACAGCGGCTCCACGATTGGCTGCTCGGTGCGGAGTCCCGGCTGTCAGAGGAGTTCCTAGTGGGTGGTGACCTGGACATGGTGAAGAGGCAGCTGTCCGAGCTGAAGGTGAGGCCCAAAATGGACCCCACATTGTAAACCCTGAATGGAGGCCGAGCAGAATAATGGGTGCAGCTCTGGAGGATGAGACAGGATGTAACAGCAGAATAGTGAGTGCAGCTCTGGAGGATGAGACATGATGTAACAGCAGAATAGTGAGTGCAGCTCTGGAGGATAAGACATGAGGTAACAGCAGAATAGTGAGTGCAGCTCTGGAGGATGAGACATGATGTAACAGCAGAATAGTGAGTGCAGCTCTGGAGGATGAGACATAATGTAACAGCAGAATAGTGAGTGCAGCTCTGGAGGATGAGACATGGTGTAACAGCAGAATAGTGAGTGCAGCTCTGGAGGATAAGACATGAGGTAACAGCAGAATAGTGAGTGCAGCTCTGGAGGATGAGACATAATGTAACAGCAGAATAGTGAGTGCAGCTCTGGAGGATGAGACATAATGTAACAGCAGAATAGTGAGTGCAGCTCTGTAGGATGAGACATGATGTAACAGCAGAATAGTGAGTGCAGCTCTGGAGGATGAGACATAATGTAACAGCAGAATAGTGAGTGCAGCTCTGTAGGAAGAGACATGATGTAACAGCAGAATAGTGAGTGCAGCTCTGGAGGATGAGACAGGATGTAACAGCAGAATAGTGAGTGCAGCTCCCGCGGATGAGACATGATGTAACAGCAGAATAGTGAGTGCAGCTCTGGAGGATGAGACATGATATAACAGCAGAATAGTGAGTGCAGCTCTGGAGGATGAGACATGATGTAACAGCAGAATAGTGAGTGCAGCTCTGGAGGATGAGACATGATGTAACAGCAGAATAGTGAGTGCAGCTCTGGAGGATGAGACATGATGTAACAGCAGAATAGTGAGTGCAGCTCTGGAGGATGAGACATGATATAACAGCAGAATAGTGAGTGCAGCTCTGGAGGATGAGACATGATGTAACAGCAGAATAGTGAGTGCAGCTCTGGAGGATGAGACCGGGTCAGGGTCAGTGCTGTTGTATAGCTGGGTGACTTCTTTTTGGATCAGGAGTATAAGAGAACTCTGTACCAGCACCGGGTGGAGCTAGAGAGCATTGGGCACCAGAAGCTGGAGAAGGCCGGAGCCGGAGAGCTGGATGAGCTGAGAGAGCGCTGGGAGCGGCTGGAGGAGGAGGCTGTGAGCCGGCAGGTGAGGACTGTCCCATAGCCCTGAGCCATAAGAGCGCCCCCTGCCTGTCAGCGCTGGCCGTGTTATCTCCCCGGTGACGCTGTTTCCTGTGCCCGCAGCACCAGCTGGAGGACGCCCTCATGGGTCTTGGCCAGTTCCAGAACCAACTGGAGGAGCTGCTGAACTGGTTGTCGCACACGGCAGAGCAGCTGCGGGGACCGCACCAAATCTCTACCGACCTGCAGAGCTGTGAGATCGAGCTGGCCAAGCACAAGGTGAGGGGGGCCCGGCGGGGTGTCCCCCAGAGGGAGGACAGCCATACTGTACACGGGTATCCTCCACCAGTAGTGCATTACAATAGGGGCGTTTCGGGCGGCAGCCCGGGGCCCTGAGCTCCTGGGGGGCCCATGACCACTTATACTTTCAGTGGTGTACTGTCTCCTGGCTACACTTCCGCCATGATTTGCCAAAAATCTCTGCTTTTTTTACCGCAATTTTGCACAAATCAGGACATCATGGCATTATCTATCCTGTACTATGAACGCCAGGCTAGTGCTGCCATAGTTACAGTGGGGTGGGGGGGGCCCAGGCTAGTGCTGCCATAGTTACAGTGGGATGGGGGGGGCCCAGGCTAGTGCTGCCATAGTTACAGTGGGGGGGGGGGGGGCCCAGGCTAGTGCTGCCATAGTTACAGTGGGGGGGGGGGGGCAGGCTAGTGCTGCCATAGTTACAGTGGGGTGGGGGGGCCCAGGCTAGTGCTGCCATAGTTACAGTGGGGGGGGGGCCCAGGCTAGTGCTGCCATAGTTACAGTGGGGGGGGGGGGGGCAGGCTAGTGCTGCCATAGTTACAGTGGGGGGGGGGGGGGGGGCCAGGCTAGTGCTGCCATAGTTACAGTGGGGGGGGGCCCAGGCTAGTGCTGCCATAGTTACAGTGGGGGGGGGGCCCAGGCTAGTGCTGCCATAGTTACAGGACATTGGGGTGCCCCCCCTGTTATCCTCCACAGGACATTGGGTTGCCCCCCCTGTTATCCTCCACAGGACATTGGGGTGCCCCCCTGTTATCCTCCACAGGACATTGGGGTGCCCTCCCTGTTATCCTCCACAGGACATTGGGGTGCCCCTCCTGTTATCCTCCACAATACATTGGGGTGCCCCCCCTGTTATCCTCCATAATATATTGGGGTGCCCCCTGTTCACAATACATGGGGGTGCCCCCTGTTATGATCCACAATACTTTGGGGTCCCCGCAGGTCCTGAGGAATGACGTGCTGTCTCACTCCCGCACGGTGGAGTCGGTGGACGGGGTCGGGCGCGGGATCCTCTCCTCCTCCGGTGACGGGACGGATGCTCTGCAGACGCGGCTGAGAGAACTGGTGCAGCGCTGGGAGTACGTGCAGAGCGAGACCGAGCGTCGGCAGCTGGAGCTGGAGAACGACTTGAGCAGGGTGAGGGGTCATGGGGGTGTGTCACTACAGGGGTGAGGGGTCATGAGGGTGTGTCACTACAGGGAGGGGGGATATAAGGGGTCATGGGGGGGGGTATGAGGCCCACTAGAGGATGTCCATGAGATTACACAATGGGCCCGCCTGTCCTGTCCCATCCTCCCCCTTGCACAGTGGTGACCCCTCCCCCCCCCCGACACAGTGGTGACCCCCCCCCCCCCCCCGACATAGTGGTGACCCCCCCCCCCCCAACACAGTGACCCTTCCCCCTCCCGGCACAGTGATGACCCTCCCCCCCCCCCCCCCCGGCACAGTGACGACCCCCCCCCCCCCTGGCACAGTGGCGACACCCCCCCCTGGCACAGTGGTGACCCTCAAGCCCCCCCCCCCCCGGCACAGTGATGACCCTCCCCCCGGCACAGTGACGACACCCCCTCTGGCACCGTGGTGACCCCCCTCCCGCCACAGTGTTGACAAACCCCCCCCCCGCACAGTGATGACCCTCAACCCCCCCCCCCCCCCCCCCGCCACAGTGATGACCCTCCCCCCGGCACAGTGATGACCCTCCCCCCGGCACTGTGGCGACCCTCCCCCCCCTGGCACTGTGGTGACCCCCCCCCCCCCCGCACAGTGGTGACCCCCCCCCCCCCCCCCCGCCACAGTGATGACCCTCCCCCCGGCACAGTGATGACCCTCCCCCCGGAACAGTGATGACCCCCCCCCCCCGGCACAGTGGCGACCCTCCCCCCCCGCACAGTGGTGACCCCCCCCCCCGGCACAGTGTTGACAAGGCCCCTCCCCCCGACACAGTGATGCCCCTCCCCCGTATGTCACATGTAACAGACAGTGATGGCGCTCTTTCTCTTTGCAGGTGCAGGATGTGACTGTAGAGATCACAGACCTCCTGCAGTGGCTGGAGCAGGTGGAGGTCAGACTGTCCTTCTCCAAACCCATCTGGGGGCATCCGGAGTCCACGAGAGACGCTCTAACCAAACACCTGGTGAGAGACCACCCTCCCTGCACTCTACACTATTCCGCAGCCTCTCTTTCTCTCCTCAGCCCTCTCTCTCTCTCTCTCTCTCTCTCCTCATCCGTCTCTCTCTCTCTCTCCTCATCCGTCTCTCTCTCTCTCTCTCTCTCTCTCTCTCTCTCTCCTCATCCGTCTCTCTCTCTCTCTCTCTCTCTCTCTCTCTCTCCTCAGCCCCCCCCCTCTCTCTCTCTCCTCAGCCCCCCCCCCTCTCTCTCTCTCTCTCTCCTCAGCCCCCTCTCTTCTCTCTCCTTAGCCCCCCCCTCTCTCTCTCTCCTTAGCCCCCCCCTCTCTCTCTCTCTCTCTCTCTCTCTCTCCTCAGCCCCCCCTCTCTCTCTCTCTCTCTCTCCTCAGCCCCCCTCTCTCTCTCTCTCTCTCTCTCCTCAGCCCCCCCTCTCTCTCTCTCTCTCCTCATCCCTCTCTCTCTCTCTCTCTCTCCCCCCTCAGCCCCCCCTCTCTCTCTCTCTCCTCATCCCTCTCTCTCTCTCTCTCTCTCTCTCTCCTCAGCCCCCCCTCTCTCTCTCTCTCTCTCTCTCTCTCTCCTCAGCCCCCCCCTCTCTCTCTCTCTCTCCTCATCCCTCTCTCTCTCTCTCTCCCCCCTCAGCCCCCCCTCTCTCTCTCTCTCTCTCTCCTCATCCGTCTTTCTCTCTCTCCTCAGCCCTCCCTCGCTCTCTCTCTCTCCTCAGCCCCCTCTCTCTCTCCTCAGCCCCCCCCTCTCTCTCTCTCTCTCTCTCTCTCTCTCTCCTCAGCCCTCTCTCTCTCTCTCCCCAGCCCTCTCTCTCTCTCTCCCCCGCTCTCTCTTCCTGAGCTGTCTCTCTCTCTCCCTGAGCTGTCTCTTTCCCCGCTCTCTCTCCAGGACCTGTGTAAGGAGATGGAGTGTAAGCAGCAGAGCTATAACAGTGTTAGGGACGGCCTCCAGCGGCTCCTCGCCTCCTCTCCCCACCCCCGCGCCTCCTCTCCCCACCCCCGCGCCTCCTGTGTTGAGCATCAACTCCGAATCCTGGAGCAGAAGTGGGAGAGTGCGTACAGCAAGGTGCAGGAGCGGAAGGTAAGTGGTGTGTGTGTGTGGGTGGGGGGGGGGCTGCTGGGCTGTGTGGGGGGGGGGGTGCTGGGCTGTGTGTGTGTGTGTGGGGGGTGCTGGGCTGTGTGTGTGTGTGTGGGGGGGGGGGTGCTGGGCTGTGTGTGTGTGGGGGGGGGGGGGTGCTGGGCTGTGTGTGTGGCGGGGGGGGGTGCTGGGCTGTGTGTGGGGGGGGGGGGGGGGGGGGGGGGTGCTGGGCTGTGTGTGTGTGGGGGGGGTGCTGGGCTGTGTGTGTGTGGGGGGGGGGGTGCTGGGCTGTGTGTGTGTGGGGGGGGGGTGCTGGGCTGTGTGTGTGGGGGGGGGGGGGGTGCTGGGCTGTGTGTGGGGGGGGGGGGTGCTGGGCTGTGTGTGTGTGGGGGGGTGCTGGGCTGTGTGTGTGTGGGGGGGGGGGGTGCTGGGCTGTGTGTGTGTGGGGGGGGGTGCTGGGCTGTGTGTGTGTGGGGGGGGTGCTGGGCTGTGTGTGTGTGTGGGGGGGGTGCTGGGCTGTGTGTGTGTGTGTGTGCGTGCGCGCGGGGTGCTGGGCTGTGGGGGGGGGGTGCTGGTCTCTCTGTGTGTGTGTGTGGGGGGGGGGGTGCTGGGCTGTGGGGGGGGGTGCTGGTCTGTGTGTGTGTGTGTGTGGGGGGGGATGCTGGTCTGTGTGTGTGTGGGGGGGGGGGGGGGTGCTGGGCTGTGTGGGTTTTTCTGGGCTGTGGTGGGTGATATCGGCCGTCTCCCTCCCATCCCATACTGCTTGTCCCCGGGTAGCAGTGCTCACCCTGCGCTCTTCCTCAGCTGGCCCTGTCGGAGGGTCTGGCCATGGTCACAGAGTTCCACAGCACCATGCAGGAAGTGTCCCAGTGGATCGGACAGGCAGAAGGGCGGCTGAGGACTGCCGGACCCCCCAGCATCATCATAGAGACCGTCAGTAACCAGATCCAGGAACACAAGGTGCAGCACCGGTCATATCACTGCAGATTGTCAGGTGACCAATGGATGACACAATGTAACAGCAGAATAGTGAGTGCAGCTCTGGAGGATGAGACATGATGTAACAGCAGAATAGTGAGTGCAGCTCTGGAGGATGACACAATGTAACAGCAGAATAGTGAGTGCAGCTCTGGAGGATAGGACATGATTTGACAGCAGAATAGTGAGTGCTGCTCTGGAGGATAGGACATGATTTGACAGCAGAATACTGAGCCCAGCTCTGGAGGATGAGACATGATGTAACAGCAGAATAGTGAGTGCAGCTCTGGAGGATGAGACATGATGTTAGTGCAGAATAGTGAGTGCAGCTCTGGAGGATGAGACAGGATGTAACAGCAGAATAGTGAGTGCAGCTTTGCAGGATGAGACATGATGTAACAGCAGAATAGTGAGTGCAGCTCTGGAGGATGAGACATGATGTAACTGCAGAATAGTGAGTGCTGCTCTTGAGGATGAGACATGATGTAACAGCAGAATAGTGAGTGCAGCTCTGGGGGATGAGACATGATGTAACAGCAGAATAGTGAGTGCAGCTCTGGAGGATGTAGTGTGGCAGTGACAGACTTTTCAGATTGTGGTCATGCTCAGTGACCTCCTTGGCTCCATCTTTCAGGGTTTGCTGCAGGAGATTGAGGTGTATGATGTGAAGCTTTGTGATCTGGAGTCTGTCTGTTCCCGGCTGAAGGACGTGAGTCGTAAGCAGGAGAATGATCTGACCCAGAGCTTGGTGCAGAGCGCTCGTGAGAGACTGTGCAAGGTGCAGGAGAGGGCGGCAGGGAGGGGCCGCAGCCTGGAGGAGTCCCGGAGACAAGCCAAGCAGGTGAGGCCGGGGAAGACCCTCACTGCAGGGAGATCTGGGGGGTGGCTCTCTGTATAATGGAGTTGTTCCCCCCACAGTACAGCGAGTCCCGGCAGAAGCTGCTGGAATGGCTGGAGGAGGTGGAGCGCTCCCTGGAGTCACAGCAGATCGACCCCAGCGTCAGCCAGGACCACATCAAACAGCAGCTGAGCAAACACAAGGTACCGGGAGCACACTGCTCATGACATCATAGTAGGGCGTGACATCACTGACACCGGGAGTCATTTTACACTGTGACATCACTGACACCGGGAGTCATTTTACACTGTGACATTACTGACACCGGGAGTCATATTACACTGTGACATCACTGACACCGGGAGTCATATTACACTGTGACATCACTGATAGGAGTCATATTACACTGTGACATCACTGACATCAGGAGTCATATTACACTGTGACATCACTGACATCGGGAGTCATATTACACTGTGACATCACTGACATCGGGAGTCATATTACACTGTGACATCACTGATAGGAGTCATATTACACTGTGACATCACTGATAGGAGTCATATTACACTGTGACATCACTGACATCCAGAGCCATATTACACTGTGACATCACTGACATCCGGAGTGATATTACACTGTGACATCACTGACACCGGGAGTCATATTACACTGTGACATCACTGACACCGGGAGTCATATTACACTGTGACATCACTGATAGGAGTCATATTACACTGTGACATCACTGACACCGGGAGTCATATTACACTGTGACATCACTGACACCGGGAGTCATATTACACTGTGACATCACTGATAGGAGTCATATTACACTGTGACATCACTGATAGGAGTCATATTACACTGTGACATTACTGACACCGGGAGTCATATTACACTGTGACATCACTGACACCGGGAGTCATATTACACTGTGACATCACTGATAGGAGTCATATTACACTGTGACATCACTGATAGGAGTCATATTACACTGTGACATCACTGAGATCCAGAGTCATATTACACTGTGACATTACTGACACCGGGAGTCATATTACACTGTGACATCACTGATAGGAGTCATATTACACTGTGCACATCACTGATAGGAGTCATATTACACTGTGGACCTCCACTGACATCCAGAGTCATATTACACTGTGACATTTACTAGACACCGGGAGTCCATATTACCCTGTGACATCACTGATAGGAGTCATATTACACTGTGTACATTACTGACCCCGGGAGTCCTATTACACTGTGACATCACTGACATCGGGAGTCATATTACACTGGTGACATCACTGTGACATTCAGAGTCATATTACACTGTGACATGACTGACACAGGGAGTCCCATATTACACTGTGAACATCACTTGAACGATCCGGAGTCATATTACCCTGTGACATCACTGACATCCGGTACGTCATATTACACTGTGACATCACTGATAGGAGTCATATTACACTGTGACATCACTGATAGGAGTCATATTACACTGTGACATCACTGATAGGAGTCATATTACACTGTGACATCACTGATAGGAGTCATATTACACTGTGACATCACTGATAGGAGACAAGGGAGAGAGAAAAAAGCCAGGCAGCAGCGCCTCGTGTGATACCGTACAAACAAGTCAGTTAAAAATGCAAGGTGCTGATGGGGTGCTCACCTTCAAGCCCCTTGGGCTTTATGCATATCACCCAAATGGGTACCAGGTCTTCAGAAGATGCCAGGATATGGCGCTTCGGTGGAGAGTGCAGGGCTGCAGGCCAACTAGGATAGCCCAAACGGGATGCTCCCAAGTGGGGGCCCGTGGGAATAAGGCTAGTCTAGGTACAAAAATGGTGCGTGGCTAATCCATAAATGTTAGCGCTGCCCAAAAGACTCCAAATAGAGGCTGAATAAAGTAAAAATATTTATTAAGGCTGGGTTCACACTACGTATATTTGAGGCTGTATTTTTGAGGCTGTATAGCAACCAAAACCAGGAGTGGATTGAAAACACAGAAAGGCTCTGTTCACATAATGTTGTAATTGAGTGGATGGCTGTCATTTAATGGCAAATATTTGCTGTTATTTTAAAACAACGGCTGTTATATTGAAATAATGGAAGTTATTTACCGTTATATGACGGACATCCACTCAATTTTAACATTGTGTGAACAGATCCTTTCTGGGTTTTCAATCCACTCCTGGTTTTGGTTGCTATGAGGACCTGACTTGCGGACCAAATACTGCCTGAAATGTACGTAGTGTGAACATAGCCTAAAAGTGCACAATATTTACGCGTTTCGAGGAACAGAGGTCCTCTTCATCAGAATAGCAGATGCACTGCTATTCTGATGGAGGACCTCTGTTCCTCGAAACGCGTAAATATTGTGCACTTTTAATAAATATTTTTACTTTATTCAGCCTCTATTTGGAGTCTTTTGGGCAGCGCTAACATTTATGGATTAGCCACGCACCATTTTTGTACGTAGACTAGCCTCATTACTGATAGGAGTCATATTACACTGTGACATCACTGACATCCGGAGTTATATTACACTGTGACATCACTGACATCCGGAGTTATATTACACTGTGACATCACTGACATCCGGAGTCATATTACACTGTGACATCACTGATAGGAGTCATATTACACTGTGACATCACTGATATCCAGAGTCATATTACACTGTGACATCACTGACATCCGGAGTGATATTACACTGTGACATCACTGACATCCGGAGTTATATTACACTGTGACATCACTGATAGGAGTCATATTACACTGTGACATCACTGACATCCGGAGTCTTATTACACTGTGACATCACTGATAGGAGTCATATTACACTGTGACATCACTGACATCCAGAGCCATATTACACTGTGACATCACTGATAGGAGTCATATTACACTGTGACATCACTGATAGGAGTCATATTACACTGTGACATCACTGACATCCGGAGTCATATTACACTGTGACATCACTGATAGGAGTCATATTACACTGTGACATCACTGACATCCGGAGTTATATTACACTGTGACATCACTGACATCAGGAGTCATATTACACTGTGACATCACTGACATCCGGAGTCATATTACACTGTGACATCACTGATAGGAGTCATATTACACTGTGACATCACTGATAGGAGTCATATTACACTGTGACATCACTGATAGGAGTCATATTACACTGTGACATCACTGACATCCGGAGTCATATTACACTGTGACATCACTGACATCCAGAGCCATATTACACTGTGACATCACTGATAGGAGTCATATTACACTGTGACATCACTGACATCCGGAGTCATATTACACTGTGACATCACTGACATCCAGAGCCATATTACACTGTGACATCACTGATAGGAGTCATATTACACTGTGACATCACTGACATCCGGAGTTATATTACACTGTGACATCACTGACATCCGGAGTTATATTATACTGTGACATCACTGACATCCAGAGTCATATTACACTGTGACATCACTGACATCCGGAGTTATATTACACTGTGACATCACTGATAGGAGTCATATTACACTGTGACATCACTGATATCCAGAGTCATATTACACTGTGACATCACTGACATCCGGAGTTATATTACACTGTGACATCACTGATAGGAGTCATATTACACTGTGACATCACTGACATCCGGAGTTATATTACACTGTGACATCACTGATAGGAGTCATATTACACTGTGACATCACTGACATCCGGAGTCTTATTACACTGTGACATCACTGATGGGAGTCATATTACACTGTGACATCACTGACATCCAGAGCCATATTACACTGTGACATCACTGATAGGAGTCATATTACACTGTGACATCACTGACATCCGGAGTCATATTACACTGTGACATCACTGATAGGAGTCATATTACACTGTGACATCACTGACATCCAGAGTCATATTACACTGTGACATCACTGATAGGAGTCATATTACACTGTGACATCACTGATAGGAGTCATATTACACTGTGACATCACTGATAGGAGTCATATTACACTGTGACATCACTGACATCCGGAGTCATATTACACTGTGACATCACTGACATCCAGAGCCATATTACACTGTGACATCACTGATAGGAGTCATATTACACTGTGACATCACTGACATCGGGAGTCATATTACACTGTGACATCACTGACATCGGGAGTCATATTACACTGTGACATCACTGACATCGGGAGTCATATTACACTGTGACATCACTGACATCCGGAGTCATATTACACTGTGACATCACTGATAGGAGTCATATTACACTGTGACATCACTGACATCCGGAGTCATATTACACTGTGACATCACTGATAGGAGTCATATTACACTGTGACATCACTGATAGGAGTCATATTACACTGTGACATCACTGATAGGAGTCATATTACACTGTGACATCACTGACATCCGGAGTCATATTACACTGTGACATCACTTCCTCCTCTGGTCATGTGATTTTTGCAGGATTTCCAGAAGAGTCTGCGGTGTAAGCGTCCCATCTATGAGGCGACTCTGAGGAGTGGGCGTGCTCTGCGGGAGAAGATCCGGCTGGTGGAGGACGAACAGCAGATGGACGAGTCACTGGGGCAACTGAGGGAGCGCTGGGAGCATGTCTGCTGCCGATCCACCGAGAGGTACAACCCCACCATCACATGTATGGGGGTATGCTACACTGTGGCCATGTATGTGGGTATGCTACACTGCGCCATGTATGGGGGTATCCTACACTGCGGCCATGTATGGGGGTATGCTACACCGGGCCATGTATGGGGGTGGGGTATGCTACACTGCGCCATGTATGGGGGGGGGTATGCTACACCGTGGCCATGTATGGGGGTATGCTACACTGCGGCCATGTATGGGGGTATCCTACACTGTGGCCATGTATGTGGGTATGCTACACTGTGGCCATGTATGGGGGTATGCTACACTGCGCCATGTATGGGGGGGGTATGCTACACTGTGGCCATGTATGGGGGGGTATGCTACACTGCGCCATGTATGGGGGGGGGGTATGCTACACTGTGGCCATGTATGGGGGTATGCTACACTGTGGCCATGTATGGGGGGGTATGCTACACTGTGGCCATGTATGGGGGGGGTATGCTACACCGTGGCCATGTATGGGGGTATGCTACACTGCGGCCATGTATGGGGGTATCCTACACTGCGGCCATGTATGGGGGTATCCTACACTGTGGCCATGTATGGGGGGGGGGTATGCTACACTGTGGCCATGTATGGGGGGGGTATCCTACACTGTGGCCATGTATGGGGGTATCCTACACTGTGGCCATGTATGGGGGGGTATGCTACACTGTGGCCATGTATGGGGGGGTATGCTACACTGTGGCCATGTATGGGGGTATGCTACACTGTGGCCATGTATGGGGGTGGGTATGCTACACTGTGGCCATGTATGGGGGTATGCTACACTGTGGCCATGTATGGGGGGGGTATGCTACACTGTGGCCATGTATGGGGGTGGGGTATGCTACACTGTGGCCATGTATGGGGGTATGCTACACTGTGGCCATGTATGGGGGTGGGGTATGCTACACTGTGGCCATGTATGGGGGTATGCTACACTGTGGACATGTATGGGGGTGGGGTATGCTACACTGCGGCCATGTATGGGGGTATCCTACACTGCGGCCATGTATGGGGGTATCCTACACTGTGGCCATGTATGGGGGTATGCTACACTGTGGCCATGTATGGGGGTGGGGTATGCTACACTGTGGCCATGTATGGGGGTGGGGTATGCTACACTGTGGCCATGTATGTGATGGTGATGTCGTCCTCAGGCAGCAGAAGCTGGAGGAGTCCCTCCTTTTTTCTGGGAAGTTCACAGACGCCCTCCAAGCTCTCATGGACTGGCTGTACAGGGCCGAGCCGCTGCTTTCTGAGGAGATACCACTAGGGGGAGACAGAGACCTGGTCAATGACCTGCTGGATAAACACAAGGTGAGCCTATGACGTCACACCCATGGGGCCCTTTAAGAGCCTTATTTTTTCCCCATCTCATTATATTCACCCTTCCCGCCAGGATTCTACAGGCTCATTCACATTCAGTCTTTAGAACAGGCTAGAAATGAAGACTCGGGGGGAGATTTATCAAACATGGTGTAAAGTGAAACTGTCCCTAGCAACCAATCAGATTCCACCTTTCATTTTCCAAAGAGTCTGTGAGCAATGAGAGGTGGAATCTGATTGGTTGCTAGGGGCAACTGAGACAGTTTCACTTTACACCATGTTTGATAAATCTCCCCCTTGAATTCTCACTTAGGACTCTGCTGACATCTAGTGGCCAACATGGAAACTGCACTCACACATAGTGATTGAAATATGTGCGCGATTGTATAGAGATTGTTCAGAGCTGGAGATGGCGCTTCAGTGTCGCCGTACACGTATCCTGCACCATGGAAACAGAAGACCCATATTTAACCATTTGTAATATTAACTTATTGTACTTAAATAAAAGAAAGACACAAACACTTTGTTGGTGAAAACAAGTCCACAGTGTTCTATTACGGCTTACTGTAGTTTCATAAATATGCATAAAATAATAGATATTTATTGAAAAAAAACAATGAAAGTCCATAGCATATGCAGTCCGCAGGGATTACTCTAATAAAGCACAGTGAGGTCTCATGGTATCCTTAGGGCGGGCGGGCGCTGTCAGGTACTGACTGAGCCGCAGCATATATACTCGCTCCTTCCCAACCAATCAGAAGATAGATCGCTTCTCAACAACTCCATAATCTGCCCAGATACCAAGTGTAAATTCATCCCGCGGCCAATGAGCATAACCACCTAAAAGAGAAAGCCGGGCAGAGGGGGGAGAGGTAACCGCATCACAGTCAGACCATACTATTATTATTATGGCCTCTGTTTTCATGTGCTAAAGGATGGTAGGGGCTTTCCATCATACACCAGTATCCATCCATCATACACCAGTATCCATCCATCATACACCAGTATCCATCCATCATACACCAGTATCCATCCATCATACACCAGTATCCATCCATCATACACCAGTATCCATCCATCCATCATACACCAGTATCCATCCATCATACACCAGTATCCATCCATCATACACCAGTATCCATCCATCCATCATACACCAGTATCCATCCATCATACACCAGTATCCATCCATCATACACCAGAATCCATCCATCATACACCAGAATCCATCCATCATACACCAGTATCCATCCATCATACACCAGTATCCATCCATCATACACCAGTATCCATCCATCATAAGTATCCATCCATCCATCATACACCAGTATCCATCCATCATACACCAGTATCCATCCATCATACACCAGTATCCATCCATCATACACCAGTATCCATCCATCATACACCAGTATCCATCCATCATACACCAGTATCCATCCATCCATCATACACCAGTATCCATCCATCATACACCAGTATCCATCCATCATACACCAGTATCCATCCATCATACACCAGTATCCATCCATCATACACCAGTATCCATCCATCATACACCAGAATCCATCCATCATACACCAGAATCCATCCATCATACACCAGTATCCATCCATCATACACCAGTATCCATCCATCATACACCAGTATCCATCCATCATACGCCAGTATCCATCCATCCATCATACACCAGTATCCATCCATCATACACCAGTATCCATCCATCATACACCAGTATCCATCCATCATACGCCAGTATCCATCCATCATACACCAGTATCCATCCATCCATCCATCATACACCAGTATCCATCCATCATACACCAGTATCCATCCATCCATCATACACCAGTATCCATCCATCATACACCAGTATCCATCCATCATACACCAGTATCCATCCATCATACACCAGTATCCATCCATCAATCCATCATGGTGTCCGCTATGTGCAGGCCTTCCAGAAAGAACTGGGGAAGAGAGCCGGCTCCATGAAGACCCTGAAACACTCTGTGCGGGACCTGAGCCGGGGGGGCGTGGGGGCCGACTCCCACTGGCTGCAGAGACAGATGGAGGAGCTGAGCCACCGCTGGGACCTCGTGTGTCAGCTGTCCGTCAGCAAGCAGGCCAAACTGGAGGCCTCACTACGGCAGGTAAGATGGGGCGGGGCTGTGACAACATGTCATTATATCAGTGATGTCATACAGGGGCGGGGCTGTGACATGTCAGTATATCAGTGATGTCATACAGGGGCAGGGCTGTGACATGTCCTTATCAGTGATGTCATACAGGGGCGGGGCTGTGACATGTCCTTATCAGTGATGTCATACAGGGGCGGGGCTGTGACATGTCAGTATCAGTGATGTCATACAGGGGCAGGGCTGTGACATGTCCTTATCAGTGATGTCATACAGGGGCGGGGCTGTGACATGTCAGTATCAGTGATGTCATACAGGGGCGGGGCTGTGACAACACATCAGTGATGGTATATTAGTAGATGATGTAGGGGCTGGCGTGTACTCTGACCCCGGGGTCTCTCCTGTAGGCGGGGGAGTTCCACTCTCTGGTCAGCTCCTTCCTGGAGGCTCTCACTGAGTCTGAGCGGACGCTGAGGTGCGGGGTGATTCCTGAGGAGGAGCGAGCGCTGCAGGAGTGTCAGTCACAGCAACAGGTGGGTGAGATGTGTGCCCCCCCCCGCTATATGTGATGTGTGCCCCCCCCCCCATATATGTGATGTGTGGCCCCCCCGCTATATGTGATGTGTGCCCCCCCCCCATATATGTGATGTGTGGCCCCCCCGCTATATGTGATGTGTGCCCCCCCCCCCATATATGTGATGTGTGGCCCCCCCGCTATATGTGATGTATGCCCCCCCCCCGCTATATGTGATGTGTGCCCCCCCATATATGTGATGTGTGCCCCCCCCCGCTATATGTGATGTGTGCCCCCCCATATATGTGATGTGTGCCCCCCCCCCCGCTATATGTGATGTGTGCCCCCCCATATATGTGATGTGTGGCCCCCCCCCCGCTATATGTGATGTGTGCCCCCCCCCCCGCCAGGTATATGTGATGTGTGGCCCCCCCCGGTATATGTGATGTGTGGCCCCCCCCCCGGTATATGTGATGTGTGGCCCCTCCTGGTATATGTGATGTGTGGCCCCCGAGATATATGTGATGTGTGGCCCCCCCCCCCGGTATATGTGATGTGTGGCCCCCGAGATATATGTGATGTGTGCCCCCCCCCCCCCGCCGGGATATGTGATGTGTGGCCCCCCGGTATATGTGATGTGTGGCCCCCTGGTATATGTGATGTGTGGCCCCCTGGTATATGTGATGTGTGGCCCCCTGGTATATGTGATGTGTGCCCCCCCCCCCGGTATATGTGATGTGTGCCCCCCCCCCCCCCGGTATATGTGATGCGTGCCCCCCCCCCCCCCGGTATATGTGATGTGTGCCCCCCCCCCCCGGTATATGTGATGTGTGCCCCCCCCCCCCCCCGGTATATGTGATGTGTGGCCCCGCCAGGTATATGTGATGTGTGGCCCCTCCCCGGTATATGTGATGTGTTGTCCCCCCCGGTATATATGATTTGAGCCCCCCCGGTATGTGTGACGTTTGCCCCCCCCCCCTCGGTATGTGTGACGTTTGGCCCCCCAGTATATGTGATGTGTGGCCCCGTCTGGCTGTATATAATGCTGCCCTTGTGTCCAGGAGCTGATGAATACCCTGCAGTGCCAGCAGATGGCGCTGGAGTGCATTGTGTCCCTGGGGCAGGAGATCCTGGCCGCCTGTCACCCGGACTCCATCATCACCATCAAGTCCTGGCTGAATATCAGTAAGACCCGCTACCAGGAGGTGAGTGCCAGAGCCCCACCCACATCACAGCCACCAATCACAGCTCTCCATCATAGTCACATGTCTGCTGTGTGTGCCCGCAGGTTACGTCCTGGGCCCAGCAGCAGGGGGCGCGCATCCAGGCTCACATCCAGTCTGTGGCCGCTGAGCAGGAGGAGGTGGCCCGACTGATGGACTGGATCACGGCAGCAGAGGAGGCGCTAACCCTGCGGGACCAGGAGCCCGCCCCTGAGGAGATGGCCGCCCTGGAGGAGGTGATCGCGCAGCACACGGTAAGCTCTCTCACTAATATATTCACCCTGCTCCACAAGGTGGATGTAAAGGGGTATTCCGGGCATCAGTTACTGATCAGCTACGCCCAGGATCAGTTACTGGTCGGTAGGCGCAGACACCATCAGCTGTCCACCACTGGTCCCATTCATGTGAACAGCCAGTCCTGTTAGTGTCAGACTCCAGGACGCTGTGACAGGAATGGCTCCCAGGAGACTCTGCAGACCTGTCACATGATGCCCCAAGGGGCCATGGAAGCCGATCTGTGCCCTCTGTGACTGGAGGCCTGAGGGGAGACAGTGGAGCCAGAAGGACCTCAGCCAGATAGCACAATTTCTCCAAACCTGGACAAATATGGGAAGATGATGGATGGGGCTGGCAGCGTGGCCTGGAGAGATGACAGCCACATGAATCTCACTGACCTCTCCACCCCTACTTACAGACCCCAGCCATTATTCCCATTGGTGGAGAGAGGCCCGAGGTAACTCACACTCTGATTGGTTCAGCATCATGAGGAGACTTTGGGGGCCCTGTGATAGGCTAAGAGAGGGGAGGTGACCAGACTGACTGTCTCTCAGGCATGAGACAGGATGTGACTTAAAGGGGGATTCCATTCAAATATAACATTTGATATGGTGAGACTAACAGATCCTCCAGACTTGTTGTTATTATCTATACCGTCTCCTTCCCCCAGTTCTCTGGTTCAATATATTTTATTATATTTTCTGTTTTTATAGTGAATATTGTTAAATTATCATTCAGATGAAACATCAAACACAGTAATGTAGAAACAGGAGAAAATGTGCGGTCCTGGCGTATAATGTGCGGTCCTGGCGTATAATGTGCGGTCCTGGCGTATAATGTGCTGTCCTGGCGTATAATGTGCGGTCCTGGCGTATAATGTGCAGTCCTGGCGTATAATGTGCGGTCCTGGCGTATAATGTGCGGTCCTGGCGTATAATGTGCGGTCCTGGCGTATAATGTGCGGTCCTGGTCCCGGCGTATAATGTGCGGTCCTGGCGTATAATGTGCAGTCCTGGTCCTGGCGTATAATGTGCTGTCCTGGCGTATAATGTGCGGTCCTGGCGTATAATGTGCAGTCCTGGCGTATAATGTGCGGTCCTGGCGTATAATGTGCGGTCCTGGCGTATAATGTGCGGTCCTGGTCCTGGCGTATAATGTGCGGTCCTGGCGTATAATGTGCAGTCCTGGCGTATAATGTGCGGTCCTGGCGTATAATGTGCGGTCCTGGTCCTGGCGTATAATGTGCGGTCCTGGCGTATAATGTGCGGTCCTGGCGTATAATGTGCGGTCCTGGCGTATAATGTACGGTCCTGGCGTATAATGTGCGGTCCTGGTCCTGGCGTATAATGTGCGGTCCTGGCGTATAATGTGTGGTCCTGGCGTATAATGTGCTGTCCTGGCGTATAATGTGCGGTCCTGGCGTATAATGTGCAGTCCTGGCGTATAATGTGCGGTCCTGGCGTATAATGTGCGGTCCTGGTCCTGGCGTATAATGTGCGGTCCTGGCGTATAATGTGCGGTCCTGGCGTATAATGTACGGTCCTGGCGTATAATGTGCGGTCCTGGTCCTGGCGTATAATGTGCGGTCCTGGCGTATAATGTGCGGTCCTGGCGTATAATGTGCGGTCCTGGCGTATAATGTGCGGTCCTGGCGTATAATGTGCGGTCCTGGCGTATAATGTGCGGTCCTGGCGTATAATGTGCGGTCCTGGCGTATAATGTGCGGTCCTGGCGTATAATGTACGGTCCTGGCGTATAATGTACGGTCCTGGCGTATAATGTGCGGTCCTGGCGTATAATGTACGGTCCTGGCGTATAATGTGCGGTCCTGGTCCTGGCGTATAATGTGCGGTCCTGGCGTATAATGTGCGGTCCTGGCGTATAATGTGCGGTCCTGGCGTATAATGTGCGGTCCTGGCGTATAATGTGCGGTCCTGGCGTATAATGTGCGGTCCTGGCGTATAATGTGCGGTCCTGGCGTATAATGTGCGGCCCTGGCGTATAATGTGCTGTCCTGGTCCTGGCGTATAATGTGCGGTCCTGGCGTATAATGTGCGGTCCTGGCGTATAATGTGCTGTCCTGGTCCTGGCGTATAATGTGCGGTCCTGGCGTATAATGTGCTGTCCTGGTCCTGGCGTATAATGTGCGGTCCTGGCGTATAATGTGCTGTCCTGGCGTATAATGTGCGGTCCTGGCGTATAATGTGCTGTCCTGGTCCCGGCGTATAATGTGCGGTCCTGGCGTATAATGTGCTGTCCTGGTCCCGGCGTATAATGTGCGGTCCTGGCGTATAATGTGCGGTCCTGGCGTATAATGTGCTGTCCTGGTCCCGGCGTATAATGTGCGGTCCTGGCGTATAATGTGCTGTCCTGGTCCTGGCGTATAATGTGCAGTCCTGGTCCTGGCGTATAATGTGCGGTCCTGGCGTATAATGTGCGGTCCTGGCGTATAATGTGCGGTCCTGGTGTATAATGTGCGGTCCTGGCGTATAATGTGCGGTCCTGGCGTATAATGTGCTGTCCTGGTCCCGGCGTATAATGTGCTGTCCTGGTCCCGGCGTATAATGTGCGGTCCTGGCGTATAATGTGCAGTCCTGGTCCTGGCGTATAATGTGCTGTCCTGGTCCCGGCGTATAATGTGCGGTCCTGGCGTATAATGTGCGGTCCTGGCGTATAATGTGCGGTCCTGGTGTATAATGTGCTGTCCTGGTCCTGGCGTATAATGTGCTGTCCTGGTCCCGGCGTATAATGTGCGGTCCTGGCGTATAATGTGCTGTCCTGGTCCCGGCGTATAATGTGCGGTCCTGGCGTATAATGTGCGGTCCTGGCGTATAATGTGCTGTCCTGGCGTATAATGTGCGGTCCTGGCGTATAATGTGCGGTCCTGGCGTATAATGTGCGGTCCTGGCGTATAATGTGCTGTCCTGG
This sequence comes from Dendropsophus ebraccatus, assembly GCF_027789765.1. Lineage (NCBI taxonomy): Eukaryota > Metazoa > Chordata > Amphibia > Anura > Hylidae > Dendropsophus > Dendropsophus ebraccatus. The sequence goes on from NC_091455.1 coordinate 3,557,363, forward strand.
TCCTGGCGTATAATGTGCGGTCCTGGCGTATAATGTGCTGTCCTGGTCCTGGCGTATAATGTGCAGTCCTGGTCCTGGCGTATAATGTGCGGTCCTGGCGTATAATGTGCGGTCCTGGCGTATAATGTGCGGTCCTGGTGTATAATGTGCGGTCCTGGCGTATAATGTGCGGTCCTGGCGTATAATGTGCTGTCCTGGTCCCGGCGTATAATGTGCTGTCCTGGTCCCGGCGTATAATGTGCGGTCCTGGCGTATAATGTGCGGTCCTGGCGTATAATGTGCGGTCCTGGTGTATAATGTGCTGTCCTGGTCCCGGCGTATAATGTGCGGTCCTGGCGTATAATGTGCGGTCCTGGCGTATAATGTGCGGTCCTGGCGTATAATGTGCGGTCCTGGCGTATAATGTGCTGTCCTGGCGTATAATGTGCTGTCCTGGTCCCGGCGTATAATGTGCGGTCCTGGCGTATAATGTGCGGTCCTGGCGTATAATGTGCGGTCCTGGCGTATAATGTGCGGTCCTGGCGTATAATGTGCTGTCCTGGCGTATAATGTGCTGTCCTGGTCCTGGCGTATAATGTGCGGTCCTGGCGTATAATGTGCTGTCCTGGTCCTGGCGTATAATGTGCGGTCCTGGCGTATAATGTGCTGTCCTGGTCCTGGCGTATAATGTGCGGTCCTGGCGTATAATGTGCTGTCCTGGCGTATAATGTGCTGTCCTGGTCCCGGCGTATAATGTGCGGTCCTGGCGTATAATGTGCGGTCCTGGCGTATAATGTGCGGTCCTGGCGTATAATGTGCGGTCCTGGCGTATAATGTGCGGTCCTGGCGTATAATGTGCGGTCCTGGCGTATAATGTGCGGTCCTGGCGTATAATGTGCGGTCCTGGCGTATAATGTGCTGTCCTGGCGTATAATGTGCGGTCCTGGCGTATAATGTGCTGTCCTGGCGTATAATGTGCGGTCCTGGCGTATAATGTGCGGTCCTGGCGTATAATGTGCGGTCCTGGCGTATAATGTGCGGTCCTGGCGTATAATGTGCTGTCCTGGCGTATAATGTGCTGTCCTGGCGTATAATGTGCTGTCCTGGTCCCGGCGTATAATGTGCGGTCCTGGCGTATAATGTGCTGTCCTGGCGTATAATGTGCTGTCCTGGCGTATAATGTGCGGTCCTGGCGTATAATGTGCGGTCCTGGCGTATAATGTGCTGTCCTGGTCCCGGCGTATAATGTGCGGTCCTGGCGTATAATGTGCTGTCCTGGCGTATAATGTGCTGTCCTGGCGTATAATGTGCGGTCCTGGCGTATAATGTGCTGTCCTGGCGTATAATGTGCTGTCCTGGCGTATAATGTACGGTCCTGGCGTATAATGTGCGGTCCTGGCGTATAATGTGCTGTCCTGGCGTATAATGTGCTGTCCTGGCGTATAATGTACGGTCCTGGCGTATAATGTGCGGTCCCGGCGTATAATGTGCTGTCCTGGTCCCGGCGTATAATGTGCGGTCCTGGCGTATAATGTGCGGTCCTGGCGTATAATGTGCGGTCCTGGTGTATAATGTGCTGTCCTGGTCCTGGCGTATAATGTGCAGTCCTGGTCCTGGCGTATAATGTGCTGTCCTGGCGTATAATGTGCTGTCCTGGTCCCGGCGTATAATGTGCGGTCCTGGCGTATAATGTGCGGTCCTGGCGTATAATGTGCGGTCCTGGCGTATAATGTGCGGTCCTGGCGTATAATGTGCTGTCCTGGCGTATAATGTGCTGTCCTGGTCCTGGCGTATAATGTGCGGTCCTGGCGTATAATGTGCTGTCCTGGTCCTGGCGTATAATGTGCGGTCCTGGCGTATAATGTGCTGTCCTGGTCCTGGCGTATAATGTGCGGTCCTGGCGTATAATGTGCTGTCCTGGCGTATAATGTGCTGTCCTGGTCCCGGCGTATAATGTGCGGTCCTGGCGTATAATGTGCGGTCCTGGCGTATAATGTGCGGTCCTGGCGTATAATGTGCGGTCCTGGCGTATAATGTGCGGTCCTGGCGTATAATGTGCGGTCCTGGCGTATAATGTGCGGTCCTGGCGTATAATGTGCGGTCCTGGCGTATAATGTGCTGTCCTGGCGTATAATGTGCGGTCCTGGCGTATAATGTGCTGTCCTGGCGTATAATGTGCGGTCCTGGCGTATAATGTGCGGTCCTGGCGTATAATGTGCGGTCCTGGCGTATAATGTGCGGTCCTGGCGTATAATGTGCTGTCCTGGCGTATAATGTGCTGTCCTGGCGTATAATGTGCGGTCCTGGCGTATAATGTGCTGTCCTGGCGTATAATGTGCTGTCCTGGCGTATAATGTGCGGTCCTGGCGTATAATGTGCGGTCCTGGCGTATAATGTGCTGTCCTGGTCCCGGCGTATAATGTGCGGTCCTGGCGTATAATGTGCTGTCCTGGCGTATAATGTGCTGTCCTGGCGTATAATGTGCGGTCCTGGCGTATAATGTGCTGTCCTGGCGTATAATGTGCTGTCCTGGCGTATAATGTGCGGTCCTGGCGTATAATGTGCGGTCCTGGCGTATAATGTGCCTACAATGATACCCTGTATCTAGTATGTGTTATACTATCCCCAGTATCTTGTACGTAATATACTATCCCCTGTATCTAGTAAGTATTATACTATCACCTGTATCTCGTAGGTATTATACTATCACCTGCAGGGCCGCCATCAGGAATTTCGGGGCCCCATACAATCAAAGTGTCTGGGCCCCCCACATTAATAAAAAAAAAAAAAATAGTGTGTTGGCCCCACGCCTTGCTGGGAGGAATAATTTGGTTCAGATCAATCCTAGAGAACTGGCTCATATATCCCATTTTCCCCAGTGGCTTAAAATGTGACCTCTGTTATACAGTTATACAATTGTAGAAACTAAATGTGAACCAGGTGCAATTCATACAGACACTTCCTTGTATAGCTGCCTCTTGTGCTCTGTATGCAGTGCGTTATATTCACCCCTGCAACGTACAATTTATAGCGTGTCTACAAGCCCAGCGGGGCTCATTATGATGGAGACTAAAACTTATACAAGAGTGGGGTAGGGGTTCCCCTGTATTCAGAATGCTGTACATGAGTACTAGGCAATGCCCCGTCTGGGGTTATTGAATTTCGAGGGTCTGGGGGGGCTGTTTGATTTGTATATGTTCACCAATATCCCCCCCCGGTATGCTCACTAACATAGAATATGTTGATAAGGCTAATATAATGAGGCTGTTCCATGTTAGTGAGCATATACAAATCACCCCCCCCCCCCCAGGCAGACTAGTTTAGCTCACCCAAGCCAGTGATAGCGAATACATGGCGGTGAGAACGCTTTCTAGGAGATCCTGTTTGTCCTGCTCTGCATAGACCCTCGAAATTCAATAATCCCAGACGGGGCATTGCCGAGCACTCAACAGCATTCTGAATACAGGGGAACCCCTACCCCACTCTTGTATAAGTTTTAGTCTCCATCATAATGAGCCCCGCTGGGCTTGTAGACGCGCTATAAATTGTACGTTGCAGGGGTGAATATAACGCACTGCATACAGAGCACAAGAGGCAGCTATACAAGTAAGTGTCTATTTGAATTGCACCTTGTTCACATTTAGGTTCTACAATTCTATAACTGTATAACAGAGGTTACATTTTAAGCCACTGGGGAAAATGGGATATATGAGCCAGTTCTCTAGAATTGATCTCACACACAGACACCAGCACACATGTATACAGACACCAGCACACATGTATACAGACACCAGCACACATGTATACACACATACAGACACCAGCACACATGTATACAGACATACAGACACCAGCACACATGTATACACACATACAGACACCAGCACACATGTATACAGACACCAGCACACCAGGGCACAATAAAGTTTGAACTTCTGCAACCTGGAGAAATCACCTGATATCACCTGCAGTCCTATGTAACACCACATAAAACAGTGGTATCTCTGAGTACAGATAATGTAGTAGATTTCACCTGCAGTCCTATGTAACAGCACAGATAACACAGTGATACCTCTGAGTATAGATCATGTAGTAGATGTCACCTGCAGTCCTATGTAACAGCACAGATAACACAGTGATATCTCTGAGTACAGATAATGTAGATGTCACCTGCAGTCCTATGTAACACCACAGATAACACAGTGATATCTCTGAGTACAGATAATGTAGTAGTCACCTGCAGTCCTATGTAACACCACAGATAACACAGTGATATCTCTGAGTACAGATAATGTAGTAGTCACCTGCAGTCCTATGTAACACCACAGATAACACAGTGATATCTCTTGAGTACAGATAATGTAGTAGCTGTCACCTGCAGTCCTATGTAACACTACAGATAACACAGTGATATCTCTGAGTACAGATAATGTAGTAGTCACCTGCAGTCCTATGTAACACCACAGATAACACAGTGATATCTCTGAGTACAGATAATGTAGTAGTCACCTGCAGTCCTATGTAACACCACAGATAACACAGTGTTATCTCTGAGTACAGATAATGTAGTAGATGTCACCTGCAGTCCTATGTAACAGCACAGATAACACAGTGATATCTCTGAGTACAGATAATGTAGTAGTCACCTGCAGTCCTATGTAACACAACAGATAACACAGTGATATCTCTGAGTACAGATAATGTAGTAGTCACCTGCAGTCCTATGTAACACAACAGATAACACAGTGATATCTCTGAGTACAGATAATGTAGTAGCTGTCACCTGCAGTCCTAAGTAACAGCACAGATAACACAGTGATATCTCTGAGTACAGATAATGTAGATGTCACCTTCAGTCCTATGTAACACCACAGATAACACAGTGATATCTCTGAGTACAGATAATGTAGTAGGTGTCACCTGCAGTCCTATGTAACAGCACAGATAACACAGTGATATCTCTGAGTACAGATAATGTAGTAGCTGTCACCTCGGGGCGCCCCTACTAAATGATGTTCTACAAAATAAGAAAAGTGTCATACAGTGACTGACAGGTGACGTCTTCTTTGATCTGAGGCGTCACTTTCCCTTTTCCTCTCCATCCGGCCCAGACCTCCAGGATGATTCCTTCCAGATACGTTTCATCCCCTTAGAACCTGCGAGACAAACAATTTAGGCTCCGCCCATTTCTAGCAACTTCCTTTCCTTTCTCCCCCCTGTAGGCTCCCAAAGTAACTGCGCTGTGTGGGATGCCCCCTGTATGTAGGATCCCCTGCTGTGCCCCCTGTATGTAGGATCCCCTGCTGTGCCCCCTGTATGTAGGATCCCCTGCTGTGCCCCCTGTATGTAGGATCCCCTGCTGTGCCCCCTGTATGTAGGATCCCCTGCTGTTCCCCCTTTATGTAGGATCCCCTGCTGTGCCCCCTGTATGTAGGATCCCCTGCTGTGCCCCCTGTATGTAGGATTCCCTGCTGTGCCCCCTGTATGTAGGATCCCCTGCTGTGCCCCCTGTATGTAGGATTCCCAGCTGTGCCCCCATGAGCTAATAATGCCCCTAGAGGTGGCCCCCATGAACTAATAATGCCCCCAGAGGTACCCCCATGCACTAATAATGCCCCCAGAGATGCCCCCATGAGTTAATAATGCCCCCAGAGGTGCCCCCATGAACTAATAATGCCCCCAGAGGTGCCCCCATATACTAATAATGCCCCCAGAGGTTCCCCCATGAGCTAATAATGCCCCCAGAGGTTCCCCCATGAGCTAATAATGCCCCCAGAGGTGCCCCCATATACTAATAATGCCCCCAGAGGTGCCCCCATATACTAATAATGCCCCCAGAGGTGCCCCCATATACTAATAATGCCCCCAGAGGTGCCCCCATATACTAATAATGCCCCCAGAGGTGCCCCCATGAACTAATAATGCCCCCAGAGGTGCCACCATGAACTAATAATGCCCCCAGAGGTGCCCCCCATATACTAATAATGCCCCCAGAGGTGCCCCCATGAGCTAATAATGCCCCCAGAGGTGCCCCCCATATACTAATAATGCCCCCAGAGGTGCGCCCATACACTAATAATGCCCCCAGAGGTGCCCCCATATACTAATAATGCCCCCAGAGGTGCCCCCATATACTAATAATGCCCCCAGAGGTGCCCCCATACACTAATAATGCCCCCAGAGGTGCCCCCATACACTAATAATGCCCCCAGAGGTGCCCCCATACACTAATAATGCCCCCAGAGGTGCCCCCATACACCAATAATGCCCCCAGAGGTGTCCCCATACACCAATAATGCCCCCAGAGGTGTCCCCATATACTAATAATGCCCCCAGAGGTGTCCCCATATACTAATAATGCCCCCAGAGGTGCCCCCATATACTAATAATGCCCCCAGAGGTGCCCCCATATACTAATAATGCCCCCAGAGGTGTCCCCATACACCAATAATGCCCCCAGAGGTGTCCCCATATACTAATAATGCCCCCAGAGGTGCCCCCGTAGACCAATAATGCCCCCAGAGGTGCCCCCCATATACTAATAATGCCCCCAGAGGTGCCCCCATATACTAATAATGCCCCCAGAGGTGCCCCCGTAGACCAATAATGCCCCCAGAGGTGCCCCCCATATACTAATAATGCCCCCAGAGGTGCCCCCATACACTAATAATGCCCCCAGAGTAGGGCTGGGCGGTATACCGCAAAAATACCGATACCGTCACTGGCGTCGGTTAACCGACCTCAACTTAGCCAGGACGGTATCTGCGGTATTTTTTTCTGCTGCTCCTCCATCACTGACATGCCGGCGTCTCTGCACACAGGGACACCGGCATCAGAGCGGGAGGTGGAGGAGCAGCAGCAGCAGCAGGACCCAGGTGACAATGCCGCCCGACCCGCCCCCCGCCCGTCCGAGCACCCTCACCGGTCCAGTCCCAGGCCCCGTCCCGCCGCACCTGTCCATCCATGCGCCCCACAAGTCCAGTCCCGTCCGGCGTCCCGGCACACACAGCACATTGACATTGCCCTCCCCGGCACCAGTCCTGTCCGAGCGCCCCCCCCCCCCCGGCCGGCGAGCGCTGCACATGTCAATGTGCTGTGTGTGCAGGGACGCCGGACTTGACGGGTGGGCGCATGGATGGACAGGTGCGGCGGGACGGGGCCTGGGACCGGACGGGTGGGGGTGAGGGCGCTCAGACGGGCGGGGGGCGCGTCGGGCGGCATTGTCACCTGGGCCCTGCTGCTCCTCCACCTCCCGCTCTGATACCGGCGTCCCTGCACATGTTGTTGTGCTGTGTGTGCAGTGACGCCGGCATGTAGAGCTGGAGGTGCATGCTGGGACCTGTAGTCCCCTCAGTACCAGTACAGGGCTGTAACATAGGAGGAATAATGGGCTGCAGCAGGCGGGATAACTTATAGCTGTGTGTGGTATCCTGCCTGCTGCAGCACATCCATTCCTCCTATGTTACAGTCCTGTATTGTTACTGAGTGGACTACAGGTACCAGCATGCACCTCCCTGTATAATATTCTCCTACCCGCCTGCCATCCTTATGTGCCCCCTGTAAAGTTACACGCCCCTTTTCACCCCTCCGTATAGTCATACCCCCTATCCGCGCCCCCCCCTGTTTAGTCATACACCCCTGTCCGCCCCCGTTTAGTCATACGCCCCTATCCGCCCCCCTATGTATAGTCATACACCCCTGTCCGCCCCCTGTTTAGTCATACGCCCCTATCCGCCCCCCTATGTATAGTCATACACCCCTGTCCGCCACCCCCAGATAGTCATACACCCCTGTCCGCCCCCTATGTATAGTCATACACCCCTATCTGCCCCCCCGTATAGTCTTACACCCCTAACTGCCCCCCCCCGTATAGTCATACACCCTTGCCCCCCCCCCGTATAGTCGTACACCCCTGTGCGCCCTTCCCGTATAGTCATACACCCCTATCCACCCTCCCTGTAGTCATACACCCCTGTCCGCCCTCCCTGTAGTCATACACCCCCGTCCGCCATCCCTGTATAGTCATACACCCCCGTCCGCCATCCCTGTATAGTCATACAGCCCCGTCCGCCATCCCTGTATAGTCATAAAGCCCCGTCCGCCATCCCTGTATAGTCATACACCCCCGTCCGCCATCCCTGTATAGTCATACAGCCCCGTCCGCCATCCCTGTATAGTCATACAGCCCCGTCCGCCATCCCTGTATAGTCATACACCCCCGTCCGCCATCCCTGTATAGTCATACACCCCCGTCCGCCATCCCTGTATAGTCATACACCCCCGTCCGCCATCCCTGTATAGTCATACACCCCCGTCCGCCATCCCTGTATAGTCATACACCCCCGTCCGCCATCCCTGTATAGTCATACACCCCCGTCCGCCATCCCTGTATAGTCATACACCCCCGTCCGCCATCCCTGTATAGTCATACACCCCCGTCCGCCATCCCTGTATAGTCATACACCCCCGTCCGCCATCCCTGTATAGTCATACACCCCCGTCCGCCATCCCTGTATAGTCATACACCCCCGTCCGCCATCCCTGTATAGTCATACACCCCCGTCCGCCATCCCTGTATAGTCATACACCCCCGTCCGCCATCCCTGTATAGTCATACACCCCCGTCCGCCATCCCTGTATAGTCATACACCCCCGTCCGCCATCCCTGTATAGTCATACACCCCCGTCCGCCATCCCTGTATAGTCATACAGCCCCGTCCGCCTCCTATCCCGATGTGCTGCCTGTATAGTCCTGTAACCCGATCCCAACCTACTGTATAGTAATACACCCCAATCCATCCCCCCCATATAGTCATACACACCTATCCCTCTGTGACCTGTGTATACCCTGTAGAGGGTGTATACCTGTATATACACATGTCCAGGTCTCTGCTGAGACCCCCTAATAATGACAAATAATAATAATGATAATAGACTAACCATGGGTTGCTGCTCAGTGAGTTCTTTTTAACTTTTTTTGAATCAAAATATCGCCAGTTTGGCACGGCAAGTGGGTGTGGTTTGCAAAAAGGGGTGTGTCATAATTATCGTTCAATTATCGTTACCGCGGCTACATGTGCGATAAACCGCGATATTGATTTAGGCCAATATCGCCCAGCCCTACCCCAGAGGTGCCCCCATACACTAATAATGCCCCCAGAGGTGCCCCTAAAAAAAACAAACCTCCTACTCACCTAATCCGCGCTGTGCAGGCAGCAACTCTTCCTCCTCCTCTTCGGGCTCCATCTTGCGAGCCGCAGGGACGGGACTTCCGGCAGGCGTGATGACGTCACATGATCACGCCTGCCGGAGGGGCACATGATCACGACCCGGCCTCCCATAGGCTGCTGGTATGAAGTGCCGGCAGCCTATGGGAGAGAATACAGGAGGAGGACGCTGACAGGTCCTTCTCCTGTATTCTGATCGCTTTAATGTTCCGCCCGCACAGTGCATCTCGAGAAGCTGCGTGGCCGCAGCTTTTCGGGATGCTCAAAAACAGTTGGCAAGGGGGGCCGTGCGGGCCCCCCTAGCGTAGCGGTCGGGGGGCGGCGGCCGGCGGGCCCGCCGGGCCACCCCCCGTGTCTCTTAGGGTCCGGGCCCCATATGGCAGTACCACTTGTACTGCCCTATCGGCGGCCCTGATCACCTGTATCTAGTACGTATTATACTATCCCCAGTATCTAGTAAGTATTATACTATCCCCAGTATCTAGTAAGTATTATACTATCCCCTGTATCTAGTAAGTATTATACTATCACCTGCATCTAGTACGTATTATACTATCCCCTGTATCTAGTAAGTATTATACTATCCCCAGTATCTAGTAAGTATTATACTATCCCCTGTATCTAGTAAGTATTATACTATCCCCAGTATCTAGTAGGTATTATACTATCACCAGTATCTAGTAAGTATTATACTATCCCCTGTATCTAGTAAGTATTATACTATCCCCAGTATCTAGTAGGTATTATACTATCACCAGTATCTAGTAAGTATTATACTATCCCCTGTATCTAGTACGTATTATACTATCCCCAGTATCTAGTAAGTATTATACTATCACCTGTATCTAGTAAGTATTATACTATCACCTGTATCTAGTACGTATTATACTATCCCCAGTATCTAGTAGGTATTATACTATCACCAGTATCTCGTAGGTATTATACTATCACCTGTATCTAGTACGTATTATACTATCCCCAGTATCTAGTAAGTATTATACTATCCCCAGTATCTAGTAAGTATTATACTATCCCCTGTATCTAGTACGTATTATACTATCCCCAGTATCTAGTAAGTATTATACTATCCCCTGTATCTAGTAAGTATTATACTATCCCCTGTATCTAGTAAGTATTATACTATCCCCTGTATCTAGTAAGTATTATACTATCCCCTGTATCTAGTAAGTATTATACTATCCCCTGTATCTAGTAAGTATTATACTATCCCCTGTATCTAGTAAGTATTATACTATCCCCTGTATCTAGTAAGTATTATACTATCCCCTGTATCTAGTAGGTATTATACTATCCCCTGTATCTAGTAGGTATTATACTATCCCCTGTATCTAGTAAGTATTATACTATCCCCTGTATCTAGTAAGTATTATACTATCCCCTGTATCTAGTAAGTATTATACTATCCCCTGTATCTAGTAGGTATTATACTATCCCCTGTATCTAGTAAGTATTATACTATCCCCTGTATCTAGTAAGTATTATACTATCCCCTGTATCTAGTAAGTATTATACTATCCCCAGTATCTAGTAAGTATTATACTATCCCCTGTATCTAGTAAGTATTATACTATCACCTGTATCTAGTAAGTATTATACTATCACCTGTATCTAGTACGTATTATACTATCCCCAGTATCTAGTAAGTATTATACTATCCCCAGTATCTAGTAAGTATTATACTATCCCCTGTATCTAGTACGTATTATACTATCCCCAGTATCTAGTAAGTATTATACTATCCCCTGTATCTAGTAAGTATTATACTATCCCCTGTATCTAGTAAGTATTATACTATCCCCTGTATCTAGTAAGTATTATACTATCCCCTGTATCTAGTAAGTATTATACTATCCCCTGTATCTAGTAAGTATTATACTATCCCCTGTATCTAGTAAGTATTATACTATCCCCTGTATCTAGTAGGTATTATACTATCCCCTGTATCTAGTACGTTTTATACTATCCCCTGTATCTAGTACGTATTATACTATCCCCAGTATCTAGTAAGTATTATACTATCCCCTGTATCTAGTAAGTATTATACTATCCCCTGTATCTAGTAAGTATTATACTATCCCCTGTATCTAGTACATATTATACTATCCCCAGTATTTAGTACGTATTATACTATCCACAGCAGGGCCGTTTCTAGGTAATTTTAACTACAGGGCGAGTCTTGCTAAAAATATATATATGCATCCCCCCTGTTAGATCCCCCCATATATATTATATATATATATATATATATATATATATATATATATATATATATATATATAGGCATCCCCCCCCCCCTCCCTCCCCTATGTAGGCACAGGAGTGAAGTCACTCCTGCACTGGAGCTCTGGGGGGAGACAGCGGCCTCTTGTGGCCGGAGGCAGAATGCAGCCTCCGGCCTCAAGCTGAGCAGAGTTGCGGGTGGGCGGCGCCACAGCAGGTGATGGGGTAGGCGAAGGGGCGGCCAGAGGGGCAGATGATGGGGCGGTCATTCGGCCGCGGGTGACACCAGCGCCCCCTAGCTGTCGGCGCCCCGTGCGGTCGCCCGGCCCGCTAGCCTAGAGAAACGGCCCTGATCCACAGTATCTAGTACGTATTATACTATTACCTCTATCTAGTATGTATTATACTATCACCTGTATCTAGTAAGCTGTATACTATTTGTCTGTGTGTAGGACCGCCTGACAGGAATCCGCGCGCCAGCCCCTGACAAGGGGGAGAGGAATCCTAACCACAACAGGGGGAGAGAGACAAGACAAGGAGATGAGATGTGTTTGGGGGCTCTGGGTTCCCCTGGATTGCACTAGCCCTACAGGTCGATTCACCTCACACACTCATGCTTTACGCCCTATTCTTGGGCCGTAACCCGTTCATAAAACGCCACCTACCGCACACCCAGACACCAGACACCCACTTGGCCAGGAACACTGCCTGCTCGCTGGCCAACACCAACACGACACTTCTCTGTATCTGGACCCACCAGTCGCTGTCATACACATGACCCACCGACCGCTGCCAGACACACATCCACAAAGCACGCACACAGAACTTTGCTATGTTGGGACCCACCGGCTGTTATACACGTGACCCACCAGCCGCTGCCAGACACCCAAACACAACATACATACACAACTTTGCTGCCACCACCCTATCTGCTATGTTACTGGGGAGACAGGGAACCCCATGAATCAGGGGGGTAGCTAGGGGTTCAGCCTAGGGGGGGGTGAGTGAGTCTCAGTGGACCCCCAACCGATTATATTACCCATAGGGAACCTCAGTAGATGACGATGCTTTCCGAATAATAAAGGGTATTTTCTACTTCATTATTCATAGTGAACAGGGACTGAGAACAGTGGGAAAAGACTTTCTACATCTCACATATATAACCATGTAAAAATTAAAGGGGTTATCCAGCATTGCAAAAACATAGCTGCCTTTTTCCAGAAACAGCGCCCCTGTCCTCCAAAGCTTGTATGTGGTAGTGCAGCTCAGTTCCACTAAAAGAGAATGGAACCAAGTTGTAATAACACAAACAACATAGAGGAAGCTGTGGCGCTGTTTCTGTTTTCTATCTAGCCATCCATCTATTCTTCTATCTCTTTATCTCATATCTGTCTAATATCTGCACCATGGCTGATGGTCAATGGCCAAATTAGCAACACCCGAAGGGGATACCCGCAGTACCCATAGAGTAACTGTATAGTACAAATGCTGGGTAATAACAATAAATACTCCCATGCAGTTCAAGGCAACTATACTAAACTACCTATATGCAAAAAAGCCACATACTACTGCAACCTCACTAAATGGAATAATTACTTTATTAATCCATAAAAACAATACATGACAATACATGGAAAATGTAGGAGACATCAGCCCCGATAATCCTGGTGTATAGGGTATATGAGACCCTCCCTGTGCTCCCCATATAGTAGTCAGGCCCCTCTGTACCTTCATGTTGTAATTCAGCTTCTCTGTGCACCCATATAGTAGTTAGGCCTTCTGTGCCCCAATATAGTTATTATTTCCCTCTGTTTCCATGTAGTAGTAGTTAGGGCCCTCTGTGCCCTCATATTAAAGTTAGACTCCCCTCTGTGCATCTATCTGGTATTTAGACCTCTCTGTGCAGGCAATTCCCCCCCCCCCATCCCAAAAGGTAGTATCCTCCATGTAGGCATCCCCTCCAGCACCATCCCATGTAGGTAATCCCCTCGGTATGTATTCCCCATGCAGCCACCTCCCTCCCCCTGCAGTAATCTATCTGGTAATCCTGGTGGTTTGACGACCACCACTACCACTGTGAGTAGACTGTACCTCCAAATTAGGTACCCCCTTTTCATCCCATACCCCAACCATCATAGATAACATCCTTCCCAGGAGTTAGCTCCACCCACCCACATAAGTCTCCTCCTCTATAACTAAGGGAAAAAAAAGACATACTTACCTGCTGTGCTGTTGCAGTACTGTAGTCTTCTCATGTCAACTCTCTCCCTGCTCTGTGAGCGCACGACGGACATAACTCATGTCCCACAGCTCTAAGAGAGGAAACGGCCTCTTGTGGCCACAACAGTGATTGGCAGGGTGGAGAGCCAATGCTTTCCTCGCCTTGTCAGTCACCCTGCTGCATTCAACTGTATGTTCTCCTCGCATACAACCACATACAGCTAAATGATCAGACACAACATTCAGTAGCCGTGTGGGCCCCCCAGGAGCACTGGTTGCTGGCCAGGGGCCACCTACAGCCAATAGACATTTGTTTAGTCTGTCTGCAAAAGCAATAGCATCTGCGGACAGCATTAACTAACCAAATCTTCAGTGGGCCCCCAGCCTATGTGGGCCCGGGAGCGGCCGCCCCCTCTGCCCCCACCAAATTACCCTACTGCCATGAGTGCTCCACTCACAAGCAGACACACCACCCGGTCATACAATATACGGTCACACTCCGCACATACACTCCTCACAGAGATAACTAGGTTCGTTTAGGCTACAAGACAAACCATCAAACTTTTAGGTTTAATGCATAAAATGGCCCGTACTGGGTTACACAAAGATGGATGACAAAAGACATACAGACACTGCAAACAAAGAAAACAAAAGGGATAAAATAAGAAAGTTCTAATACTTAGCACAGGGATGCGTCGTATAGGTTCTTCCCTCCCAGGGGATAGGGGCTTAGAACGTGGTGCACAAACTAATTTGATTGGATCCCCAACTTTGTGACCCCTACATGTTCCCTAGGTCTCACTTTTATGTAAGACCTGAAAGGGTTGGGCTTAAGGGCGTCACCTGACATCTCTGACTCCGCCCCACTGGGCAGAGCTTCAGCCACCGCCCTCAGCCATCAAGGGAACACACCTGGGAATATCGAAAAGATACTGGTACAGGCGCCGTATCGACGGTACAGGCCCCGGCCGTTATTCATATTTCATATCTCACCATTCTGATTCCGGGCATATCAAACATGATATCCGCCGGACACTGAGAAGGTGAGATGCCCCTTATGTATTGATGAGGACAGGTAGACCGGCCATGTTTGGACTCCCTGCGATGTCCTTATCATAACCAACACTATGGTATGGCTTCTGTGGCTCTATGTTTTATTGGTACAAAGTTATGGAAGATTTCATGTTCCTTTTCTTAAAGAGAGTCCACCCCCTGCTGGCATGGAGTCAGTGATCCCGCCTCAGAGGTGCCGGCATGGAGTCAGTGATCCCGCCTCAGAGGTGCCGGCATGGAGTCAGTGATCCCGCCTCAGAGGTGCCGGCATGGAGTCAGTGATCCCGCCTCAGAGGTGCCGGCATGGAGTCAGTGATCCCGCCTCAGAGGTGCCGGCATGGAGTCAGTGATCCCGCCTCAGAGGTGCCGGCATGGAGTCAGTGATCCCGCCTCAGAGGTGCCGGCATGGAGTCAGTGATCCCGCCTCAGAGGTGCTGGCATGGAGTCAGTGATCCCGCCTCAGAGGTGCCGGCATGGAGTCAGTGATCCCGCCTCAGAGGTGCCGGCATGGAGTCAGTGATCCCGCCTCAGAGGTGCCGGCATGGAGTCAGTGATCCCGCCTCAGAGGTGCCGGCATGGAGTCAGTGATCCCGCCTCAGAGGTGCCGGCATGGAGTCAGTGATCCCGCCTCAGAGGTGCCGGCATGGAGTCAGTGATCCCGCCTCAGAGGTGCCGGCATGGAGTCAGTGATCCCGCCTCAGAGGTGCCGGCATGGAGTCAGTGATCCCGCCTCAGAGGTGCCGGCATGGAGTCAGTGATCCCGCCTCAGAGGTGCCGGCATGGAGTCAGTGATCCCGCCTCAGAGGTGCCGGCATGGAGTCAGTGATCCCGCCTCAGAGGTGCCGGCATGGAGTCAGTGATCCCGCCTCAGAGGTGCCGGCATGGAGTCAGTGATCCCGCCTCAGAGGTGCCGGCATGGAGTCAGTGATCCCGCCTCAGAGGTGCTGGTATGCAGTCAGTGATCCCGCCTCAGAGGTGCTGGCATGGAGTCAGTGATCCCGCCTCAGAGGTGCTGGCATCGAGTCAGTGATCCCGCCTCAGAGGTGCTGGCATCGAGTCAGTGATCCCCCCTCAGAGGTGCCGGCATGGAGTCAGTGATCCCGCCTCAGAGGTGCCGGCATGGAGTCAGTGATCCCGCCTCAGAGGTGCCGGTATGCAGTCAGTGATCCCGCCTCAGAGGTGCCGGCATGGAGTCAGTGATCCCGCCTCAGAGGTGCCGGCATGGAGTCAGTGATCCCCCCTCAGAGGTGCTGGCATGGAGTCAGTGATCCCGCCTCAGAGGTGCTGGCATGGAGTCAGTGATCCCGCCTCAGAGGTGCCGGCATGGAGTCAGTGATCCCGCCTCAGAGGTGCAGGCGTGGAGTCAGTGATCCCGCCTCAGAGGTGCAGGCATGGAGTCAGTGATCCCGCCTCAGAGGTGCTGGCATGGAGTCAGTGATCCCGCCTCAGAGGTGCTGGCATGGAGTCAGTGATCCCGCCTCAGAGGTGCCGGCGTGGAGTCAGTGATCCCGCCTCAGAGGTGCCGGTGTGGAGTCAGTGATCCCGCCTCAGAGGTGCCGGCGTGGAGTCAGTGATCCCGCCTCAGAGGTGCCGGCGTGGAGTCAGTGATCCCGCCTCAGCGGTGCCGGCATGGAGTCAGAGGTGCTGGCCACAATCTACTCCACCATCTCCTTTGCAGCTCCATGCTTATTGGCCCTTGCAGAGAGCCTTTTGATCTTTTACACAGGGTAATCAGACGGCCTGACTCCCAGCTAATCAATAAGTCCATATGATTAACTTGGATCAGCTATGGGCCTGCTCAATCTATAACATATCAATTATGATCTATAAAATATCCACTGTATCAATACATATAGAACACACCACATGTAATACTGCCTTGCATATTTATGAGTAGAGAAAGGGCTGTCCATATTCCTCACGCTGTTGTCTGTGTGTGTAGGACCACCGTCTGTGTGTAGGACCGCCGTCTGTGTGTAGGACCGCCGTCTGTGTGTAGGACCGCCGTCTGTGTGTAGGACTGCAGTCTGTGTGTAGGACCATCGTCTGTGTGTAGGACTGCAGTCTGTGTGTAGGACCGCTGTCTATATGGGGATTAGGACCACTGTCTGTGTGTGTAGGACCACTGTCTGTCTGTAGGACCGCCGTCTGTGTGTAGGACTGCCGTCTGTGTGTAGGACTGCCGTCTGTCTGTAGGACTGCCGTCTGTGTGTAGGACTGCCGTCTGTGTGTAGGACCGCCGTCTGTGTGTAGGACCGCCTTCTATATGGGGTGTAGGATCACCTTCTGTGTGTAGGACCGGTGTCTGTGTGTAGGACTGCTGTCTGTGTGTAGGACCGCTGTCTGTGTGTAGGACTGCCGTCTGTGTGTAGGACCGCCGTCTATATGGGGTGTAGGATCACCTTCTGTGTGTAGGACCGCCGTCTGTCTGTAGGATCACCTTCTGTGTGTAGGACCGCTGTCTGTGTGTAGGACTGCCGTCTGTGTGTAGGACCGCCGTCTATATGGGGTGTAGGATCACCTTCTGTGTGTAGGACCGCCGTCTGTCTGTAGGATCACCTTCTGTGTGTAGGACCGCTGTCTGTGTGTAGGACTGCCGTCTGTGTGTAGGACCGCCGTCTGTGTGTAGGACCGCCGTCTGTGTGTAGGACCGCCGTCTGTGTGTAGGACCGCCGTCTGTGTGTAGGACCGCCGTCTGTGTGTAGGACCGCCGTCTGTGTGTAGGACAGCCGTCTGTGTGTAGGACCGCCGTCTGTGTGTAGGACCGCCGTCTGTGTGTAGGACCGCCGTCTGTGTGTAGGACCGCCGTCTGTGTGTAGGACCGCCGTCTGTGTGTAGGACCGCCGTCTGTGTGTAGGACCGCCGTCTGTGTGTAGGACCGCCGTCTGTGTGTAGGACCGCCGTCTGTCTGTAGGACCGCCGTCTGTGTGTAGGACCGCCGTCTGTGTGTAGGACAGCCGTCTGTGTGTAGGACCGCCGTCTGTGTGTAGGACCGCCGTCTGTGTGTAGGACCGCCGTCTGTGTGTAGGACCGCCGTCTGTGTGTAGGACCGCCGTCTGTGTGTAGGACCGCCTTCTATATGGGGTGTAGGATCACCTTCTGTGTGTAGGACTGCCGTCTGTGTGTAGGACTGCCGTCTGTGTGTAGGACTGCCGTCTGTGTGTAGGACTGCCATCTGTGTGTAGGACCGCCGTCTGTGTGTAGGACCGCCGTCTGTGTGTAGAACTGCTGAGGCCGGGGTTTGGTTATGGCCTCTATCTGGTTTATGTGTGACAGGGAGGAGGGCGTGAGTTTCAGCAATAACTTCCATTCTGTGTTGGTAAAAGTTTTGCCCAATTCTTTGTCCCATCTCTTAAAGGGGCCGTATTTATGGAAAATCAGGTAATCATCTCAGATGTCATCAATGGCTTTTAGTTGTTTGAGGTTCAATAATCCAGGAGTGACGTCCAGAAAGTGCTGGGGTACGGGGAGTTATAAAGAGTTAATGCGGAATATCTCCTGAGGTGGCCGTTGTATCGTGTATCTATCGGTGTCCCCCTCTATAAGGTGGGATATTACATATAATCAGGTCTGTATATAGGTGTCCCCCCCTCTATAAGGTGGGATATTACATATAGTCAGGTCTGTATATAGGTGTCCCCCTCTATAAGGTGGGATATTACATATAGTCAGGTCTGTATATAGGTGTCCCCCTCTATAAGGTGGGATATTACATATAGTCAGGTCTGTATATAGGTGTCCCCCTCTATAAGGTGGGATATTACATATAGTCAGGTCTGTATATAGGTGTCCCCTCTATAAGGTGGGATATTACATATAGTCAGGTCTGTATATAGGTGTCCCCCCCTCTATAAGGTGGGATATTACATATAATCAGGTCTGTATATAGGTGTCACCCTCTATAAGGTGGGATATTACATATAGTCAGGTCTGTATATAGGTGTCCCCCTCTATAAGGTGGGATATTACATATAGTCAGGTCTGTATATAGGTGTGCCCCTCTATAAGGGGGGATATTACATATAGTCAGGTCTGTATATAGGTGTCCCCCTCTATAAGGTGGGATATTACATATAGTCAGGTCTGTATATAGGTGTCCCCCTCTATAAGGTGGGATATTACATATAGTCAGGTCTGTATATAGGTGTCCCCCTCTATAAGGTGGGATATTACATATAGTCAGGCCTGTATATAGGTGTCCCCTCTCTATAAGGTGGGATATTACATATAGTCAGGTCTGTATATAGGTGTCCCCCTCTATAAGGTCAGATATTACATATAGTCAGGTCTGTATATAGGTGTCCCCCTCTATAAGGTGGGATATTACATATAGTCAGGTCTGTATATAGGTGTCCCCCTCTATAAGGTGGGATATTACATATAGTCAGGTCTGTATATAGGTGTCCCCCTCTATAAGGTGGGATATTACATATAGTCAGGTCTGTATATAGGTGTCCCCCTCTATAAGGTGGGATATTACATATAGTCAGGTCTGTATATAGGTGTCCCCCCCCTCTATAAGGTGGGATATTACATATAGTCAGGTCTGTATATAGGTGTCCCCCTCTATAAGGGGGGATATTACATATAGTCAGGTCTGTATATAGGTGTCCCCCTCTATAAGGTCGGATATTACATATAGTCAGGTCTGTATATAGGTGTCCCCTCTATAAGGTCGGATATTACATATAGTCAGGTCTGTATATAGGTGCCCTCTCTATAAGGTGGGATATTACATATAGTCAGGTCTGTATATAGGTGTCCCCCCCTCTATAAGGTGGGATATTACATATAGTCAGGTCTGTATATAGGTGTCCCCTCTATAAGGTGGGATATTACATATAGTCAGGTCTGTATATAGGTGTCCCCCCCCCCCTCTATAAGGTGGGATATTACATATAGTCAGGTCTGTATATAGGTGTCCCCCTCTATAAGGTGGGATATTACATATAGTCAGGCCTGTATATAGGTGTCCCCCCTCTATAAGGTGGGATATTACATATAGTCAGGTCTGTATATAGGTGTCCCCCTCTATAAGGTGGGATATTACATATAGTCAGGTCTGTATATAGGTGTCCCTCTCTATAAGGTGGGATATTACATATAGTCAGGTCTGTATATAGGTGTCCCCCCTCTATAAGGTGGGATATTACATATAGTCAGGTCTGTATATAGGTGTCCCCCCCTCTATAAGGTGGGATATTACATATAGTCAGGTCTGTATATAGGTGTCCCCCCCTCTATAAGGTGGGATATTACATATAGTCAGGTCTGTATATAGGTGTCCCCCTCTATAAGGTGGGATATTACATATAGTCAGGTCTGTATATAGGTGTCCCCCTCTATAAGGTGGGATATTACATATAGTCAGGTCTGTATATAGGTGTCCCCCCCTCTATAAGGTGGGATATTACATATAATCAGGTCTGTATATAGGTGTCCCCCTCTATAAGGTGGGATATTACATATAGTCAGGTCTGTATATAGGTGTCCCCCTCTATAAGGTGGGATATTACATATAGTCAGGTCTGTATATAGGTGTCCCCCCCCCTCTATAAGGTGGGATATTACATATAGTCAGGTCTGTATATAGGTGTCCCCCCCTCTATAAGGTGGGATATTACATATAATCAGGTCTGTATATAGGTGTCCCCCTCTATAAGGTGGGATATTACATATAGTCAGGTCTGTATATAGGTGTCCCCCTCTATAAGGTCAGATATTACATATAGTCAGGTCTGTATATAGGTGTCCCCCTCTATAAGGTGGGATATTACATATAGTCAGGTCTGTATATAGGTGTCCCCCCTCTATAAGGTGGGATATTACATATAGTCAGGTCTGTATATAGGTGTCCCCCTCTATAAGGTGGGATATTACATATAGTCAGGTCTGTATATAGGTGTCCCCCTCTATAAGGTGGGATATTACATATAGGCAGGTCTGTATATAGGTGTCCCCCTCTATAAGGTCAGATATTACATATAGTCAGGTCTGTATATAGGTGTCCCCCTCTATAAGGTGGGATATTACATATAGTCAGGTCTGTATATAGGTGTCCCCCCTCTATAAGGTGGGATATTACATATAGTCAGGTCTGTATATAGGTGTCCCCCTCTATAAGGTGGGATATTACATATAGTCAGGTCTGTATATAGGTGTCCCCTCTATAAGGTGGGATATTACATATAGTCAGGTCTGTATATAGGTGTCCCCCCCCTCTATAAGGTGGGATATTACATATAGTCAGGTCTGTATATAGGTGTCCCTCTCTATAAGGTGGGATATTACATATGGTCAGGTCTGTATATAGGTGTCCCCCCCTCTATAAGGTGGGATATTACATATAGTCAGGTCTGTATATAGGTGTCCCCCTCTATAAGGGGGGATATTACATATAGTCAGGTCTGTATATAGCTGTCCCCCCCCTCTATAAGGTCGGATATTACATATAGTCAGGTCTGTATATAGGTGTCCCCCCCCCCTCTATAAGGGGGGATATTACATATAGTCAGGTCTGTATATAGGTGTCCCTCTCTATAAGGTGGGATATTACATATGGTCAGGTCTGTATATAGGTGTCCCCCCCTCTATAAGGTGGGATATTACATATAGTCAGGTCTGTATATAGGTGTCCCCCCCCCTCTATAAGGTGGGATATTACATATAGTCAGGTCTGTATATAGGTGTCCCCCTCTATAAGGTGGGATATTACATATAGTCAGGTCTGTATATAGGTGTCCCCCTCTATAAGGTGGGATATTACATATAGTCAGGTCTGTATATAGGTGTCCCCCTCTATAAGGTCAGATATTACATATAGTCAGGTCTGTATATAGGTGTCCCCCTCTATAAGGTGGGATATTACATATAGTCAGGTCTGTATATAGGTGTCCCTCTCTATAAGGGGGGATATTACATATAGTCAGGTCTGTATATAGGTGTCCCCCTCTATAAGGTGGGATATTACATATAGTCAGGTCTGTATATAGGTGTCCCTCTCTATAAGGGGGGATATTACATATAGTCAGGTCTGTATATAGGTGTCCCCCTCTATAAGGTGGGATATTACATATAGTCAGGTCTGTATATAGGTGTCCCCCTCTATAAGGTGGGATATTACATATAGTCAGGTCTGTATATAGGTGTCCCCCTCTATAAGGTGGGATATTACATATAGTCAGGTCTGTATATAGGTGTCCCCCTCTATAAGGTCGGATATTACATAATCCATATAGTCAGGTCTGTATATAGGTGTCCCCCTCTATAAGGTGGGATATTACATATAGTCAGGTCTGTATATAGGTGTCCCCTCTATAAGGTGGGATATTACATATAGTCAGGTCTGTATATAGGTGTCCCCCTCTATAAGGTGGGATATTACATATAGTCAGGTCTGTATATAGGTGTCCCTCTCTATAAGGGGGGATATTACATATAGTCAGGTCCAGGGCCGGCCTTAGGGTAGATGGCGCCCTGTGCAAAACTTTCTTTCGGCGCCCCCCCCCCACCCCCCCCCCCCCCCCCCCCCCGATACCCCATAATAGTGACATAGACTAAATCCCACAGCCTCCCACCCCTCCAGACAACCCCCACAATCAAACCACAAATGTAGTGGGAGGCTGAAGGATTTAGATATGGTAGACTAAATCCTACTACAATGAGCGCCACCTCTAAAGCAAAGCCTTTTAAACCACCCGACCCCGATAAAGGTACTTACCAGCACACAGGAGGACAGGTGCCTCCGCGGCCGTCCATGGCTTTCCTGATTGGCGCTCCTGCAGACAATTGTACACAGGGGCGTAGCTAGTTTTTCAGTCTAGGGAGGGGCGAGTGAGTCTGAGTGGGCCCCCAACCGATTATGTTACCCATAGGGAACATAAGCAGGTTACCATGCCTATCTATCTATCTAGTTGGGTGACCTCCATCATACTGACTACAAGACGCTGTGAAATCTGGGTGACCTCCATTATACTGAGTACAAGATGCTGGGAAAGCTGGGTGACCTCCATCATACTGACTACTATACAAGATGCTGGAAAGCTGGGTGACCGCCATTATACTGACTACTATACAAGATGCTGGAAAGCTGGGTGACCGCCATTATACTGACTACTATACAAGATGCTGGAAAGCTGGGTGACCGCCATTATACTGACTACTATACAAGATGCTGGAAAGCTGGGTGACCGCCATTATACTGACTACTATACAAGATGCTAGGAAAGCTGGGTGACCGCCGTTATACTGACTACTATACATGATGCTAGGAAAGCTGGGTGACCTCTATTATACTGACTACAAGATGCTGGGAAAGCTGTGTGACCTCCATTATACTGACATACAGGATGCTAGGAAAGCTGGGTGACCTCCATTACACTGACATACAGGATGCTAGGAAAGCTGGGTGACCGCCGTTATACTGACTACTATACATGATGCTAGGAAAGCTGGGTGACCTCTATTATACTGACTACAAGATGCTGGGAAAGCTGTGTGACCTCCATTATACTGACATACAGGATGCTAGGAAAGCTGGGTGACCTCCATTACACTGACATACAGGATGCTAGGAAAGCTGGGTGACGTCCATTACACTGACATACAGGATGCTGGGAAAGCTGTGTGACCTCCATTATACTGACATACAGGATGCTGGGAAAGCTGGGTGACCTCCATTACACTGACATACAGGATGCTGGGAAAGCTGGGTGACTGCCATAATACTGACTACGATAAATCATTGCCAATCACAAATGCTATATAATTTTACTAGCCCAGGAAAGACTCCTTCCAGCGAGCAGCATATGGCAGTAGTATCAGTGCTGAGTACAGGCTGCTGCTGCTGGCTCTGGTTCATAGCATGGACATTGGTCTGTCCCAGCACACTGAGGGATGTGGCTGCTGCTATGTCCCTAGGCTATTCTCACTTTAGGCCCACTCCCTCCTTTATCTCCCTCTCCTAACCTGATGCTTCTCAGCAGGATAATGAAGATTTTGCACCCAGTGTCCCACTCGCGGTCGGTGCGGGGGCGGGGCTTGCATACAGGGGCGGAGCTTACCGGACATACTAGGAACAGTAATTTACCGGGTCCCCAGTAAACTCGGTGGGCGGGAGCGCGTCCCTACTGGCTGCACATCTAACAGACATAGGAATCTCTAAGCTAGATGTGCTGAGTGCCTGCAGGAGAGCCCCAAAGCAACCAGCATGGGAGGAGGGGAGGCGGCCAGCTAGAGGGGGCGCTTCCGCAGACAGCACATGTAACTTAGAGATTCCCATGTCTAAGTTATATGTGCAGCTCTCTGTCTGCCAGAGCGCCCCCTAGCTGGCCAGGAGTGATGCGCCCTGTGCAATTGCACAGGTCGCACACCCCAAAGGCCGGCCCTGGTCAGGTCTGTATATAGGTGTCCCCTCTATAAGGTCAGATATTACATATGGTCAGGTCTGTATATAGGTGTCCCTCTCTATAAGGTGGGATATTACATATAGTCAGGTCTGTATATAGGTGTCCCCCTCTATAAGGTTGGATATTACATATAGTCAGGTCTGTATATAGGTGTCCCTCTCTATAAGGTGGGATATTACATATAGTCAGGTCTGTATATAGGTGTCCCCTCTCTATAAGGTGGGATATTACATATAGTCAGGTCTGTATATAGGTGTCCCTCTCTATAAGGGGGGATATTACATATAGTCAGGTCTGTATATAGGTGTCCCCCTCTATAAGGTGGGATATTACATATAGTCAGGTCTGTATATAGGTGTCCCCCTCTATAAGGTGGGATATTACATATAGTCAGGTCTGTATATAGGTGTCCCCCTCTATAAGGTCGGATATTACATATAGTCAGGTCTGTATATAGGTGTCCCCTCTCTATAAGGTGGGATATTACATATAGTCAGGTCTGTATATAGGTGTCCCCCTCTATAAGGTGGGATATTACATATAGTCAGGTCTGTATATAGGTGTGCCCCTCTATAAGGTGGGATATTACATATAGTCAGGTCTGTATATAGGTGTCCCCCTCTATAAGGTCGGATATTACATAATCCATATAGTCAGGTCTGTATATAGGTGTCCCCCCTCTATAAGGTGGGATATTACATATAGTCAGGTCTGTATATAGGTGTCCCCCCCCCTCTATAAGGTGGGATATTACATATAGTCAGGTCTGTATATAGGTGTCCCCCTCTATAAGGTGGGATATTACATATAGTCAGGTCTGTATATAGGTGTCCCCCCCTCTATAAGGTGGGATATTACATATAGTCAGGTCTGTATATAGGTGTCCCCCTCTATAAGGTCGGATATTACATATAGTCAGGTCTGTATATAGGTCTCCCCCTCTATAAGGTGGGATATTACATATAGGCAGGTCTGTATCGTGAGTGACGTCTGTTAGTGATCACTCAGTTTGGTCCTGAATGATCTGGATACTGATAGATCATTGGCCGGCACTTGATCCTCTGTCTCTTGTGGGGGGGGGGGGGGGGGGCAGTATACATAGATGAGTCCGTCAGTATGAGCACTTATAAGTAATGAAGAGATTAGAAGTGTTGGTTCTAAGTGTGCACTATGCCTTGTGGTCAGTAGGGGGCGCTGCATGCTGTGCCATAATTGTGGCTTTAGTGGTTGTTTTAGCTGCAGATCCACTTTTTCTGCTACTGTTATCACTTGAGTAGTATATAGCACGCTATAAAGCCAATATATTCCTATTTATTTCAGGAGTCTGTAGTTTAGCACTTATAGAGAGTCACTCACAAAGCTAATAGGAAGTGACTTTATACAGTAAGAGAGTCCCTTATAGTCAGAACGCTGTTGTTGCTCTAAAAAGATCTTAAAGTGTCTGCTGCCGTTGTGCACTAGGCTATTAAAGGGGAACTCCAGGTAGAGATAAAAAAAAATAAACCTGCAGCAGAAGTATATAGCATTGCTTACTGTCTATCCCAGTTTTGAAACTACAAAAAATCCATTTCTTTTGGGGTCTTTCTTCTGTATTTTGTGGCTGTATTTCCTGGTTGAGCAGTTGTACACAGTACTACGAGTTCCAGAATGCAATGATTTCCCTCAGCTGATCATCACAGTCCCCCGCCCTGTCCATCCCCCGCACTAAACTGTTGAAGAACATCTAGGCTGTGTTCACACATTGCAGTTTCATTATGTTACTGAATTAATTGTAGAACTTTATAATTTTATTGTGGTCCCACCCACACAGCACACTGTATATTCTACCTGTAACACCACACAGCACGCTGTATTCTCTACCTGTAACACCACACAGCACACTGTATTCTCTATCTGTAACACCACACAGCACGCTGTATTCTCTACCTGTAACACCACACAGCACGCTGTATTCTCTACCTGTAACAGCACACAGCACTGTATTCTCTACCTGTAACACCACACAGCACTGTATTCTCTACCTGTAACACCACACAGCACTGTATTCTCTACCTGTAACACCACACAGCACTGTATTCTCTACCTGTAACACCACACAGCACACTGTATTCTCTACCTGTAACACCACACAGCACCCTGTATTCTCTACCTGTAACACCACACAGCACGCTGTATTCTCTACCTGTAACACCACACAGCACTGTATTCTCTACCTGTAACACCACACAGCACTGTATTCTCTACCTGTAACACCACACAGTACGCTGTATACTCTACTTGTAACACCACACAGCACTGTATTCTCTACCTGTAACACCACACAGCACGCTGTATTCTCTACCTGTAACACCACACAGCACTGTATTCCCTACCTGTAACACCACACAGCGCTGTATTCTCTACCTGTAACACCACACAGCACGCTGTATTCTCTACCTGTAACACCACACAGCGCTGTATTCTCTACCTGTAACACCACACAGCACGCCGTATTCTCTACCTGTAACACCACACAGCACGCTGTATTCTCTACCTGTAACACCACACAGCACACTATATTCTCTACCTGTAACACCACACAGCACACTGTATTCTCTACCTGTAACACCACACAGCACTGTATTCTCTACCTGTAACACCACACAGCACGCTGTATTCTCTACCTGTAACACCACACAGCACGCTGTATTCTCTACCTGTAACACCACAGAGCACACTGTATTCTCTACCTGTAACACCACACAGCACGCTGTATTCTCTACCTGTAACACCACACAGCACTGTATTCTCTACCTGTAACACCACACAGCACGCTGTATTCTCTACCTGTAACACCACACAGCACGCTGTATTCTCTACCTGTAACACCACACAGCACGCTGTATTCTCTACCTGTAACACCACACAGCACGCTGTATTCTCTACCTGTAACACCACACAGCACGCTGTATTCTCTACCTGTAACACCACACAGCACACTGTATTCTCTACCTGTAACACCACACAGCACGCTGTATTCTCTACCTGTAACACCACACAGCACTGTATTCTCTACCTGTAACACCACACAGCGCTGTATTCTCTACCTGTAACACCACACAGCGCTGTATTCTCTACCTGTAACACCACACAGCACGCTGTATTCTCTACCTGTAACACCACACAGCGCTGTATTCTCTACCTGTAACACCACACGGCACGCTGTATTCTCTACCTGTAACACCACACGGCACGCTGTATTCTCTACCTGTAACACCACACAGCACACTGTATTCTCTACCTGTAACACCACACAGCACGCTGTATTCTCTACCTGTAACACCACACAGCACGCTGTATTCTCTACCTGTAACACCACACAGCATGCTGTATTCTCTACCTGTAACACCACACAGAACACTGTATTCTCTACCTGTAACACCACACAGCGCTGTATTCTCTACCTGTAACACCACACAGCACGCTGTATTCTCTACCTGTAACACCACACAGCACTGTATTCTCTACCTGTAACACCACACAGCACTGTATTCTCTACCTGTAACACCACACAGCACGCTGTATTCTCTACCTGTAACACCACACAGCACTGTATTCTCTACCTGTAACACCACACAGCACGCTGTATTCTCTACCTGTAACACCACACAGCACGCTGTATTCTCTACCTGTAACACCACACAGCACACTGTATTCTCTACCTGTAACACCACACAGCACGCTGTATTCTCTACCTGTAACACCACACAGCACCCTGTATTCTCTACCTGTAACACCACACAGCACGCTGTATTCTCTACCTGTAACACCACACAGCACTGTATTCTCTACCTGTAACACCACAGCACGCTGTATTCTCTACCTGTAACAGCACACAGCACTGTATTCTCTACCTGTTACACCACACAGCACGCTGTATTCTCTACCTGTTACACCACACAGCACGCTGTATTCTCTACCTGTAACACCACACAGTACACTGTATTCTCTACCTGTAACACCACACAGCGCTGTATTCTCTACCTGTAACACCACACAGCGCTGTATTCTCTACCTGTAACACCACACACCACACTGTATTCTCTACCTGTAACACCACACAGCACGCTGTATTCTCTACCTGTAACACCACACAGCACATTGTATTCTCTACCTGTAACACCACACAGCACACTGTATTCTCTACCTGTAACACCACACAGCACATTGTATTCTCTACCTGTAACACCACACAGCACGCTGTATTCCCTACCTGTAACACCACACAGTGCTGTATTCTCTACCTGTAACACCACACAGCACTGTATTCTCTACCTGTAACACCACACAGCACACTGTATTCTCCACCTGTAACACCACACAGCACACTGTATTCTCTACCTGTAACACCACACAGCACTGTATTCTCTACCTGTAACACCACACAGCACTGTATTCTCTACCTGTAACACCACACAGCACGCTATATTCTCTACCTGTAACACCACACAGCACACTGTATTCTCTACCTGTAACACCACACAGCACGCTGTATTCTCTACCTGTAACACCACACAGCACGCTGTATTCTCTACCTGTAACACCACACAGCACGCTGTATTATCTATCTGTCAATATTGGAATAAAGCAAAACTTTTTTAATAATTTTTTTTTTCTTTTCATCCCCACGCACATATTATGATCGAGCATTTTTTGTCTTTTGAGGTTGAGCCGCACAATAAGGACTTTATCGGATATTATCTTACATGGGATATACTGTTTATGCCTCATTTTTCCTCCATGTGGAATTGGCAGTGTCGGCTCTGATCCCCTCTGCCGTTTAGCATCATTTCATTGTGTTACTACATCATTTTTGTGATTACGCTGCAGTACTGCAATGACATTTCAACATGTGTGAACTCAGCCCTAATTTCACTACAGACATTTGCACAATCAGAGAAGTTGCATCAGCTGCTTCTTGCCGGTCAGAGATGGGGAATGACTCGAGGGATTGGGGGATCCAGCCCCGCCTCTTGTGACATCACGCCCCGCCCCCTGTCTGCATCATCAGCCTGTGCTCAGCAAACACACACAATGTGAGACAGAAGCATTAAATCTCTTTTCTCCTAAAGGAGGGAGAGCTGAGGGAGCAGGAGACAATGTGAATTGGCACAGAGGCCATATTTCTTCACTTCCTGGATTTCTATCAACTACCAGTGTGGCAGAACCGCACAGATATGGTAATACTTTATATAGACACATCTATAGAACTTTTAACCTCTTAAGGACAGAGCCAATTTTTGTTTTTGCGTTTTCGTTTTTTCCTCCTTGTGTTTAAAAGGCCATGCATAGCACTTGCATTTTTCCACCTAGAAACCCACATGAGCCCTTATCCTTATTTTTTGCACCACTAATTGTACTTTGCAATGACGGCTGAATTTTTGCATAAAATTCACTGCAAAACCAGGAAAAAATTCAATGTGTGGTGAAATTGAGCAAAAAAAACGTTTTTTTTTTATTTAGGGGTTTCTTGTTTTTACGCAATTCGCCCTGGGGTAAAACTGAGTTGTTATATATGTTCCTTAAGTCGTTATGATTACAACGATATGTAACATGTATAACTTATATTATCTGATGGCCTGTTAAAAATTCAAACCATTGTTAACAAATATACGTTCCCTAAAATCGCTCCATTCCCAGGCTTATAGCGCTTTTATCCTTTGGTCTATGGGGCCGTTTCAGGTGTCATTTTTTGCGCCATGATGTGTTCTTTCTATCGGTACCTTGATTGCGCATATACAACTTTTTGATCGCTTTTTATTACATTTTTTCTGGATTTGATGCGACCAAAAATGCGCAATTGCAAGATCGGGAATGGGATAAATTAATAGTTTGGGCGATTACGCACGCGGCGATACCAAACATGTTTGTTTATTTATTTATTTTTATTAAAAACCTAGGAAAAGGGGGGTGATTCAGAGTTTTATTAGGGGAGGGGGCTTTTTACTTATAACAACACTTTTTTTTATATTTTAAACTTATACTAGAAGCCCACCTGGGGTTAGGGTTATTCCCCCCCTGGGGTTAGGGTTATTCCCCCTGGGGTTAGGGTTATTCCCCACTGGGGCTAGTGTTATTCCCCCCTGGGTTAGGGTTATTCTCCCCTGGGGTTAGGGTTTTTCCCCCTGGGGTTAGGGTTATTCCCCCCTGGGGTTAGGGTGATTCCCCCCTGGGGTTAGGGTGATTCCCCCCTGGGGTTAGGGTGATTCCCCCTGGGGTTAGGGTGATTCCCCCTGGGGTTAGGGTTATTCCCCCTGGGGTTAGGGTTATTTCCCCTGGGGGACTTCTAGTATGTACACTTTGATCTCTCATTGAGATCTTTGCTGTATACTAAAACAGCAAAGATCAATGAGATCGGCACTCGTATGCTTTTGGCTGCTGCAGCCGAAAGCATTCGAGTGCCGAGCCAGAATCAGCGCCATTTTGGCAGAGACCCCAGCCGGAGCAGGATGTGTGGATCTCTCCTCCGGGACGTTGTCCACCCCCACTAGACACCAGGGACGGCTGCATACAGTGATCAGATGCAGCTGTCAAATTAGCGGGCACAGCGATCGGACCGTGCCCGCTACTAGCTGCGGCCCCGGGCTACCAGTACATCATACGTCCTTAAGAGGTTAATGTACTTTTAATAGAAAGAAAAGTTTTCCTTATGTGGAGTGCCACTATATATTAGGGCTTTTGCTGTGTCCCATCCAAATTCCCCTGTGTGGCTAGATGGACTGTGGGATTTTATGTGTTGACTAGTCTGACTCCCCTCTGGCAAAAATGGCTGCCACAGTATCAGTCCACGTGGTGATAGTGAATTAAGGTGATCACCTCAATCCCTGATAGAGTCCTGCTTGTGCCTTTGGCTGAGGTAGGCTGAGTTCTGCTCTGACCCTCTCAGGGCCTGAGAAGAAACCCACTTGTGTCACTGTCCGCCTGGTGATACAAGGGCTGCGGGGTGCTCCAGTGCTGCTTGATGGGCTCATAGATGTGGGGAGTCCAGACCACAGTGTCTTGAACGTGCGTCTCCGCTGACCGGAAGTGCCCCAGCTCTGGGTGCTTGGCCGTACCAGAGGCTGGGGCTTCACTCAGGCAAGTAGGCCGCAGGGCGTCTCGTGTCCAATTACCCTTCTGAACCCTCGGAAGATGGCTGATGCGGTATAGGGGGATGGGTGCAGGCGGATCAGTGCTCCAGAGGGCTGACGGGGAGGTGGGAAGCAGGGGGAAATGCCTGCTATGCCGGGAGCTCCACAGGAACGCCTCCTCTCTCCTCAGTGTCTAGGCCACATTAACGGACATATCAGGGATAAAATGGGTGAGGAAAGCGTACACACACACTCACACGCATCACTCCATTGTGCAACTTTACACCCCTAAAATAATAAACTGCCTAAAAGTGTTGTTCCAGTGTCCGCTTTAATGTACTGTACCGCTGTCCCCTCTAATGTACTGTACCACTGTCCCCTCTAATGTACTGTACCACTGTCCTCTCTAATGTACTGTACCACTGTCCCCTCTAATGTACTGTACCACTGTCCTCTCTAATGTACTGTACCGCTGTCCCCTCTAATGTACTGTACCACTGTCCCCTCTAATGTACTGTACCACTGTCTTCTCTAATGTACTGTACCGCTGTCCCCTCTAATGTACTCTACCACTGTCCCCTCTAATGTACTGTACCGCTGTCCCCTCTAATGTACTCTACCACTGTCCCCTCTAATGTACTGTACCACTGTCCTCTTTAATGTACTGTACCGCTGTCATCTAATGTACTGTACCACTGTCCCCTCTAATGTACTGTACCACTGTCCTCTCTAATGTACTGTACCACTGTCCCCTCTAATGTACTGTACCACTCTCTAATGTACTGTACCACTGCCCCCCCTAATGTACTGCACCACTGTCCTCTAATGTACTGCACCACTGCTCTCTAATGTACTGTACCACTGTCATCTCTAATGTACTGTACCGCTGTCCTCTCTAATGTACTGTACCACTGTCCTCTCTAATGTACTGTACCACTGTCCTCTAATGTACTGTACCACTGTCCTCTCTAATGTACTGTACCACTGTCCTCTAATGTACTGTACCACTGTCCTCTAATGTACTGTACCACTGTCCTCTCTAATGTACTGTACCACTGTCCTCTCTAATGTACTGTACCACTGCCCCCTCTAATGTACTGTACCACTGTCCTCTCTAATGTACTGTACCACTATCCTCTCTAATGTACTGTACCACTGTCCTCTCTAATGTACTGTACCACTGTCCTCTCTAATGTACTGTAACACTGTCCTTTAATGTACTGTACCACTGTCCTCTCTAATGTACTGTACCACTGTCCCCTCTAATGTACTGTACCACTGTCCTCTCTAATGTACTGTACCACTGTCCTCTTAATGTACTGTACCACTGTCCTCTCTAATGTACTGTACCACTGTCCTCTCTAATGTACTGTACCACTGTCCCCTCTAATGTACTGTACCACTGTCCTCTAATGTACTGTACCACTGTCCTCTCTAATGTGCTGTACCACTGTCCTCTAATGTACTGTACCACTGTCCTCTAATGTACTGTACCACTGTCCTCTCTAATGTACTGTACCACTGTCCTCTCTAATGTACTGTACCACTGTCCCCTCTAATGTACTGTACCACTGTCCCCTCTAATGTACTGTACCACTATCCTCTATACTGTACCACTGTCCTCTAATGTACTGTACCACTGTCCTCTCTAATGTACTGTACCACTGTCCTCTCTAATGTACTGTACCACTGTCCTCTAATGTACTGTGCCACTGCCCCTCTACTGTACTGTACCACTGTCCCCTCTAATGTACTGTACCACTGTCCTCTAATGTACTGTACCACTGTCCTCTAATGTACTGTGCCACTGTCCTCTAATGTACTGTGCCACTGCCCCTCTACTGTACTGTACCACTGTCCTCTAATGTACTGTACCACTGTCCTCTAATGTACTGTACCACTGTCCTCTAATGTACTGTACCACCGTCCTCTAATGTACTGTACCACTGTCCTCTCTAATGTACTGTACCACTGTCCTCTCTAATGTACTGTACCACTGTCCTGTAATGTACTGTACCAGTGTCCTCTCTAATGTACTGTACCACTGTCCTCTAATGTACTGTACCACTGTCCTCTAATGTACTGTACCACTGTCCTCTAATGTACTGTACCACTGTCCTCTAATGTACTGTACCACTGTCCTCTAATGTACTGTACCACTGTCCTCTCTAATGTACTGTACCACTGTCCTCTCTAATGTACTGTACCACTGTCCTCTAATGTACTGTACCACTGTCCTCTCTAATGTACTGTACCACTGTCCTCTCTAATGTACTGTACCACTGTCCCCTCTAATGTACTGTACCACTGTCCCCTCTAATGTACTGTACCACTGTCCTCTCTAATGTACTGTACCACTGTCCTGTAATGTACTGTACCAATGTCCTCTCTAATGTACTGTACCACTGTCCTGTAATGTACTGTACCAATGTCCTCTCTAATGTACTGTACCACTGTCCTCTAATGTACTGTACCACTGTCCTCTAATGTACTGTACCAATGTCCTCTCTACTGTACTGTACCACTGTCCCCTCTAATGTACTGTACCACTGTCCTCTAATGTACTGTACCACTGTCCTCTAATGTACTGTACCACTGTCCTCTAATGTACTGTACCACTGTCCTCTCTAATGTACTGTACCACTGTCCTCTAATGTACTGTGCCACTGCCCCTCTACTGTACTGTACCACTGTCCTCTAATGTACTGTACCACTGTCCTCTCTAATGTACTGTACCACTGTCCTCTCTAATGTACTGTACCACTGTCCTCTCTAATGTACTGTACCACTGTCCTCTCTAATGTACTGTACCACTGTCCTCTAATGTACTGTGCCACTGCCCCTCTACTGTACTGTACCACTGTCCTCTAATGTACTGTACCACTGTCCTCTCTAATGTACTGTACCACTGTCCTCTCTAATGTACTGTACCACTGTCCCCTCTAATGTACTGTACCACTGTCCCCTCTAATGTACTGTACCACTATCCTCTATACTGTACCACTGTCCTCTAATGTACTGTACCACTGTCCTCTCTAATGTACTGTACCACTGTCCTCTCTAATGTACTGTACCACTGTCCTCTAATGTACTGTGCCACTGCCCCTCTACTGTACTGTACCACTGTCCCCTCTAATGTACTGTACCACTGTCCTCTAATGTACTGTACCACTGTCCTCTAATGTACTGTGCCACTGTCCTCTAATGTACTGTGCCACTGCCCCTCTACTGTACTGTACCACTGTCCTCTAATGTACTGTACCACTGTCCTCTAATGTACTGTACCACTGTCCTCTAATGTACTGTACCACCGTCCTCTAATGTACTGTACCACTGTCCTCTCTAATGTACTGTACCACTGTCCTCTCTAATGTACTGTACCATTGTCCTGTAATGTACTGTACCAGTGTCCTCTCTAATGTACTGTACCACTGTCCTCTAATGTACTGTACCACTGTCCTCTAATGTACTGTACCACTGTCCTCTAATGTACTGTACCACTGTCCTCTAATGTACTGTACCACTGTCCTCTCTAATGTACTGTACCACTGTCCTCTCTAATGTACTGTACCACTGTCCTCTAATGTACTGTACCACTGTCCTCTCTAATGTACTGTACCACTGTCCTCTCTAATGTACTGTACCACTGTCCCCTCTAATGTACTGTACCACTGTCCTCTCTAATGTACTGTACCACTGTCCTGTAATGTACTGTACCACTGTCCTCTCTAATGTACTGTACCACTGTCCTCTCTAATGTACTGTACCACTGTCCCCTCTAATGTACTGTACCACTGTCCCCTCTAATGTACTGTACCACTATCCTCTATACTGTACCACTGTCCTCTAATGTACTGTACCACTGTCCTCTCTAATGTACTGTACCACTGTCCTCTCTAATGTACTGTACCACTGTCCTCTAATGTACTGTGCCACTGCCCCTCTACTGTACTGTACCACTGTCCCCTCTACTGTACTGTACCACTGTCCCCTCTAATGTACTGTACCACTGTCCTCTAATGTACTGTACCACTGTCCTCTAATGTACTGTGCCACTGTCCTCTAATGTACTGTGCCACTGCCCCTCTACTGTACTGTACCACTGTCCTCTAATGTACTGTACCACTGTCCTCTAATGTACTGTACCACTGTCCTCTAATGTACTGTACCACCGTCCTCTAATGTACTGTACCACTGTCCTCTCTAATGTACTGTACCACTGTCCTCTCTAATGTACTGTACCACTGTCCTGTAATGTACTGTACCAGTGTCCTCTCTAATGTACTGTACCACTGTCCTCTAATGTACTGTACCACTGTCCTCTAATGTACTGTACCACTGTCCTCTAATGTACTGTACCACTGTCCTCTAATGTACTGTACCACTGTCCTCTAATGTACTGTACCACTGTCCTCTCTAATGTACTGTACCACTGTCCTCTCTAATGTGCTGTACCACTGTCCTCTAATGTACTGTACCACTGTCCTCTCTAATGTACTGTACCACTGTCCTCTCTAATGTACTGTACCACTGTCCCCTCTAATGTACTGTACCACTGTCCTCTCTAATGTACTGTACCACTGTCCTGTAATGTACTGTACCAATGTCCTCTCTAATGTACTGTACCACTGTCCTGTAATGTACTGTACCAATGTCCTCTCTAATGTACTGTACCACTGTCCTCTAATGTACTGTACCACTGTCCTCTAATGTACTGTACCACTGTCCTCTAATGTACTGTACAACTGTCCTCTAATGTACTGTACCACTGTCCTCTAATGTACTGTACCACTGTCCTCTAATGTACTGTACCACTGTCCCCTCTAATGTACTGTACCACTGTCCTCTATACTGTACCACTGTCCTCTAATGTACTGTACCACTGTCCTCTCTAATGTACTGTACCACTGTCCTCTCTAATGTACTGTACCACTGTCCCCTCTAATGTACTGTACCACTGTCCTCTATACTGTACCACTGTCCTCTAATGTACTGTACCACTGTCCTCTCTAATGTACTGTACCACTGTCCCCTCTAATGTACTGTACCACTGTCCTAATGTACTGTACCACTGTCCCCTCTAATGTACTGTACCACTGTCCCCTCTAATGTACTGTACCCTCTAATGTACTGTACCACTGTCCTCTCTAATGTACTGTACCACTGTCCCCTCCTATAATGTACTGTACCACTGTCCCCTCTAATGTACTGTACCACTGTCCTCTCTAATGTACTGTACCACTGTCCCCTAATGTACTGTACCCTCTAATGTACTGTACCACTGTCCTCTCTAATGTACTGTACCACTGTCCCCTCCTCTAATGTACTGTACCACTGTCCCCTCTAATGTACTGTACCACTGTCCCCTCTAATGTACTATACCACTGTCCTCTAATGTACTGTACCACTGTCCTCTCTAATGTACTGTACCACTGTCCCCTAATGTACTGTACCACTGCCCCCCTAATGTACTGTACCACTGTCCCCTAATGTACTGTACCACTGTCCTCTCTAATGTACTGTACCACTGTCCTCTCTAATGTACTGTACCACTGTCCCCTAATGTACTGTACCACTGTCCTCTAATGTACTGTACCACTGTCCCCTCTAATGTACTGTACCACTGTCCTCTCTAATGTACTGTACCACTGTCCTCTAATGTAGTGTACCACTGTCCTCTCTAATGTACTGTACCACTGTCCTCTCTAATGTACTGTACCACTGTCCTCTAATGTACTGTACCACTGTCCTCTAATGTACTGTACCACTGTCCTCTCTAATGTACTGTACCACTGTCCCCTCTAATGTACTGTACCACTGCCCCCCCCCAACTATCCTCTAATGTACTGTACCACTGTCCTTTCTAATGTACTGTACCGCTGTCCTCTAATGTACTGTACCACTGTCCTCTCTAATGTACTGTACCACTGTCCCCTAATGTACTGTACCACTGTCCTCTCTAATGTACTGTACCACTGTCCCCCCTCTAATGTACTGTACCACTGTCCTCTCTAATGTACTGTACCACTGTCCTCTCTAATGTACTGTACCACTGTCCTCTAATGTACTGTACCACTGTCCTCTAATGTACTGTACCACTGTCCCCTCTAATGTACTGTACCACTGTCCTCTCTAATGTACTGTACCACTGTCCTCTCTAATGTACTGTACCACTGTCCTCTCTAATGTACTGTACCACTGTCCTCTAATGTACTGTACCACTGTCCTCTCTAATGTACTGTACCACTGTCCCCTCTAATGTACTGTACCACTGTCCTCTCTAATGTACTGTACCACTGTCCTCTGAGTGACTGACCCTCCTGATTGCCCCTCCTCACCTGTGATTGGTTGTTTTTTTTAGGTGTTTATGGAGGAACTGAACTGGAAGGAGCCAGAGGTGGAAAAGGTGACCAAGAATTGTAAGCGGAAAGTCATAGAACCGAAAACAGCGACTGCCCGGAGAGCTTCAGCAAGTGAGTGACAAACCCCTGACACACACAACTCCCCCCCCCCCCCCCGCGCGCGCGCTTGCCTCAGCAGGTGACAGGAACCAACAGCAATTACTTGCAAAGTCAATATTTGCCTAGAAAATGAACTTTATCCCCCAAAACACATTTTAACATCATTGCAGCCCTCCATCGTTTCAGTGATTGCTCCTGTAACACAGGTGTGGGTGCTGATGAGGACAGGGCTGGAGATCAATCTGTCATGATTAAGTAAGAATGACACCAATGGACACTTTAAAAGGAGGCTGGTGCTTGGCATCATTGTTTCTCCTCTGTTACCATGGTTATCTCTAAAGAAACACGTGCAGTCATCATTGCACTGCACAAAAATTGCCGAACCGGGAACAGTATCGCAGCTAGAAAGATTGCACCTCAGTCACCAATCTATCGCATCATCAAGAACTTCAAGGAGAGAGGTTCCATTGTTGCCAAAAAGGCTCCAGGGCGCCCAAGAAAGACCAGCAAGCGCCAGGACCGTCTCTTAAAAGTGTGGTCAGCTGCAGGATGGGGCTACCAGCAGTGCAGAGCTTGCTCAGGAATGGCAGCAGGCAGGTGTGAGGGCATCTGCACTGTGAGACTGCGGAGACTCTGGGAGCAAGGCCTGGTCTCAGGGAGGGCAGCAAAGAAGCCACTTCTCTCCAGAAACACATCAGGGATATTCTGCAAAAGGTCCAGGGAGTGGCCTGCTGAGGACTGGGGGAAAAGTCCAGGGAGCGGACTGCTGAGGACTGGGGGAAAGGTCCAGGGAGTGGAATGCTGAGGACTGGAGGAAAGGTCCAGGGAGTGGACTGCTGAGGACTGGGGGAAAGGTCCAGGGAGGGGACTGCTGAGGACTGGGGGAAAGGTGCAGGGAGTGGACTGCTGAGGACTGGGGGAAAGGTCCAGGGAGCGGACTGCTGAGGACTGGGGGAAAGGTGCAGGGAGTGGACTGCTGAGGACTGGGGGAAAGGTCCAGGGAGCGGACTGCTGAGGACTGGGGGAAAGGTTCAGGGAGCGGACTGCTGAGGACTGGGGGAAAGGTGCAGGGAGTGGACTGCTGAGGACTGGGGGAAAGGTCCAGGGAGCGGACTGCTGAGGACTGGGGGAAAGGTGCAGGGAGTGGACTGCTGAGGACTGGAGGAAAGGTCCAGGGAGTGGACTGCTGAGGACTGGAGGAAAGGTCCAGGGAGTGGACTGCTGAGGACTGGAGGAAAGGTCCAGGGAGTGGACTGCTGAGGACTGGAGGAAAGGTCCAGGGAGTGGACTGCTGAGGACTGGAGGAAAGGTCCAGGGAGTGGACTGCTGAGGACTGGAGGAAAGGTCCAGGGAGGGGACTGCTGAGGACTGGGGGAAAGGTCCAGGGAGTGGACTGCTGAGGACTGGGGGAAAGTCATTGTCTCTA
Source organism: Dendropsophus ebraccatus (assembly GCF_027789765.1). Lineage (NCBI taxonomy): Eukaryota > Metazoa > Chordata > Amphibia > Anura > Hylidae > Dendropsophus > Dendropsophus ebraccatus. Next base: position 3,596,486 of record NC_091455.1, read on the forward strand.
ATGAATCCCCTTTCCGATTGTTTGGGACATCTGGAAAACAGCTTATTGGGAGAAGACGAGGTGAGCGCTACCACCAGTCTTGTCTCATGCCAACTGTAACCGGCATCCTGAAACCATTCATGTGTGGGGTTGCTTCTCAGCCAAGGGAATCGGCTCTCTCACAGTCTCACAGCCTAAAAACACGGCCATGAATAAAGAATGGGACCAGAACGTCCTCCAAGAGCAACTTCTCCCAACCGTCCAAGAGCAGTTTGGCCACCAACAATGCCTTTTCCAGCATGATGGAGCACCTTGTCATAAAGCAAAGCTGATAACTAAATGGCTCAGAGAACAAAACATAGAGATTTTGGGTCCATGGCCTGGAAACTCCCCAGATCTTAATCCCATTAAGAACTTGTGGTCAATAATCAAGAGACGGGTGGACAAACAAAAACCAACAAATTCTGACAACATGCAAGCATGGATTGTGCAAGAATGGACGGCTATCAGTCAGGATTTGGTCCAGCAGTTGTATGAGAGCAGCCGGGGAGAATTGCAGACGTCCTGAAGAACGGCCAACACTGCAAATATTATAGACTTGCTGCAGTAACTCAGTCTAACTGTCAGTAGAAGCTTCTGTTACTCAGAATATGGTGCTATTATATTTCTGTATGTGATAAAAACATCTGACAAACACACAGAAAAAACAGGGGGCAGAGGATCATGGGAAAATAGAGGATTTGTGTCATTCTCAAAACTTTTGGCCATGACTGTACAGTATCCTCAGTCCCTGGTGTCCATAGGTTAATGGCCCTCCCTGTATAAAGTGTCCTCAGTCCCTGGTGTCCAGAGGTTAGTGCCCCTTCCTGTATACAGTGTCCTCAGTCCCTGGTGTCCAGAGGTTAGTGCCCCTTCCTGTATACAGTGTGCTCAGTCCCTGGTGTCCAGAGGTTAGTGGCCAATCCTGTATACAGTGTCCTCAGTCCCTGGTGTCCAGAGATTAGTGCCCTTCTTGTATACAGTGTGCTCAGTCCCTGGTGTCCAGAGGTTAGTGGCCCTTCCTGTATACAGTGTCCTCAGTCCCTGGTGTCCAGAGGTTAGTGGCCCTTCCTGTATACAGTGTCCTCAGTCCCTGGTGTCCAGAGGTTAGTGGCCCTCCCTGTATACAGTGTCCTCAGTCCCTGGTGTCCAGAGGTTAGTGCCCTTCTTGTATACAGTGTGCTCAGTCCCTGGTGTCCAGAGGTTAGTGGCCCTTCCTGTATACAGTGTCCTCAGTCCCTGGTGTCCAGAGGTTAGTGGCCCTTCCTGTATACAGTGTCCTCAGTCCCTGGTGTCCAGAGGTTAGTGGCCCTCCCTGTATACAGTGTCCTCAGTCCCTGGTGTCCAGAGGTTAGTGGCCCCACTGTCATGTTACTCTGCTTTACTTGACGTAATTGCCGTTATTTGTTTCAGAAAGACAAAGCTGTGTGAGATCCCTGCAGAGCATTGCGCCCCTCCCCCTCCAGGATTTGGCACCACAGACCCCACACATGGTGCAGCTCCTGAACCGCTGGCAGCAGCTCTGGTTCCTGGCGTTAGACCGTCAGTGTCGTCTACAGAACGCTCTTCAGAGGCTGCACGAGGTGGGTGGTCGGCACAGGGCCTGGGACCCCAAGGAGGACGCCCCTACATGCAGCTCATTGCTTCGCCTTCTCTCCTCCAGTTGCAGGAATTTGCGCACTTTGACTTTGCGGTCTGGCGGAAGCGATACATGCAGTGGATCGGGCAGATGAAGTCGCGGATCCTGGATGTGTTCCGAGGAATCGATCGGGATCAGGACGGGAGGATCAGCCAACGAGAGTTCATGGAGAGCGTCCTGTCCTCCAGTGAGTGACCCCAGGGGGCGTATGGGACTGTGCACTGACGTATTATCTCAGAGCACTGACTTATTAAGGGTACTATTACACGGGCCAATGGGGGCCTAATACAAGCCTATTACATGGCCCGATAATCGTTTAACAAGGGCTGTATGGACATCGTTATTGATGTCCTTGCAGCCCTTGCTTAAACGCTATACATTACCTATTCAGGCTGCAGGGCTCCTCTTGCGCTCTTCTTCTCCCAGTGTGCCATGCGCCGCAGCTTCAGAGTGGCCTGTCTGAGCTAACAGGCTCCTCAGCCAATCACTGGCCGCGGTGGTCCCAGCCAGTGATTGGCTGAGCGACCTGTCAGCCGCTCTGAAGCTGGAGCGCGCGGGACCCGGTTAGAAGAAGAGCGCAAGAAGAGCCCTGCAGCCTGGATAGGTTCTGTATAGAGTTTGCCGCCGGCCACGCACCGCTATTACACGTAGCGATGCACGGTCAGCGCCTGACAAGGTCCAAACCTATATAGGCGATCAGCCGATTGTTGTGTTTATTACACGAAGCGATAATCTGCCAAATAGGGCCCTGTCTCAGAGCACCCGCTTATTATCTCAGAGCACCCGCTTATTATCTCAGAACATTGACTCATTATCTCAGAGCACTCGCTTATTATCTCAGAGCACTCGCTTATTATCTCAGAGCACTCGCTCATTATCTCAGAGCACTCGCTCATTATCTCAGAGCACTTGCTTATTATCTCAGAGCACTCGCTCATTATCTCAGAGCACTCGCTCATTATCTCAGAGCACTCGCTCATTATCTCAGAGCACTCGCTTATTATCTCAGAGCACTCGCTTATTATCTCAGAGCACCCGCTTATTGTGGTGGGAGTAGTAGATCCCTAGGTGGTATAGTACTTAGCCAGAGATGTAAGTGTCCTGACGCCAGTGCTAGTCCAGCACACAGGTGAGATGTTGGTACCTGCTTTGTGTACACTCACTGGCCACTTTATTAGGTACACCTGTCCAGCTGCACGTTACCACTTAATTTCTAATCAGCCAATCACATGGCGGCAACTCAGTGCATTTAGGCATGTAGACATGGTCAAGACAATCTCCTGCAGTTCAAACCGAGCATCAGTATGGGGAAGAAAGGTGATTTGAGGCCTTTGAACGTGGCATGGTTGTTGGTGCCAGAAGGGCTGGTCTGAGTATTTCAGAAACTGCTGATCTACTGGGATTTTCACGCACAACCATCTCTAGGGTTTACAGAGAATGGTCCGAAAAAGAAAAACCATCCAGTGAGCGGCAGTTCTGTGGGCGGAAATGCCTTGTTGATGCCAGAGGTCAGAGGAGAATGGGCAGACTGGTTCCAGCTGATAGAAAGGCAACAGTGACTCAAATAGCCAACCGTTACAACCAAGGTAGGTAGAAGAGCATCTCTGAGCGCACAGTACGGCCAACTCTGAGGCAGATGGGCTACAGCAGCAGAAGACCACACCGGGGGCCACTCCGCTCAGCTAAGAACAGGAAACTGAGGCTACAATTTGCACAAGCTCATCGAAATTGGACAGTAGAAGATTGGAAAAACGTTGCCTGGTCTGATGAGTCTCGATTTCTGCTGCGACATTCGGATGGTAGGGTCAGAATTTGGCGTCAACAACATGAAAGCATGGATCCATCCTGCCTTGTATCAGCGGTTCAGGCTGGTGGTGATGGTGTCATGGTGTGGGGAATATTTTCTTGGCACTCTTTGGGCCCCTTGGTACCAATTGAGCATCGTTGCAGCGCCACAGCCTACCTGAGTATTGTTGCTGACCATGTCCATCCCTTTATGACCACAATGGACCCAACATCTGATGGCGACTTTCAGCAGGATAATGCGCCATGTCATAAAGCTAGAATCATCTCAGACTGGTTTCTTGAACATGACAATGAGTTCACTGTACTCCAATGGCCTCCACAGTCACCAGATCTCAATCCAATAGAGCATCTTTGGGATGTGGTGGAACGGGAGATTGGCATCATGGATGTGCAGCCGACAAATCTGCGGCAACCGTGTGATGTCATCATGTCACTATGGACCAAAATCTCTGAGGAAGCTTCCAGCACCTTGTTGTATCTATGCCACCAAGAATTGGGGCAGTTCTGAAAGCAAAAGGGGGTCCAACCCGTTACTAGCATGGTGTACCTAATAAAGTGGCCGGTGAGTGTACGTCCAGTTCATACTGTTCCCCAAATGGTCGGTGACCTGCCGGGCTGTAATGGCTCTCTTGGGCTCCTGTCACGGTAGTCCTGAGTGGCAACTGACCCACCCGGACTATTGGTACCGCCACCCACAGAAAGGGGAATATGACCCAAGGTGTGCGGCTAGTGTGTATAGGTGCTGGTGCGGAGGAAAGGATGACTGAGTCCCAGTGATATAAATATATAACAGCTTTACTGTACAGTCTCTATATAATACAGAACACGTTACTGTACAGTCTCTATATAATACAGAACACGTTACTGTACAGTCTCTATATAATACAGAACACGTTACTGTACAGTCTCTATATAATACAGAACACATTACTGTACAGTCTCTGGATAATACAGAACACATTACTGTACAGTCTCTATATAATACAGAACACGTTACTGTACAGTCTCTATATAATACAGAACACATTACTGTACAGTCTCTATATAATACAGAACATGTTACTGTACAGTCTCTATATAATACAGAACACGTTACTGTACAGTCTCTATATAATACAGAACACATTACTGTACAGTCTCTGGATAATACAGAACACGTTACTGTACAGTCTCTATATAATACAGAACACGTTACTGTACAGTCTCTGGATAATACAGAACACGTTACTGTACAGTCTCTATATAATACAGAACACGTTACTGTACAGTCTCTGGATAATACAGAACACGTTACCGTACAGTCTCTATATAATACAGAACACGTTACTGTACAGTCTCTATATAATACAGAACACGTTACTGTACAGTCTCTATATAATACAGAACACGTTACTGTACAGTCTCTATATAATACAGAACACGTTACTGTACAGTCTCTATATAATCCAGAACATGTTACTGTACAGTCTCTGGATAATACAGAACACATTACTGTACAGTCTATATAATACAGAACACATTACTGTACAGTCTCTATATAATACAGAACACGTTACTGTACAGTCTCTATATAATACAGAACACGTTACTGTACAGTCTCTATATAATACAGAACACGTTACTGTACAGTCTCTATATAATACAGAACACGTTACTGCACAGTCTCTATATAATACAGAACACGTTACCGTACAGTCTCTATATAATACAGAACACGTTACCGTACAGTCTCTATATAATACAGAACACGTTACCGTACAGTCTCTGGATAATACAGAACACATTACTGTACAGTCTCTATATAATACAGAACACGTTACTGTACAGTCTCTATATAATACAGAACACGTTACTGCACAGTCTCTATATAATACAGAACACATTACTGTACAGTCTCTATATAATACAGAACACGTTACCGTACAGTCTCTATATAATACAGAACACGTTACCGTACAGTCTCTGGATAATACAGAACACGTTACTGTACAGTCTCTATATAATACAGAACACATTACTGTACAGTCTCTATATAATACAGAACACGTTACTGTACAGTCTCTGGATAATACAGAACACGTTACTGTACAGTCTCTATATAATACAGAACATGTTACTGTACAGTCTCTATATAATACAGAACACGTTACTGTACAGTCTCTGGATAATACAGAACACATTACTGTACAGTCTCTATATAATACAGAACACGTTACCGTACAGTCTCTATATAATACAGAACACATTACTGTACAGTCTCTATATAATACAGAACACGTTACTGTACAGTCTCTATATAATACAGAACACGTTACTGTACAGTCTCTATATAATACAGAACACGTTACTGTACAGTCTCTATATAATACAGAACATGTTACTGTACAGTCTCTATATAATACAGAACACGTTACCGTACAGTCTCTATATAATACAGAACACATTACTGTACAGTCTCTATATAATACAGAACACGTTACCGTACAGTCTCTATATAATACAGAACACGTTACTGTACAGTCTCTATATAATACAGAACACGTTACTGTACAGTCTCTGTATAATACAGAACACGTTACTGTACAGTCTCTATATAATACAGAACATGTTACTGTACAGTCTCTATATAATACAGAACACGTTACTGTACAGTCTCTATATAATACAGAACACGTTACTGTACAGTCTCTATATAATCCAGAACATGTTACTGTACAGTCTCTGGATAATACAGAACACATTACTGTACAGTCTCTGGATAATACAGAACACGTTACTGTACAGTCTCTATATAATACAGAACACATTACTGTACAGTCTCTATATAATACAGAACATGTTACTGTACAGTCTCTATATAATACAGAACACATTACTGTACAGTCTCTGGATAATACAGAACACGTTACTGTACAGTCTCTATATAATACAGAACACATTACTGTACAGTCTCTATATAATACAGAACATGTTACTGTACAGTCTCTGGATAATACAGAACACATTACTGTACAGTCTCTATATAATACAGAACACGTTACTGTACAGTCTCTATATATTACAGAACACATTACTGTACAGTCTCTATATAATACAGAACACGTTACTGTACAGTCTCTATATAATACAGAACATGTTACTGTACAGTCTCTATATATTACAGAACACGTTACTGTACAGTCTCTATATAATACAGAACACGTTACTGTACAGTCTCTATATAATACAGAACACATTACTGTACAGTCTCTATATAATACAGAACACGTTACTGTACAGTCTCTATATAATACAGAACACATTACTGTACAGTCTCTATATAATACAGAACACATTACTGTACAGTCTCTATATAATACAGAACACGTTACTGTACAGTCTCTATATAATACAGAACACATTACTGTACAGTCTCTATATAATACAGAACACATTACTGTACAGTCTCTGGATAATACAGAACACATTACTGTACAGTCTCTATATAATACAGAACATGTTACTGTACAGTCTCTGGATATTACAGAACACATTACTGTACAGTCTCTATATAATACAGAACACGTTACCGTACAGTCTATATATAATACAGAACACGTTACTGTACAGTCTCTATATAATACAGAACACGTTACTGTACAGTCTCTGGATAATACAGAACACGTTACTGTACAGTCTCTATATAATACAGAACACGTTACTGTACAGTCTCTATATAATACAGAACACGTTACTGTACAGTCTCTATATAATACAGAACACGTTACTGTACAGTCTCTATATATTACAGAACACGTTACTGTACAGTCTCTATATAATACAGAACACGTTACTGTACAGTCTCTATATAATACAGAACACGTTACTGTACAGTCTCTGGATAATACAGAACATGTTACTGTACAGTCTCTATATAATACAGAACACGTTACTGTACAGTCTCTATATAATACAGAACACGTTACTGTACAGTCTCTATATAATACAGAACACGTTACTGTACAGTCTCTATATAATACAGAACACGTTACTGTACAGTCTCTATATAATACAGAACACATTACTGTACAGTCTCTATATAATACAGAACACATTACTGTACAGTCTCTATATAATACAGAACACGTTACTGTACAGTCTCTATATAATACAGAACACGTTACTGTACAGTCTCTATATATTACAGAACACATTACTGTACAGTCTCTATATATTACAGAACACGTTACTGTACAGTCTCTATATAATACAGAACACATTACTGTACAGTCTCTGGATAATACAGAACACGTTACTGTACAGTCTATATATAATACAGAACACGTTACTGTACAGTCTCTATATAATACAGAACATGTTACTGTACAGTCTCTATATAATACAGAACACATTACCGTACAGTCTCTATATAATACAGAACACATTACTGTACAGTCTCTATATAATACAGAACACGTTACTGTACAGTCTCTATATAATACAGAACACGTTACTGTACAGTCTCTGTATAATACAGAACACGTTACTGTACAGTCTCTGGATAATACAGAACACATTACTGTACAGTCTCTATATAATACAGAACACATTACTGTACAGTCTCTATATAATACAGAACACATTACTGTACAGTCTCTATATAATACAGAACACGTTACTGTACAGTCTCTGGATAATACTGAACACTTTGGCAGCAAATAGATGAATCGTTGTACAGACTTCAGTGCTCAACTTGATTTGTGCTGCGGAGATGCTTGAAACAGAGTAGAGTAGAGATTGTTGTAGTGGTGTTTGGAGAGTACAAAGTAGAGTGGAGCAGCACAGAGGAGAGGAGTTTGTCAAGGGAGTCCCAACCCAATTCAGTACTGTGCTATGCGGGAACTTAGGAGAGATATTTGAGAGGGAGAGAGATACTTGTACCCATGTATAGACTATAGTCTTTTTTTTATAAATTCTTTATTTAAATCAAACAGAACCACATTTTCTGCAGGTACAGACAGCGAACAGGAACCCTCCTCCCTCCAGGCACCCCGCGACATCACATAATGCAAACAAAGAGATATATCGCGCCAGGGAAGGTACAAAAGTAGAGAATACAAAAATGGAAAGGAGAGGGAAGACCCCTAAAAGGAGGTCATGCAGTAGGAGACAATCAAACCCATGCGAGTTATAAAACAGGCGCCAAGAGGGCGAAGGCCCCGACCATCCTCGCCGCTTTTCCACTTAAAAGGTGTAGGTATACTAAAATTAGAGATACTGCAGAAAAAAAGAAAGAAAAGAGGGAGACCACTCGGGTTCCCACTTAAACAAAGTAATATAGAGGGGCAAAGGAGAGGGGTAGAAGGGGGACAAACAGGCAGGGGCAGTGACACGAGAGGGAGGTGAGAAAAGGGGAGGAAGGGAGCGGGAGAGAGAGGGGGGGGGGAGGGGGAAGGGAGGGTAGAAAGGAGAGGGAGGAGAAGGGGTGGGGCGGGGGGTGTAAAAGCCAGGGCCACCGCCAGTCACCAGTCCAGACCATCTCGGAATTCACTCAGGAGGGCATATCAGTCTCCGTCTCCTGCGACAGCAAAGAGGCGTAGTCAGCCGTGCCCTGAAATTCCAGCCAACTGAACCACGTCTTGGTGAAGCGAGAGTTAGTGTTGTGCAAAGAGGAGGTGAGGTCCTCCATTCTCATGAGTTCATTAACCTTTCTCACCCAAAGCGAGATCGGTGGAGGAACAGTGCGTTTCCAGTACAGAGGAACACAGGCCCTGGCCGCAATGACCAGGAAGCGCAGTAAGGAGCGTTTATACTTCTTGATGGACATCTCACAGTGATGGAGGAGAAACAGTGCGGGGGTAAGACCTGTGGAGAGACCCGTCACCTGGCGGGTAATCCCCTGTACACCATCCCAGAAAGATTTCAGCAGAGGGCACGACCAGAAAATATGCAGGAAGGTACCCTGATCCCCGCCACAACGCCAGCACATCGGGTCAGTCTCAGGCCAGATCGCATGCAACTTCACTGGTACCTGGTACCAGCGGGACACGATTTTATACCCTGCCTCCTGGAGGCGAGAGCTTACCGAGGTCTTGTGGGCAAGAAGGAGGATGTTAGTCCGTTGCTGCGTAGTCAGGTCTAGCTGTAGATCCTCCTCCCACTTTATGAGGAAAGTCGGTGGGTCTTGGTCAGGGGGAGTCATCAAGTCAGCATAGATTAGGGACAGAGAATGACTGATAGCTTCGGGGCCATCGCAGAGAGATTCAAAGTAGGTTTTGGAGGAAGTAAATTGGGCGGCTGAGGGTAGGGAGAGGAGATAATGCCGTAGTTGGGAGCATCTCCATACCCCTAACGGGGGGAGGTCCGGGACCATCCCGAGTGCTTCCGCAGACAGCCAGGAGGAGCCTGTCACAAAGTGCAGGACCCTGAAAAATTTATGAGAAATCCATCTCCGGAACACTGGGTCAGTGAAACCTGGTGTAAAGTCCGGGTGGCCGAGTATCGGCGTCATGAGGGAGCACTGGGGCAATAGCCGCTCTCGCACCGATGGATGGTCACAGACCCGAAGAGTCGGGCCGATCAAGGGATGTGAGCGGAGTGCTCGCGTCTGTGAGTTCGGGAGCCAAGGAATGCAGCACAGAGGGATGCTGGAGGCGGCTTGTTCGACAGCCACCCATTGCTTCGTGGAGGCATGTCGTGTCCAATCAATCACCCTAGAGAGCTGGGAGGCCAAATAATAAGTATGCAGGTCAGGTAGGGCGACCCCCCCCCGAATCTTGGGTCTGCACAATAGTGTCCGTTTCAAACGCGGGGGTTTGGCTCCCCAGATGAACCTAATCTGGATGGAGGCGATAGCCTTGAAAAAGGACATAGGGACCCTGACCGGCAAGCACTGGAAGACAGACAGTAGCTTAAATGTCCCCTTACTCCAAGACGCACAACAAGACTGGATTGTAGCTAAGATGGGTGGAAGGTTGAGGGAAAACAGATCTGTGAGGGAAGATGACAGGAAAATGCCAAGATACTTTATCGATTTGGGGGCCCAGCGGAACCGGAAGGAGGCCCGGAGGGAAGACACCACACCAGGCGGGAGGGAAATGTTTAAGGCCACTGACTTCGAGAAATTAATCCTGAAGTTGGACAGAGAAGAATATGTTTCCAGTTCCCTCATAAGGACCGGAAGCGTCACGAGAGGAGTGGAAATAAAGAATAAAAGGTCGTCCGCATATGCACCGACCTTGTGCGTGGTGTCTCCCACCCGGACCCCACCCAGATCCCCACTGGCGCGCACCACCCGCAGGAAAGGCTCCAAGGTAAGTATGAATATTAGGGGGGACAGGGGACACCCCTGTCTGGTCCCGTTGTGGATCGTGAAGCTCTCGGAGAGGATACCGTTCACCCAGACCCTGGCAGAAGGATTCGTGTACAGAGCCAACACCCAAGACAAGAACTGCGGACCTAGCCCCAGCGCACGGAGTGTCTCTTCCATAAACGTCCAGTTGACCCGATCAAACGCTTTCTCCGCATCGGTCGAAAGCAAAATCAGCGGGATATTTGATGACTGAGCGCTGTGAATCAGGTCAACTGCCCGCATGGTGCTGTCTCGGGCCTCCCGACCCGGCATGAAGCCCGTTTTGTCCAGGTGAACGACCCCGTCCAAGTGAGGCGCCAACCTCGTAGCTAGAATTTTGGCGAAGAGCTTCAGATCCACATTGAGGAGCGAAATGGGACGGTAGTTAGCACAGAGACTGTGATCTTTACCCTCCTTCGGGATCACCGTGATCGTGGCTCTGGTGAGGTCCGGAGGAGGGGCAACACCCGTCGTAAGTGAGTTAAAGGCAGTGAGAAAGGGGAGCGCCAGTGTGGATTCCAGCATTTTATAGTAGTGCAGTGTGAAGCCGTCCGGCCCTGGTGCTTTGCCTGTCTGTGATCCTTTGATGGCCAATTTAAGTTCCACATCTGAGATGGGGGTTTCCAGAGAGTCCAGCGTCTCGTCGTCGAGGCGGGGGAGGCCTGACTCAGATGTACGCTTGGATACGGGACCTGAAAGAGGGACTATGGGAGAGTGGGTTTGTTGCGTCTGAAGTGTAGAGAGTGGCATAGAAGTCTCGGAATGTCTTCGCAATGCCCGCTGGGAGATGCTCCTTCGTCTGTGCGGGGGTGGTGATATGAGGGACATATGTCCGGGATCGTTGGGAGCGGAGCGCTCGAGCTAGGGTTCGCCCACATTTATTCCCGTATTCGTAGAAATGTCTCCTACATTTGGTGAGCTGAGCCTTCGCCTTATCCAGGAGATGTGTGCGGAGAGTTTCCCTGGCCTGTACCAGCTGGCTTTTAGTATCGGCAGATGGGGAGGTCTTATGCGTTCTCTCCAGCTCTCGCAGGTGAGTCAGAAGACGCAGAGTTTTAGCAGCCTTCTCTCTTTTTAGTCTAGCGCCGTGTTTCACCAGCACCCCTCTGGCCACGCACTTATGCGCCTCCCAAACCGTCATGGGGGAAGTATCGTCAGGGGAGTTAAGACTAAAGTATTCCGTCAATGTCCGTGTAAGGTCTGCAGCTACTACGGTATCATGTAACAGCGAAGAGTTAAGTATCCATTGCCATTGTGTCGGGTACGGTGTAGAGAGGGAGATATGCAGGGTGATCATGGCATGGTCGGAGAAGGTTATGGTGTCAATGGACACGTCCTCTAAGAGGGGCAGGTCCCTATGTCTAATGAAGAAGTAATCCAATCTGGAGTACATATCATGAACAGGGGAGAAGAAAGAGTAGTCCCTATCGCGGGGATGACAGAGCCTCCACGTGTCAATCAACTGGTGGTCGTGGAGTGTGGTGTCCACCCGTCGCAATGTGGCACGGTTCACGTGGGAGAAGCCCTTGGACGTGTCTAGGGTGGGGTCTAGGGCAATGTTAATGTCTCCTCCGACCACCAACAGTCCCTCGGCAAAGTCATCTATCGTGTCCAGGTATCGGGCCAAAGCCTGAGACTGACCCGAGTTCGGGAGATAAAGTGAGGCGAAGGTAAATACCTGCGTAGCAACGCGTCCTTTTACTAGGAGGAATCTGCCCTCCTCATCACTGCGAGAGTCCATCGGTTCCCACGGTAGTGATCTGGCTATAAGAATGCTCGTGCCCCTGGCCCTCTGTACCGGAGAGAAACTGTGATAGGCAAAAGGAAACCAGGAGTTAGACAAAGAAAATTTGTGAGAGGCCATCAGATGAGTTTCTTGTATAAATGCGACTTGCAGCCCCTGTTTTTTAAACAAGTTCAGCATGATGGAACGTTTGCCGCAGTCATGGAGCCCTTTTACATTGAGTGATCCGACCTTAAGGGACGTCTGCTGGCGTGTGGCCATAGCTGCGGGAAAATGAAGAAGAGGGTGGGGGGGGGGGAAGGGGGGGAAAGAGAGGAAGGGAGAGGGTGTGGGACCGGGGGGGGGGGGGGGGGGGGGGGGGGGGAGGGGAGGGAAGAGATGAAAAAAGGTAAGGGGGGAAGACGGGAGGAAGAGGGACGAGGGTGAAAGGAGAAGAGGGTAGTAGACCGCACCAGAGAAGGCGCACAAAGAGAGGAAGAAGCACACAGATGCTAAATGGAGATGATCACTCCAAAGGGGTGGAGAGGACAGAAAGGAAGAGGAGGAATGGGGACGTAGAAAACCAGGGGTGGGGGGCCCCGGGCTGGCGGCACACCAAACATAAAACACTGAGAGACCCGCCCGTCCGCCCGAAAAAGAGGACGAGACGAGCAGGGCTCCCAGGGCAACAACTTTAAACATTCTGTTCCAACAGTTAAAACATATGGGAAGTAAAGAAGCAATCCCCAACTAGGAGTTCCCCGAGGATTAACTACTGGACACCATAATTGGAAGGGGCATCAGACAGGGTAGGGTATGTCCGCACAGGACAGAGTCAAGGGCTTCGAAACCATGTGACAGCCTGTGAGGCCTGTTAAGGCGGACAGCGATTCATCGGTGTCCGAAAACGGTGATCGCCCTCCCCCTCCGGCGTCCCCGTATCAGAACAAGAGGAGGGAACCATGGCTGAAGTCGTTAGAGTCATCAACCGTGGGGCCATGAAATCAGGGGCCAGCGGCAGGCAGCCTCCATCAGGCCTCCGTGGGAAGACTCAGTGACATGTCTCTCCCTGGAAATGGCGGGGGGGAATGTGCACTAATGGGTTCTGGGGACCTGGGGGTCCGTTGTCTCCGTCGACGTGATGCCGCAATCGGGTCCGGCAAGTCCACTGCTAGCCAGTCAGGGACCTCAACGGGGGGTGCTTCCAAGAATTCGAACAGCTGCGGTAGGTCATCTGGGCGTCGTAGGGTGAAGGTATCCGTTCCGCGCCGGACAATCACTTGCAGTGGGTGTCCCCAACGGTAGGTGGCCCCCGCATCCTTGATTGCGGACAGGGCTGGTTGCAATAAACGCCTCATGTACAGTGGGCGCGCTGATATGTCTGGGAAAAGGCGGATCGTGGACCCACCATATTGCACCGAGCCTGAATTTCTCACAGCTGCCATGATTGCTTCCTTGTCAGAGAAGTTGTGAAGTCGGCATAAAACATCCCTGGGGGCCGAGGTGTCACGTTGTTGGAAGCGAGCCACCCGGTGTATCCTGTCCACCTTATAAGTAGATTCCAGTGGTCGGCCTGTAGCCAAATTAAAAATCTCAGTCACCCTGTGTGGCAAGTCATCATGGGGTCGGAGCTCAGGGAGACCCTTTATACGGGCGTTGTTTCTCCGCCCGCGGTTCTCCTGGTCGTCCAGGAGGAGTGTGAGCCGTTGAGTATGGGCTCTGGCCTGCGACATCTGTATCTCGAGAGTGTCCAGCCTTGTGGCCAAGATGGCGGCCGTCTCCTCAGTGGCCGTTGTGCGGGCCGCTATTTCGCCCACGTCCGCCCTCACTGCTTCCAAAGCCTGTTGCTGGGTGGCTTCAATCCGGGCTACTACTGCATCCAAGTCCCGTTTAGTGGGGAGGGCCTGTATGAGCTCCCGCAGCAGCCGGAATTCAGAATGTGATGGCGTGCCTGATGTAGGTAAGTCAGTGAGGGGGTCTGTGGGGGGCCATTCGGGGAACTCCTCACCTGTTGCGCTGGAGTCCCCAGAGGAACCGGAGGCTACCGCCGCCATCATGCTGCCACGCGGCTCCTGTGCTGGACGCGGCTGTGTGTCTTAAGCGGCCTGAGGGTCTGGCCGCGTCGGCTGCAGGAAGCGGTCTATACGGGTCGTGCCGCACGCAGATCTCGTCACCGGCGGGTGCGGGGTGTCCGGACCTCGGTCTCTCTTGTGTGGCATGGGGGATGCAGGTCGGGAACAGGGTAGAAAACAGCAGACTGTGCGCCGTGTGGCCCGGAGCTCCTTCAGAGTGCGACCTCACCGCTCCATGGCTAAGCCACGCCCCGTATAGACTGTAGTCTGACCACCTTCTGCTGTACAGTATCGAGCTTCCGGTCCCAATAGGGTGATACAAGCCCCAGCCGTGGTTACATGGGTGAAGCTAAGTGTCCGTGCCTTCCCGGTTTACCTGCACTGTGAGATAGAATACGTAGACCTTCTGTTAGCCTTGTTCTATCCAGGCTAGTCCCTCTTGTGTAGTAGGATACTGCCCTGCACCTTTTAGACTAGTTCACGGCGTCGGCTAGGATTGATCCATGACCTTTATCCCTAATGTAGTGTCTAGCACTGCATAGTAGATATAGTGGATAGACTGGATAAACTAAATGTCTCTGGTTGCTTCTGCCTACACATGTAGACTGCACTCACTGACTAAACCACACACAAACTTGTCTCGGACAGGGGTCCTGGCAGAGCCAGGCCCTGGCTTGGCTACACCAGGGACGTCTGCCCTGTGTGTCCTTTCCCTGCGAGAATCTGAGTAGAACTGAAGCTACACTTCTTCCCACCAAGTAACTTCCTACAGGGATGTGTTATCTACCCTGTGAGTGGTAAAAAGGAATGTGTGCAAAGAAAAGAAGAGTGATAGGCTAGGAAGAAAGAGCATCCCCATTGACAATAAAAGCACATAATACATAGGAAACAGTAACCCTTTGTTGGCTTCAGCTGTGCAATCCATAAGAGCTTACAGATAAAACATTGACATCTTGTGGCGAAACTATAGAAAACCTTCATCACCACTTAACTGAGAGTAAAAGCTTTTGCGACAGGTGTAAGAAACACCTGTGGTGGGACACCACATTATTATCTCAGAGCACTCCCTTATTATCTCAGTGCTGACTTATTATCTCAGTGATGACTTATCATCTCGTCCCCCCGATCATGTCATAACGATGATGACATTCCCACATCACTAACACGTCCTTCTCCTCACAGGATTCCCCACAAACTCCCTGGAGATGACGGCTGTCGCTAATATCTTTGACATTAATGGGGATGGCTTCATTGACTACTATGAGTTTGTCAGTGCCCTGCACCCCAGCAGAGACCCCCTGAGGAGAAATGCAGATGCTGACCAAATCCAGGACGAGGTGAGAAGCTGACACCCCTCCCCCCCACCCCCAGGTGCCTCCCCGATCAGCATCCGGATCCCGTAACGCTGATCTCCTCCCTCTACAGGTCAATAGGCAGGTGGCTCAGTGTAACTGTGCAAAGCGATTCCAGGTGGAGCAGATCAGCGCCAACCGTTACCGGGTGAGTGACTGATCCTTACTAGGTGTGGTCGCCATTCATCCAAATCCCTCTCACCCCCCCCCCCCCATTCAGTGGCCGCTGCTGTGCAGGAGCCTCCTGGCATTGATCTCCATCATCCTCTCATCCTTCCTCCTCTCACCATCTGCTGTAGCTGATATTTATTCTGGTTTCTCTGCTTCTCCCCGTCACCCCCACAGACCTTTGTTCTTTTCCCCCGCGCTTCTGCCCCAGCGTTGACCCTAGGAAGGCGTTTCCGTACATGTCGCTCCAGGCGTGTCACCCCTCAGCCATGACACCCCATATCCCTCCCAGTGCCCAGCCCTGTATCTAGTGTGTCATGTATCCAATGTGGACTCCCCTGTATCTGTACTCCCCCCCCCCCGCTTTAGGGACTGCCCTCCATCCCCGCCCTGCTGTAGGGACTCCCCTGTTTCCCCCCCACTGTATCCCCCTCCCCCCTTTGTAGTGACTCACCTGTATCCCCCTCCCCCCGCTAAAGGGACTCCCCTGCATATGTACCCCCACTCTGTGTACTCCCTAATATATCTACCCTCGATGTAGGGACCCTGTATCCACCCTCCCACTGTAGGGACTCCCCTGTATGCCCCCCTCCCACTGTAGGGACTCCCCTGTATCCCCCCCTCCCACTGTAGGGACTCCCATGTATCCCCCCCTCCCGCTGTAGGGACTCCTCTGTATCCCCCCCTCCCGCTGTAGGGACTCCCCTGTATACCCCCCTCCCACTGTAGGGACTCCCCTGTATCCCCCCCTCCCGCTGTAGGGACTCCCTTGTATCCCCCCCCTCCCGCTGTAGGGACTCCCCTGTATCCCCCCTCCCGCTGTAGGGACTCCCCTGTATCCCCCCCTCCCGCTGTAGGGACTCCCCTGTATCCCCCCCTCCCGCTGTAGGGACTCCCCTGTATCCCCCCCCTCCCGCTGTAGGGACTCCCCTGTATACCCCCCTCCCACTGTAGGGACTCCCCTGTATCCCCCCCCTCCCGCTGTAGGGACTCCCCTGTACCCCCCCCTCCCGCTGTAGGGACTCCCCTGTATCCCCCCCTCCCGCTGTACGGACTCCCCTGTATCCCCCCCTCCCGCTGTAGGGACTCCCCTGTATCCCCCCCTCCCGCTGTACGGACTCCCCTGTACCCCCCCCCTCCCGCTGTAGGGACTCCCCTGTATCCCCCCCCCCCTCCCGCTGTACGGACTCCCCTGTATCCCCCCCTCCCGCTGTACGGACTCCCCTGTATCCCCCCCCCCTCCCTCTGTAGGGACTCCCCTGTATCCCCCCCTCCCGCTGTAGGGACTCCCCTGTATCCCCCCTCCCACTGTAGGGACTTCTCTATATCCCCCCCTACTTTCGGCTGTAGATATACCCCTGTATCCCCCCCTCCCCGCTGTAGGGACTCCCCTGTATCCCCCGCACCCCTCTCCTCGCTGTGTCAGATTGTCAGTTTGTCTCTCTCTCAGTTTGGGGAGTCTCAGCAGCTGCGCATGGTCCGGATCCTGCGGAGTACCCTCATGGTGCGAGTGGGAGGCGGCTGGATCGCTCTGGATGAATTCCTAGTGAAAAATGATCCATGTAGAGGTGCGTCATCCTTGGTCTGTCTGCTATGTTAAACACATGGGGGGCCCCCAACACCTGCCGCCCCCAGCCTAAATACCCCCAACCTCCGCCACCCCCACAGCCTCCTGCAGTAGCCTATAGGGGGATGAGTCTGCCGGCTCTGTACTGGGGCTGCCCTGTTATCAATGGTATTTGTGAGGAATCTGTGTTGTAGGGAAGGCCGAGGGTCGGGACCGGCATCATGGAGGGCTGAGGGTCGGGAGCGGCATCATGGAGGGCTGAGGATCGGGACCGGCATCAGGGAAGGCCGAGGGCCGAGAGCGGCATCAGGGAAGGCCGAGGGCCGGGAGCGGCATCATGGAGGGCTGAGGGTCGGGACCGGCATCAGGGAAGGCCGAGGGCCGGAAGCGGCATCAGGGAAGGCCGAGGGCCGGGAGCGGCATCAGGGAAGGTCGAGGGTCGGGAGCGGCATCAGGGAAGGCCAAGGGCCGGAAGCAGCATCAGGGAAGGGCTGGGAGCGGCATAAGGGAAGGCCGAGGGTGGGAGCGACGGCTGGGAAGGTCGAGGGCCGGGAGCGGCATCAGGGAGGGCCGAGGGTCGGGAGCGGCATCAGGGAAGGGCCGGGAGCGGCATCAGGGAAGGGCCGGGAGCGGCATAAGGGAAGGCCGAGGGTGGAAGCGACGGGAGCGAAGGGGTGAGGGCCTGGGGCAGGCAGGATCGGCGGGGAGGGGTGAAGGCCGGGACTGGCGGCGGGGAGGTGTGAAGGCCGGGAGTCGTAGGTTTCAGCTGGTCACAGATTTCCCACAATTCCTCTGGTGATGCCACCCCTCGAGGCTCTGGTGGTCACATATTCTCACCGTCTCTCATATTGTTGTTCTGTTGTTGCAGTAAAAGGCCGAACCAATGTGAAGATTAATGAGAAGTATCTGGGCTCCGATCCCTTCTCGGCATCCACCCTTGGCCGTGCAGGGAGCCAGGCCAAAACCAAAGGGATGTCCCCGAGCAACTCCAACTCCAGCCTGAGCCTGTACACCAGCGCCTCGGCCCCCAACAGCCCCCAAAGCCGGAAGGTAAGGAGGATCCATTCCATCAGCATCACATTCAATGATGTCACCCAGGGGGCGGGGCTGTGATCACAAAATTATAATTTATCAGTGATGTCACATGGGGGGAGGGGCTGTGATTACATGTCATTATATTATATCAGTGATGTCATCCAGGGAGTGGGGCTGTTATTACATCATTATATCAGTAATGTCACCCAGGGGGCGGGGCTGTGATCACATGTCATTATATCAGTAATGTCACCCTGGGGGTGGGGCTGTGATCATGTCATTATATTATAAGTGATGTCACCCAGGGGGCGGGGCTGTGATCACATCATTATATCATTAATGTCACCCAGGGGGCGAGGCTGTGATCACATCATTATATCATTAATGTCACCCAGGGGGCGGGGCTGTGATCACATGTCATTATATTATAAGTGATGTCACCCAGGGGATGGGGCTGTTATCACATCGTTATATCAGTGATGTCATCCAGGGGCGTGGCTGTGATCACATGTATTTATATTATAAGTGATGTCACCCAGGGGGCGGGGCTGTGATCACATGACATTATATTATCTGATGTCACTCAGGGGGCGGGGCTGTGATCACATTATTATATTATATCAGTAATGTCACCCAGGGGTCGGGGCTGTGATCACATGTCATATTATAAGTGATGTCACCCAGGGGGCGGGGCTGTGATCACATGTCATTATATTATAAGTGATGTCACTCGGGGTGGGGCTGCGATCACATGTCATTATATTATATCAGTAATGTCCCCCAGGAGTGGGGGCTGTGATCACATGTCATATTATAAATGATGTTACCCTGGGGGCAGGGCTGTGATCACAATATTATATCAGTGATGTCACTAAGGGGCGGGGCTGTGATCACATGTCATATTATAAATGTCACCCTGGGGGCAGGGCTGTGATCACAATATTATATCAGTGATGTCACTAAGGGGCGGGGCTGTGATCACATGTCATATTATAAATGATGTCACCCTGGGGGCAGGGCTGTGATCACAATATTATATCAGTGATGTCACTAAGGGGCGGGGCTGTGATCACATGTCATATTATGAGTGATATCACCCAGGGGGCGGGGCTGTGATCACAATATTATATCAGTGATGTCACTAAGGGGCGGGGCTGTGATCACGTCATATTATAAGTTATATCACCCAGGGGGCGGGGCTGTGATCACAATATTATATTATATCAGTGATGTCACTAAGGGGCGGGGCTGTGATCACATCATATTATAAGTGATATCACCCAGGGGGCGGGGCTGTGATCACAATATTGTATTATATCAGTGATGTCACCAAGGGGCGGGGCTGTGATCACGTCATATTATAAGTGATATTACCCAGGGGGCGGGGCTGTGATGACAATATTATATTTTATCAGTGATGTCACTAAGGGGTGGGGCTGTGATCACAATATTATATTATATCAGTTATGTCACCCAGGGGGCGGGGCTGTGATCATAATATTATATCAGTGATGTCACCCCTAGGACCTCCGGCTGGGGTCATGACCTCTGTCCTGTCCTTCTCCTCCATTAGACTGTCCTCCGCAGGACGCGCTCCGGCGATCGCTGTCACAGGTCCAGGTCATCGCTGATCACAGATGGAACAGACTTACACTTCTCGGCAGCAGAAGACGGCGCTAACTCCACCTCAACCGGTCGGTAGTGGCCGCCATGTAGATGTGCTTTCCGGTCCCAGTTGCGGCCATCCTGGTCCCCACCTCTCCTCATCTCGTTGTGTCTTGTGTTTCAGATAAGACGGACACCCCCCCCACCTGACCTCACGGCTCCGCCGTCCCCTGGGAGGCTCATCGGGTTACAGGAAATCTCCGGGCTGGTCCCTGACACGTAATATGCCGATCACCGGCCATTGGGGGCGACCATGGCGCGTGCCCAGGACGACGTGAATGCTGGGTCCTTGTGTGTGGAGATTGTGGCTGTGAGACGCCGCCATGTTCCCAGTGATAACTGTACGGCTGCTTACCCACAATGCCATGGGCTCCGGCCCCTCATCACCGCAGGAGGTTCTCCGGATCAGCAGACCTCTGCACGCAGTCCTGGTCACACAGCAGAGCTCTGACCCGGTGTACATTGTAACAACCCCCCAGCTGTGTGCAGGATCTGGAGACCCGGGGGAGGGGTATTTATCATTCCCTGCACAGTGTTACCCCCGCGCGGGGCAGGGAGGGATCAGCCCCCATTAGTCTGTATGTTATAAAGCTTTTCATTATCCAGAAGGCTGCGCCGGCCCTTTAAGGTCAGCGGTCTGAGGCACACATGATGACATCATAGATCGGGGTTCATCCAGTCACCCAGTGTGTAAGATAGGACTTGGGGGAGAAGTGAGGCAGCACAATGGCGGCAGCTCCTCCTCCTCATAGGCGCTCTCTATAGTCTGTGGTCCATAGTGACCAATCATAGGTCCCATGGTAACCAATCACCTCCCTTAGCAACCAATCACAGCTCCCCTAGCAACCAAGCACAGCTTTCATCTCTCACATTGCTCTGGTAAACTGAAAGCTGAACTGTGATTGGTTTTTATGATTGGTTACCATGGGAGATGTGATTGGTTGCTATGGGAGCTGTGACTGGTTGCTATGAGTGGTGTGACTAGTTGCCATGGGAGGTATGATTGGTCACTATGGGAGCTCTAGTTGCTATGGGAGTTGTGATTGGTTGCTATGGGCAGTGTAATTGGTCGCTATGGGAGCATCTTTTTGGCGTTCCTTCTTATATATTATTGGGGAGAGTCAGACAGAAAGGGGGTGCAGACAGATGGGGAGCTCAGAGATATCACAGCTGGGGGCAGTGCTGCCTCGGGCCCCCGATTAGATGGAAATCATGTGAGGAAGATGATGGTTCCAGTATGTAGATGAGAAGATGGTGGAGGATGAGGAAGGACAGAGATGGGGACAAAGCAGGGAGTGGCTGAACTGTGGGGGGCAGGGGGACCTACACACACGGCAGAGGTGTACGGAGCCGCCCAACACCTCCCCCTCAGTCACCAAGATATGGGGGAAGGAAACGGGAAGTGATAAGAAGAGGTGTATGTGCAGGAGCTAGGACCCTGGGGAGCAGGAGGCGTCCATTGGATCCTATGGGGCAGGTTAGGTGAAAAATGGCGCCTGCTCTGATAGTTGTATACAGAGGGGGGGACCCCATTGTGCTGCCTCCTCCCACATGAGACCCCCATGACGGGGGTCACCCCAGCCCCCACCCTGTCCTGATCCCTAAATGATGGTCAAGCTGCAGGAGGCTGGTGGAACCCAGGAACAATGGCTGGTCCCAAGAGCTGGCACTCCATGGCGGTGCTGGCTCCTGTACAGATATTTCTATATATTGTAACGTTGAGTGTTTCGGATCTGATCCTGTATATTAGTGATGTCATAGAGCGCAGGAAGTAGATTAATGTGGGGCAGGGATAAATAGTCATAGACTATGGGGGTGGGGTCACATCCCAAGGACATCGCTGTGATGGGAGGAGTCACATCCTGAGTACGGGGAGCATCAATGTGGTGGGAGGAGTCACATCCTGAGTACGGGGAGCATCAATGTGGTGGGAGGAGTCACATCCCGAGGATGGGGGGCATCTCTGTGGTGGGAGGGGTCACATCCCGAGGATGGGGGGCATCTCTGGTGGGAGGGGTCACATCCCGAGGATGGGGGGCATCTCTGTGGTGGGAGGGGTCACATCCCGAGGATGGGGGGCATCTCTGTGGTGGGAGGGGTCACATCCCGAGGATGGGGGGCATCTCTGTGGTGGGAGGGGTCACATCCCGAGGATGGGGGGCATCTCTGTGGTGGGAGGAGTCACATCCCGAGGATGGGGGGCATCTCTGTGGTGGGAGGAGTCACATCCCGAGGATGGGGGGCATCTCTGTGGTGGGAGAGGTCACATCCCGAGGATGGGGTGCATCTCTGTGGTGGGAGGAGTTACATCCTGAGGATTGGGGGCATCTCTGTGGTGGGAGGAGTCACATCCTGAGTACGGGGAGCATCAATGTGGTCGGAGGAGTCACATCCCGAGGATGGGGGGCATCTCTGTGGTGGGAGGAGTCACATCCCGAGGATGGGGGGCATCTCTGTGGTGGGAGAGGTCACATCCCAAGCACAGGGGGCATCTCTGTGGTGGGAGAGGTCACATCCCAAGCACAGGGGGCATCAATGTGGTGGGAGGAGTCACATCCTGAGGATGGGGGGCATCTCTGTGGTGGGAGAGGTCACATCCCGAGGATGGGGGGCATCTCTGTGGTGGGAGGAGTTACATCCTGAGGATTGGGGGCATCTCTGTGGTGGGAGGAGTCACATCCTGAGTACGGGGAGCATCTCTGTGGTGGGAGGAGTCACATCCTGAGTACGGGGAGCATCAATGTGGTGGGAGGAGTCACATCCCGAGGATGGGGGGCATCTCTGTGGTGGGAGAGGTCACATCCCAAGCACAGGGGGCATCAATGTGGTGGGAGGAGTCACATCCTGAGGATGGGGGGCATCTCTGTGGTGGGAGAGGTCACATCCCGAGGATGGGGGGCATCTCTCTGGTGAGAGCAGTGACATCCTGAGCACGGGAAGCATCGATGTGGTGGAAGGAGTCACATCCTGAGCACAGGGAGCATCGCTGTGGTGGGAGGGATCACATCTGGAGGACGGGGGCATTGCTGTAACGGGGCAACCTGATGTATGAGCAGAATAGTGAGTGAAGCTCTGGAGGAGGAGACATGATATAACAGCAGAATAGTGAGTGCAGCTCTGGAGGTGATGGTTAAATCGAATGGATTCACTCATCTCTACTATCAGTGATCTCTATAATTCTACACCTCCACCTTAAAGGGACAGTAACGTGGAGAGTCTGATGTCACTTTGCATCCATTTCCTGCCTGATTTCCTGGGGAGGAGCCAAAACCCCAAGAACCTGCAGAGACGACCGCTGCGCTTCTCCCTTTTTTGCACGCAATGTATGGATGGGGGAGGGGGGGATGTGCTGCCAGGAATGTAGACACCTGAACTGTAACTACTCCTTGTATAAAGCTCACCTGTATAATAAAGCTTTTCTATATTCTGCAGAGCGTGCTGCATTATTGGATGAGTGATACACGTGTGCAGGTCAGGACTGTGGGTTTCTGTGCTCTGGGGCTGAATGATGTAGTTTGCTGCTCCCACCACCAGATGTCACTGTATTGTTTAGCTGAGATGGCACAGCTGAAGCTGTTATACTGTAAGGCTGTACTGCCTCCTGATGCTAGGGACCTCAGAGTGTTCAGGGCCAATCATGCCCAGCTAGAGCACCTCACAGAACAACCCTATCCACGCTGGGCGGCGTTCTCTTATCCACGCTGGGCGGCGTTCTCTTATCCACACTGGGCGGCGTTCTCTTATCCACGCTGGGCGGCGGGTGGGGATGTACTGTTTGGGTGCTTCCAAGAGGGGTCTCATCCTATTTGGAGGTGCCCACAGAGGGGGGGGGGGAGGAGAAATTGTGGTGGGAGGGGTCACATCCCGAGGACGCGGAGGGGCATTGTTGTGCTTGGGGGGGGGGGGGGGGGCACATCCCAAGGACAGGCCTCCACGCTGGACAGTACTATTTGGGTGCTTCCAAGAGGGGTCTCATCCTATTTGGAGTTGCACACAGAGGCCTGATATCATATGGGGACTGCACAGAGGGACCTATATTATATAGGGACTGCACAGAGGGGCTTATACTATATGGGGACTGCACAGGGGGACCTATATTATATAGGGACTGCATAGAGGGACTTATACTATATGGGGACGGCACAGAGGGGCCTATATTATATAGAAACTGCACAGAGGGCCCTACACTACATGAGGACTGCACAGAGGGGCCTATACTATATAGTAGTGATGGTGAACCTTGGCCCTCCAACTGTTACAAAACTACTCTGCTCAAAAAACATGCATGGACCCCTTAGATAACCCCCCCTAGATTAACTGATTCCCCCCCCCTAGATTGACTGATTCCCCCTCCCAGATGTGACTGATATATATATATATATATATATACACTCTCCCTAGATGTGACTGATATATATGTATCTATATCCCTCCTACATGTGACTGATATATATATATACCCCTCCTAGATGTGACTGATATATGTGAATATATATATATATATATATATATATATATATATATATATAGTGTCCCAGAACAGGCCCTTTTTTCTGCTGTTCTATCCTCACACTTTTATTATAACCATTCCTGTTTTGGAAAGCTATGGTCCACTGCAACTGTGCATTGTGTCACCCCTCTCAGTGTTCAGGTCTGCTATTCCATTCATTTCTTGTATGCATGTTCAGTTATCAGTGCCTAAGGGTATTATGTCGCCCCCCAGTGTTCAAGTATGATACTTCTCATGTATATTTAGTCCTATATGTCTAATGGTGTGATGATGCAATGGCTGGATGTCACGTGACTGCCCCTGCTTCCATGGTAACTCCAATGGCCATCGAGCTTTGGCTGGGGAATACCATGTGACTTCCTCTCTACCTCAGTCTTGTCTTCCACCATCAGGGGGACAGGTTCTGTGTGTGTTCTCTCTCCCCTGTCAGGAGAGAGATACATGTGCTCTGCTGCTCCAGTTCCACAAGAAGTGTTCCTGGCTGTGTTCTATTCTCAAGTCCTCAAGTTTCTCATCCTAACCACAAGATCTGGGTGCCGTTCTTCAGTCATTCCTCTCATCATCGTCTTCTCTAATCATCAACAGCAAGTATTCATCTCAGTTTCATTCCGCCCAGCATCTTATCCTCAGTATCACTACTACTCCCATCATTCAGCACGCTACTCTCACAGCCTATTGCAGCATCACCCATTACTCTGCCTTATCCAAGTCTGCCTTATTCCCGGTTGCATCCGGAGAGACTGTTGCTACTAGTTACCACCGTTACAATAAATATACAACTACCGTTGTTTCTGAACCTTGGCATTGGTGTAATTATTGGTGCCCTGACTAAGGACAACGAAGAATCGTATGCCTAGTCTCCGCTCGGTCAGGAGCCCGGTTTCCAGCTGTGATCCCTCGTGCCTAAACCGTGACAACCATCTAGCTAGCAGCTGCCCCCGGTTCCTGTCTGCAACAACATCCTCTCAGCGGAGTGGCCCCTAGGAGCCCGGGCATCGCATTTGGCGTCACGAACAGGATCTACGTTGTGCTGACTACCAGTATTCTCAAGGTACACTACCAACTCCCCAGAAAGACTTAGTCTTATCACTATGGGCGTAATCAAGGTGCCCTAAACAGTGTGCAAAATGTCCGCTGTCTCCTATTATTTGTAACTGCGCCATACCCCGGAGAGGAGGGGGTCAATTGCCATGCTGCCCAAGCACGGGAATCGCCCGGCGCCATAGACTTTACAGTGGATGCTCCTGATTGGCTGCCTGTGCCAGATGATGTCACTGTTGCGGGGCAGACTGCTGGGCCGGAACTTCAGCCTCTGCGCTCCGCCGCCTCCCAGGTCCTCAAGACCACGCCAGTGCGCAGCAAGATGGCGTCCTGCAAGGAGTGCACACCTGCTACTGCTGTACTCGTGCTACCGGAGCCTCCCATCTCTCTGCCAGCGTTCGATCCAGCATGCCTGCTGGCTCCGCTGCGCTCGAATAGTGACAGCAGCTGGGGATCCGTCCGGTCCAAAGACGGGGATCAAAGCCGGGCCTCTAATCCAAGCTCCCCTGGCATAGGTGAGGAGACCTCTTCCAGCCTTAGCGGCTCCTCGAAGTATACCTTCTCCACCAGACCATCCCTCTCCTCTGAGGACGACCGGATTCTGGACGAGTCTTTACCGGTACCTCCAGATCCTGATCACGGGGGTAAGACTTTCCTTAAGGGCCCAATATCTCCGGGCCTATGGCGGCCTCCAGGGCGTGATTCTCCGCCCCTACCACAATGGGTATTCGGTCGGGAGCCCAAAGTAATGCAGCTAGTGAAAGATATACAGCGGGCTCTCTCTCTCTCTCTCCACCCGCCACTAAAGCTGCACCCGCTATGGCTACTATTGCGCCTGCAGCTTCCACTATTGCTGGCAGTCCACAGCGGCTACTACTGTCAGTAATGCGTTCTCTGCCAAAGCCGGCCTAGTGCCGGAACCACCACCATCAGTGCCCTATCCAGATTACGCCCCGCTCTGGGGACACCCCTACACCCCATATCTGGAGTCTAATGCCGCGTCCGAGCAACTTTTCATTCGGAAATTAGAGCGGCCCAAACCTGGTGAAGTCCCCCTGGAAAGAAGGAGGGGCACGGTCACTAAGTCGGGGATACGGCTTAGTGATGGACTCCTACACTGGCCTACTGGTACTTGTCAATCGCCGGGCCGTCATGAGGGAGTACCAGCCGGGCTATCTGAATAATTTCACCCCGGGGAAATTGTGGAGTACACCCTGGTGGGAGCCCAGAAAGGTCCCTGGGCGGCTGCCATCAGCAGGCCTAAGAAGGCAGTACAACGGCCCTTCCTGACAACTCCCTCAGAACATTGGGAAGAGGACTGGCCTGATTTCAAATCCTTAGGTTCCCTCAAGGCTGCCTCCAAAGCTGCGGATTTCACCACTACTGCAGCTACTTCCACTCCTTCTACCATTCCCACTGCTGTGGCTAAAGCCGCCTGCTCGACCACCTCAGTGACATACCACGTGGCTCCCATCACCACGGTGACGCCTAGCATTGTGGTCACCACTGCATCCAGCGATGCTTCTGCTCCAGGCCCTCCACGCTTCTACTACCCGAACTGCCTAAAAGAGACTCTACCCAGAGACACTTACCCAATTCTTCCTAAAGCACTTTTCATGATTACGTGATTGTCAGAAGTTTATTATTGCACTTCAGTAGTCAGTCTATTTTCTTGTCAGAGTCATATATATATTTCTACCTCTGAGTAAGCAGGAAAGTCATTTAGAAAGTCTCAGAGTAAAGTGTGTCTTTTGAAAAAGTGTGTCTTCTCATAGAGTGTGTTTTCGTGCCAAAGTCAGTTTCCTGACTGTAACAAGACCATGTATACTGTACCCCCTGACTGTAACAGGACCATGTATACTGTACCCCCTGACTGTAACCATGTATACTGTACCCCCTGACTGTAACCATGTATACTGTACCTCCTGACTGTAACAGGACCATGTATACTGTACCCCCTGACTGTAACCATGTATACTGTACCTCCTGACTGTAACAGGACCATGTATACTGTACCCCCTGACTGTAACCATGTATACTGTACCTCCTGACTGTAACAGGACCATGTATACTGTACCCCCTGACTGTAACCATGTATACTGTACCTCCTGACTGTAACAGGACCATGTATACTGTACCCCCTGACTGTAACAGGACCATGTATACTGTACCTCCTGACTGTAACAGGACCATGTATACTGTACCCCCTGACTGTAACAAGACCATGTATACTGTACCCCCTGACTGTAACCATGTATACTGTACCCCCTGACTGTAACCATGTATACTGTACCCCCTGACTGTAACCATGTATACTGTACCTCCTGACTGTAACAGGACCATGTATACTGTACCCCCTGACTGTAACCATGTATACTGTACCCCCTGACTGTAACCATGTATACTGTACCCCCTGACTGTAACAGGACCATGTATACTGTACCCCCTGACTGTAACCATGTATACTGTACCTCCTGACTGTAACAGGACCATGTATACTGTACCCCCTGACTGTAACAGGACCATGTATACTGTACCCCCTGACTGTAACCATGTATACTGTACCTCCTGACTGTAACAGGACCATGTATACTGTACCCCCTGACTGTAACCATGTATACTGTACCTCCTGACTGTAACAGGACCATGTATACTGTACCTCCTGACTGTAACAGGACCATGTATACTGTACCCCCTGACTGTAACAGGATCATGTATACTGTACCCCCTGACTGTAACAGGACCGTGTATACTGTACCCCCTGACTGTAACAGGACCATGTATACTGTACCCCCTGACTGTAACAGGATCATGTATACTGTACCCCCTGACTGTAACAGGACCGTGTATACTGTACCCCCTGACTGTAACAGGACCGTGTATACTGTACCCCCTGACTGTAACAGCACAATGTATACTGTACCCCCTGACTGTAACAGCACAATGTATACTGTACCCTCTGAGTATAACAGGACCGTGTATACTGTACCCCCTGACTGTAACAGGACCGTGTATACTGTACCCCCTGACTGTAACAGGACCATGTATACTGTACCTCCTGACTGTAACAGGACCATGTATACTGTACCTCCTGACTGTAACAGGACCCTGTATACTGTACCCCCTGACTGTAACAGGACCGTGTATACTGTACCCTCTGAGTATAACAGGACCATGTATACTGTACCCTCTGAGTATAACAGGACCGTGTATACTGTACCCCCTGACTGTAACAGGACCGTGTATACTGTACCCCCTGACTGTAACAGGACCATGTATACTGTACCCCCTGACTGCAAATCACTGGTGTCAGGGGGATCAGCCTGTAAACAATAAACAGAATATAAGTGTTCACCAACCTGTGGCTCCCGAGCTGTGGCAGGACTACAACTCCCATCATGCTGTGACTGTTGTAGTTTTGGAGCAGCTGGTGACCCACAGGTTGGGGAACAATATGGGAAGTGCTGTGTATAGAGGAGCAGTGCAGGGATATGGGGCAGCCCTGTGACCTAGGTGACCTCCCTCTCCCAGCACTCACAGCATTCCCAGCTCTCCCACACCTAAAGAATGATGAGAGTCAGTCAGTGAACTCACCAGACAGCAGCCCAGAAGTCGGTACAGCCTCCAGCAGTCAGATAGGGATAGGTCACATGGTGAGGAGGGGCGGAGCCTCTGTAGGTCCTGGCAGGTCCTGCAGGTCCTGGCAGGTCAATGATTTTTTTTTTTTTTTTTTTTTTAAAGAAATTGAAATTGCGCCCCCTGTGACTTACCACTAGATGGTGCCTTAGGCCATCGCCTACCCTGGCCTACCCTTTGTCCCGGCCCTGGTCCAAGTCACTTCACACAGACACCCAAGGCAGTACACAGGTCTTCACGTTTTTTTTTCCCAGTAGGGTAACGTATTTACTTTGAAACCTACTGTCCAAACTGACTGGAATTGAGGGTTTCCCGCCAGCAGTTAAGTTGTCCTGGCTCACATGTCCAGATGGTCCACGCGCTAACTACCTGTAACCAGAGTGTGTTAGGCTAGGTGAAGTCCTGCCACTAGGGTTTTTCTTTCTTAGTTTCTCTTGTCACCTGTGCCTTGAGCGTGGGAAACACACACCTACATACTCACTCACACTTACATTCCTTCCTCTTGTTTTGTTATCTTGATCCTTTGTGTTTCATTCATCCACATCTACCTCAACTTGTGGTTCGCCGAGGTCAGCTCATTTCTAGTAGGGAGGTATGCAGTGTCCCAGAACAGGCCCTTTTGTCTGCTGTTCTATCCTCACACTTTTATTATAACCATTCCTGTTCTGGAAAGTTATGGTCCACTGCAACTGTGCATTGTGTCACCCCTCTCAGTATTCAGGTCTGCTATTCCATTCATTTCTTGTATGCATGTTCAGTTATCAGTGCCTAAGGGTATTATGTCGCCCCCCAGTGTTCAAGTATGATACTTCTCATGTATATTTAGTCCTATATGCCTAATGGTGTGATGATGCAATGGTTGGATTTCATGTGTAGGAAGACTGGGAGAGCTGGGAGTGCTGGGAGAGGGAGGTCACCTAGGTCACAGGGCTGCCCCATATAACACTGCCCCATATCCCTGCACTGCTCCTCTATACACAGCACTTCCCATATTGTTCACCAACCTGTGGCCCCTGCTTCCATGGTAACTCCAATGGCCATCGAGCTTTGGCTGGGGAATACCATGTGACTTCCTCTTTACCTCAGTCTTGTCTTCCACCTTCAAGGGGACAAGTTGTGTGTGTGTTCTCTCTCCCCTGTCAGGAGAGAGATACGTGTGCTCTGCTGCTCCAATTCCACCAGAAGTGTTCCTGGCTGTGTTCTATTCTCAAGTCCTCAAGATTCTCATCTATTCTCCAGATCTGGGTGCCGTTCTTCAGTCATTCCTCTCATCATCTTCTCTAATCATCAACAGCAAGTATTCATCTAAGTTTTATTCCGCCCAGCATCTCAACCTCAGTATCACTACTACTCCCATCATTCAGCAGCCTATTGCAGCCTTACCCATTACTCTGCCTTATCCAAGTCTGCCTTATTCCCGGTTGCATCCGGAGAGACTGTTGCTACTAGTTACCACCGTTACAAATAAATATACAACTACCGTTGTCTCTGAACCTTGGCATTGGTGTGATAATTGGTGCCCTGACTAAGGACAACAAAGAATCGCACGCCCAGTATTCCCGCATGGTCAGGAGCCCGGTTTCCAGCTATGACCCCTCGTGCCTAAACCGTGACAACATCTAGCAAGCAGCTGCCCCGGTTGCTGCCAGTAACTACACCTCTCAGCGGAGTGGCCCCTAAGGGCCCGGGCATCGCATATACATATATATATATATACACCCCTCCTAGATGTGACTGATACATATATATACTCCTCCTAGATGTGACAAATTTTCAGCAGCACCAGAAAAAAACAGTATGTGGGTGCACGTCTCGCCAAACCAGACCCAGATTCATATGTAATATCCAAGAAGAAGATAGAGACGGCCAATGCAATGTTTTGGCTCTATGTGTAGCCTAGGCTTCTCCTGCGGCTGGCGCTGAGGTCCGCTCTGTTTTAAGGAGGGTTTGATGTTGCGCCTGCGTAGTTCTGTAGAGAGGATGCTGAACTGCATGGATAATTGGCGGAAAATTTGAATCTTATTTCTGGTATGGTGCACTCAGTGGATTGGGGTCCTTTTTCAGATGCACACTCACCGGCCACTTTATTAGGTACACCTGTCCAACTGCACGTTACCACTTAATTTCTAATCAGCCAATCACATGGCGGCAACTCAGTGCATTTAGGCATGTAGACATGGTCAAGACAATTTCCTGCAGTTCAAACCGAGCATCAGTATGGGGAAGAAAGGTGATTTGAGGCCTTTGAACGTGGCATGGTTGTTGGTGCCAGAAGGGCTGGTCTGAGTATTTCAGAAACTGCTGATCTACTGGGATTTTCACGCACAACCATCTCTAGGGTTTACAGAGAATGGTCCGAAAAAGAAAAACCATCCAGTGAGCGGCAGTTCTGTGGGCGGAAATGCCTTGTTGATGCCAGAGGTCAGAGGAGAATGGGCAGACTGGTTCCAGCTGATAGAAAGGCAACAGTGACTCAAATAGCCAACCGTTACAACCAAGGTAGGCAGAAGAGCATCTCTGACCGCACAGTACGGCCAACTTTGAGGCAGATGGGCTACAGCAGCAGAAGACCACACCGGGGGCCACTCCGCTCAGCTAAGAACAGGAAACTGAGGCTACAATTTGCACAAGCTCATCGAAATTGGACAGTAGAAGATTGGAAAAAACGTTGCCTGGTCTGATGAGTCTCGATTTCTGCTGCGACATTCGGATGGTAGGGTCAGAATTTGGCGTCATCAACATGAAAGCATGGATCCATCCTGCCTTGTATCAACGGTTCAGGCTGGTGGTGGTGGTGTCATGGTGTGGGGAATATTTTCTTGGCACTCTTTGGGCCCCTTGGTACCAATTGAGCATCGTTGCAACGCCACAGCCTACCTGAGTATTGTTGCTGACCATGTCCATCCCTTTATGACCACAATGGACCCAACATGTGATGGCTACTTTCAGCAGGATAATGCGCATAAATAATGTCATAAAGCTAGAATCATCTCAGACTGGTTTCTTGAACATGACAATGAGGTCACTGTACTCCAATGGCCTCCACAGTCACCAGATCTCAATCCAATAGAGCATCTTTGGGATGTGGTGGAACGGGAGATTGGCATCATGGATGTGCAGCCGACAAATCTGCGGCAACTGTGTGATGCCATCATGTCACTATGGACCAAAATCTCTGAGGAAGCTTCCAGCACCTTGTTGTATCTATGCCACCAAGAATTGGGGCAGTTCTGAAGGCAAAAGGGGGTCCAACCCGTTACTAGCATGGTGTACCTAATAAAGTGGCCGCTGAGTGTATATAGGCTTGACGTGTTTCAAGACCCTCTTGGTCTTTTCCTCAGCAGCAAACAAAATAGAATATAGAATCAAAACCTCCTTAAAACAGAGCGGACCTCAGCGGCGGCCGCAGGAGAAGCCTAGCTGTCACCTCCAGCGGATGAACCAGGACTGAGCGGAGGCGGGAAGCGGGGAACACGCAGCACTCTGTGTCCGACTCCGACTGCTAGTAACATACGCCATGTATCTAATCTATATCTAATATCATTGATGCAACTGAATTGTGAAATGGCGCACCACCAAGTATAAGCCTAGGAAGTCGGGTCAGAGGTCTGCGCCACATAAAGTTACATCTAATTTCTCATCACGTTTACTTCCATCGTTACACGACTTATAGCGCATTGTAACAACATCTATACGTCTACTAGACAGGATCTAACCATCAACACTAAAACATCATCTATACATCCACTAGACAGGATCTAACCATCAACACTAAAACATCATCTACACATCCACTAGACAGGATCTAACCATCAACACTAAAACATCATCTACACATCCACTAGACAGGATCTAACCATAAACACACTAAGGGTAGCTTCACACATAACGGATTTGCAGCACATTTCACACTGTGAGTTTGCCGCGAAATCCGCTGGGAATCCTGCTACTGTGATTTACAATGGACTGGGGGGGGGGGGGGGCGTGCACTGATTGGCTGAGCGGGACCGACGGGAGGCCGGAGCCTCACATGCAGCCGGAGTACCAAGCAGGTAATGTATGCTGTGGGCAGCAGAGGGTTAAAGGGGCCGGGTTACATACGTAACCCCATTGTTATTCACAGTAGCAGGATTCACTACGGATTTTGCTGAAAACTTGCATTGTGAAATCCGCTGCGAATCCGTTACGTGAGAAGCTAAAACAACCTATTACCTTCAGACCCCAAGGATAAACAGTAAGCAACGTCTGAATCCATTGCACCTCGCGCTGTAACAGTCTTTTCTTCACCTCCTGACTATTAACCCCTTCCAGCGCTTCCGCATACTTATTAGGCTCCTCCATTGTTCCTCTGTGTAATCCCATCCATATCACAACCCTGTGGAAGCATACCAATGGCCGCTGAGGGGGGTGCTATGTGCAGATGATGTCATAGAGGGGTGGGGCCTACAGTGGCGATGTAGGCGGAGCTAAGTGGCGCTGTGCCCCTGATGCCCCGCCCAGGTAGCAAAAACAATCACTTTTTACTGAAACAAGCAGCATGACGTATGATATAAAATAAGTTATGAAAACTACAACATCTACCCCTTACACCTGTACAGAGACGTCGTACCGCACAAAGGGGGCGACAGCCTCACTGGCACTTGGTATAAAGTGACCCTGAGTATTGTGTGCTGCCTCCACCTGCCTGTATGACCTCCCTACAAGGCCGGGCATGCTCCTGATGAGGTGTCTGACCTCCCTACAAGGCCCGGGCATGCTCCTGATGAGGTGGCTGTATGACCTCCCTACAAGGCCGGGCATGCTCCTGATGAGGTGGCTGACCTCCCTACAAGGCCCGGGCATGCTCCTGAGGAGGTGTCTGTATGACCTCCCTACAAGGCCCGGGCATGCTCCTGATGAGGTGGCTGACCTCCCTACAAGGCCTGGGCATGCTCCTGATGAGGTGTCTGTATGACCTCCCTACAAGGCCCGGGCATGCTCCTGATGAGGTGTATGACCTCCCTACAAGGCCCGGGCATGCTCCTGATGAGGTGTATGACCTCCCTACAAGGCCCGGGCATACTCCTGATGATGTGTCTGTATGACCTCCCTACAAGGCCCGGGCATGCTCCTGATGAGGTGTCTGTATGACCTCCCTACAAGGCCCGGGCATGCTCCTGATGAGGTGTCTGTATGACCTCCCTACAAGGCCCAGGCATGCTCCTGATGAGGTGTCTGTATGACCTCCCTACAAGGCCCAGGCATGCTCCTGATGAGGTGTCTGTATGACCTCACTACAAGGCCCGGGCATGCTCCTGATGAGGTGTCTGTATGACCTCCCTACAAGGCCCAGGCATGCTCCTGATGAGGTGTATGACCTCCCTACAAGCCCCGGGCATGCTCCTGATGAGGTGTATGACCTCCCTACAAGGCCCGGGCATGCTCCTG
This sequence comes from Dendropsophus ebraccatus, assembly GCF_027789765.1. Lineage (NCBI taxonomy): Eukaryota > Metazoa > Chordata > Amphibia > Anura > Hylidae > Dendropsophus > Dendropsophus ebraccatus. Next base: position 3,631,475 of record NC_091455.1, read on the forward strand.
ATGAGGTGTCTGTATGACCTCCCTACAAGGCCCGGGCATGCTCCTGATGAGGTGTCTGTATGACCTCCCTACAAGGCCCAGGCATGCTCCTGATGAGGTGTATGACCTCCCTACAAGCCCCGGGCATGCTCCTGATGAGGTGTATGACCTCCCTACAAGGCCCGGGCATGCTCCTGATGAGGTGTCTGTATGACCTCCCTACAAGCAGGGCCGCTTTAACCAGAGGGCACATGGTGCACGTGCACCGGGCCCACTGGTTAAAGGGGCCCCCCCGAGCAGGCCGGCCTTTGCTATGTGCGACTAGTGCGATCGCACATAGCTCCGGCCACCAGCCTGTCAGGGGGTAGCGCCATGGATGGGTAATCTACTTACCCCTCCATGGCGCCCCCTGCAGGGCCCCCCCGTCCGCCGCTGCCCCCGCCCGCCTGCTGCCGCTGCGGCGCTTCAGCGGCAGCGATACTGACAGAGAGAAAGCCATTGGCTCCCTCCCTGTCAGTTCCTCTTGTGGCCGCACTTCCTGCGGTCACCAGAGGCCGCACTCTCCCTCTAGCGCCCGACATCACTGGAGCGTCGGTGCGAGGGTGAGGGGAGTGCAGCCTCTTGTGACCGCAGGAAGTGCAGCCACAAGAGGGAAGAGAAGAGGAACGCGTGGACCCAGGTGAGTAAGTGTTTGTTTTTTTCAATGTTATATGGGGGAGCGCATATACTATGGGGGAGCACAGGGGAGCTATATACTATGGGGGGGCACAGGGTTCTATATACTATGGGGGGCACAGGGGGCTATATACTATGGGGGAGGACAGGGGGCTATATACTATGGGGAGCACAGGGGAGCTATATACTATGGGGGAGCACAGGGGGCTATATACTATGGGGGTGCACAGGGGAGCTATATACTATGAGGGAGCACAGGGGGCTATATACTATGGGGGAGCACAGGGGAGCTATATACTATGAAGGAGCACAGGGGGGCTATATACTATGGGGGAGCACAGGGGGCTATATACTATGGGGGAGCACAGGGGGCTATATACTATGGGGGAGCACAGGGGGCTATATACTATTGGGGAGCACAGGGGAGCTATATACTATTGGGGAGCACAGGGGAGCTATATACTATGTGGGAGCACAGGGGAGCTATATACTATGTGGGAGCACAGGGGAGCTATATACTATTGGGGAGCACAGGGTGCTATATACTATGGGGGAGCACAGGGTGCTATATACTATGGGGGAGCACATGGGGCTATATACTATGGGGGAGCACAGGGGAGCTATATACTATTGGGGAGCACAGGGGGCTATATACTATTGGGGAGCACATGGGAGCTATATACTATTGGGGAGCACAGGGGGTCTATATATTGGGGAGAGCACAGGGGGGCTATATACTATTGGGGGGAGAGCACAGGGGGGCTATATACTATGGGGGAGCACAGGGGAGCTATATACTATGGGGGAGCACAGGGGGCTATATAATATTGGGGGAGAGCACAGGGGAGCTATATACTATTGGGGAGCACAGGGTGCTATATACTATGGGGGAGCACAGGGTGCTATATACTATGGGGGAGCACAGGGGGCTATATACTATGGGGGAGCACAGGGGAGCTATATACTATTGGGGAGCACAGGGGGCTATATACTATTGGGGAGCACATGGGAGCTATATACTATTGGGGAGCACAGGGGGTCTATATATTGGGGAGAGCACAGGGGGGCTATATACTATTGGGGGGAGTGCACAGGGGGGCTATATAATATTGGGGGGAGAGCACAGGGGAGCTATATACTATGGGGGAGCACAGGGGGCTATATACTATGGAGGAGCACAGGGGAGCTATATACTATGGGGGAGCACAGGGGAGCTATATACTATGGGGAAGCACAGGGGGCTATATACTATGGGGAAGCACAGGGGGCTATATACTATGGGGGAGCACAGGGGAGCTATATACTATGGGGGAGATCAGGGGAGCTATATACTATGGGGGAGCAAAGGGGAGCTATATACTATGGGGGAGCTATATACTATGGGGGAGCACAGGGGGCTATATACTATTGGGAGCACAGGGGGCTATATACTATAGGGGAGCACAGGGGAGCTATATACTATTGGGGAGCACAGGGGAGCTATATACTATTGGGGAGCACAGGGGTCTATATACTATTGGGGAGCACATGGGAGCTATATACTATTGGGGAGCACAGGGGTCTATATACTATTGGGGAGCACATGGGAGCTATATACTATTGGGGAGCACAGGGGGCTATATACTATTGGGGAGCACAGGGGGCTATATACTATGGGGGAGAGCACAGGGGGTCTATATATTGGGGAGAGCACAGGGGGGCTATATACTATTGGGGAGAGCACAGGGGGGCTATATACTATTGAGGGGGAGCACAGGGGGGCTATATACTATTGGGGGAGAGCACAGGGGGGATATATACTATTGTGGGAGAGCACAGGGGGCTATATACTATTGGGGGAGAGCACAGGGGGGCTATATAATATTGGGGGGAGAGCACAGGGGGGCTATATACTATTGGGGGGAGAGCACAGGGGGGCTATATACTATTGTGGGAGAGCACGGGGGGCTATATACTATTGTGGGAGAGCGCACAGGGGGGCTATATACTATTGGAGAGCACAGGAGGGCTATATACTAATGGGAGAGGGCACAGGGGGGCTATATACTATTGGGGAGCACAGGGGTCTATATACTATGGGGGAGAGCACAGGGGGGCTATATACTATTGGGGAGAGCACAGGGGGGCTATATACTATTGGGGGGAGAGCACAGGGGGGCTATATACTATTGTGGGAGAGCACAGGGGGGCTATATACTATTGTGGGAGAGCACAGGGGGGCTATATACTATTGTGGGAGAGCACAGGGGGGCTATATACTATTGGGGAGAGTGCACAGGGGGGCTATATACTAATGGGGGAGCGCACAGGAGGGCTGTATATAACTGGAGGAGCACATGAGGGTCTATATACTACAGGGACACCTTAAAACTATGGAGGCACAGAGGGGTGTAACTATGTAGGGGTACAGAGGGGTGTAACTACTGTATAGGGGTAAAAGGGACCTAACTACTGTATGTGTTGGAGCCTTAAATATTTCTCTGGCAGATTCTGGAGAAGATTCACAGCCAGGAGAAGACTTCAAGGTGGCCCAGGCTGGATGGAGAGAAAAAGAAAAGGTGACAGACGCCCCCGGTGAGTCACTGGATGTAACTGCACTCTGTTATAGGGTTGTAGTGTTAGGGGTCATGATGTGGCGGTATTATGTAATGGTATCATTGGTGATATCTTTCTGTTTTGTTCAGTGCAGTTTTTATGTAATATGTAATCACTGTATGGTGGAAATAGTGTTATAAGGTAACTACTGTATGTATTGGGGCTCTTGATACAGTGTGGGGGCAAATTCAGTACATTATACAATGTGCCGAAAGGGAAGGGGGGGGGCCCACTCTTGAGGGCTGTGCACTGGGCCCACCAATGTATTAAAATGTCCCTGCCTACAAGGCCCGGGCATGCTCCTGATGAGGTGTCTGTATGACCTCCCTACAAGGCCCGGGCATGCTCCTGATGAGGTGTATGACCTCCCTACAAGGCCCGGGCATGCTCCTGATGAGGTGTTTGTATGACCTCCCTACAAGGCCCAGGCATGCTCCTGATGAGGTATATGACCTCCCTACAAGGCCCGGGCATGCTCCTGATGAGGTGTCTGTATGACCTTCCTACAAGGCCCGGGCATGCTCCTGATGAGGTGTCTGTATGACCTCCCTACAAGGCCCGGGCATGCTCCTGATGAGGTGTCTGTATGACCTCCCAACAAGGCCCGGGCATGCTCCTGATGAGGTGTCTGTATGACCTCCCTACAAGGTCCGGGCATGCTCCTGATGAGGTGTCTGAATGACCTCCCTACAAGGCCCGGGCATGCTCCTGATGAGGTGGCTGTATGACCTCCCTACAAGGCCCGGGCACGCTCCTGATGAGGTGGCTGTATGACCTCCCTACAAGGCCCGGGCATGCTCCTGATGAGGTGTCTGTATGACCTCCCTACAAGGCCCGGGCATGCTCCTGATGAGGTGTCTGTATGACCTCCCAACAAGGCCCGGGCATGCTCCTGATGAGGTGGCTGTATGACCTCCCTACAAGGCCCGGGCACGCTCCTGATGAGGTGGCTGTATGACCTCCCTACAAGGCCCGGGCATGCTCCTGATGAGGTGTCTGTATGACCTCCCAACAAGGCCCGGGCATGCTCCTGATGAGGTGTCTGTATGACCTCCCTACAAGGTCCGGGCATGCTCCTGATGAGGTGTATGACCTCCCTACAAGGCCCGGGCATGCTCCCGATGAGGTGGCTGTATGACCTCCCTACAAGGCCCGGGCACGCTCCTGATGAGGTGGCTGTATGACCTCCCTACAAGGCCCGGGCATGCTCCTGATGAGGTGTCTGTATGACCTCCCTACAAGGCCCGGGCATGCTCCTGATGAGGTGTCTGAATGACCTCCCTACAAGGCCCGGGCATGCTCCCGATGAGGTGGCTGTATGACCTCCCTACAAGGCCCGGGCACGCTCCTGATGAGGTGGCTGTATGACCTCCCTACAAGGCCCGGGCATGCTCCTGATGAGGTGGCTGTATGACCTCCCTACAAGGCCCGGGCACGCTCCTGATGAGGTGGCTGTATGACCTCCCTACAAGGCCCGGGCACGCTCCTGATGAGGTGTATGACCTCCCTACAAGGCCCGGGCATGCTCCTGATGAGGTGTCTGTATGACCTTCCTACATGGCCCAGGCATGCTTCTGATGAGGTGTCTGTATGACCTCCCTACAAGGCCCGGACATGCTCCTGATGAGGTGTCTGTATGACCTCCCTACAAGGCCTGGGCATGCTCCTGATGAGGTGTCTGTATGACCTCCCTACAAGGCCCGGGCATGCTCCTGATGAGGTGGCTGTATGACCTCCCTACAAGGCCCGGGCATGCTCCTGATGAGGTGTATGACCTCCCCTACAAGGCCCGGGCATGCTCCCGATGAGGTGACTGTATGACCTCCCTACAAGGCCCGGGCATGCTCCTGATGAGGTGTATGACCTCCCTACAAGGCCCAGGCATGCTCCTGATGAGGTGTCTGTATGACCTCCCTACAAGGCCCGGGCATGCTCCCGATGAGGTGACTGTATGACCTCCCTACAAGGCCCGGGCATGCTCCTGATGAGGTGTATGACCTTCCTACAAGGCCCGGGCATGCTCCTGATGAGGTGTCTGTATGACCTCACTACAAGGCCCGGGCATGCTCCTGATGAGGGATCTCCTCCCAGACCCGGACTAAAGCCGCCGCCATCTCCCGGACAGTCTGTGCTGCAATGTGACGTTGGTGGATGGAGGAGACATGATGTCCCCGATGTGCTCAATGGGATTCAGGGGAACGGGCGGCCAGTCTATAGCGTCACTGCCTCCATCTTGTAGGAACTGCTGACACACTCCAGCCACATGAGGTCTAGCATTGTCCTGCATTAGGAGGAACCCCAACCGCACCAGCATATGGTCTCACAAGGGCTCTGAGGGTCTCGCTACCTAATGGCGGTCAGGCTACCTCTGGCAGCACATGTGTGGTGTCCCACCACTAGTGTTTTCTCTTATATGCACCTGTCCTAAAGTTCTCACTCAGGTATAAGTGGTGGATGTAGTACTTTAGTTTCCCCACTCGGTGTCTCCACTGTTTATATGTATTCTTTCTATGCACAGCTGAAGCTAAAGGGTTAATTGTTTTATGTCATGTGTTTGTGTGCTGACCACTTACAGGTGCTCTATCTCTCCTATCCCCTTTCTCCTCTCTCTCACCCACACTCAGCCCCATCACTCACAGGGTTTGGATATTACCCCTGTAGGAGAAGTAAACCTGGTGGAGGAAGTGTCTCAGTCTTCACTTAGTTTCTAGACAGAGAGTCAGTGGCGGATTATAATGTGGGCGGTTTGGGCGGCCGCCCGGGGCCCGTGCCACACCGCACACATTATAATCCGCCACTGACTCTCTGTCCCTGGCAGCGCGCGCATCAGAGAGCTCCCCGTGCACCTGTGACTACCGGCGCACGGGGAGCTCTCTGATGCGCGCGCTGCCAGGGATAGAACGGGACACCCCCGACAGCCGGGGACAGCAAGAGCAGGAGGCTCGGGGGGGAACAGATGGCAGGTGAGTTGTGTTGTGTTTTTTTTTGGGGGGGGGGGGGAAGAGGGGGACCTTCTCCTGTAGAATTAGCACCCTCCTCTCCTGACATCCTCTGTGCTGCTGTGACCTCCCCTATAAGATCGGCACCCTCCTCTCCTGACATCCTCTGTGCTGCTGGGACCTCCCCTATAGGATTAGCACCCTCCTCTCCTGACATCCTCTGTGCTGCTGTGACCTCCCCTATAAGATTGGCACCCTCCTCTCCTGACATCCTCTGTGCTGCTGGGACCTCTCCTATAGGATTAGCACCCTCCTCTCCTGACATCCTCTGTGCTGCTGGGACCTCTCCTATAGGATTAGCACTCTTCTCTCCTGACATCCTCTGTGCTGCTGTGACCTACCCTATAAGATCAGCCCCCTCCTCTCCTGACAGCAGGAAACCAGGTGGCAGTATGTTTATTGGGGGCAGCGGAGGTGGGGTGGACAATGCTTACTGGGGGTAGCAGCAAGGGACCAAACATTATGTTTATTGGGGCCAGCAGGGAGGGGAGTCAGGCAGTGTTTATTGGGGACAGCATTGGGGGGGGGGGGGGAGTAGTGGATTATAATGTGGGCGGTTTGGGAGGATTGACCCGGGGGGGGGGGGGGGGGTCCCAGGTTGGGTGGACAGCCCGGGGCCCAGGGTACATTTAATCTGCCACTGGAGAGAGGACACAACAGAACCAAGTTCCTGCAGAAGTTAAAGGGGAACTCCGGATAAGAAAAACTTGTTTTCTATTATAAGTACATTAAAAGTTCTATAGATGTTTCTATACAATGTATGACTGTATCTGTACGCTTCTGCCACACTGGTAGCTGATAGACATCCAGGAAGTGAAAAAAAAACTGTCCTCTGTGCAAATCCACATTGTCTCCTGCTCCTTCTGCTCTCCGCCCCAAGAGACAAATATTCCAAGACTCTGTCTCACATTGCGTGTGTTTGCTGAGATCAGGCTGATGATGCAGACAGGGGGCAGGACCCCCCAATCCCCTGAGTGATTCACCATCTCTGACCGGCCAGAAGCAGCTGCAGCACTAATTTTACTGATTGAGATGGGTGGGGGCTGCTGAACCAGGAAGGACAGAAACACAATACAGAACAAAAAAAACCCAAACAAATGGATTTTTGGTAGTTTAAAAACTGGGATAGACAAGTAAGTAATGCTACATGCTTCTGCAGAAGTTTCATTTTTTTTAAATCTCTACCCAGAGTTCCCCTTTAAGCCAGCGCCTGGCTGTGGCCAGGACCCCTGACGGGGACCAAAGGCAGATGCTACTTAGAGCTTTATATACGCAACCACTATTTCTACTAGGCAGTACTAAGCTCACAGTACAGGAGAGAAGCCACTATGCAATACTCTAGCCCATGCCAGGAACCCCAGGGCCATTGCTGAGTGACTATTCTTTTTCTCAAAGGGTGGTATTACACGAAGCGATTATCGTTCGAATAATCGTTCAATCGGTCGTATTTGAACGATTATCTTTAAGTGTAATAGTAGACAACGATTAAACGACGAACGATTGGTCGTTGGTCGTTTAATAGGTTTTGGATCTATTTTTATCGTTTGTCTTTTACACATCGTTCGCACATCGTTCGTTTGAATAAGATGTCGTTAGCCGTTCCCTGTTCATTCGCAAATTGAAAGGGGAGTGTTCTTGAATTTTGTTGCTCCAATATAACCGATAATCTTTCCGTGTAGTAAAACGAACGATTATTAGGCAACCGCTATTGCGATCGTTGGAGATCGTTTATCGTTAATCGTTAATTGAAAAAAATCGCTTCGTGTAATACCACCCAAACACTGCAAGAAGCAGGAGGTACATCTTTACAATCCCCAGCTAAAGGAGCTCACACAAGGCCCTTATCCACACAGTCTGGTCAGACATTGTCTAAACATAAGTACCAGTATCACTTATCAACTTATATCTCCACTATAGTTCCGGCAGAGTACAGGATCTACATTGGGCAAGGGCTCCTCTGGCAAACACCTCTCCTCTTCTCTCTACCTCTACAAAGCACTACTACTACTTCTACTAAAGCTCTTACTTCTTTGAGCACCTATTCCTACTCTATTGTCAGCAACCAAGTTGAACCAAGATGCTGCAGGTTCGAGAAGGTTCGAGTTCGATCATCTCTACCCAAGACACCCACAACACTCCTGGAGGTTACCGACCACTTGGGGGACACAAACCAGCCATATATAAAACAGGTGCCAACATCAAACCTGCGCACTACTACAGTGCTGGAGTCACGACAAAACAACAACACTGACCGAGTAATAACCGCCACACATGGAGGGCTGTGCCACCCCCAAATAAATGCCCCCCCACACCATTACTGACCACCTGCCAGACCACTCATGCTAAAGGACGTTGCAGGCAGCAGATGGCTCTCCACAGCATCTCCAGACTCTGTCACATGTGCTCCTGTGGTACTGGAGATGAAAGAGTTCATGACGCCTCTTCTGTGGTGCTCGGCCAGTGATGTTATCTGCTGTGATGCCAGTGCTAGCCCAGCACACAGGTGAGATGTTGGTACCTGGTTGTATGGCCGGCTTATACTCCCCAAATGGTCGGTAACCGCTGGGTCTGTATTGGTCCCTTGGGCTCTTGTCACAGCAACAAGGAGTGGTAACTGTTGGTACCGCCACCCACAGAAAAGAGGAAAAATAACCCAAGGTGTACGGTGGTGTGTGTATACAGTAGGTGCAAACAGAGATGAGCAGAGTCCAGTGCGTTTGATAGAAAAATAGAACTTTACTGTATAACTCTGGTAGGATAACAGCACATGTTTCACAGTAATAATCTTGATACAGGCTTGAGTGCTTGAGAAGAGTAGAAGTAGTAGTAGTGCTTTGTAGAAGGTAGAGAGAGGAGGAGTTTGCCAGAGGAGCCCTATGCCCAATGTAGCCTTGTACTCTGCCGGATTTTTAGTAAAAATCTTAAGTGAAGAGAAGTGATATTCGTACTCACGTTTAGACTATGGGGGATATTTACTAACAAATCTAAAAACACGATTTTGTCAAAGATGTTTTGGTATAATTTCCAATCTAATGTGGAAATTATGTAAATTGTCTAATAGCATAGTAAATGTGTCTTAAAAATAATGGTCTTTTAATTAGTCTAATAAATTCACCTGGTTCAGAGCAGATGTAGCGATGCGCCAATATATGCGACTTTTTTAAAAATTGATCAGTTAATAAATTTAGCTAAAAAAGAATTCTGGCTCACTTTCGATCTAATTAACAACAAAAAATCTAATTCAAAAAGTCGCATCTAATTTGGATAGTCTTGTCTAAAAAAGCTTCATAAATTCATATTAGATTTATTTTGAGCGCAAACTAGTTATATTAGACTAAAAACAGGCACAATTAGTTTGATTAATGTCCCCCTATGTCTTTCCTCCTTCTGCCCCCTAGTGTTGTAGAACCTGTCCTAGGTGGGTAGCACAAGCCCCAGCCGTGGTTATCTGTGTGTAACGAGGTGTCCAAGACTTCCCAGTTACCCCCCCACTGCGCAGTAGGATACATAGACCTCTTTACGGTAGCTTTGTCCTACTGGAATCAACCCCTCTTGTATCAGGAGTCTGTCCTGCACTTTGTAGACATGTTCCTGGCGTGGGTTAGGATGTTCCTTGGTGGCTGCTCTCCCTTACTAGTGCTTAGCACTGCATAGTGTAAGTAGTAGTGGCTTCAGAAGAAATCTTTGTCTCTAGCTGCATCTGTTCACACTGGAAGCTAGTCTGAACTGAACTTGACTTAGTGTCCCTGACAGGGTCCTGGCAAAAGCCAGGCCCTGGCTTAACCTCAGCAGGGACTGTCTTGTTTGCGTCCTCTCTTTTTAAAAACTGGATTAAGGCTGACCTATAAATTACAATAGAGCATTACATCCAGTGACTCACAGGAGGCGTCTTCTCTACACGAATTACAAGGGACATTTTGCTTGTCGAAGTCCGTCATGAAGACTTCTCCGGCCATGACTCGTCCCCACAGGATCTGTCAGACAAACATTTTAGGCTCCTTGCTCCAGCATCATCCTCATATCCATCTGCTGTACACAGTAACCGTGCTCCCATATAAGTTGTTAGTCCCAGTTTATGCCAAATAGTAGTCTGTCCCTCTGATCCCCATATAATAAATAGCCTTTTCTTTTGCTGTGTCCCCATATAGCAGGGGTACTCAAAAACTTTTAGTGAAGGTCCGGCCCCCGGCTGACTCTCTGGGGATGTCCCGGGGATTCCCCAGCACAACGCGCACCAGAGACCTCAGTGTATGCCGCTGGCCTGTACTTCCGGGAAGTTCAGGCCGGCGGCATACACTGAGCTCACAGGTGTGCACTCTGCTGGGGAATCCCCGGGACATCCCCAGAGAGCGCGAATCAGCCGGGGGCCGGACCGACACTGCCCGCAGCCCCACAGGCGTACTGACATCTAAGGACAGTACGCCTATGGGGCGGGAGGCAGTGCGGTGGGGAGAGGGACACATGGGAGCCGGGGCGGTTGGGAGGTTTGACCAGGGGTCCAGACAGCTGGCCGCCAGTTGAGGACCCCTGCCATATAGTATTAAGCAACTCTACTTTGTTCCCCCCTCCATATAGAATGTCACCTCTGTCTAGCATCCCCATATAGAATAAGCTCCCTCTGTGTAGCATCCCCCATGAATAGCCCCCCTGTAGCATCCCCTCTATATAGAATAAGCCCCCTCTGTGTAGCATCCCCCATCAATAGCCCAACCCTGTAGCATCCCCCATCAATAGCCCAACCCTGTAGCATCCCCCATCAATAGCCCCCCCCCGTAGCAATACCCCCATGAATAGCCCCCCTGTAGCATCCCCATGTATAGCCCCCCTGTAGAATCCCTATGTATACCCCCCTGTAGCAATACCCCCATGAATAGCCCCCCCTGTAGCAATACCGCCATGAATGACCTCCCCCCTGTAGCAATACCCCCATGAATAATCCCCCTGTAGCATCCCCATGTATAGCCCACCTGTAGCATCCCTATGTATAGCCCCCCTGTAGAATCCCTATGTATACCCCCCTGTAGCAATACCGCCATGAATAACCTCCCCGTGTAGCAATACCCCCATGGATAGCAGCCCCCCCTGTAGCAATATCCCTATGAATAGCACCCCCCTGTAGCAATATCCCCATGAATAGCACCCCCCTGTATCAATACCCCATGAATAGCACCCCCCTGTAGCAATACTCTCATGAATAGCCCTCCCTGTAGCAATACTCTCATGAATAGCCCCCTCTGTAGCAATACCCCCCATGATTAGCCCCCCCCGCCCCTCGTAGCATCCCCCATGATTAGCCCCATGTGAAAAAAAAAGTAATAAAAGTATACTCGCCTGACCTGGCACATTGATTCCTCCTGGAGCTCCCAGCAGCCGCTCCTTTTCTCCTGGCCGCCGCCACTGCTACTCTTCTCCTGGCCACCGCTCCTCTTCTCTTGGCTGTCGCCGCTGTTCCTCTTCTCCTGGCCGCCGTCGCTCCTCTTTACCTGGCCGCGGCAGCATTGTTGTTAATATTATAATGGGGGCAATCTCGCTGGGCCCCCCGCAGCCTTGGGCCCCAGGAGGTTGCCCAGATTGCCCTCATTATAATCCGCCCCTGGTTGCACCATCTCTCACTGGTTAACCTGAGTGAAAGCTTTTGGACAGGTACACAAGAGAAAAACACCAGTGGTGGGACACCACACTCAGTGTGAGCCTGCTTTTATCTGTGAGTGGCACTGGGCGCCGATGGTGAATCTGTCAATCCTGGTGTTCTCTACCAAATGCCAAGTTTCCTGCACGGTCTTGGGCTGTGAGCACAACCCCCATCTATGGACGTCAGGCCTCATACCGTCCTCATGGAGTCGGCTTCTAACTGTTTGTGCAGACCCATGCAGATTTGTTGCTGCTGGAGGACATTGTGCAGGGCTCTGGCAGTGCTCCTCCTGGTCCTTACACAGAGGCGGAGGTAGCGGTCCTGCTGCTGGGTTGTTGCCCTCCTACGGCCTCCTCCATGTCTCCTGGTAGAGCCTCCAGCCTCTGGACACTACAGCCTCCTCCATGTCTCCTGGTGTACTGGCCTGTCTCCTGGTAGCCTCCAGCCTCTAGACACTACAGCCTCCGCCATGTCTCCTGGTGTACTGGCCTGTCTCCTGGTAGCCTCCAGCCTCTGGACACTACAGCCTCCTCCATGTCTCCTGGTAGACTCCAGCCTCTGGACACTACAGCCTCCTCCATGTCTCCTGGTGTACTGGCCTGTCTCCTGGTAGCCTCCAGCCTCTGGACACTACGGCCTCCTCCATGTCTCCTGTTGTACTGGCCTGTTTCCTGGTAGCCTCCAGCCTCTGGACACTACGGCCTCCTCCATGTCTCCTGGCCTGTCTCCTGGTAGCCTCCAGCCTCTGGACACTACGGCCTCCTCCATGTCTCCTGGTGTTCTGGCCTGTCTCCTGGTAGCCTCCAGCCTCTGGACACTACGGCCTCCTCCACGTCTCCTGGTGTACTGGCCTGTCTCCTGGTAGCCTCCAGCCTCTGGACACTACGGCCTCCTCTATGTCTCCTGGTGTACTGGCCTGTCTCCTGGTAGCCTCCAGCCTCTGGACACTACGGCCTCCTCCATGTCTCCTGGTGTTCTGGCCTGTCTCCTGGTAGCCTCCAGCCTCTGGACACTACGGCCTCCTCCACGTCTCCTGGTGTACTGGCCTGTCTCCTGGTAGCCTCCAGCCTCTGGACACTACGGCCTCCTCTATGTCTCCTGGTGTACTGGCCTGTCTCCTGGTAGCCTCCAGCCTCTGGACACTACGGCCTCCTCCATGTCTCCTGGTGTACTGGCCTTCATGGGGCCCCATAGCAAAAAACTGTACGGGGCCCCATAAATCCTGTACACCCCATTCCCCACCCCCGCCAAACACAGACATTGACGCACATATACACACACAGAGGCTCTATTAACATATATACAGATACGCCACTGACATACACACATATATACGCTGTAATGTGATGACACTAGTGCTGATGTATACGCCATGAATAGACTGTACACAGGGAAATCATCTCAGTGTAATAAGAAATACTCAACCAGAAATAAAAGAAAATGCAGCAGATATTATTGGTGGGTTCTTTTATTAGAGCCCAACATTAATAGAAGCTGCTGCAGAACATCTTTGGGAGCAAACACACACATATACACCAGTGCTACAGACATTGCTGATATACACACACATATAGCCACAGATACATACACATACTGACATATACATATACCCACAGATACATATATACACACACTGACATATACATATACCCACAGATACATATATACACTCACTGACATATACATATATACCCACAGATACATATATACACTCACTGACATATACATATATACCCACAGATACATATATACACTCACTGACATATACATATACCCACAGATACATATATACACTCACTGACACACATACACAGGACTTACAGCTCCCAGGCTTCCCCCTCCTCCTCCTGTAGTCCGGGCTGATCTTCACATAGGTATTGAGGACTTTTGGGTCATGTGACCCAAAGGTCCTTCATCCCTCTCCTGTGCCGTCTGGCAGGTCCTGCTCCTCTGTTCAGCCCGCTCACCCGGCACTACAGTGAGGGGGCTGAACAGTGCAGTGGGGGTCGCTCTTCCTCTCTGGACCCCTGGGGGAGCGGGGTATCTACCATGAAGGCAGGGCAGGCTTCCTCGGGCCCCCTTCATGCAGGGGCCCCATAGCAGTCGCCTTCCCTGCCTTCACTGTAGCTACGCCACTGGCTGGAGGGCCAAGGTTTACCATGATTACTCTATAGGTGACCTAACTACTATATAGGAGTACAAGGGACCTAACTACTATATAGGAGTACAAGGGACCTAACTAATTTATAGCAGTACAGGGGACCTAACTACTATATAGGGGTACAGAGGACCTAACTACCATATAGGGATACAGTGGACCTAGCTACTATATAGGGGTACAGAGGACCTAGCTACTATATAGGGGTACAGGGGACCTAGCTACTATATAGGGGTACAGGGAACCTAGCTACTATATAGAGGTACAGGAAACCTAACTACTATGTAGGGGTACATGGGACCTAACTACTATATAGGGGTACAGGGGACCTAACTAGTAGAGGTGCTGGAGACTAAAATCTTTCTCTGGAAGATTCTGGAGAGAGGACTTCAAGGTGGCCCAGGCTCCATGGAGAGAAGAAGGAAAAGGGAAGGAGAAAGCGCCCCCTGTGGGTCACTGGATGTAACTACACTCTGTTATAGGGTCTGTAGTGGTCATGGTGTGGTGGTATTATGTAGTGATATAGTTTGGGTTTGCGCAGTAGCAGTATGGAGGCCATATGTAAGGACGGTATGGTGTATGGATGTACTGGGGCACTGTACTGGGTGGGGAGACCTAAAAAGTGTCCTTAAAGGGGTTTATGTGGGCAATAATAAGGATTAGTGGAGCACTCGCAGGGCCTTGACTGCCTTAGTGATGTCATACAGGAGGCGGGGCTGTGACAGCCATAGTGATGTCATACAGGGGGCGGGGTTGTGACTAACTCAGTGATGTTATACAGGGGGCGGAGCTGTGACTGCCATAGTGATGTCATACAGGGGGCGGGGTTGTGACTAACTCAGTGATGTTATACAGGGGGCGGAGCTGTGACTACCATAGTGATGTCATACAGGGGGCAGGGTTATGACTAACTCAGTGATGTTATAAAGGAGGCGGGGCTGAGACTAACTCAGTGATGTCATACAGGGGGCGGGGCTGTGACTGCAATAGTGATGCCATACAGGGGGCAGGTCTGGAGCTGCCTTAGTGATGCCATACAGGGACGGGTCTGGGGCTGCCTTAGTGATGCCATACAGGGGTGGGTCTGGGGCTGCCTTAGTGATGTCATACAGGGGGCGGGTCTGGGGCTGCCTTAGTGATGTCATACAGGGGGCGGGTCTGGGGCTGCCTTAGTGATGCCATACAGGGGCGGGTCTGGAGCTGCCTTAGTGATGTCATACAGGGGCGGGTCTGGGGCTGCCTTAGTGATGTCATACAGGGGGCGGGTCTGGGGCTGCCTTAGTGATGTCATACAGGGGGCGGGTCTGGGGCTGCTTTAGTGATGTCATACAGGTGGCAGGGCTCTGACTGCCTTAGTGATGCCATACAGGGGGCGGGTCTGGGGCTGCCTTAGTGATGCCATACAGGGGCGGGTCTGGAGCTGCCTTAGTGATGTCATACAGGGGCGGGTCTGGGGCTGCCTTAGTGATGTCATACAGGGGGCGGGTCTGGGGCTGCCTTAGTGATGTCATACAGGGGCGGGTCTGGGGCTGCCTTAGTGATGTCATACAGGGGGCAGGTCTGGGGCTGCCTTAGTGATGTCATACAGGGGGCGGGTCTGGGGCTGCTTTAGTGATGTCATACAGGTGGCAGGGCTCTGACTGCCTTAGTGATGACATACAGGGGGCGGGTCTGGGGCTGCCTTAGTGATGCCATACAGGGGGCGGGTCTGGGGCTGCATTAGTGATGTCATACAGGGGGCAGGTCTGGGGCTGCCTTAGTGATGCCATACAGGGGGCGGGTCTGGGGCAGCCTTAGTGATGCCATCAGTAGCGGTCTTTGGCACCAAGCATACCAAGCAATCGCTTGGGGCCCCCAACATCCAGGGGGCCCCCACGCCCCGCTCTTCTCTTGTGCTCAAGACCGCTGGACAGGGCCGCTGCCCCGCTTGCTGCTGTGATCTGAACTGTAACTATGAGCACTCGTAATGAGCGCTCATAGTTACATGCAGCAGCACTGACAGGGAGGGAGACATTGGCTCCCTTCCTGTCAGTCACTCTTATGGCCTTAACAAGTGTTTTCCCTGCGGTCACAAGTGGCAGCTTTGTGCTTGTGGTGTCGGTGCTGCAGAGACATCACTGGAGCATTGGCGCCAGGACAAGGGGAGTGCGGCCTCTTGTGACCGCAGGGAAAACCCTTGCGGCCACAAGAGTGAAGAGAAGAGGAGACGCCCGGACCCAGGTGAGTATAAGTGTTTGTTTTATTGTGTTATATACTATATGGTAGGGGGAGCACACAGGGGCCTGTGTAACTGGGGGAGCGCACAGCGGGGGTCTATATAAATGGGGGGAGCACACAGTGGGGCTATATAACGAGGAAGACACAGGGTGGCTATATATAACTGGGGGAGCACACAGGGGGGCTATAGACTACTGGGGCTTCACAGAGGGGTCTATATACTACTTGGGTCAGCACACAGAGGGTCTATATACTACTTGGGGCAGCAGAATGGGGTCTATATACAACTGGGGGAGCACACAGGAGGTCTATATCCAAGTGGGGGAGCACACAGGGGGGCTATATACTACTGGGGAGCTCACAGGGGGTCTATATACTACTGGGGTAGCACACAGGGGGTCTATATACTACTGGGGTAGCACACAGGGGTCTATACTACTGGTGGGGCACACAGGGGGTCTATATACTGCTGGGGAAAAACACAGGGGTCTATATACTACTGGTGGGGCACACAGGGGGTCTATATACTACTGAGGGAACACACAGGAGTCTATATACTACTGGTGGGGCACACAGGGGGTCTATATACCGCTGAGGCAGCACACAGGGGGTCTGTATATAACTGGGGGGCACACAGGGGTCTATATACTACTGGAGCAGCACACAGGGGGTCTACATACTACTGGAGGAGCACACAGAGGTCTATATACTACTGGTGGGGCACACAGGGGGTCTATATACTACTGGGGGAACACACAGAGGGTCTATATACTACTGGTGGGGCACACAGGGGGCCTATATACTACTGGGGGCAGCACACGGGGTCTATATATAACGGGGAGCACACAGGGGGTTTATATATAACTGGGGGAGCACACAGGGGGGCTATATATAACTGGGGGAAGCACACAAGGGGTCTATATACTGCTGGAGGAGCACATAGTGGTCGATATACTACTGGGGGAGCACACAGGGATCTATATAATACTGGTGGAGCACACAGGGGGTCTATATACTACTGGGGGATCCACACAGGTGGTTTATATACTACTGGAGGAGCACAAAGGGGTCTATATCCAAGTGGGGGAGCACACAGGAGGTCTATATCCAAATGGGGGAGCACACAAGGGGGCTATATACCACTGAGGGAGCACACAGGGCAGCTATATACAAGTGGGGGAGCACACAGGGGGTATATACGACTGGGGGCAGCACACAGGGGGGTTTATATACAACTGGGACAGCACACAGGGGGTCTATATACTTTTGGGGGAGCAAACGGGGGGGTATATATAACTAGGGGAACACACAGGCGTCTATACACTACTGGGGAAGCACACAAGGGGTATATACTACTGAGGGGAAGCACACAAGGGGTATATACTACTGGGGGCAGCACACAGCGGTCTATTGTTGTGGAGTGCATGTCGAGGGGGGGGGGGGGGCCAAGACATAACTTTGCTTGGGGCCCCAGAAATGCCAAGACCGCCCCTGGATGCCATACAGGGGGCGGGTCTGGGGCAGCCTTAGTGATGTCATAGATACAGGGGGCAGCCTTAGTCATGCCATACAGGGGGCGGGTCTGGGCCTGCCTTAGTGATGTCATACAGGGGGCAGCCTTAGTGATGTCATACAGGGGGCGGGTCTGGGGCTGCCTTAGTGATGTCATACAGGGGGCGGGGCTGGGGCTGCCTTAGTGATGTCATACAGGGGGAGGGTCTGGGGCTTCTTTAGTGATGTCATACAGGTGGCAGGGCTCTGACTGCCTTAGTGATGTCATACAGGTGGCGGGTCTGGGCCTGCCTTAGTGATGTCATACAGGGGGCAGGGCTCTGACTGCCTTAGTGATGTCATACAGGTGGCGGGTCTGGGGCTGCCTTAGTGATGTCATACAGGTGGCAGGGCTCTGACTGCCTTAGTGATGTCATACAGGTGTCAGGGCTCTGACTGCCTTAGTGATGTCATACAGGTGGCAGGGCTCTGACTGCCTTAGTGATGTCATACAGGTGGCAAGGCTCTGATTGCCTTAGTGATGTCATACAGGGGGCGGGTCTGGGGCAGCCTTAGTGATGTCATACAAGGGGCAGGGCTCTGACTGCCTTAGTGATGTCATACAAGGGGCAGGGCTCTGACTGCCTTAGTGATGTCATACAGGTGGCGGGTCTGGGGCTGCCTTAGTGATGTCATACAGGGGGGCGGGGCTGTGACTACAGGGCCATTCACTTTTTCTAGTGTTTCTACTGATCAGCTGTTATATGTCAGCACCACAGGTGGAAGGAGGGGGGCACTTACTTTTACATAACTGCATATAATCCCGTCTGATACTGATCCCTGACATGTGATGACGCTTCTGTTTGCTGACATTGTTCGCACTGATAACAAGAGTCTGCCCCGGGGGTAGAGATAGGGATCAGCGGCGTCCTGTGATCAGCAGCGTGGGATCAGCCATAGAAACCCCCTCAGCTGCCGGGACGGAGAGGTGTAATGGGTGACCCCTGTGCAGAGGAGAGACATTAAGGGGTCATCACACATGGAGGGGGGCCATTACACATGGAGGGGGGGTGTCATCACACACAAGGGGGGCCATCACACACGGAGAGGGGAGGTCATTACACACGGAGAGGGGAGGTCATTACACACGGAGGAGGGGGGTCATTACACACGGAGGAGGGGGGTCATTACACACGGAGGAGGGGGGTCATTACACACGGAGGAGGGGGGTCATTACACACGGAGGAGGGGGGTCATTACACACGGAGGAGGGGGGTCATTACACACGGAGGAGGGGGGTCATTACACACGGAGGAGGGGGGTCATTACACACGGAGGAGGGGGGTCATTACACACGGAGGAGGGGGGTCATTACACACGGAGGAGGGGGGTCATTACACACGGAGGAGGGGGGTCATTACACACGGAGGAGGGGGGTCATTACACACGGAGGAGGGGGGTCATTACACACGGAGGAGGGGGGTCATTACACACGGAGGGGTGGTCATCACACAACTGCGCTGCGCTCGGGGTCCGCTCCATCCTGCGCTCGGGGTCCGCTCCGTCCTGCGCTCGGGGTCCGCTCCGTCCTGCGCTCGGGGTCCGCTCCGTCCTGCGCTCGGGGTCCGCTCCGTCCTGCGCTCGGGGTCCGCTCCGTCCTGCGCTCGGGGTCCGCTCCGTCCTGCGCTCGGGGTCCGCTCTGCACTGCGCTGGGGGTCCTCTCTGTCCTGTACTCGGGGTCCGCTCTGAGCGTCATCCACCATTACTTTGTCCTCTTACTATATGTTTCCGCCATCTCTCCACCTGCCCTCCGGCTCGCTGTATTACACGCTGTTGAGGAGTCTCCCCCGGGGGCGGAGGGGCAGGTGATGAGCGTGGGAGACTCCTTCACTGCTGACACTGAGGAGACATCAGCTTCATCCGCTCACAAGCACTTTCCTAATGTGATGATAATGGGGGCTGCACACAGTGTCGGACCGGGGTACTCGGGGCCCACCACAGGAAACGATCCTTGGGGCCCACCACAGGAAACGATCCTTGGGGCCCACCACAGGAAACGATCCTTGGGGCCCACCACAGGAAACGATCCTTGGGGCCCACCACAGGAAATGATCCTTGGGGCCCACCACAGGAAATGATCCTTGGGGCCCACCACAGGAAACGATCCTTGGGGCCCACCACAGGAAACGATCCTTGGGGCCCACCACAGGAAACGATCCTTGGGGCCCACCAATGAAGAACCAGTGAGACACAACAGGCTGACCCGCCAGCCTCACTGACTCAATGTGATGTCTCATCCACCTCTGCCCTCCGCTAAAGGAATGGACGTGTCAATTGAGTCAGTGAGGCTGCAGGGAATCCAAGTGGAGTTCGTGGCGTGGGCTCAACGCAGAATTTTCTCCTGTTTTGCTTAGTGTGAACGTACCCCAACTCAGCTTTCCAAGGATTATTAATACATGAACTAACATTATTTTTGCTTGCAGGTACTATGGGACACTGAAGAGGATAGATAGATAGATAGATAGATAGATAGATAGATAGATAGATAGATAGATAGATGCTCTCCTCTTTTCCTGAGTGCCGCATACATTTTTTGTGCTATATATATATATATATATATATACAGCAGTAATCAAATGAATAGGTGAAGCTATATATATATATATATATATATATATATATATATACTGTATGTATACAGAAGTGACCAAATGACAAGAGGAGCCATATACAGTAAAACCTTGGTTTCCGAACACCTCGGAGTTCGAACAATTCGGTTTTCGAACTAAATTTCCCCCTGAAGTTTTGCTCGGTATCCGAACAAAACCAGGGGGATAACTGTCAGTTGAACTGATGTTCAGCTGACAGTTAGAGGTGTTTGGAACACTGAGAGGCAGGAGCGGGCGGCTATTTAAACTTGCCGCCGTGCTCCTGCTCCAATCAGCTGCGGGGGACACCCTGTAAAGAAGTGGGGAATCCCATCATAAGTTTAAATAGCCGCCCGCTCCTGCCTCTCACTGCGGGGACAGGCTGTAAAGAAGCCGTCTCCCAGCGCTGTCCTCCTGTCTCTCCCCACCAGCCCCTCCGCCCCCCCGCCAGCCCGGAGCGCTGTACACCCCTATAGACTGCGGCGCGCCCGCAGCCCCGCTCACCAGCTTCTTGCTCCCGCTGCTCCCCGCCGCCTCTGCAGACTCTCTCTTACCCTGCAGAGGCGGCGGGGAGCAGTGAAGCAAGAAGCTGGTGAGCGGGGCTGCGGGCGCGCCGCAGTCTATAGGGGTGTACAGGCTGGGTAAGTTTATCGGAAGCGCTCCGGGACGGCGGGGGCTGGTGGGGAGAGACAGGAGGACAGCGCTGGGAGCCGGCTTCTTTACAGCCTGTCCCCGCAGTGAGAGGCAGGAGCGGGCGGCTATTTAAACTTGCCGCCGTGCTCCTGCTCCTCTCAGCTGCCGGGGACACCGTGTAAAGAAGTGGGGAATCCCATCATTATGATGGGATTCCCCACTTCTTTACAGGGTGTCCCCCGCCTGGAGTAGTGGATCCACTGGACCGTCACCAGCGATGGCACTAACCTCACCAGGGAGCGGAGTCTAAGGGGCCGCTGGTTTTCACCAGAGCCCGCCGCAAGGCGGGATGGACTTGCTGCGGCAGGCGACCCCCAGGTCGCTACCCCTGGCTTGGTTGCTAGTGACGGCAGGCGAGGCGTGGCAGGAGCAGTAGGCAGGAGATGGTGCTGGCAGAGGTCTGTAGGCGTAACCGCAGGAGTCAGGCTGAACACAGGAGCAATGGAGTGACAGGGGAGCAGGAACCAGGAACAAGGAGTAGGGACCAGGTAGCGGATAGGAATCAGGAACAAGGACTAGGGACCAGGTAGCGGACAGGAATCAGGAACAACAGGGGGCTGGGCCAAACGCTATGGGAAGCATGTAGAGGCTCCAACACAAGGGACAGGGCATGCTGGGATTTATAGGGAGTGATAGGTGCAATTAACCAATTAAGGGCGGACTGGCCCTTTAAATCTGAGACAGCCGGCGCGCGCGCCCTAGGAGGCGGGGACGCGCGCGCCGGCCAGCACAGACGGAGACAGGAGCGGAGGAGAGGTGAGGCGCCCCCAGGGGCCGAACTAGCAGCAGCGCCGGGTTCCTGCACAGGGACGCCGGCAGCTGCATGGGGCAGGAGGAGGTCGCGGCAGTGGCCCGGAACACGGGACGCCGCCGCGGCCGTGACAGTACCCCCCCCTTTGGCCTCCCCCTCTTTCTTGCCTGCAGAAGGCGGCATCAGGCAAATCTTGGTGTTCCGCCGGTAGGCCGGACAAAGGCTTGGCGGGCTCGGGTGACAACATAGAACGCTTGGGCTGAGGTGACCTCAGACACTGGTTGGAACAGTCCTGACCCCAACTGAGAATCTTCCCGGTTCTCCAGTCCAGTTTAGGGGCATGTAATTGCAGCCAAGGGAGTCCCAGGAGGATGGTGGAAGAAGAATGGGGCAGGACGTAGAAGGAGATCTTCTCCAGATGTGAAGTGCCCACCTGGAGGACTAGAGGTGCGGTCTGGTAGTGCACATGGTCGGTAAGAATCTCGCCCGTGACCGAGGAGATAGACAGGGGTCTGGCTAGTGGGGTCACGGGTAGCCGCCATCTCTGGACCAATGTAGCTGCAATAAAATTGCCTGCTGACCCAGAATCGAGAAAGGCAGTAGTGTGGTGAGTTTGTCCTGAGGGTGTCTGGATGGAGACTGGCACAGACAAACTTGGAGAGGTGGCATTCACACTCAGGGAGACCTCTCCCACCGGACCTAGGTGCTGGAGTTTCCCGGACGCTTGAGGACGTTGGGGACATCTCAGCCGAAAGTGATCCGAACCACCGCAGTAGAGGCAGAGATTCAGCTCCAGACGACGAATTCTTTCATCAGGCGTCAGGTGAGCCCGTTCCACCTGCATAGGAATCTCAGGAGTCGACTGGGACTGGAACAAGGAGTAGGGACCAGGTAGCGGATAGGAATCAGGAACAAGGACTAGGGACCAGGTAGCGGACAGGAATCAGGAACAAGGACTAGGGACCAGGTAGCGGACAGGAATCAGGAACAACAGGGGGCTGGGCCAAACGCTATGGGAAGCTTGTAGAGGCTCCAACACAAGGGACAGGGCATGCTGGGATTTATAGGGAGTGATAGGTGCAATTAACCAATTAAGGGCGGACTGGCCCTTTAAATCTGAGACAGCCGGCGCGCGCGCGCGCCCTAGGAGGCGGGGACGCGCGCGCCGGCCGGCACAGACGGAGACAGGAGCGGAGGAGAGGTGAGGCGCCCCCAGGGGCCGAACTAGCAGCAGCGCCGGGTCCCTGCACAGGGACGCCGGCAGCTGCATGGGGCAGGAGGAGGTCGCGGCGGTGGCCCGAAACACGGGACGCCGCCGCGGCCGTGACACCCGCTCCTGCCTCTCACTGTTGCGGGGGATGTGGAGTGTTTTTGCACTCTGTGGGCCGGGTGCTCTGCACCTGACCCACGGAGTGTAAAAACTTACAGCTCGGTTTTCGAACTGCTCGGTTATGGAACAGCCTTCCAGAACCAATTATGTTCGAAAACCGAGGTACCACTGTATATATATATATATATATATATATATATATATATATATATAAAAATATATATATATATATATATATATACATACATACACAGTGTCGGACTGGGGTACCTTGGCCCACCAGGGAAATTGATTCTTGGGGCCCACTTAATATATAAAGACATAATCAGCGCCAAACCTTTCATGTTAGTACAGCGACTTTGCATAGAGCTGTGTATGTGAGCAGTGATACTAGTGCACTGCCAGTCACTTATACAGTTGTTACTGATTCATGCAGTTGTGGTAAAACTGCACCATTTATGTAGAAACTTTAATGAAATTCCAACAATATTGCTGTAAAAACACATCAAAAATGTAATGTGTGAACACAGCCTCAGAAGATGAAGGAAAAAAAGACCATCTAGTCTGCTCCTCTATTACAATCTCCAGCAGAGGAGACCCATGACGGTTTATTCTAGCCTCACCACAAGCTGTTGGGCTGGAATAAGACTTTAAAGGACCATCATGAAAAGCACATCAGTGGTCATTAAAGCGTTAAAGGGGTACTCTGGTAAAAAAAAAAATATATATATTTTTTTTAAATCTGATGTCAGAAGTTACAGATTAGTAAATTACTTCTAATTAAAAATATTCAGTCTTTCAGTACTTATCAGCTACTGTATGTCCTGCAGGAAGTGGTGTATTCTTACTAATCTGACACAGTGCTCTCTGCTGCCACCTCTGTCCATGTCAGGAACTGTCCAGAGCAGCAGCAAATCCCCATAGAAAACCTCTCCTGCTCTGGACAGTTCCTGACATGGACAGAGGTGGCAGCAGAGAGCACTGTGTCAGACTGGAAACAATACACCACTTCCTGCAAGACATACAGCAGCTGATAAGTACGGGAAGACTGGAGATTTTTAATTAGAAGTAATAAATAAATTCGTATAACTTCCTCACACACAGTTTAAAAAAATATTTTTCACTGGAGTACCCCTTTAAGGTCAATACAAAATGTCAGACAGACGTGATTAAAAGTTTAATCTGTCTCAGGGGTGAGACACCCAACAATGGCCAGAATGTCACTCAGTCCATCATAATGCAAGTGAGGGGCTGAGCACTCATTATAGGAGATGGGTTCCATTATAGTCTATGGGCCCATCATGTGTAACATGACTGATGGAGTGATGATCTAGCCCCCACAGGAGGTCTCAGCACTGACACCCCGACTGACCGAAACATTTCACACATCTGCATGATGTCAAAAGTTTTTATAATGACAGTCCAGGCTCTTGCACACATCCGTGTATGCCTCCATAAATGCACCGTCCATAACCGCACGCTGCCCAAGTCTATGCAGCCCGGCTGCAATCTGGGCCATTTAATAACATGTATTTCTTATGGGTTCTGCTGATTACAGGAAACAAACTTCATATAATATAGTGGAGACAGTGACCTGTAATCAGCCGGACTGCGCACAAGGTCTGGGAGTGATGCTTCACCTGGCTGTTACTATCAGAGAGACCCCGACCAAGCTAAACCTCTCATATGTCAAAAGTTCATTCAAATAACAGTTAACACTTTAAAGACTGCAAATATTCACAATCAATGGCTGCGGCAGGTCATTGCAGTGATTGGCTGAGCGGGTTGTCAGCGAGTCAGGACCAGTAGAAGCAGCAGGAGTGCACCAGTGGAAAGAAAGCGGTAAGCATGGTGTCACACAGCTGGGTTCACACAGTAGTTTGGTCATTTTTTTGTAACCAAAACCGGGAGTGGATCTGAAGCACAGAAAGGCTCTGTTCACACGCTGTTGAAATTTAAAATAACACCAATTATTTGCCATTAAATGGCGGCCATCCACTAAATTTCTACAGTGTGGGAACATAGCCTTTCTGTGTTTTCAATCTACTCCTGGTTTTGGTTGCAAAATACTGAGCAAAAATACTGTGTGTGAACCTAGATTTAGGCTGGGTTCACACCACATATAACAGCGGCTGTTTTGTGACGTAGCCGGGTCACAGAGCAGCCGGTGTTACTGGAGATCATCCCGGACGGTGTTACTGCAGTACTGGCCGGATGATCTTCATTTCTGCTGAATTCGGATGCAGGTGCACCAGTGTGCACCCGCATCCGAATTCACCACTGCACACAACGGAGCGTGTGGCCGGAGCCGCACACTCCATTGTGTGAACTGCCATGTCTGTACGGCCGCAGAAAAATGACATGTCAGTTTTTCGTGCGGCTGGAGCGTATACTATGTGTATACGCGCCGTCTGGGATTCCATTCATTCCAATACAACGTATGTTTTGCATAAATCGCGGCTGTTATTGCAAATTGCAACAACATCTAAGATTTATGCAAAATATATGTTGTGTGAACATGGCTTTAAGATGTAATCTGCCATTTTATACTAGTAGAAGAGAGAGAACACCATGCGGCGCACATAGCGTATTACTGCAGAACAAATGTGTGTAAGTGGCTAAACTTGCTGCTCACCTTGGGCGGTCATGCTACAAGCCCAACACCGCCAGTCACTTTAGCAGTGGTTTGTACACCTTGATGCTGCTTGCAGCCCTTTCAACGGAACCAGGAGACTTGGTACAATAATTCAGCAGCGAAGACAGCACCAAAGTAGTAAAAAATCTTGTGACTTTATTCACTCCCTCTTGTGCAATGTTTTGCCTTTCTCAGAACTAAAACGAAGAATTTTTACTACTTTAGTGCTGCCTCTGCTGCTGCTCCGGAGGGGTGCAGTCAGATGAGGGGGGCATAATCCTACCTATCACTGATACTGCTGCTCCGGAGGGGGTGCAGTCTGGTGAGGGGGTATTATCCTACCTATCACTGATACTGCTGCTGCTCCGGAGGGGGTGCAGTCTGGTGAGGGGGGCATAATCCTACCTATCACTGATACTGCTGCTCCGGAGGGGTGCAGTCAGATGAGGGGGCATAAGCCTACCTATCACTGATACTCCTGCTCCGGAGGGGGTGCAGTCTGGTGAGGGGGGCATAATCCTACCTATCACTGATACTACTGCTCCGGAGGGGTGCAGTCTGGTGAGGGGGGGCATAATCCTACCTATCACTGATACTACTGCTGCTGCTCCGGAGGGGGTGCAGTCTGGTGAGGGGGGGGGGGGTATTATCCTACCTATCACTGATACTACTGCTGCTCCGGAGGGGTGCAGTCAGATGAGGGGGCATAATCCTACCTATCACTGATACTGCTGCTGCTCCGGAGGGGGTGCAGTCTGGTGAGGGGGGCATAATCCTACCTATCACTGATACTACTGCTCCGGAGGGGTGCAGTCTGGTGAGGGGGGGCATAATCCTACCTATCACTGATACTGCTGCTCCGGAGGGGGTGCAGTCAGATGAGGGGGCATAATCCTACCTATCACTGATACTACTGCTGCTCCGGAGGGGGTGCAGTCTGGTGAGGGGGCATAATCCTACCTATCACTGATACTGCTGCTTCGGAAGGGGTGCAGTCAGATGAGGGGGGCATAATCCTACCTATCACTGATACTGCTGCTCCGGAGGGGGTGCAGTCTGGTGAGGGGGTATTATCCTACCTATCACTGATACTACTGCTGCTCCGGAGGGGGTGCAGTCAGATGAGGGGGGCATAATCCTACCTATCACTGATCCTACTGCTCCGGAGGGGGTGCAGTCTGGTGAGGGGGGCATAATCCTACCTATCACTGATACTGCTGCTCCGGAGGGGGTGCAGTCTGGTGAGGGGGGGCATAATCCTACCTATCACTGATCCTACTGCTCCGGAGGGGGTGCAGTCTGGTGAGGGGGTATTATCCTACCTATCACTGATACTGCTGCTCCGGAGGGGGTGCAGTCTGATGAGGGGGCATAATCCTACCTATCACTGATACTGCTGCTCCGGAGGGGTGCAGTCTGGTGAGGGGGCATAATCCTCCCTATCACTGATACTGCTGCTCTGAAGGGGGTGCAGTCTGGTGAGGGGGGGCATAATCCTACCTATCACTGATACTACTGCTGCTCCGGAGGGGGTGCAGTCTGGTGAGGGGGGTGCATAATCCTACCTATCACTGATACTGCTGCTCCGGAGGGGGTGCAGTCAGATGAGGGGGGCATAATCCTACCTATCACTGATCCTACTGCTCCGGAGGGGGTGCAGTCTGGTGAGGGGGCATAATCCTACCTATCACTGATACTGCTGCTCCGGAGGGGGTGCAGTCTGGTGAGGGGGGGCATAATCCTACCTATCACTGATACTACTGCTGCTCCGGAGGGGGTGCAGTCTGGTGAGGGGGGTGCATAATCCTACCTATCACTGATACTACTGCTCCGGAGGGGGTGCAGTCAGATGAGGGGGGCATAATCCTACCTATCACTGATACTACTGCTCCGGAGGGGGTGCAGTCTGGTGAGGGGGCATAATCCTACCTATCACTGATACTGCTGCTCCGGAGGGGGTGCAGTCTGGTGGGGGGTATTATCCTACCTGTCACTGATACTGCTGCTCCGGAGGGGGTGCAGTCTGGTGAGGGGGGGCATAATCCTACCTATCACTGATACTACTGCTCCAGAGGGGGTGCAGTCAGATGAGGGGGGCATAATCCTACCTATCACTGATACTGCTGCTCCGGAGGGGGTGCAGTCTGGTGAGGGGTGCATAATCCTACCTATCACTGATACTGCTGCTGCTCCGGAGGGGGGTGAAGGCCGATGAGGAGGGGGCATAATCCTACCTATCACTGATACTGCTGCTCCGGAGGGGGTGCAGTCTGGTGAGGGGGGGCATAATCCTACCTATCACTGATACTGCTGCTGCTCCGGAGGGGTGCAGTCTGGTGAGGGGGTATTATCCTACCTATCACTGATACTGCTGCTGCTCTGGAGGGGGTGCAGTCTGGTGAGGGGGCATAATCCTACCTATCACTGATACTGCTGCTCCGGAGGGGGTGCAGTCTGGTGAGGGGGCATAATCCTACCTATCACTGATACTGCTGCTGCTCCAGAGGGGGTGCAGTCTGGTGAGGGGGTATTATCCTACCTATCACTGATACTGCTGCTCCGGAGGGGGTGCAGTCAGATGAGGGGGGCATAATCCTACCTATCACTGATACTACTGCTCCGGAGGGGGTGCAGTCTGGTGAGGGGGCATAATCCTACCTATCACTGATACTGCTGCTCCGGAGGGGGTGCAGTATGGTGAGGGGGGGCATAATCCTACCTATCACTGATACTACTGCTCCGGAGGGGGTGCAGTCTGGTGAGGGGGTATTATCCTACCTATCACTGATACTACTGCTCCGGAGGGGGTGCAGTCTGGTGAGGGGGGGCATAATCCTACCTATCACTGATACTGATACTCCGGAGGGGGTGCAGTCTGGTGAGGGGGGGCATAATCCTACCTATCACTGATACTACTGCTGCTCCGGAGGGGTGCAGTCTGGTGAGGGGGTATTATCCTACCTATCACTGATACTGCTGCTCCGGAGGGGGTGCAGTCTGGTGAGGGGGGGCATAATCCTACCTATCACTGATACTGCTGCTCCGGAGGGGGTGCAGTCTGGTGAGGGGGGGCATAATCCTACCTATCACTGATACTGCTGCTCCGGAGGGGGTGCAGTCTGGTGAGGGGGGGCATAATCCTACCTATCACTGATACTACTGCTCCGGAGGGGGTGCAGTCTGGTGAGGGGGGCATAATCCTACCTATCACTGATACTACTGCTCCGGAGGGGGTGCAGTCTGGTGAGGGGGCATAATCCTACCTATCACTGATACTTCTGCTGCTGCTCCGGAGGGGGTGAAGGCCGATGAGGAGGGGGCATAATCCTACCTATCACTGATACTGCTGCTCCAGAGGGGGTGCAGTCTGGTGAGGGGGGGCATAATCCTACCTATCACTGATACTGCTGCTCCAGAGGGGGTGCAGTCTGGTGAGGGGGGCATAATCCTACCTATCACTGATACTGCTGCTGCTCCAGAGGGGGTGCAGTCTGGTGAGGGGGGGCATTATCCCACTTGTGTCTGCTGCTTATATCTTTATTCTTGAGTCGGTACAATAGTTGAGAAGAAGTTCACACTCTGGAGGTCCCAGTTGTGCAGGAGATCCGTGAGGCTTGGGCGATGATCAGCTGATTCAGGATTCTCACATCACAGATGATAGGAGTTGTAGTAGACGTAGGAGTAAGATTTAAATCAATGGATGAGGCATTTCTAAGGGAATCCTCAATAGATCTGATGATCTCATTTGATGAAACACGTCATCCATTGATTAAAGCATTACTGTTATATCTACTACAACACCTATCATCTGTGATGTGAGAATCCTAAGCTGATCTGAGCCCAAGCCTCACGGATCTCCGGCACAACTGGACCTCCAGAGTGTGAACTTCTCATCACATACATACAGTATACATATATACACAAATAGATATACTGCAGACATACACACTGTTTACATATATACACAAATAGACATACTGCAGCCATACACACTGTATACATATATACACAAATAGACATACTGCAGACATACACACTGTATACATATATACACAAATAGACATACTGCAGACATACACACTGTATACATATATACACAAATAGACATACTGCAGCCATACATACTGTATACATATATACACAAATAGACATACTGCAGACATACACACTGTATACATATATACACAAATAGACATACTGCAGCCATACACACTGTATACATATATACACAAATAGACATACTGCAGCCATACACACTGTATACATATATACACAAATAGACATACTGCAGCCATACACACTGTATACATATATACACAAATAGACATACTGCAGACATACACACTGTATACATATATACACAAATAGACATACTGCAGACATACACACTGTATACATATATACTCATATAGAATTACTGCAGCCATACACAAACATGCAGACACAACACATCTTACATATATACATCTAATCATACTAACACACACAGACTCACCAACATGGATACACAGATACAAAAGCATGCAGATTACACATATAAACCATCTATAGAACTACATTACATGATATACACTATATACATGATAGAAAACACACACATATATATCACTCACATGGATAAACGCATGACACATGTACAGACACTGATGACAGATAGACAAGTATATACACACACACTCACATGTTCAGCAGGGCAGGAGGCTTCAGTCTTCTTGTCTCCATCTTCTCCCAGCCAGGCCGGGCAGCCTGCAGCCTCTCCCCATCTCCTGTGCACCGACTGCACACATAGCAACAGGAGAGTCACGTGATTGCAGAGGGGAGGGGGGATGGAGGAGGCCCTGCTGCTGCTGCTCTCCTGACAGGCAGGAAGAGGGCAGCACTGAGGCCCAGAGCTGATGTAAGGGAGTCAGGTGAGCAGGGGGAGGGGAGGGCCCATGATTATACAAAGAACGGGCCCTGATGCCGTGCTGAACTCACCCCAGCAGTGTGGGAGCCAGCAGGGGGCCCATTGAGCTCCCGATACTAGGCAGCTTCCGAACAGGAGGCCCCTCTCTGGCTTAGGGGAAGGGCCCTGCAAGAGGGAGGAGGGGGTGGGGCCCACCGGGGGATCCCCCGACTCCCCGGTGGCCCAGTCCGACGCTGTAATATATATATGGCTCCTCCTAGTCATTTGGTCACTGCTATATCTATTAAGTGTAAGTGTGTGTGTGTATGTATGTGTGTGTGTGTGTCACCACAGACACTGATGATGATCACTTACAGCTGCTGCTGGACTTCATAGATGGCAGGATCCCTCCAGCTCTCTCCTCACACCAGGCTCTGTAGGACAGTGAGGGAGAGGAAGGGGAGGGGCCAGCAGCAGAGCAGGAAGCAGCGTGTAGGAGGAAGAGAAGAGACCAGGGACAAGATCCAGCCCTGGCCGGGCACTGCATCCGACAGCTGAGGGGGCTCCTCATGAGCATGGTGCAGGCTATTACCAGGTACTGTTGCCGTGTTAGGGGCCCACTACACAGGTACTAAGGCATTAAGCGTCTGAGACCTCAGTGGGCCCCTGCCAGTGTGGGCCCAGGAGCGACCGCCCCCTTTGCCCCCACCTATTTTCGCTACTGCTATGCAGTGTTAAGTCGCTACTAGAGAGGACACGTCAGGGATCATCTCAACCCACGCAGTGCAGGACAGTATCCACACAAAGTAAAGGAACTGATCCAGATAGAGCAAAGTTGCTAAAAGCCTATAAACTCTATCTTGCAGCACAAGTGTAATCAGAGAACTCTGACCACTCTGCTCATCCCAGGTAACAAGGTGTGGGGCATGTGTCACCCTCTAGGACGGGTCACCTGACACTGGTGGGCAATAGGTGGTGCAAAGACCAAAGAGTCAAAACACAGACACAAGTATTCTCTCTACTCTCAAGTATTCTACTTCTTCTACCTCTGAAGTTCCGGCAGAGCACAGTCCTACTTGGATTGAGACTCTTGCGACATCCTCCTCTCTACTCTTCTGAACTTTCTACCTCTCAGCACGTAGCTCAGTCAGCACGGCTGTATCTTCTGCTCCACTCTCAGTGCAGATCTAGCCTATCTAGTATAACGTATCCTATCAAGGCAAAGCGGTATTACCTGCTTCCTGTATTGAATATCTTCACAGTAAACAAAATTTTATTTATTGTAACGGGACTCTGTGGTTCTTCAATAAGCACCGACACAGCAATCACTTCCTTGGGTCATCCCCCCTTTCTGTGGGTGGCAGTGCCAATAGTCCGGTTGGGTTACTATTCCACTCCGGACCACAGTGATAATTGCCCAAGGGACCCTGCAACAACCCAGTAGGTCACTGAGCACAGGGGAACAAGGTATAGTCAGCCCATTAAAATAAAAGCAGGTGTGCCATCATACCTGTGTGCCCAACCGGCACTGGCATCATGACAAAATACCACCGCGCAGAGCTACATCTCGGCCAACCACCACAGCAGTGGCGTCACACCTAACCATCAGGCAAGTGCCCTGGGGTCACCACAGAAGCAGTTTTATACAAGCTAATATACACTGATGTTCTGGATGGAGCCATTTCCAGGTGCAATAGGAACATAAATGGAGCCCAATACTACAGAATATACTCTGATGCTGATGATTCAGTCCCTGGTGGTCTGTGGTCCAGTCATAGCTCTATCCTGGTGGTCAGTGGTCCAGTCATAGCGCCATCCTGGTGGTCAGTGGTCCAGTCATAGCTCTATCTTGGTGGTCAGTGGTCCAGTCATAGCTCTATCCTGGAGGTGTGTTGTCCAGTCATAGCTCTATCCTAGAGGTGTGTGGTACAGTCATAGCTCGTTCCTGGTGGTCATTGGTACAGTCATAGCTCGTTCCTGGTGGTCATTGGTACAGTCATAGCTCGTTCCTGGTGGTCAGAGGTCCAGATGGACAGATAACGAGTGGTGATGAGAAAGTACTAAAATACTCGAGTGCTCGTTTCGAGTAACAAACCCCATTAAAGTCAATGGGAAACTCAAGCATTTTTGCAGGGGACCCAAGTTCGGTAGAGGGAAGGTCATTTGAAAACCTTTCAACCTTAGAAAATGATGGAAACATCACGGAAATGGACAGGAAACAGCAGGGGCAGCATGTATGGATGCCTCTTAGGCTGCCTAATCGCGCCTAGTTAAAACAGAGGTAGGCAGATGAACCACCCAAAAACTTGGCCTGTCACAGCATGGCAGTGAGAACACAGGGAACCATTAAAACAGAAGTAGCATATGATGAACCACCCAAAAACTTTGCCTGACAAAGCATGGCAGTAAGGACACAGAGAACCATTAAAAACAGAGGTAGCATATGAACCACCCCAAAATTTAGCCTGACACAGCATGGCAGTGAGCACACAGAGAACCATTAAAAGCGAGTGAGGAAGCAAGTGAGCCTCCCAAAAATTAGGCCAGACACAGCATGGCAGTGAGGACACAGAACAAATAAAAGTGAGTGAGGAGGCAAGGGAGCCTTCCAAAAAACTGGAGTGAGGCCAGGGGCAGGAATTTATAGTGGACACGAACCTAAGTGCTGTCAGTCACCATCAAGGGTACACCGATTGACCGGGGGTGGTGAGTCCCTGGCCGCGGCTACACAAAAAAAAAAAAGATAACACAGCTGGCTGGTTGCCGGCAACCAGTCCCGCTCCTCCGCAGACGTAGTGAAGTCAGAGCATGGCAGTGAGGACACAGAGAACCATTAAAAGTGAGTGAGGTAGCAAGTGAGCCTCCTAAAAATTAGGCCAGACACAACATGGCAGAAGAAGACTTGGCTGTTGGCTGAGAATTAAAGGAGGAGAGGAGATGCTTTCCCCGGGTGGACACTTGAATTCAGGTGAAATCCAGGCTTTGTTCATTTTTATAAACGTCAGTCTGTCGGTGCTGTAAGTTGACAGGCGGGTGCGCTTATCAGTGATGATGGCACCAGCTGCAGTAAAGACCCGCTCTGACAACACGCTAGTGGCAGGGTAGGCCAGCACCTCCAAGGTGTAAAGCGCCAGTTCGGGCCACGTATCCAGGTTTGCAACCCAGTAGTTGTAGGAAGCAAAGTGATCAGTAAGGACGTTGGTATGGTCAGCAAGGTACTCCCTCACCATCTTCCTGAAGGCTTCCCCCCTACTCTGTCTAGACTGGGGACAGTTGACATAGTCCGGCTGGGGTGCCATGAAACTGTCAAAGGCCTTGGAGAGTGTTCCCCTGCCCCTTGACAAGCTGCCTGCTCCACCGCTCCTCTCCCCCGCTCTTTGGCTCACAGAACTACGTCCTCTGGCACTAGTGGTGTCAGATGGGAAGTACATTTTCAGCTTCTGCACCAGGGCCTGTTGATATTGATTTACTCTCATACTGCGTTCCTCGGCAGGAATGAGAGTGGAAAAGTTCTGTTTGTACCGAGGGTCCAGGAGGGTGAACACCCAGTAATTGGTGTTGTCAAAAAAAATTTAACCCGAGGGTCACAGGAAAGACAGCCTAACAAAGTCAGCCATGTGCGCCAGGGTCCCAACATGCAAGAATTGCCTCTCCTCGATAGGCTAACTCTCAATTTCCTCCTCCTCATCCTCCACCAATTCCTCCTCTTCAGGCCATACACGCTCAACAGCTAAGGATTGAGCATTGGTACCCTCTTCAGTGGTGGCAGCAGTCTGCTCCTCTTCCTCTTCCTCCTCTTCTTCATCCTCTAGTCCGTGGGGAGAAACTGACGACAGGGTGGTCTGGCCATCTAGTGGCGGCTGTTCTTCACCCGTCTCCTGAGACGAAGGCAAAGTCTCAGACTTCAGGCTGAGCAGGGAGGTTTAAAGCAGACACAGCAGCGGGATGGTGAGGCTGATGATGGCGGCATCTCCGCTGACCATCTGTGTGGACTCCTCAAAGTGGCCCAGTACGTGACAGATAGCAGACATCCACGTCCACTCCTCATTGTAGATTTGAGGTAGCTGACTGACCTGACTACCGCTTCGCACCGAGGTTAACATTTGGCATTCCACAATGGCTCTGCGTTGCTGGTACACCCTGGCTACCATCTGGAAGGTGGAATTCCACCTCGTGGGCACGTCGCACAGCAGTCTGTGAGTCGGCAGTTGCGCCTTTGCACTGCCCTAAGGGTGGCAGCATCCGTGGTTGACTTGCGGAAATGCGCACAGATGCGCCGCACCTTGGTGAGCAAGTCAGCCAAATTGGGGTAGGTCTTAAGGAACTGCTGCACCACTAGGTTTAACACGTGGGCCAGGCATGGTACATGTGTGAGGCTGCCGAGTTGCAGAGCCGCCACCAGGTTTCACCCGTTGTCACACACAACCATGCCTGGTTTGAGGCTCCGTGGCACGAGCCAAAGATCGGTCTGCGCCGTGATGCCCTGCAACAGCTCCTGGGCCGTGTGCCTCTTGTCGCCTAAGCTCAGCAGTTTCAACACCGCCTGTTGGCGCTTACCCAACGCAGTGCTGATGCAGCTAGCGCTACAAAATGGAGGCAACGTGCCCATAGAGAGTAATAGAGAGGAGGAGGAAGAAGAGGAGAAAGAGGTCTTCAAATCATGAGAGACCGCGAGCAAGGTAGGCCCTGCAATCCTCGGTGTGGGCAGCACATGAGCGGAACCAGGGTCAGACTCTGTCCCAGCCTCCACCAAGTTAACCCTATGTGCCGTCAGGGAGATATAGTGTCTCTGCCCGCCAGCACTTGTCCACGTGTCCGTGGTTAGGTGGACCTTGTCGCTGACCGCGTTGGTGAGGGCAAGGATGATGTTATCCGACACGTGCTAGTGTAGGGCTGGGACGGCACACCGTGAAAAGTAGTGGCGGCTGGGGACAGAGTACCGAGGGACAGCCACCACCATGAGGTTCCTAAAAGCCTCTGTCTTTACCAGCCGATAGGGCAGCATCTCCAAGCTCAGCAGTTTGCCTATGTGCACATTTAGGGCTTGTGCATGCGGGTGAGTGCCAGTGTATTTGCGCTTCCGTTCAAAGGTCTGCTGCAGGGACAGTTGAACGCTGCGCTTGGACACCTTGCTGGAGGGTGTGGAGCATAGTGGAGGTGAAGGGGTGCGTGTAGGGCGGGAGGCGCTCGTGCCTGGGGCCTGGGCGGGGGGACTGTGAGTGGGGTGTTTAGCACTCATATGCCTGCGCATGCTGGTAGTGGTTAGGCTGGTAGTGGTGGCTCCAGTGCTGATCCTGGTGTGGCACACGTTGCACACTACAGTCCGTCGGTCATCCGCAGTTTCTTTAAAAAACCTCCAGACTTCGGAACATCTAGCCCTGGCCACGGGAATTTGACTCCGTGAAACAGTTGCTGATCTACTCGCTCTGCCCCTGCTTCTCCCTCTGCCCACCCCTCTTCCTCTTCCAACCGGTCCTGCGGGTGAACTTGCCTCCCCCTCAGAAGCACGGTCTTCACTAAGCTTATCCTCCCAGCTCGGGTCAGTCACCTTGTCCTCATTCACCAGCTCTTCCTCCAATTTCTCACTCTGCTCCCCACTTTGAGTTACATCCATGACAACAACCTCACTGTCTGACAACCGGGTCTCATTGTCATCATCACACACCTCTTCCAACCCCAAGTCCCCACTCTCATCACCCACTGACTGCGTGAGCTGCATAGTTTGGGCATCGGGACAGATTGACTGCTCCTGTTGCTCAGACTCAGGGAAGGGTCCAGAAAAGAGTTCCTGGGAGCATGGTGGTGGTGGTGGATCTGAACCCCTTCTTTCCCTAGAGGGGCCAGGCTGTGGGGAAGGAGGCGGAGCTAACGGAACAAGGGTTCCACTCCCTTGGGTAGCGTGGGCGGACTGCGTTGAAGACTGGGTGGTGGATAAGTTACTGGACACATTATCCACTATCCACGTGATCACCTGTGCACACTGCTGCGCTTTCAATAGCGGTGTACCCTAAGGCCCCGTAAGTTGCGAGAAGAAGCTAGGGAGTGGACGTCTGTGGTGTGCCACTGCTCCCTCCTCAATGGGTGCTGCTGTGTCACCCTGCCCTGAACCACGGCCCCCCGGCAACAGCATCAATTGAAAGCCCACGCCCTCGACCCTTGCCCCTGGGGTTCACCATTTTATGTACATTGCACAGTATGGAACTTAGATATGCCTTGCATAAGAAATACAGAAATCAGAAAATATACTAGTGGTCCCACTATTTTTGGGGGGGGTTGTGGGATACAATCTGTTGGTGGCTGCACCTATACACACTCTGTGACACCCCCTTTACTCTGTGCAGGCAGTAGTGAACTTAGATATACCTTGTGTAAGAAATACAGAGATCAGAAAATATAGTAGATGGCCCAATAAAAGAGTACTGATTTACTGAGCCCTTCTTAGGGGTCTGTGTGCAACACCTAATGTCCCCTTTCTGCCAGCAGCCGGTCACCACAGTGTGCTGGTAAAATCGTGGTAGCTGCACTGCAAGTCCCAGCCAGCAGTCTGTAGAAATACAATTTAAAAACGATTTGAAGCCCTTACAAGGGCTGTTTGGTTCTTTCTCTAGTACAGGGGTGGGGAACCTCCGGCCCGCGGGCCGCATCCGGCCCCTGAGACCTCCCGATGCGGCCCGCGGCCCGCAGCTCCCCTGTAATGCGCGCTGCTCTGGAGGAGGAAGGAGCCGGCGCACACAGCATCCTCCTGTCTCTATGCCGGCTTCTTCCCCAGCAGAGCAGCGCGTCTTCAGTCTCCTGCGGGCCGTGCGCGATGACGTCATTTCATCGCGCGCCGCCTGCAGGAGAAGACCGGCACAGAGGACCTGGGACATAAGAGGACGTGGGAGAGAAGAGGACCTGGACAGCGTGGGAACGGAGGTAAGGTGAGTGGGATGTTTATTTTTTTTATTTGGGGGTTAAATAGGCTACCAGGGACATGACTGATGGGGGTTAACTAGTCCACCAGGGACATGACTGATGGGGGTTAACTAGTCCACCAGGGACATGACTGATGGGGGTTAACTAGTCCACCAGGGACATGACTGATGGGGGTTAACTAGTCCACCAGGGACATGACTGATGAGGGTTAACTAGTCCACCAGGGACATGACTGATGGGGGTTAACTAGTCCACCAGGGACATGACTGATGGGGGTTAACTAGTCCACCAGGGACATGACTGATGGGGGTTAACTAGTCCACCAGGGACATGACTGATGGGGGTTATTTAGGCTACCAGGGACATGACTGATGGGGGTTAACTAGTCCACCAGGGACATGACTGATGGGGGTTAACTAGTCCACCAGGGACATGACTGATGGGGGTTATTTAGGCTACCAGGGACATGACTGATGGGGGTTAACTAGGCTACCAGGGACATGACTGATAGGGGGTTATTTAGGCTACCAGGGACATGACTTGGCTAGACTAGACTACAAGGGGCATCACTTGGGGTTAACTACAATAGCAGGGGCATCACTGGGGATTAACTACAATAGCAGGGGCACTAGGGGAACAATTCTTTGCCCTGGGTGCTGCAAACCCCCGCTACTAACTGCCGCGCATGGTATGCGGCCCTCAAATGATTTTATTAATGCCCGACCGGCCCTCGACATGGAAAAGGTTCCCCACCCCTGCTCTAGTATATACCCTGCCTACTGGAACGCTAATTCACTCCCTAACGCTCTCCCTGACCAGCAGCAGCTCTGTCCCTGATCTCTTCCAGCATACATGTGAGCCGAGCCTCGGCGGCCAAGATTTTTATTTGGCAGGGTCATCTGATCTGGCCAACCAATCGCTGCTATCGACATGTATGGGTCTCACGTGATCGCAGGATGTACCAAAGAGTCCCCTGAATGTTTATTGGCTGAGAAAAAGCGCCGAAACTTACAGGAAACGGATGAGGAGATTTTCTCGAGTATCGCGAAATGCTCGTCCGAGTAACGAGTACCATTGAGTACCCTAATACTCGATCGAGTACCAAGCTCGGACCAGCATGCTCGCTCATCACTAATAACGAGACAATATTAAAGTTCACAGAACAATAAACCTTTATTCAAATGTAAATTAATCCCAGATACTAAAAATCATAGAACAAGCAGGGACAGGAGTGGGGTTATAAATCACAGGAGCCGCCTCCAGCCAGAGAGCCACCTACTGAGAACTTGTCTGTGATTCCCCCCAGGACACCCCGACAAGGAAATCACAGCACAAGATAAATGACAGGGATGGAGGTATGCTGTCCCAGAGCCGAACAGGTGCGCACAACCAGAAAGACCACATGTCAGATAGCAAAGAGGTAGAGAGGAACAGCAATGCAGTGTGCACCACCGGACTGTGACTGATCACCCATCCAGTGTGCACCACCCGACTGTGACTGATCACCCATCCAGTGTGCACCACCGGACTGTGACTGATCACCCAACCAGTGTGCACCACCGGAATGTGACTTATCACCCATCCAGTGTGCACCACAGGACTGTGACTGACCACCCAACCAGTGTGCACCACCGGAATGTGACTTATCACCCATCCAGTGTGCACCACAGGACTGTGACTGACCACCCATCCAGTGTGCACCAACGGACTGTGACTGATCACCCATCCAGTGTGCACCACCGGATTGTGACTGATCACCCATCCAGTGTGCACCACCAGACTGTGACTGATCACCCATCCAGTGTGCACCACCAGACTGTGACTGATCACCCATCCAGTGTGTACCACCGGACTGTGACTGATCACCCATCCAGTGTGCACCAAAGGACTGTGACTGACCACCCATCCAGTGTGCACCACCGGACTGTGACTGATCACCCATCCAGTGTGCACTACCGGACTGTGACTGATCACCCATCCAGTGTGCACCACCGGACTGTGACTGATCACCCATCCAGTGTGCACCACCGGACTGTGACTGATCACCCAACCAGTGTGCACCACCCGACTGTGACTGATCACCCAACCAGTGTGCACCACCGGACTGTGACTGATCACTAATCCAGTGTGCACCACCAGACTGTGACTGATCACCCATCCAGTGTGCACCACCGGATTGTGACTGATCGCCTATCCAGTGTGCACCACCGGATTGTGACTGATCACCTATCCAGTGTGCACCACCGTACTGTGGCTGATCACCCATCCAGTGTGCACCACCCGACTGTGACTGATCACCCAACCAGTGTGCACCACCCGACTGTGACTGATCACCCATCCAGTGTGCACCACCGGATTGTGACTAATCACCTATCCAGTGTGCACCACCCGACTGTGACTGATCACCCATCCAGTGTGCACCACCGGATTGTGACTAATCACCTATCCAGTGTGCACCACCGGACTGTGACTGATCACCCATCCAGTGTGCACCACCCGACTGTGACTGATCACCCATCCAGTGTGCACCACCGACTGTGACTGATCACCCATCCAGTGTGCACCACCCGACTGTGACTGATCACCCATCCAGTGTGCACCACCCGACTGTGACTGATCACCCATCCAGTGTGCACCACCGACTGTGACTGATCACCCATCCAGTGTGCACCACCCGACTGTGACTGATCACCCATCCAGTTTGCACCACTGCACAGTGACTGATCATCAGGGGCGTAGCTAATGTCTCTTGGGCCCTGGTGCAAGAGGTCAGCTTGCCCCCCCCCCTTCTTTAACCAAGCAATGCTATTGGTATATATATATATATATAAATATATCTAATAAATCTCAAGACTGATATTATCAATAATACCAGTATATGGGAAATATTATCACCATACATATTACCGCCATACTGTTACTAACCAAATCCTGTATACTGAGACCAATATTACCAATAATA
The DNA here is from genome assembly GCF_027789765.1 of Dendropsophus ebraccatus. Classification (NCBI taxonomy): domain Eukaryota; kingdom Metazoa; phylum Chordata; class Amphibia; order Anura; family Hylidae; genus Dendropsophus; species Dendropsophus ebraccatus. The sequence continues at coordinate 3,672,040 of NC_091455.1, forward strand.
CCAGTGTAGAGAGGAAGGAAATATTACCGCCACACCACAACCAGCATATTGTTACTGACCAGATCCTGTAAACTAAATCCAATAAAACACAGTACCAGATAACAAGTAACAATTAACACCCCCATAAACTAACACTGCCACATACTAACACCACCGCTGCTACTGACTAACACCACCACTACTGTATAACACCACCACATACTGACTAACACCACCACTGCTACTGACTAACACCCCCACTACTGTATAACACCACCACATACTGACTAACACCACCACTGCTACTGACTAACACCCCCACTACTGTATAACACCACCACATACTGACTAACACCACCGCTGCTACTGACTAATACCACCACTACTACTGACTAACACCACCGCTGCTACTGACTAATACCACCGCTGCTACTGACTAATACCACCGCTGCTACTGACTAATACCACCGCTGCTACTGACTAAGAGAGGGACGAAGAATAATAAAATTCTTATAGGAGTGAGTTATAAACCTCCAAGTATAGTGGAAGAAACCGAAAATCTTCTTATAAGACAGATAGATGCGGCAGCGAAGCAGGGGGACGTCATTATTATAGGGGACTATAGCTACCCAAATATATACAGGAAAGCAGGGGGAAGTCATTATTATGGGGGGGGGCTATAACTACCCAGGGGGGCACTCCTGGACCTGATCTTACCAATAGGCCAGACAGAATATCAAAAATAGAGGTGGGGGGTCACCTAGGTAATAGTGACCATAATATAGTAAGTTTTCAATTATCCTTCAATAAAATAATTAGCAGAGGGGCTACAAAAACATTACATTTCAGGAAGGCTAATTTCCAAAAACTAAGAGAGGACCCCGGGGACATAGACTGGGACACTGCCCTAAGATATAAGTGAGGACCCCGGGGACATAGACTGGGGGGACACTGCCCTGAGATATAAGAGAGGACCCCGGGGACATAGACTGGGACACTGCCCTGAGATATAAGAGAGGACCTTGGGAACATAGACTGGGGGGACACTGCCCTGAGATATAAGAGAGGACCCCGGGGACATAGACTGATACACTGCCCTGAGATATAAAAGAGGACCCCGGGGACATAGACTGGGGGGACACTGCCCTGAGATATAAGAGAGGACCCCGGGGACATAGACTGGGGGGACACTGCCCTGAGATATAAGAGAGGACCCCGGGGACATAGACTGGGGGGACACTGCCCTGAGATATAAGAGAGGACCCCGGGGACATAGACTGGGGGGACACTGCCCTGAGATATAAGAGAGGACCCCGGGGACATAGACTGGGGGGACACTGCCCTGAGATATAAGAGAGGACCCTGGGGACATAGACACTGCCCTGAGATATAAGAGAGGACCCCGGGGACATAGACTGGGACAGTGTCTTCAGAAATAAAAGTACACAAGAGTAATGGGACGTATATAAGGGCATCCTGGGTAAATCGTGGGAGCGACACAAACCATATGGGAATAAAAGTAGTAGAAATAAGAGAAATCCAATGTGGTAACTTCAGCTGTAAGGGGGGGGGGGGCAATAAGTGATAAGAAACAAGCAGTCAGACTACTAAAACAAGAAGGTAGTGGGGAAGCATGGAGCAACTATAGAAGAATAAAATGTGTAAAAAACAAATAAAAGAAGCAAAAATAGCAACAGAAAGTAATAGGAATCCCAAAATGTTCTTCACCTATATAAACAACAAAAGACTTAAAACCGAAAATGTTGGTCCCCTCAAAAATAAACTGGGTGTAATGGTGGAGGGGGAAGAGGAAAAGGCCAATCTACTAAATACATTCTTCTCTACTGTATTCACAGAGGAGAATCCCATAACAGACGATATGACTAGGGATAATGTAAATCCTCCCATAAATCTCACCTGCCTAACACAACAAGAAGTGGGGAGACGCCTTAAAAACATTAAAATCCATAAGTTATCGGGCCCAGAAGGTCCATCCTAGAGTTTTGCAAGAATTAAATACGGTGTTAGACAGACCGTTATTCCTAAAATTTAAAGATTCTATTAGGACAGGGATTGTTCCACAGGACTGGCGCATAGCTAATGTGGTACCAATATTCAAGAAGGGGTCAAAGAGTGATCCTGGAAACTACAGGCCTGTAAGTCTAACATCTATAGTAGGTAAAGTATTTGAGGGGATTGTAAGAGATGCTATACTGGGGTATAATATATAAGAGATGCTATACTGGGGTATAATATATAAGAGATGCTATACTGGTGTATGTCAATGAAAATAATCTTATAACACAGCACCAGCATGGATTTATGAGGGATCGGTCCTGTCAGACTAATCTGATCGGCTTCTATGAAGAGGTGAGTTATAGACTGGACCTGGGGGAGGCTGTATATGTGTATATAGACTGGACCTGGGGGAGGCTGTATATGTGTATATAGACTGGACCTGGGGGAGGCTGTATATGTGTATATAGACTGGACCTGGGGGAGGCTGTATATGTGTATATAAACTGGACCGGGGGGAGGCTGTATATGTGTATATAGACAGGACCTGGGGGAGGCCGTATATGTGTATATAGACTGGACCTGGGGGAGGCTGTATATGTGTATATAGACTGGACCTGGGGGAGGCTGTGGATGTTGTGTATACAGACTGGACCTGGGGGAGGCTGTATATGTGTATATAGACAGGACCTGGGGGAGGCTGTATATGTGTATATAGACAGGACCGGGGGGAGGCTGTGGATGTTGTGTATATAGACAGGATCGGGGGGAGGCTGTATATGTGTATATAGACTGGACCTGGGGGAGGCTGTATATGTGTATATAGACTGGACCTGGGGGAGGCTGTGGATGTTGTGTATATAGACAGGACCTGGGGGAGGCTGTATATGTGTATATAGACAGGACCTGGGGGAGGCTGTATATGTGTATATAGACAGGACCTGGGGGAGGCTGTATATGTGTATATAGACAGGACCTGGGGGAGGCTGTATATGTGTATATAGACAGGACCTGGGGGAGGCTGTATATGTGTATATAGACAGGACCTGGGGGAGGCTGTATATGTGTATATAGACAGGACATGGGGGAGGCTGTATATGTGTATATAGACAGGACCTGGGGGAGGCTGTATATGTGTATATAGACAGGACCTGGGGGAGGCTGTATATGTGTATATAGACAGGACCTGGGGGAGGCTGTATATGTGTATATAGACAGGACCTGGCTGAGGCTGTATATGTGTATATAGACTGGACCTGGGGGAGGCTGTATATGTGTATATAGACAGGACCTGGGGGAGGCTGTATATGTGTATATAGACAGGACCTGGGGGAGGCTGTATATGTGTATATAGACAGGACCTGGGGGAGGCTGTATATGTGTATATAGACTGGACCGGGGGGAGGCTGTATATGTGTATATAGACTGGACCTGGGGGAGGCTGTATATGTGTATATAGACCGGACCTGGGGGAGGCTGTATATGTGTATATAGACAGGACCTGGGGGAGGCTGTATATGTGTATATAGACAGGACCTGGGGGAGGCTGTATATGTGTATATAGACTGGACCTGGGGGAGGCTGTGGATGTGTATATAGACTGGACCTGGGGGAGGCTGTATATGTGTATATAGACAGGACCTGGGGGAGGCCGTATATGTGTATATAGACTGGACCTGGGGGAGGCTGTATATGTGTATATAGACAGGACCTGGAGGAGGCTGTGTATGTGTATATAGACTGGACCTGGGGGAGGCTGTATATGTGTATATAGACTGGACCTGGGGGAGGCTGTATATGTGTATATAGACAGGACCTGGGGGAGGCTGTATATGTGTATATAGACAGGACCTGGGGGAGGCCGTATATGTGTATATAGACTGGACCTGGGGGAGGCTGTATATGTGTATATAGACTGGACCTGGGGGAGGCTGTATATGTGTATATAGACTGGACCTGGGGGAGGCTGTATATGTGTATATAGACAGGACCTGGGGGAGGCTGTATATGTGTATATAGACTGGACCTGGGGGAGGCTGTATATGTGTATATAGACTGGACCTGGGGGAGGCTGTATATGTGTATATAGACTGGACCTGGGGGAGGCTGTATATATGTGTATATAGACAGGACCTGGGGGAGGCTGTATATGTGTATATAGACTGGACCTGGGGGAGGCTGTATATGTGTATATAGACAGGACCTGGGGGAGGCTGTATATGTGTATATAGACAGGACCGGGGGGAGGCTGTATATATGTATATAGACTGGACCTGGGGGAGGCTGTATATGTGTATATAGACAGGACCTGGGGGAGGCTGTATATGTGTATATAGACAGGACCTGGGGGAGGCTGTATATGTGTATATAGACAGGACCTGGGGGAGGCTGTATATGTGTATATAGACAGGACCTGGGGGAGGCTGTATATGTGTATATAGACAGGACCTGGGGGAGGCTGTATATGTGTATATAGACAGGACCTGGGGGAGGCTGTATATGTGTATATAGACAGGACCTGGGGGAGGCTGTATATGTGTATATAGACAGGACCTGGGGGAGGCTGTATATGTGTATATAGACAGGACCTGGGGGAGGCTGTATATGTGTATATAGATAGGACCTGGGGGAGGCTGTATATGTGTATATAGACAGGACCTGGGGGAGGCTGTATATGTGTATATAGACAGGACCTGGGGGAGGCCGTATATGTGTATATAGACTGGACCTGGGGGAGGCTGTATATGTGTATATAGACTGGACCTGGGGGAGGCTGTATATGTGTATATAGACTGGACCTGGGGGAGGCTGTATATGTGTATATAGACAGGACCTGGGGGAGGCTGTATATGTGTATATAGACTGGACCTGGGGGAGGCTGTATATGTGTATATCGACTGGACCTGGGGGAGGCTGTATATGTGTATATAGACTGGACCTGGGGGAGGCTGTATATATGTGTATATAGACAGGACCTGGGGGAGGCTGTATATGTGTATATAGACTGGACCTGGGGGAGGCTGTATATGTGTATATAGACAGGACCTGGGGGAGGCTGTATATGTGTATATAGACAGGACCGGGGGGAGGCTGTATATATGTATATAGACTGGACCTGGGGGAGGCTGTATATGTGTATATAGACAGGACCTGGGGGAGGCTGTATATGTGTATATAGACAGGACCTGGGGGAGGCTGTATATGTGTATATAGACAGGCCCTGGGGGAGGCTGTATATGTGTATATAGACAGGACCTGGGGGAGGCTGTATATGTGTATATAGACAGGACCTGGGGGAGGCTGTATATGTGTATATAGACAGGACCTGGGGGAGGCTGTATATGTGTATATAGACAGGACCTGGGGGAGGCTGTATATGTGTATATAGACAGGACCTGGGGGAGGCTGTATATGTGTATATAGACAGGACCTGGGGGAGGCTGTATATGTGTATATAGATAGGACCTGGGGGAGGCTGTATATGTGTATATAGACAGGACCTGGGGGAGGCTGTATATGTGTATATAGACAGGACCTGGGGGAGGCTGTATATGTGTATATAGACAGGACCTGGGGGAGGCTGTATATGTGTATATAGACTGGACCGGGGGGAGGCTGTGGATGTTGTGTATATAGACAGGACCTGGGGGAGGCTGTCATTGTTGTGTATATAGACTGGACCTGGGGGAGGCTGTGGATGTTGTGTATATAGACAGGACCTGGGGGAGGCTGTATATGTGTATATAGACTGGACCTGGGGGAGGCTGTATATGTGTATATAGACTGGACCTGGGGGAGGCTGTATATGTGTATATAGACTGGACCTGGGGGAGGCTGTATATGTGTATATAGACTGGACCTGGGGGAGGCTGTATATGTGTATATAGACAGGACCTGGGGGAGGCTGTATATGTGTATGAAGACTGGACCGGGGGGAGGCTGTATATGTGTATATAGACTGGACCTGGGGGAGGCTGTATATGTGTATATAGACTGGACCTGGGGGAGGCTGTATATGTGTATATAGACAGGACCTGAGGGAGGCTGTATATGTGTATATAGACAGGACCTGGGGGAGGCTGTATATGTGTATATAGACAGGACCTGGGGGAGGCTGTATATGTGTATATAGACAGGACCTGGGGGAGGCTGTATATGTGTATATAGACTGGACCTGGGGGAGGCTGTATATGTGTATATAGACAGGACCTGGGGGAGGCTGTATATGTGTATATAGACAGGACCTGGGGGAGGCTGTATATGTGTATATAGACAGGACCTGGGGGAGGCTGTATATGTGTATATAGACAGGACCTGGGGGAGGCTGTATATGTGTATATAGACAGGACCTGGGGGAGGCTGTATATGTGTATATAGATAGGACCTGGGGGAGGCTGTATATGTGTATATAGACAGGACCTGGGGGAGGCTGTATATGTGTATATAGATTGGACCTGGGGGAGGCTGTATATATGTGTATATAGATAGGACCTGGGGGAGGCTGTATATGTGTATATATATATAGGACCTGGGGGAGGCTGTATATGTGTATATAGACAGGACCGGGGGGAGGCTGTATATGTGTATATAGACAGGACCTGGGGGGAGGCTGTATATGTGTATATAGACAGGACCTGGGGGAGGCTGTATATGTGTATATAGACAGGACCGGGGGGAGGCTGTATATGTGTATATAGACAGGACCTGGGGGGAGGCTGTATATGTGTATATAGACAGGACCGGGGGGAGGCTGTATATGTGTATATAGACAGGACCTGGGGGAGGCTGTATATGTGTATATAGACAGGACCTGGGGGAGGCTGTATATGTGTATATAGACAGGACCTGGGGGAGGCTGTATATGTGTATATAGACAGGACCGGGGGGAGGCTGTATATGTGTATATAGACAGGACCGGGGGGAGGCTGTATATGTGTATATAGACTGGACCTGGGGGAGGCTGTATATGTGTATATAGACAGGACCTGGGGGAGGCTGTATATGTGTATATAGACTGGACCTGGGGGAGGCTGTATATGTGTATATAGACAGGACCTGGGGGGAGGCTGTATATGTGTATATAGATAGGACCTGGGGGAGGCTGTATATGTGTATATAGACTGGACCTGGGGGAGGCTGTGGATGTTGTATATATAGACTGGACCTGGGGGAGGCTGTATATGTGTATATAGACTGGACCTGGGGGAGGCTGTATATGTGTATATAGACTGGACCTGGGGGAGGCTGTATATGTGTATATAGACAGGACCTGGGGGGAGGCTGTATATGTGTATATAGACAGGACCGGGGGGAGGCTGTATATGTGTATATAGACAGGACCTGGGGGAGGCTGTATATGTGTATATAGACAGGACCTGGGGGGAGGCTGTATATGTGTATATAGATAGGACCTGGGGGAGGCTGTATATGTGTATATAGACTGGACCTGGGGGAGGCTGTGGATGTTGTATATATAGACTGGACCTGGGGGAGGCTGTATATGTGTATATAGACTGGACCTGGGGGAGGCTGTATATGTGTATATAGACAGGACCTGGGGGAAGCTGTATATGTGTATATAGACAGGACCTGGGGGAAGCTGTATATGTGTATATAGACAGGACCTGGGGGGAGGCTGTATATGTGTATATAGACAGGACCTGGGGGAGGCTGTATATGTGTATATAGACAGGACCTGGGGGAGGCTGTATATGTGTATATAGACAGGACCTGGGGGAGGCTGTGGACGTTGTGTATATAGACAGGACCTGGGGGAGGCTGTATATGTGTATATAGACAGGACCTGGGGGAGGCTGTATATGTGTATATAGACAGGACCTGGGGGAGGCTGTATATGTGTATATAGACTGGACCGGGGGGAGGCTGTGTATGTGTATATAGACTGGACCGGGGGGAGGCTGTATATGTGTATATAGACTGGACCTGGGGGAGGCTGTGTATGTGTATATAGACTGGACCGGGGGGAGGCTGTGTATGTGTATATAGACTGGACCTGGGGGAGGCTGTATATGTGTATATAGACTGGACCTGGGGGAGGCTGTGGACGTTGTGTATATAGACAGGACCTGGGGGAGGCTGTATATGTGTATATAGACAGGACCTGGGGGAGGCTGTATATGTGTATATAGACTGGACCTGGGGGAGGCTGTATATGTGTATATAGACTGGACCTGGGGGAGGCTGTATATGTGTATATAGACTGGACCTGGGGGAGGCTGTATATGTGTATATAGACTGGACCTGGGGGAGGCTGTATATGTGTATATAGACAGGACCTGGGGGAGGCTGTATATGTGTATATAGACTGGACCTGGGGGAGGCTGTATATGTGTATATAGACAGGACCTGGGGGAGGCTGTATATGTATATATAGACAGGACCTGGGGGAGGCTGTGGATGTTGTGTATATAGACTGGACCTGGGGGAGGCTGTATATGTGTATATAGACAGGACCTGGGGGAGGCTGTATATGTGTATATAGACTGGACCTGGGGGAGGCTGTGGACGTTGTGTATATAGACAGGACCTGGGGGAGGCTGTATATGTGTATATAGACTGGACCTGGGGGAGGCTGTATATGTGTATATAGACTGGACCTGGGGGAGGCTGTATATGTGTATATAGACTGGACCTGGGGGAGGCTGTATATGTGTATATAGACTGGACCTGGGGGAGGCTGTATATGTGTATATAGACTGGACCTGGGGGAGGCTGTATATGTGTATATAGACTGCACCTGGGGGAGGCTGTATATGTGTATATAGACTGGACCTGGGGGAGGCTGTATATGTGTATATAGACTGGACCTGGGGGAGGCTGTATATGTGTATATAGACTGGACCTGGGGGAGGCTGTATATGTGTATATAGACAGGACCTGGGGGAGGCTGTCGACGTTGTGTATCTGGACGTTTCTATAGTATTTGATACTGTGCCGCATGAAAGGTCGGTCTACAAAATGAGGATGCTGGGACTGGGGGAAAACGTATGCAAATGGGTAAGTAACTGGTTGTGTGATAGAAAACAGAGGGTGGTCATTGATGGAACATATTCAGATTGGGTTTTAGTTACTAGTGGGGTACCACAGGGGTCAGTGTTGGGTCACAGTTACTAGTGGGGTACCACAGGGGTCAGTGTTGGCTCACAGTTACTAGTGGGGTACCACAGGGGTCAGTGTTGGGTCACAGTTACTAGTGGGGTACCACAGGGGTCAGTGTTGGCTCACAGTTACTAGTGGGGTACCACAGGGGTCAGTGTTGGGTCACAGTTACTAGTGGGGTACCACAGGGGTCAGTGTTGGGTCACAGTTACTAGTGGGGTACCACAGGGGTCAGTGTTGGGTCAGTTACTAGTGGGGTACCATAGGGGTCAGTGTTGGGTCAGTTACTAGTGGGGTACCACAGGGGTCAGTGTTGGGTCCATTTCTTTTTAATATTATTAATAATGACCTTGTAGAGGGGCTACAGAGTAGAATCTCCATTTTTGCAGATGATACTAAACTGGGTAAAGTAATCATCACAGAGGAGGATAATATCATATTACAGAGGGATTTGGAGAAGCTAGAGGCTTGGGCGGTGAAATGGCAGATGAAGTTTAATGTGGATAAATGTAAGGTTATGCATTTGGGTCATAGAAATATTAAGTACAGTTATGTGCTAAATGATAAAACACTGGGTAACACTGCTGCCGAAAAGGACCTGGGGGTATTGGTGGACAGTAATCTCATCTATAGTGATCAGTGCCAGGCAGCAGCTGCCAAGGCTAATAAAATAATGGGATGCAGCAAAAAAGGTATAGATGCTAAAGATGAGAACATAGCTTATCCTCTTTATAAATCACTGGTCAGACCACACATGGTATATACTGTATACAGCATCGGGCACCAGTATATTAGAAGGACATAGGTGAACTGGAGCGGGTGCAGAGGAGGGCCACAAAGGTCATTAAGGGAATGGGTGGGTTACAGTACCAGGACAGGTTATCACGCTTGGGGTTATTTACGCTAGAAAAAAGACGTCTTAGGGGCGATCTGATCACAATGTACAAATATATGAATGGACAGTACAGAGATCTTTGTAGTGGTCTTTTTACTCCTAGGTCTGTAACCATGACAAGGGGGCATCCTCTACGTCTAGAGGAAAGAAGATTTCATCATCAGCATCGACGCGGGTTCTTTACTGTACGAGCTGTAAGACTGTGGAACTCTCTGCCACATGATGTTGTCATGGCCGATTCATTATATAAGTACAAGGGAGGCCTGGATGCTTTTCTTGAACAATATAATATTACAAGTTATGGGCATTAGATTTCTGGTGATACGTTGATCCAGGGATTGTTCTGGTTGCCATTGGAGTCAGGGGGGGTTCTTCCTGTGGTGGGGTGGTTGTCGTCTGCCTCGTGGGGGTTTTTGCCTTCCCTGGATCAACACAGTAGGATTTCCCTAGGTTGAACCTGATGGACTCCTGTCTTCTTTCAACCTTATTTACTATGTTACTACCGCTGCTACTCAGGGCCGCTTCTGCCATGAGACGGAATGAGTATTCCGCCTCAGGCGGCACATTCTGGGGTCCCTTTAGGGGCGGCAACTTCTGCCCTGTCATCTGACTCCCGCCGCCCGCTCAGGTGTCCCCCTTTCCGCATCCCTAGAAGCTTCGGCTCTGCAGCTTCTAGGGATGCACTGCCGTCAGACTCTGGGCCCTCGGTGACAGGAGAGGACGCCCCCACACACACTATAATCCTCTCCCCTGTACGGCATCCGCTGGGTGATAGGCCCCTCCCCCAGGCCAGGTCACAATGCTGTACAACAGAGAGCGTGTATGGCGCTGTGACCTGGCCTGGGGGAGGGGCCTGTGTGGCGTCTTCTCCTGTCACCGAGGGAAAGGAGAAGCGGTGGATCCCGGTCCGGATGGTGAGGAGGGGAGCAGGTGGGGGCCCTCAGGTTTTGCCGGGACTGTCCTGATTCTGACGAGACAGCCCCGGCAAAACCATGTCCCGGGGAGCTCCGCCCCCTGCCGCGGGAAGCCCCGCCCCTTGCCGAGCGTGAGTGATGTCACCCATGCAGAGCGGGAGAGGAGTCCCTGGAAGACTAGAGGGTCCATACTGGTGAGGTGAGTATGGCTTTTTTTGTTTTAAATACAGATGAAGGGGCTAGTGGTATGATGATGAAGGCACAGGAGGAGGATGAAGGGAGAAGTAGTATGATGATGAAAGGGCAGAAGGATGAGAGGGGTAGTAGTATGATGATGAAAGGGCAGAAGGATGAGAGGGGTTATGCTATGATGATGAAAGGGCAGAAGGATGAGAGGGGTAGTAGTATGATGATGGAGGGGGAAGGAGGATGAGAGGGGTAGTACTATGATGATGGAGGGACAGGAGGATGAGAGGGGTAGTACTATGATGATGGAAGGGCAGGAGGATGAGAGGGGTAGTTGTAGTATGATGATGGAAGGGCAGGAGGATGAGAGGGGTAGTTGTATGATGATGAAAGGGCGGAAGGATGAGAGGGGTAGTAGTATGATGATGGAGGGACAGAAGGATGAGAGGGGTAGTAGTATGATGATGGAAGGGCAGGAGGATGAGAGGGGTTATACTATGATGATGGAAGGGCAGGAGGATGAGAGGGGTAGTAGTATGATGATGAAAGGGCGGAAGGATGAGAGGGGTAGTAGTATGATGATGGAGGGACAGGAGGATGAGAGGGGTAGTAGTATGATGATGGAGGGACAGGAGGATGAGAGGGGTAGTAGTATGATGATGGAAGGGCGGAAGGATGAGAGGGGTAGTAGTATGATGATGAAAGGGCGGAAGGATGAGAGGGGTAGTAGTATGAGGATGGAGGAGGAAGGAGGATGAGAGGGGTAGTAGTATGATGATGGAGGGACAGGAGGATGAGAGGGGTAGTAGTACGATGATGGAGGGACAGGAGGATGAGAGGGGTAGTAGTATGATGATGGAAGGGCGGAAGGATGAGAGGGGTAGTTGTAGTATGATGATGGAGGGACAGGAGGATGAGAGGGGTAGTAGTATGATGATGGAAGGGCGGAAGGATGAGAGGGGTAGTAGTATGATGATGAAAGGGCAGAAGGATGAGAGGGGTAGTAGTATTTTGATGGAAGGGCAGGAGGATGAGAGGGGTTATACTATGATGATGAAAGGGCAGAAGGATGAGAGGGGTAGTAGTATGATGATGGAGGGACAGGAGGATGAGAGGGGTAGTAGTATGATGATGGAGGGACAGGAGGATGAGAGGGGTAGTAGTATGATGATGGAGGGACAGGAGGATGAGAGGGGTTGTACTATGAGGATGGAGGAGGATGAGAGGGGTTGTAGTTTGATGATGGAAGGACAGGAGGATGAGAGGGGTAGTACTATAATGATGGATGGGCAGGAGGATGAGAGGGGTAGTACTATGATGATGGAAGGGCAGGAGGATGAGTCGGGTTATACTATGATGATGGAAGGGCAGGAGGATGAGGGGGGTTATACTATGATGATGGATGGGCAGGAGGATGAGAGGGGTTATACTATGATGATGGAAGGGCAGGAGGATGAGGGGGGTTATACTATGATGATGGAAGGGCAGGAGGATGAGTCGGGTTATACTATGATGATGGAAGGGCAGGAGGATGAGTCGGGTTATACTATGATGATGGAGGGTAGGAGGATGAGGGGGGTTATACTATGATGATGGAAGGGCAGGAGGATGAGGGGGGTTATACTATGATGATTGAAGGGCAGGAGGATGAGGGGGGTTATACTATGATGATGGAAGGGCAGGAGGATGATAAAGTGGGTCGTAGTATGATGATGGAGGGTCTGGAGGATAAAGGTGGGGGTAGTAGTATGATGATAGGGCAGGAGGATGAAGGGGGGAGTAGTATGATGATGGAGGATGAAGGGGGGAGTAGTATGATGGTGGAGGGGGAAGGAGGATGAAGGGGGGAGTAGTATGATGGTGGAGGGGGAAGGAGGATGAAGGGGGGAGTAGTATGATGATGGAGGATGAAAGGGGGAGTAGTATGATGATATGGGTAAGGTGGTCTCTGAGGCTAACAGTATTATTAAGGGTTGGAAGCTGGCAGTATTAGGCCGTCTGAGACCTATACTATTTGGGGGTCTCTAACACTTGGCTCCCCATATGTCACCACCATTAAGACTGGCACTTATACATGCTCCTCTGCAGCCGCCGCTGCAGTATCATGTTACTTCTTTGAGCGGAGAGCGGCGGCTGCGGAGGAGCGCGCGCTCTCCCATAGACGGGCTATGGGACAGTGAGACAGGCGGGATCCTGCGGCGGAGAGTTCCACCGCGGAATTCCACCTGTTTTACTCAGTGTGAACATACCCTTAGTGTATGCACTTCTGTTATATAGTTCTGTATGCACTGTTGGTATGTAGTTATATATGCAATGTTCACTGCTGGTATATAGTTGTGTTTGCGGGGGAAGGGGCGCAGTTTCAATTTTCGCCTCAGGCAGCATAGAACCTAGAATCGGCCCTGCTGCTACTGACTAACACCAACACACACTGACTAACACCACCGCTGCTACTGAATAACATCCACTGTGCACAGATCACTATCACCTCATCCAGTCATATAGAGGTGGCCCCAGCTCTACACAGGTTCTGTACACCATATACATTACAGTGCAGTTACATCAGGTGACTCATAGGGGACGCCTTCTCTGATCGGAGTTCTTCCCTTTTTCATCTTCCCCATCTGTCCTGGGCCATTGTGAGAACTTCTCCGAGCCACAAATCCACAGAATCTGCCAGAGAAACATATTAGGCTCCTCACTTTGTCACCATCCTCATCTCTCTACACACCTTACATCTTTATTGGCCCCTTTACACCCTCATTTAGTGGGTAGGCTGACTCTATGTGACCCCCTTATAGTATATGCCCACCACTATAGTACATGCCCTATTGCATACACTCCCCATGTAGTCTACCTAATAGATTACCCCCATGTTATCCCCCTTATAGATGGCGCCCCCTTATAATCCCCCTTATAGATGGCCCCCATTGTAACCCCCTTTAAAGATGGCCCCCATTGTAACCCCCTTTATAGATGCCCCCTATTGTAACCCCCTTTATAATCCCCTTATAGATGGCCCCCATTGTAACCCCCTTTATAATCCCCTTATAGATGCCCCCCATTGTAACCCCCTTTATAATCCCCTTATAGATGCCCCCCCATTGTAACCCCCTTTATAATCCCCTTATAGATGGCCCCCATTGTAACCCCCTTTATAATCCCCTTATAGATGCCCCCCATTGTAACCCCCTTTATAATCCCCTTATAGATGCCCCCCATTGTAACCCCCTTTATAATCCCCTTATAGATGCCCCCCATTGTAACCCCCTTATAATGGCAGCAAGTCTGTGCAAAACAAAACAAACACACAACTCACCTGACAACTCGCTCCCCCGCCGTGTCTCTCTCCTCCTCGGTCTGTCTGTCGTCTGCCGCGCGGCTCCCTGTCTGTCCCGTCCCCGGCCGCACACGAACCATAGAGCTCTGTGCGCACCGGGGATGTTACTTCCGGCACAGAGGTCACTGCGCCGGAAGTACCATCCCCGGAGTACACAGAGCTCTATGGTTTGTGTGCGGCCGGGGATGGGGGATACAGGGATTCGGGAGCCGCGCAGTGGCTGGGGGCCGTCCCAGTCTCCCTCTTGTGACCGCAAGCAAAATCCTGCTTGTGGTCACAAGAGGAAATAGGAAGGGGCAGTGCAGTGGCAAGGGGGAGCATCGCGGCCCCCCCCTTGGTAGCGGCACCACCCGACTGTGACTGATCAGCCTGATCACCCATACAGTGCCCTCTGTAATTATTTGATGTAACTGCACTATTATCACTATGGGGGAATACTGCTCTGTGTGCTCGTTGTATGGCGGTATTATTGAGCTCTTCTGTAGGAATTGCTCAGTAACACTATAGCAGTATTATCCAGTCATTATGTAGTGATAACTTATGGTCACGGTATGGTGGTATGAGAGGCCCGTTGTATAGGGAGATTGGTGTTGATAGGTAACAGTACGGTGAGATCACTATGTGCCCGTGGTGTGGCGGTAATACCTGGTGGTACTTAGTATAGTGACTTCCTTCTTATATGGCGGTATTATTTGGTAAATGTATATATACTTGTCTTACTTTTCTGGGGTTGAGTGTAAAACATCTTTTTATCCCCTCATAGCGGGGGCCAGGTCTGATGACGTGTCCCGGGGGTCACACCACCGCTTGCGGGGCCGCCATGCTTCCATTCCTGTCATGGCTGGAGGCTCCATGTGACCCACAATGTGATTCTTCTCTGTGAGAAATAAGCACAAAGGTGAAGCCGCTCTCCGTCTCTCTCTCCACCGCCTCTGGATTTGCCCCAACTGCACAATGTGAAGCATCCGGGTGACGTCAACAATGGCGGCTTCTTCAGGGTTATGATAAAGCTGTCCGGGGAGTGAAGACGGAGCGGCCCTTTAATGTTAATTGTCATTGGACGTCGATCACATTTCTTCAGGCTGATCCCTCTCTAGTTACTAGAATCCTCTGAGACTCTGAGGATAACCCAGGGGCAGGAGTGACGGAGGAGGAAGGTGTGTGATGGATCAGACCTCGCTACAGGTCCCATCCACTCTGATGGTTACAGAAGGTTAATACATCGCCAAGATCTGACCACAAAGTCATCCCACCGGTCAATGAAACCATAATGGTGGAGAAGACAAGACAAGGTGGTCTTACCGGCCACTGGGATATAAGTCACATCCTATGTTCTCCGCACCTCGAACATCCGATCCACAGAAACTGTCCAACAATGGCCGGGGGTATTGTGGCTGGGGGTGCAGTGGTCGTAGTATTGTGTCTGGGGGTGCAGTGGTCGTAGTATTGGGTCTGGGGGTGCAGTGGTCGTAGTATTGTGTCTGGGGGTGCGGTGGTCAGAGTATTGTGGCTGGGGGTGCGGTAATCGTAGTACTGTGGCTGGGGGTACTGTGGTTGGAGTATTGTGTCTGGGGGTGTGGTGGTCTGAGTATTGTGGCTGGGGGTGCGGTGGTCGGAGTATTGTGGCTGGGGGTGCGGTGGTCATAGTATTGTGGCTGGGGGTGCAGTGGTCGTAGTATTGTGGCTGGGGGTGCGGTGGTCGGAGGACTGTGGCTGGGGGTACTGTGGTCGGAGGACTGTGGCTGGGGGTAGTGTGGTCGGAGTACTGTGGCTGGGGGTAGTGTGGTCGGAAGTACTGTGGCTGGGGGTAGTGTGGTCGGAGTACTGTGGCTGGGGGTAGTGTGGTCGGAGGACTGTGGCTGGGGGTAGTGTGGTCGGAGTACTGTGGCTGGGGGTAGTGAGGACTGTGGCTGGGGGTGCAGTGGTCGGAGGACTAAGGCTGGGGGTAGTGTGGTCGGAGTACTGTGGCTGGGGGTAGTGTGGTCGGAGTACTGTGGCTGGGGGTAGTGTGGTCGGAGGACTGTGGCTGGGGGTAGTGTGGTCGGAGGACTGTGGCTGGGGGTAGTGTGGTCAGAGTACTGTGGCTGAGGGTAGTGTGGTCGGAGTGCTGTGGCTGGGGGTAGTGTGGTCGGAATACTGTGGCTGGGGGTAGTTTGGTCGGAGTACTGTGGCTGGGGGTAGTGTGGTCGGAGTACTGTGGCTGGGGGTAGTGTGGTCGGAGTATTGTGGCTGGGGGTACTGTGGTCGGTGTATTGTGGCTGGGGGTAGTGTGGTCGGAGTACTGTGGCTGGGGGTAGTGTGGTCGGAGTATTGTGGCTGGGGGTACTGTGGTCGGTGTATTGTGGCTGGGGGTAGTGTGGTCGGAGGACTGTGGCTGGGGGTAGTGTGGTCGGTGTATTGTGGCTGGGGGTAGTGTGGTCGGTGTATTGTGGCTGGGGGTAGTGTGGTCGGAGGACTGTGGCTGGGGGTAGTGTGGTCGGAGTACTGTGGCTGGGGGTAGTGTGGTCGGAGGACTGTGGCTGGGGGTAGTGTGGTCGGAGGACTGTGGCTGGGGGTAGTGTGGTCGGAGTACTGTGGCTGGGGGTAGTGTGGTCGGAGGACTGTGGCTGGGGGTACTGTGGTCGGAGTACTGTGGCTGGGGGTAGTGTGGTCGGAGGACTGTGGCTGGGGGTAGTGTGGTCGGAGGACTGTGGCTGGGGGTAGTGTGGTCGGTGTATTGTGGCTGGGGGTAGTGTGGTGGGAGTACTGTGGCTGGGGGTAGTGTGGTCGGAGTACTGTGGCTGGGGGTAGTGTGGTCGGAGTACTGTGGCTGGGGGTACTGTAGTGATGGCTCTTGACTGTGACTTTAGACTATTTGGCTCCACAAGGTCCCATCTGGTGATAAAGACGGACAGATAAACCCCCCAGCCATCCATGTTAGAGCGCCACCAGTGGGTATGAGTGCCTGCGAGGTATGGCGGCTCCAGGCACCAGGTCAGCAGGTGGATATCGAGGAGTTTTTCAACCAACAAAACAGTAATCACTGAACTCAAGGAGAACAGTGAAAAAACTCCAATGAAGTATCAATCAAGAGTCTCCACTGATGCCCCCAAAAACTTAAATATGCAAAACAAGAGTCCGTGGAGCCTCAGTTGCGAGTCTCAAAACACGGGATAGCCAGATATCTCTAGCCTGTTGCCACGGGGTGCCTCCACGATGGGGAGAGCACCACACCACCCTGATAAATAGCCCCCTAAGTCCCACTCGGTTGTGAGTATTGGAACATAAATAGGGAAACACCAGGGTGGCCCCTTATTGTCAACATTTATCTTAAGGTGCGAGCACTGCGATATGACAAGGGCTTGCCAAGGCAGGCCTCCATCCACAGACAGCCGTTTCGGTTGTTTGCCCTTCGTCAGTGTGGAGCAGGATTCTGGCTACTGGGGCAATGACAAATCAACCAACAAAACACAGTAATCACTGAACTCAGGGAGATCAGCGAAAAAACTCCAATGAAGTACTCAATCACGAGTCTCCACTGATGCCCCCCAAAAATTTAAATATGCAAAACAAGAGTCCGTGTAGTCTCTTTGAGCATTCTCCTTCATGTCACCGACATCAGCAAATAAACAATATGATCTGAAAGACATTGCGAGGCCTCCACAGTGTTCTCATGGTGAGCGGACCCCCAGTGTGAGGAAGGCCCCATGGACGGCTCTATGGGGTTCCACAAGGTTCTCATGGGGTTGTTCTATGGGGAGCGGACCCCCAGTGTGAGGAAGGCCCCATGGTCTCCCACAAGGTTCTCATGGGGTTGTTCTATGGGGAGCGGACCCCCAGTGTGAGGAAGGCCCCATGGTCTCCCACAAGGTTCTCATGGGGTTGTTCTATGGGGAGCGGACCCCCAGTGTGAGGAAGGCCCCATGGTCTCCCACAAGGTTCTCATGGGGTTGTTCTATGGGGAGCGGACCCCCAGTGTGAGGAAGGCCCCATGGTCTCCCACAAGGTTCTCATGGGGTTGTTCTATGGGGAGCGGACCCCCAGTGTGAGGAAGGCCCCATGGTCTCCCACAAGGTTCTCATGGGGTTGTTCTATGGGGAGCGGACCCCCAGTGTGAGGAAGGCCCCATGGTCTCCCACAAGGTTCTCATGGGGTTGTTCTATGGGGAGCGGACCCCCAGTGTGAGGAAGGCCCCATAGTCTCCCACAAGGTTCTCATGGGGTTGTTCTATGGGGAGCGGACCCCCAGTGTGAGGAAGGCCCCATGGTCTCCCACAAGGTTCTCATAGGGTTGTTCTATGGGGAGCGGACTAATAGGGTTGTTCCTTGGGGAGCAGACCCCTGGTGATAAGGACGGCTTTATGGTCTCCCACAAGGTTCTCATAAGGTTGTATTATGGAGAGTGACAAATAACTCAAAATACTGGCAGAGACACCATCACGTGTTTCTCTGCGTTAGTGAGCTAGATGGACTGTCTACCAGGAAGGAACAACCAAACTGAGGTGGGGTTTCGATTCAAGGAAACCACCACCTGCATACTGACCCTCCACCCTTCATACTGACCCTCCACCACCTGCATACTGACCCTCCACCACCTGCATACTGACCCTCCACACCCTACATACTGACCCTCCACCCTTCATACTGACCCTCCACCACCTGCATACTGACCCTCCACACCCTGCATACTGACCCTCCACCCTTCATACTGACCCTCCCCCATCGGCATACTGACCCTCCACCCTTCATACTGACCCTCCAACCTTTACACTGACCCTTCACCACCTGCATACTGACCCTCCACCCTTTATACTGACCCTCCACCACCGGCATACTGATCCTCCACCCTTCATACTGACCCTCCACCCTTCACACTGACCCTTCATACTGACCCTCCACCACCGGCATACTGACCCTCCACCCTTCATACTGACCCTCCACCCTTCACACTGACCCTCCACCACCTGCATACTGACCCTCCACCCTTCATACTAACCCTCCACCCTTCATACTGACCCTCCACCCTTCATACTGACCCTCCACCCTTCACACTGACCCTCAACCACCCTGCATACTGACCCTCCACCCTTCATACTGACCCTCCACCCTTCATACTGACCCTCCACCCTTCATACTGACCCTCCACCACCTGCATACTGACCCTCCACCACCTGCATACTGACCCTCCACCATTTATACTGACCCTCCACCACCGGCATACTGACCCTCCACCCTTCATACTGACCCTCCACCCTTCACACTGACCCTCCACCACCTGCATACTGACAAATCCACTACATGCATACTGACCCTCCACCACCTGCATACTGACACTCCACCCTTCATACTGACCCTCCAACACCTGCATACTGACCATCCACACCCTGCATACTGACCCTCCACCACCTGCTTACTGACCCTCCACCCTTCATACTGACCCTCCACCCTTCATACTAACCCTCCACCCTTCATACTGACCCTCCACCCTTCACACTGACCCTCCACCACCTGCATACTTACCCTCCACCCTTCATACTAACCCTCCACCCTTCATACTGACCCTCCACCCTTCATACTGCCCCTCCACCCTTCACACTGACCCTCCACCACCCTGCATACTGACCCTCCACCCTTCATACTAACCCTCCACCCTTCATACTGACCCTCCACCCTTCATACTGACACTCCACCACCTGCATACTGACCCTCCACCACCTGCATACTGACACTCCACCCTTCATACTGATCCTCCACCACCTGCATTGTGACCCTCTACAACCTGCATACTGACCCTCCACCACCTGCATACTGACCCTTCACCCCCTGCATACTGACCCTCCACCACCTGTATACTGATCCTCCACCCTTCATACTGACCCTCCACCACCTGTATACTGACCCTCCACCCTTCATACTGACCCTCCACCACCCTTCAAACTGACCCTCCACCACCCTCCATACTGACCCTCCACCACCTGCATACTGACCCTCCACCCTTCATACTGACCACCACCTGCATACTGACCCTCCACCCTTCATACTGACCCTCCACCACGTGCAAACTGACCCTCCACCCTCCATACTGACCCTCCACCACCTGCTTACTAACCCTCCGCCCTTCATACTGACCCTCCCCCACCAGCATACTGACCCTCCATTCTTCATCCTGACCCTTCACCACCTGCATACTTACCCTCCATACTGACCCTCCACC
Organism: Dendropsophus ebraccatus; assembly: GCF_027789765.1. NCBI lineage: Eukaryota > Metazoa > Chordata > Amphibia > Anura > Hylidae > Dendropsophus > Dendropsophus ebraccatus. The sequence continues at coordinate 3,692,681 of NC_091455.1, forward strand.
ACCCTTCATACTGACCCTCCACCACCTGCAAACTGACCCTCCACCACCTGCATACTGACCCTCCACCACCTGCATACTGACCCTCCACCACCTGCATACTGACCCTCCACCCTTCATACTGACCCTCCACCACCTGCATATGACCCTTTACCCTTCATACTGACCCTCCACCACCTGCATACTTACCCTCCACCCTTCATACTGACCCTCCACCACCCTTCATAATGACCCTCCACCCTTCATACTGACCCTCCACCACCTGCGTACTGACCCTCCACCCTTCATACTGACCCTCCACCACCTGCATACTGACCCTCCTTCATCTGCATACTGACCCTCCACCACCCTTCATACTGACCCTCCACCCTTCATACTGACCCTCCACCCTTGATACTGACCCTCCACCACCCTTCATACTGACCCTCCACCCTTCATACTGACTTTCCACTCTTCATAATGACCCTACACCACCTGCATACTGACCCTCCATCACCTGCATACTGACCCTCCACCCTTCATACTGACCCTCCACCCTCCATTCTGACCCTCCACCCTTTATATTGACCCTCCACCCTTCATACTGACCCTCCACCACCTGCATACTGACCCTTCACCCTTCATACTGACCCTCCATACTGACCCTCCACCCTTCATACTGACCCTCCACCACCCTTCATACTGACCCTCCACCCTTCATACTGACCCTCCACCACCCTTCATACTGACCCTCCACCACCCTTCATACTGACCCTCCACCCTTTATACTGACCCTCCACCACACTTCATACTGACCCTCCACCACCCTTCATACTGACCCTCCACCCTTCATACTGACCCTCCATCCTTCATACTGACCCTCCACCCTTTATACTGACCCTCCACCACCGTTCATACTGACCCTCCATCACCTGCATACTGACCCTCCACCCTTCATACTGACCCTCCACCCTCCATTCTGACCCTCCACCCTTTATATTGACCCTCCACCCTTCATACTGACCCTCCACCACCTGCATACTGACCCTTCACCCTTCATACTGACCCTCCATACTGACCCTCCACCCTTCATACTGACCCTCCACCACCCTTCATACTGACCCTCCACCCTTCATACTGACCCTCCACCACCCTTCATACTGACCCTCCACCACCCTTCATACTGACCCTCCACCCTTCATACTGACCCTCCACCACACTTCATACTGACCCTCCACCACCCTTCATACTGACCCTCCACCCTTCATACTGACCCTCCATCCTTCATACTGACCCTCCACCCTTTATACTGACCCTCCACCACCCTTCATACTGACCCTCCACCACCTTTCATACTGACCCTCCACCCTTCATACTGACCCTCCACCCTTCATACTGACCCACCACCACCCTTCATACTGACCCTCCACCCTTCATACTGACCCTTCACCCTTTATACTGACCCTCCACCACCCTTCATACTGACCCTCCACCCTTCATACTGACCCTCCACCCTTCATACCGACCCTCCACCCTTCATACTGACCCTCCACCACCCTTCATACTGACCCTCCACCACCCTTCATACTGACCCTCCACCACCTGTATACTGACCCTCCACCACCCTTCATAATGACCCTCCATTCTTCATCCTGACCCTCCACCACCCTTCATACTGACCATCCACCCTTCATACTGACCCTCCATCCTTCATACTGACCCTCCACCCTTTATACTGACCCTCAACCACCCTTCATACTGACCCTCCACCCTTCATTCTGACCCTCCACCCTTCATACTGCCCCTCCACCACCCTTCATACTGACCCTCCACCACCCTGCATACTGACCCTCCACCACCCTTCATACTGACCCTCCACCACCCTTCATACTGACCCTCCACCACCCTTCATACTGACCCTCCACCACCTGTATACTGACCCTCCACCACCCTTCATAATGACCCTCCATTCTTCATCCTGACCCTCCACCACCCTTCATGCTGACCATCCACCCTCCATACTGACCCTCCATCCTTCATACTGACCCTCAACCACCCTTCATACTGACCCTCCACCCTTCATACTGACCCTCCACCACCCTTCATACTGACCCTCCACCCTTCATACTGACCCTCCACCACCCTTCATACTGACCCTCCACCCTTCATACTGACCCTCCACCACCCTTCATACTGACCCTCCACCACCCTGCATACTGACCCTCCACCACCTGTATACTGACCCTCCACCATTCATACCGACCCTCCACCCTTCATACTGACCCTCCACCACCCTTCATACTGACCCCCCACCACCCTTCATAGTGATCCTCCACCCTTTATACTGACCCTCCACCATCTGCATACTGACCCTCCACCCTTCATACTGACCCTCCACCCTTCATACTGACCCTCCACCACCTTTCATACTGACCCTCCACCACCCTGCATACTGACCCTCCACCCTTCATACTGACCCTCCACCCTTGATACTGACCCTCCACCACCCTTCATACTGACCCTCCACCCTTCATACTGAACCTCCACCACCCTTCATACTGACCCTCCACCACCTGTATACTGACCCTCCACCCTTCATACTGACCCTCCACCACCTTCATACTGACCCTCCACCCTTCATACTGAACCTCCACCACCCTTCATACTGACCCTTCATACTGACCCTCCACCCTTCATACTGACCCTCCACTACCCTTCATACTGACCCTCCACCACCCTTCATACTGACCCTCCACCCTTCATACTGACCCTCCACCACCCTTCATACTGACCCTCCACCACCCTTCATACTGACCCTCCACCACCCTGCATACTGACCCTCCATCCTTCATACTGACCCTCCACCCTTCATACTGACCCTCCACCCTTCATACTGACCCTCTACCATCTGCATACTGACCCTCCACCCTTCATACTGACCCTCCACCCTTCATACTGACCCTCCACCCTTCATACTGACCCTCCACCACCCTTCATACTGACCCTCCACCCTTCATACTGAACCTCCACCACCCTTCATACTGACCCTCCACCACCTGTATATTGACCCTCCACCCTTCATACTGACCCTCCACCCTTCATACTGACCCTCCACACCCTACATACTGACCCTCCACCCTTCATACTGACCCTCCACACCCTACATACTGACCCTCCACCCTTCATACTGACCCTCTACCATCTGCATACTGACCCTCCACCCTTCATACTGACCCTCCACCCTTCATACTGACCCTCCACCCTTCATACTGACGCTCCACCACCCTTCATAATGACCCTCCATTCTTCATCCTGACCCTCCACCACCCTTCATACTGACCATCCACCCTTCATACTGACCCTCCATCCTTCATACTGACCCTCCACCCTTTATACTGACCCTCAACCACCCTTCATACTGACCCTCCACCCTTCATTCTGACCCTCCACCCTTCATACTGCCCCTCCACCACCCTTCATACTGACCCTCCACCACCCTGCATACTGACCCTCCACCACCCTTCATACTGACCCTCCACCACCCTTCATACTGACCCTCCACCACCCTTCATACTGACCCTCCACCACCCTTCATACTGACCCTCCACCACCTGTATACTGACCCTCCACCACCCTTCATAATGACCCTCCATTCTTCATCCTGACCCTCCACCACCCTTCATGCTGACCATCCACCCTTCATACTGACCCTCCATCCTTCATACTGACCCTCAACCACCCTTCATACTGACCCTCCACCCTTCATACTGACCCTCCACCACCCTTCATACTGACCCTCCACCCTTCATACTGACCCTCCACCACCCTTCATACTGACCCTCCACCCTTCATACTGACCCTCCACCACCCTTCATACTGACCCTCCACCACCCTGCATACTGACCCTCCACCACCTGTATACTGACCCTCCACCATTCATACCGACCCTCCACCCTTCATACTGACCCTCCACCACCCTTCATACTGACCCCCCACCACCCTTCATAGTGATCCTCCACCCTTTATACTGACCCTCCACCATCTGCATACTGACCCTCCACCCTTCATACTGACCCTCCACCCTTCATACTGACCCTCCACCACCTTTCATACTGACCCTCCACCACCCTGCATACTGACCCTCCACCCTTCATACTGACCCTCCACCCTTGATACTGACCCTCCACCACCCTTCATACTGACCCTCCACCCTTCATACTGAACCTCCACCACCCTTCATACTGACCCTCCACCACCTGTATACTGACCCTCCACCCTTCATACTGACCCTCCACCACCTTCATACTGACCCTCCACCCTTCATACTGAACCTCCACCACCCTTCATACTGACCCTTCATACTGACCCTCCACCCTTCATACTGACCCTCCACCACCCTTCATACTGACCCTCCACCACCCTTCATACTGACCCTCCACCCTTCATACTGACCCTCCACCACCCTTCATACTGACCCTCCACCACCCTTCATACTGACCCTCCACCACCCTGCATACTGACCCTCCATCCTTCATACTGACCCTCCACCCTTCATACTGACCCTCCACCCTTCATACTGACCCTCTACCATCTGCATACTGACCCTCCACCCTTCATACTGACCCTCCACCCTTCATACTGACCCTCCACCCTTCATACTGACCCTCCACCACCCTTCATACTGACCCTCCACCCTTCATACTGACCCTCCACCACCCTTCATACTGACCCTCCACCACCTGTATATTGACCCTCCACCCTTCATACTGACCCTCCACCCTTCATACTGACCCTCCACACCCTACATACTGACCCTCCACCCTTCATACTGACCCTCCACACCCTACATACTGACCCTCCACCCTTCATACTGACCCTCCACCCTTCATACTGAACCTCCACCACCCTTCATACTGACCCTCCACCACCTGTATATTGACCCTCCACCCTTCATACTGACCCTCCACCCTTCATACTGACCCTCCACCCTTCATACTGACCCTCCACCCTTCATACTGAACCTCCACCACCCTTCATACTGACCCTCCACCCTTCATACTGACCCTCCACCACCCTTCATACTGACCCTCCAGCACCTGTATATTGACCCTCCACCCTTCATACTGACCCTCCACCCTTCATACTGACCCTCCACACCCTACATACTGACCCTCCACCCTTCATACTGACCCTCCACACCCTACATACTGACCCTCCACCCTTCATACTGACCCTCCACCCTTCATACTGAACCTCCACCACCCTTCATACTGACCCTCCACCACCTATATATTGACCCTCCACCCTTCATACTGACCCTCCACCCTTCATACTGACCCTCCACCCTTCATACTGACCCTCCACCCTTCATACTGAACCTCCACCACCCTTCATACTGACCCTCCACCCTTCATACTGAACCTCCACCACCCTTCATACTGACCCTCCACCACCTGTATATTGACCCTCCACCCTTCATACTGACCCTCCACCACCTCCATGCTGATATGATATTGATGCTGTGGGCTGACATGGACCTCAGTGTCTCCTTTATGTCACAGGTAGGATGGAGCAGCTAAATCAGATGTACAGAGCTCTGCAGACAGCTCCCTATATCTCAGCTTCCTCCTGGGGATGTGACATGCGGGCAGGACGTCAGGGTCACACCTTGTTTCTCAGCAGGGACTGGAGCCAGGTGGTAGCGCAGACGCCATAAACCCTCAAAGCTCCAAGTCAATAAGTCATTTATCAGGATTTGATGGACAGAATTATTGGCTCCTAAAATCACCCAATGGCGGCCGGTGACCAATCCGCCCCACCTGGCCGTGTGTGTGCAGGTAATCCGCCAGGTGCTACATGGTAGAGGTGACTGTGTACCTGAGGATTATCCCTGCAGCTACAGGAGACTACAGGCAGGGGGCAGCATATCATATAGGGATAGGGAGATAGATAGGAGATAGATAGATAGATAGATAGATAGATAGATAGATAGATAGATAGATAGATAGATAGATAGATAGATAGGAGATAGATAGGAGATAGGAGATAGATAGGAGATAGATAGATAGATAGATAGATAGGAGATAGATAGATAGGAGATAGATAGATAGATAGGAGATAGATAGGAGAGAGATAGATAGATAGATAGGAGATAGATAGATAGATAGGAGATAGATAGATAGATAGATAGATAGATAGATAGGAGATAGATAGGAGATAGATAGATAGATAGATAGATAGATAGATAGATAGATAGATAGGAGATAGATAGATAGATAGGAGATAGGAGATAGGAGATAGATAGATAGATAGATAGATAGATAGATAGATAGATAGATAGATAGATAGATAGATAGATAGGAGATAGATAGATAGGAGATAGATAGATAGATAGATAGATAGATAGATAGATAGATAGATAGGAGATAGATAGATAGATAGATAGATAGATAGATAGGAGATAGATAGATAGATAGATAGATAGATAGATAGATAGGAGATAGATAGATAGGAGATAGATAGATAGATAGATAGATAGATAGATAGATAGATAGATAGGAGATAGATAGATAGATAGATAGGAGATAGATAGATAGGAGATATATAGATAGGAGATATATAGATAGATAGGAGATAGATAGATAGGAGATAGATAGGAGATAGATAGATAGATAGATAGATAGATAGATAGATAGATAGATAGGAGATAGGAGATAGATAGGAGATAGATAGGAGATAGATAGATAGATAGATAGATAGGAGATAGATAGATAGGAGATAGATAGATAGGAGATAGATAGATAGATAGATAGATAGGAGATAGATAGATAGGAGATAGATAGATAGGAGATATATAGATAGGAGATAGATAGGAGATAGATAGATAGATAGATAGATAGATAGATAGGAGATAGATAGATAGATAGATAGATAGATAGATAGATAGATAGATAGGAGATAGATAGATAGATAGATAGATAGATAGGAGATAGATAGGAGATAGATAGATAGATAGATAGATAGGAGATAGATAGGAGATAGATAGATAGGAGATAGATAGATAGGAGATAGATAGATAGATAGATATATAGATAGATAGATAGATAGATAGATAGGAGATAGATAGGAGATAGATAGATAGATAGATAGATAGGAGATAGATAGATAGGAGATAGATAGATAGGAGATAGATAGATAGATAGATAGATAGATAGATAGATAGATAGATAGATAGGAGATAGATAGATAGGAGATAGATAGATAGGAGATAGATAGATAGGAGATAGATAGATAGATAGATAGATAGATAGATAGATAGATAGATAGATAGGAGATAGATAGATAGATAGATAGATAGATAGATAGGAGATAGATAGGAGATAGATAGGAGATAGATAGATAGATAGATAGATAGATAGATAGATAGATAGATAGATAGATAGATAGATAGGAGATAGATAGATAGGAGATAGATAGATAGATAGATAGATAGATAGATAGATAGATAGGAGATAGATAGGTAGATAGGAGATAGATAGATAGATAGATAGGAGATAGATAGATAGATAGATAGATAGATAGATAGATAGGAGATAGATAGATAGATAGATAGATAGATAGATAGATAGATAGGAGATAGATAGATAGATAGATAGATAGATAGATAGATAGATAGGAGATAGATAGATAGATAGATAGAGAGATAGATAGGAGATAGATAGATAGATAGATAGGAGATAGATAGATAGATAGATAGATAGATAGATAGATAGATAGATAGATAGATAGATAGGAGATAGATAGGAGATAGATAGACCTTCTACACCATCAGAAGACAATTCTACCACCTTATGCCACCTGTCAGGGTTTGGCTTAAAATCTTTGACTCCATTATTGCACCAATTCTCCTGTATGGCAGCGAGGTCTGGGGTCCTCACACATACCCCGACTGGTCAAAATGGGATTCCAGCCCAACGGAAATCTTCCATCTGGAGTTCTGTAAGCATCTCCTCCAGGTCCATCGGAGCACCTCCAACTGTGCCTGTAGAGCAGAGCTGGGCAGATTCCCCCTACACCTAACTATCCAGAAGAGGGCGCTGTCATTCTGGGGTCACCTACATGGTAGTAGTGAAGGTTCCTATCACCATAAAGCCTTGCTACACCAAGGGGCCCCAGGCAAAGCAGAGCCCCAAAACATACTCTCTGGAACCCAGCCCAACCAGACAATCCCACCATACCAGCTCACAAAAGCCGGAATCAGGAACACAATAACCAGGAGACAAGAAGACTACGTCCAAGAATGGAGAGAGGAGGTCAGGGCATCCCAGAAGCTGGCCGTGTACCAGAGCCTGCAGAGGGAATACAGACTGGCCCCATATCTGGAGGAGCTTCCCAACCCCAGAGACCGGAAGATCCTGAGCCGCTACAGACTGAGCGCCCACAACCTGGCCATTGAAACTGGGCGGCACCGACAGAGCTACATCCCCAGGGAGAGCCGACTGTGCCAGCAGTGCGACCAGGAGGCCGTGGAGGATGAGGCCCACTTCCTGCTACACTGCCCCAAATACTCAGCAGTGAGGGACACTCACTATAGGAGACTCTCCAACCTCCTCCCAGGCTTCTCCACCATGAAGGAGGAAGAGAAACTACCCATCCTGCTGGGAGAAGAAGAGACCACAGCGACTATAGTGGCACAATACGTCACTGCCTGCCATAGACTGAGAGGAGAGTGATACGTCATGGACTCCGATACCCCAACCCCGATAGGTCATGGACTCCAATACCCCGACCCTGAATGTATTCCCCCCCCCCCCCCCATGATACATCATGAACCCCTGTACACCGACCCCGGGTGAATCCCATTTCCTCAACTCCCTATTCTTTGATTTGATAGATAGGAGATAGATAGGAGATAGATAGATAGATAGATAGATAGATAGATAGATAGGAGATAGATAGATAGGAGATAGATAGATAGATAGATAGATAGGAGATAGATAGATAGATAGATAGATAGATAGGAGATAGATAGGAGATAGATAGGAGATAGATAGATAGATAGATAGATAGGAGATAGATAGGAGATAGATAGATAGATAGATAGATAGATAGATAGATAGGAGATAGATAGGAGATAGATAGATAGATAGATAGATAGATAGATAGATAGATAGGAGATAGATAGATAGATAGATAGGAGATAGATAGGAGATAGATAGATAGGAGATAGATAGATAGATAGGAGATAGATAGATAGATAGATAGATAGGAGATAGATAGATAGATAGGAGATAGATAGGAGATAGATAGATAGATAGATAGATAGATAGATAGATAGATAGATAGATAGATAGATAGATAGGAGATAGATAGATAGATAGAAGATAGATAGATAGATAGATAGGAGATAGATAGATAGATAGATAGGAGATAGATAGGAGATAGATAGATAGATAGGAGATAGATAGAGATAGATAGATAGATAGATAGATAGGAGATAGAGATAGATAGATAGATAGGAGATAGATAGATAGATAGATAGGAGATAGATAGATAGATAGATAGATAGATAGATAGATAGATAGGAGATAGATAGATAGGAGATAGATAGATAGATAGGAGATAGATAGATAGATAGGAGATAGATAGATAGAGAGATAGGAGATAGATAGATAGATAGATAGGAGATAGATAGATAGATAGGAGATAGATAGATAGGAGATAGATAGATAGGAGATAGATAGATAGATAGATAGGAGATAGATAGATAGGAGATAGATAGATAGGAGATAGATAGATAGATAGATAGGAGATAGATAGATAGGAGATAGATAGGAGATAGATAGATAGATAGATAGGAGATAGATAGATAGGAGATAGATAGATAGATAGATAGGAGATAGATAGATAGATAGGAGATAGATAGATAGATAAATAGATAGATAGATAGATAGATAGATAGGAGATAGATAGATAGATAGGAGATAGATAGATAGATAGATAGGAGATAGATAGATAGGAGATAGATAGATAGGAGATAGATAGATAGGAGATAGATAGGAGATAGATAGATAGGAGATAGATAGATAGATAGATAGATAGATAGATAGGAGATAGATAGATAGATAGATAGATAGGAGATAGATAGATAGATAGATAGATAGGAGATAGATAGATAGATAAATAGATAGATAGATAGATAGGAGATAGATAGATAGATAGGAGATAGATAGATAGATAGCACAAGATAATATCTGAGCAGCACCACTGCAGTCACATAGATAGTCCGGTGCCTGTAGATAAGTCCCGACCACGGACTTTCAATAAGTAGAAAAATGTATTCCGCGGCACACGGCTGCAATTCCAAATGAAAGTGTTTATTCCATCAAAGATGATAATATAACATAGTGCAGCACAGCAAGTTTAAAGTAAGTGCGACGTTTCGACGGCCTCAACGCCGTCCTCCTCAAGCATATAATAGTGAACAACATCATTTCCTTATATAACAAGTGCTCAATTAACAGTGTCCAGTGATAGGCTCATTCAAGTGTCCATCATAGTTAGGGTTTGTAAACAAACAAAGTCTCTTCAGTCCGTGATAGTGTCCATGTGAGTCCCAATGTGCAGTGAAAAAACTGCTTGAGATCGGCGGGTTTCACCTTATATAGAAACAGTGATTATTTATAGTACAATGTATCCAAGTACTGCGACTTGGTCTGCGGCGTCAGATCTTAACTTCCAGAGGCGGACTGAGGACCAATCATGTGCTACGGAGCTTGTTACGTTGATTCATACGAGGGAGGAAGAACCCTCCTCTAGGGGATGACCCCTGGTGACGTGTCTCCAGATTTGAGACCGCCCGCGGCTAAAACCGATATCCATATCTTAGTAAATAGTAGAAAAGGCCATAGGGACAAGTTATTAAGTGTGCGGTGACCCCGGTATCACAATATCATGACAGGCAGTCATGGTCAGGGATTCCACGGGTCTGCTCACCAGATCACTCCAGATCCTGCATTCCTCATTTGTCCGGCCGTAGCAGTAAGCCGCATCAGTGTGAATATACTCCAATTATAAGAACTTGGTCCGTCTAGGTCTCGCCCCAGTCAGTCAGATCATTCGCCGTTGTGCAGATTAAGTCTATAAAAGAAATAAACATAGTTAACCCCTTTGTGCTGCAGCTAGTTTGGACCTTAATGACCAGGCTAATTTTTCAAAATCTGACCTGTCTCACTTTATGCTCTCATAGCTCAGTGATGCTTTAACGTATGCTAGCGATTCTGAGATTGTTTTTTCGTGACATATGGCACTTTATGTTAGTGGCAAAATTTGGTCACTACTTTGTGTGTTTTTTGTGAAAAACATCAAAATATCATGAAAAATTTAAAAAATTTGCATTTTATGAACTTTGAAATTCTCTGCTTCTAAAAAAAGAAAGTCGTAGCACATAAATTAGTTACTAAGTCACATTACCAATATGTCTTCTTTATTCTGGCATAATTTGGTAAACATATTTTACTTTTTTAGGGTGTTATGGGGCTTAGAAATTTATCAGCAAATTATCACATTTTCGTGAAACTGATTTTTTTAGGGACCAGTTCTTTTTTTAAATGGATTTAGAAGTCTGGTATCCTGAAAACCCCCATAAGTGACCCCATTTTGGAAACTACACACCTTAAAGAATTAATCTAGGGGTATAATGAGCATTTTAACCCTACAGGGGCTGGAGGAAAGTATTCACAATTAGGCAGTAAAAAAATTGAAAATTTAAATTTTCCAATAATATATACGTTTAGATTAAAGTTTCTCATTTTCAAAAGGAATATGAGACAAAAAGCACCCCAAAATTTGTAATGCAGGTTCTCTTGAGTACAACGGTACCCCATATGTGGGCGTAAACCACTGTATGGGCACACAGCAGGGCTCAGAAGGAAGGGAGCGCCAATTAGCTTTTCCAATGCAGATTTTGCTGAAGAAGTTTCTGAGCGCCAGGTGCGTTTGTAGTGCCCATGTAGTGTCAGCAGAGAGAAAACCCCCCATAAGTCACCCCATTTTGGAAAGTACACCCCTCAAAGAATTCATCTTGGTGTGTGGTGACCATTTTGACCCCACAGGTATTACAGGAAAGTATTCAAAAGAAGACAGTAAAAATGAAAAACTTGAATTCTTCCAATAATATGTTCGTTTAGTTTGAAATTTCTCAATTTCACGAGGAACAAGAGGAAAAAAGTACCCCAAAATTTGTAACACAGGTTCTCCTGAGTACAACGGTACCCCATATGTGGGCATAAACCACTGCATGGGCACACAGGAGGGCTCAGAAGGGAAGGAGCGCCAATTAGCTTTTTCAATGCAGATTTTGCTGCAGAAGTTTCCGAGCGCCAGGTGCGTTTGCAGAGCCCCTGTAGTGCTAGCGGAGTAAAATCTCGCCATAAGTCACTCCATTTTGGAAAGTGCACCCCTCATAGAATTTATTTTGGGGTGTGGTGAGCATTCTGACCCCACAGGTATTTGAGGAAAGTATTCAAAAGTAGACAGTAAAAATGAAAAACTCGAATTTTTCCAATATTATGTTCTTTTAGTTTGAAATTTCTCAATTTCACGAGGAACAAGAGGAAAAAAGTACCACAAAATTTGTAATGCAGGTTCTCCTGAGTACAATGGTACCCCATATGTGGGCGTAAACCACTGCATGGGCACACAGGAGGGCTCAAAAGGGAAGGAGCGCCAATTAGCTTTTTCAATGCAGATTTTGCTGAAGAAGTTTCTGAGCGCCAGGTGCGTTTGCAGCGCCCCTGTAGTGCTAGCGGAGTAAAATCTCGCCATAAGTCACTCCATTTTGGAAAGTGCACCCCTCATAGAATTTATTTTGGGGTGTGGTGAGCATTCTGACCCCACAGGTATTTGAGGAAAGTATTCAAAAGTAGACAGTAAAAATGAAAAACTCGAATTTTTCCAATAATATGTTCCTTTAGTTTGAAATTTCTCAATTTCACGAGGAACAGGAGAGAAATGTCACCCCAATATATGTAAAGCAGGTTCTCCTGAGTACAATGGTACCCCATATGTGGGCATAAACCACTGCATGGGCACACAGCCGGGCTCAGAAGGGAAGGAGCGCCAATTAGCATTTTCAGTGCAGATTTTTCTGAAGAAGTTTCTGAGCGCCAGGTGCGTTTGCAGAGCCCCTGTAGTGTCAGCAGAATAGATTCCCCCCAAAAGTCACCACATCTTGGAAAGAGCACCCCTCAAAGAATTCATCTTGGGGTGTGGTGACCATTTTTACCCCACAGGTATTAGAGGAAAGTATTCAAAATTGGCCAGTAAAAATGAAAAACTCGAATTTTTCCAATAATATGTTGGTTTAGTTTGAAATTTCTCAATTTGACGAGGAACAGGAGAGAAAACGTACCCCAAAATCTGTAACGCAGGTTCTCCTGAGTACAACGGTACCCCATATGTGGGCATAAACCACTGTATGGGCACACAGCAGGGCTCAGAAGGGAAGGAGCGCCGATTTACAGGAGCAAAACCGCAGCTAGTAATGGTTATTAGAATAGCGCAGTTACTAAAATAAGATAAAAAAAATTAGATTACAGGTAATGTGGGGTGGTTACGGGCAACCAGGGGTGGTTATGGGCAACCTGAGGTGGTTACAGGTAATCTGGGGTGGTTACGGACAACATGGGGTGGTCACGGGCAACCTGCTGTGGTTACAGGCAACGTGGGGTGGTTACAGGCAACGCGGGGTGGTTACGGGCAATGTGTGGTGGTTATGGGCAACGTGTGGTGGTCACGGGCAACCTGCTGTGGTTACGGCAACGTGGGGTGGTTACAGGCAACGTGGGGTGGTTACAGGCAACATGGGCTGGTTACAGGCAACGTGGGCTGGTTACAGGCAACGTGGGCTGGTAACGGGCAACGTGGGCTGGTTACGGGCAACCTGCTGTGCTTACAGACAATCTGGGATGGTTACGGGAAACGTGGGGTGGTTACGGGCAACCTGCAATGCTTACAGACAATCTGGGGTGGATACGGGCAACGTGGGGTGGTTACGGGCAACCTGCAATGCTTACAGACAATCTGGGGTGGTTACAGGCAACGTTGGCTGGTTACGGGCAACCTGCAGTGCTTACAGACAATCTGAGGTGGATACGGGCAACGTGGGGTGGTTACGCGCAACCTGCAGTGCTTACTGACAATCTGGGTGGTTACGGGCAATGTGGGGTGGTTACGGATAAACTGAAGTTCTTATAGGCAATCTGGGGTGGGTACCTGTAATCTGACATGGGCACCGCAATCTGGAGGGGGTCATTGGCAATTTGGGGTGGTCAGAGGCAAGGTGCGGTGGTCAGAGGCGACGTGCGGTGGTCAGAGGCGACGTGCGGTGGTCAGAGGCGACGTGCGGTGGTCAGAGGCGACGTGCGGTGGTCAGAGGCATTGTGGCGTGGTCAGAGGCATCGTGGCGTGGTCAGAGGCATCGTGGCGTGGTCAGAGGCAACGCGCAGTGGTTACGTGCAATCTGGGGGGGTTACATGTAATCTGGCGTGATTACGGGGAACCTGGGGGGGTTATGTGCAACCTGGAAGGGTTACAGACAATCTGGGATTGTTACTGATAAACTGAAGTGCTTATAGGTAATCTGGGGTGGGTACATGTAATTTGGGGTGGTTACGGGCAATCTGGAGGGGGTCACTGGCAATTTGCGGTGGTTACGGGCAACGTGCGGTGGTTACGGGCAACGTGCGGTGGTTACGGGCAACGTGCGGTGGTTACGGGCAACGTGCGGTGGTTACGGACAACGTGCGGTGGTTACGGGCAACGTGCGGTGGTTACGGACAACGTGCGGTGGTTACGGGCAACGTGCGGTGGTTACGGGTAATCTGGGGGGGGGTTAGGGGTAATTTGGGAGTAAACTGCAATTATTACTATAATAAAAAGTGTGTGTTTTATTTTTTTGTATGTTTGTCACTTTTTGTACTTTTATACATTCATTTTCACTGTATTACTATGATTACTGTGATATTTTCTATCTCAGTAATCATAGTTCAGTGACAGAGACCAAATTGGTCTCTGTCACTTTAAATTTTCAGAGTTGGCTGGTTGTGAAGCGCATGCCAGGACGTCGAGGAGGAAGGAGCTCCGTGGATCCGGTGAGTATATGGGGAAGGGAGAGTGACTGGGGGACGGGGGTGACAGGGGGGGTGGGGGGCGACTTGGGGGGTGGGGGGACATCACTTTTTATCCCCTGTCACCAATCATTCATGGTGACAGGGGATAAAAAGTGCCGGGAGCACATGGCACAAGCGATCAGCGGTATATAGTATATACCGCTGATCGCTTGTACCGGGACCCCACAGGGGGGTCCCCGATGACTGCCCCATGCTCTCCGCTACCTCCGGTGGCGGAGAGCATGGGGCTTTCATTCATTTTAACCTTTTAATCGCTGTGAACCGACGTTAGTCGGTTCACAGCGATAG
Organism: Dendropsophus ebraccatus; assembly: GCF_027789765.1. NCBI lineage: Eukaryota > Metazoa > Chordata > Amphibia > Anura > Hylidae > Dendropsophus > Dendropsophus ebraccatus. The sequence goes on from NC_091455.1 coordinate 3,708,136, forward strand.
CGGCGGCCATCTTGGAAATGATGGCCGCCGGGGGAGGGGGGTTAGTTATCGGGGCACTAGGGGGGGCTGATCTGAGGTCTGGGGGATACTTATTTCATCTCCCCCCGCCGTAGATTCACGGCGGGGGGAGATGAAAGGTGGCGGCGGCACCGGTACTCTCATTTACCGACGGTCGCCGCTATAACGTTAATAGCGGCGATCGTCGGTAAGGGGGGGGGCCGGGACGGACCTCACACACTGCCCCAACCCCTCAGCTACCTCCGGTAGCCGGGGGGATGGGGTGGGGGCCGTCCCGGCCCCGCAGCCTTATTCTCTGCCATCGCCGTAAAAAGCTGATGGCAGCAGAATAAGGCCCATTAGTGACCGCCGTAGAAAGCCGTATCGGCGGTCACTAAGGGGTTAAGTATCTAAATAAACAGTAGAAACATAACTAGATTTGCATTTCCAGGGAAATGCACAGTGCTTGAAAAGAGCGCCCCTTTAACAGTGACTTCCCTTTAAGAGAAACTTTAACCCTTGATACTCTCCCTTTAAGAGCGACTTTGGTACAGTCCCTTTAAGAGCAACTTTAGTATAGTCCCTTTAAGAGCAACTTTGGTACAGTTGCTTAAGGAGGGACTTTGGTGACAACGCTTTGAATGACCTATATACTGTCCCTTTAAGACCAGCTTAAGTACTCTACCTTTAAAAGTGACTTAGGTACCACCCTTTGAAGACCAGCTTAGGTACTGACCCTTTAAGAGCGGCTTGGGTACCGCCCCTTTAAGAGCGATTTGGGTACCATCCCTTTAAGAGCGGCTAGGGTAACGTCCCTTTAAGAGCGGCTCGGGTAACGTCCCTTTAAGAGCGGCTCGGGTAACGTCCCTTTAAGAGTGACTCATGTAATGCCCCTTAAAGAGTGACTTGGGTACTGTCCCTTTAAGAGCAACTCGGGTACCGTCCCTTTAAGAGCGGCTTGGGTACCGTCCCTTTAAGAGCAGCTTGGGTACCGTCCCCTCAGCTCTGCTATTTTACTGACTGAACTCTGCTACTTATAATGGTAAAGACCATTGCTCGGTTACCATGACAATCTTACTCATGTCAGTGAGACAAAATCGTTAAGGACCTTCTATCTTCTACGTCTTCTATTGGCCAATAGTGGACATGTGACTGTATGAATGTTGTGATACATTGCCTGACAGGACCTTAGAGTTCCTATTGGCTGCTATATTTCAGCTATTTACATATGTGCTGTGATCGGCTGTTAGCGGTTAGAGTGTGGCCATTATTTCCAATGGGCCATTATTTTCAATGGGAATTTACGGGTCTTTAAATGTAAATTTCTTAAAAATGACAAATCCGATCAAAACCGAAAATAGATAGCACACCTGTCACCGCTGAGGGCTTCGAAACACAGTCTGAACGGAGTCTGTACGCAAAGCGGTGCGGGCTGTATTAATCGCAGAAAAATGGCTGGAAGAAGAAGAATACGGATTACAATAAAATACTAGATTTGCATTTCCAGGAAAATACATAGTGCTTGAAAAGAGCGCCCCTTTACCAGTGACTTCCAGAGCGCCCCTTTACCAGTGACTTCCAGAGCGCCCCTTTACCAGTGACTTCCAGAGCGCCCCTTTACCAGTGACTTCCCTTTAAGAGAAACTTGGATCCCATTCCTTTAAGAGCGACATGGGTCCCGTCCCAATAAGAGTGACTTGGGTCCATTTAAGAGTGACTTGGGTCCCGTCCCTTTAAGAGCTACATGGATCCCTTTAAGAGCGACTTGGATCCCTTTAAGAGCGACCTGGGTCCCTTAAAGGGACCCAGGTCGCTCTTTAAAGGGAATCATTTTGCTCATAAAGGGACCCAAGTCGCTCTTAAAGGGACCCAGGTCGCTCTTAAAGGGACCCAGGTCGCTCTTAAAGGGACCCAGGTCGCTCTTAAAGGGACCCATTTCGCTCTTAAAGGGACCCATTTAGCTCTTAAAGGGACCTATTTCGCTCTTAAAGGGACCCAGGTCGCTCTTAAAAGCACCCATTTTGCTCTTAAAGGGACATATTTCGCTCTTAAAGGGACATATTTCACTCTTGAAGGGACCAAGGTCGCTCTTAAAGGGACCGATTTTGCACTTAAAGGGACATATTTCGCTCTTAAAGGGACCCAGGTCGCTCTTAAAGGGACATATTTCGCTCTTAAAGGGACCAAGGTCGCTCTTAAAGGGACCGATTTTGCTCTTAAAGGGACATATTTCGCTCTTAAAGGGACCCATTTTGCTCTTAAAGGGACCCAGGTTGCTCTTAAAGGGACATATTTCGCTCTAAAAGGGACCCATTTTGCTCTTAAAGGGACATATTTCGCTCTTAAAGGGACCCAGGTCGCTCTTAAAGGGACCCAGGTTGCTCGTAATGGGACCCATTTTGCCCTTAAAGGGACATATTTTGCTCTTAAAGGGACCAAGGTCGCTCTTAAAGGGACCGATTTTGCTCTTAAAGGGACATATTTCGCTCTTAAAGGGACCCATTTTGCGCTTAAAGGGACCCAGGTTGCTCTTAAAGGGACCCTTTTTGCCCTTAAAGGGACATATTTTGCTTTTAAAGGGACCAAGGTCGCTCTTAAAGGGACCGATTTTGCTCTTAAAGGGACATAGTTCGCTCTAAAAGGGACATATTTCGCTCTAAAAGGGACACATTTTGCCCTTAAAGGGACATATTTTGCTCTTAAAGGGACCAAGGTCGCTCTTAAAGGGACCGATTTTGCTCTTAAAGGGACATATTTCGCTCTTAAAGGGACCCATTTTGCGCTTAAAGGGACCCAGGTTGCTCTTAAAGGGACCCTTTTTGCCCTTAAAGGGACATATTTCGCTTTTAAAGGGACCAAGGTCGCTCTTAAAGGGACCGATTTTGCTCTTAAAGGGACATAGTTCGCTCTAAAAGGGACATATTTCGCTCTAAAAGGGACCCATTTTGCTCTTAACGGGGCCCAGGTAACTCTTATAGGGGCCCAGGTCGCTCCTAAACGGACCCATTTCGCTCTTAAAGGGGCCCAGGTCGCTCTTAAAGGGACCCATTTTGCTCTTAAAGGGACATATTTCGCTCTTAAAGGGACATATTTCGCTCTAAAAGGGACATATTTTGCTCTAAAAGGGACACATTTTGCTCTTAAAGGGACCTAGGTTGCTCTTAAAGGGACCCATTTTGCTCTTAAAGGGACATATTTCGCTCTAAAAGGGACATATTTCGCTCTAAAAGGGACATATTTCGCTCTTAAAGGGGCCCATTTTGCTCTTAAAGGGACCTAGGTTGCTCTTAAAGGGACATATTTCTTTCTTAAAGGGACCCATTTTACTATTAAAGGGACATATTTCGCTCTTAAAGGGACCCAGGTTGCTCTTAAAGGGACCCATTTTGCCCTTAAAGGGACATATTTCGCTCTTAAAGGGACCAAGGTCGCTCTTAAAGGGACCAAGGTCGCTCTTAAAGGGACCGATTTTGCTCTTAAAGGGACATATTTCGCTTTAAAAAGGACATATTTCGCTCTTAAAGGTACCCATTTTGCTCTTAAAGGGACCCAGGTTGCTCTTAAAGGGACATATTTCGCTCTTAAAGGGACCCATTTTGCTCTTAAAGGGACATATTTTGCTCTTAAAGGGACCAAGGTCGCTCTTAAAGGGACGGATTTTGCTCTTAAAGGGACCGATTTTGCTCTTAAAGGGACATATTTTGCCCTTAAAGGAACATATTTCGCTTTTAAAAGGACCAAGGTCGCTCTTAAAGGGACCGATTTTGCTCTTAAAGGGACATATTTCGCTCTTAAAGGGACCCATTTTGCTCTTAAAGGGACCCAGGTTGCTCTTAAAGGGACCCATTTTGCCCTTAAAGGGTTATATTTCGCTTTTAAAGGGACCAAGGTCGCTCTTAAAGGGACCTATTTTGCTCTTAAAGGGACCAAGGTTGCCCTTAAAGGGACATATTTCGCTCTTAAAGGACCCATTTTGCTCTTAAAGGGACCCATTTTGCTCTTAAAGGGACCCATTTTGCCCTTAAAGGGACATATTTTGCTTTTAAATGGACCTAGGTCGCTCTTAAAGGGACGGATTTAGCTCTTAAAGGGACATATTTTGCTCTTAAAGGGACCCATTTTGCTCTTAAAGGGACACATTTAGCTCTGAAAGGGACATATTTCGCTCTTAAAGGGACCAAGGTTGCTCTTAAAGGGACCGATTTTGCTCTTAAAGGGACATATTTCGCTCTTAAAGGGACCCATTTTGCTCTGAAAGGAACATATTTCGCTCTTAAAGGGACCCAGGTTTCTCTTAAAGGGACCAATTTATCTCTTAAAGGGACATATTTTGCTCTTAAAGGGACATATTTCGCTCTTAAATGGACCCAGGTCGGTCTTAAAGGGACTCATTTTGCTCTTAAAGGGACATATTTTGCTCTTAAAGGGACCAAGGTCGCTCTTAAAGGGACGGATTTTGCTCTTAAAGGGACCGATTTTGCTCTTAAAGGGACATATTTTGCTCTTAAAGGGACATATTTCGCTCTTAAAGGGACCCATTTTGCTCTCAAAGGGACCCAGGTTGCTCTTAAAGGGACCCATTTTGCCCTTAAAGGAACATATTTCGCTTTTAAAAGGACCAAGGTCGCTCTTAAAGGGACCGATTTTGCTCTTAAAGGGACATATTTCACTCTTAAAGGGACCCATTTTGCTCTTAAAGGGACCCAGGTTGCTCTTAAAGGGACCCATTTTGCCCTTAAAGGAACATATTTCGCTTTTAAAAGGACCAAGGTCGCTCTTAAAGGGACCGATTTTGCTCTTAAAGGGACATATTTCGCTCTTAAAGGGACCCATTTTGCTCTTAAAGGGACCCAGGTTGCTCTTAAAGGGACCCATTTTGCCCTTAAAGGGTTATATTTCGCTTTTAAAGGGACCAAGGTCGCTCTTAAAGGGACCTATTTTGCTCTTAAAGGGACCAAGGTTGCTCTTAAAGGGACCCATTTTGCCCTTAAAGGGACATATTTCGCTCTTAAAGGACCCATTTTGCTCTTAAAGGGACCCATTTTGCTCTTAAAGGGACCCATTTTGCCCTTAAAGGGACATATTTTGCTTTTAAATGGACCTAGGTCGCTCTTAAAGGGACGGATTTAGCTCTTAAAGGGACATATTTTGCTCTTAAAGGGACCCATTTTGCTCTTAAAGGGACACATTTAGCTCTGAAAGGGACATATTTAGCTCTTAAAGGGACCAAGGTTGCTCTTAAAGGGACCGATTTTGCTCTTAAAGGGACATATTTCGCTCTTAAAGGGACCCATTTTGCTCTGAAAGGAACATATTTCGCTCTTAAAGGGACCCAGGTTTCTCTTAAAGGGACCAATTTATCTCTTAAAGGGACCAATTTATCTCTTAAAGGGACATATTTCGCTCTTAAATGGACCCAGGTCGCTCTTAAAGGGACATATTTCACTCTTAAAGGGACCCAGGTCGCTCTTAAAGGGACATATTTCACTCTTAAAGGGACCCAGTTCGAGCAAAACGGGTCTCTTTAAGAGCGAAATATTTCCTTTAAAGGGACCCAGATCACTCTTAAAGGGACCCATTTCGCTCTTAAAGGGACCCAGGTCGCTCTTAAAGGGACATATTTAGCTCTTAAAGGGACCCATTTACCCCCTCAAGGGACCCAGGTCGCTCTTAAAGGGACCTGGGTCGCTCTTACAGGTACTTAGTTCGCTCTTAAAGGGACCCATTTAAAGTGGCTTGGGTCCCTTTAAGAGCGACTTGGGTACCGTTCCTTTAAGAGCAGCTTGGATCCCGTACCTGCTACATGGCTGCCTCAGCTCTGCTATTTTACTGACTGACCTCTGCTACTTATAATGGTAAAGATCATTGCTCGGTTACCATGACAATCTTACTCATGTCGGGGAGACACAATCGTTAAGGACCTTCCATATATTACATCTTCTATTGGCCAATAGTGGACATGTGACTGTGGATGGTGTGATACAATGCATGACGAGACCTTAGAGTTCCTATTGGCTGCTATATTTCAGCTATTTGCATATGTGCTGTGATTGGCTGTCAGTGGTTAGAGTGTGGCCATTATTTGCAATGGGCCATTATTTTCTATGGGAAATTTGGGGTCTTTAAACATAAATTTCTTAAAAACGACAAATCCGATCGAAACGAAAAAAAGATAGCACACCACACACCGCCGAGGGCTTCGAAACGCAGTTTGAACGGAGTCTGTATTACATGCAGAAAAATGGCTGGAAGAAGAAACGGAAGAAGAAGAAGAAGAAGAAGAAGAAGAAGAAGAAGAAGAAGAAGAAGAATACGGATTACAATATGGGGATTTTCAAGCACTATAATTATATGCATTATTGTTGTTCACCATGTTTTCTAACACAGACTGTCCGGTCTCACCAGGATGACAACAGAGAACGGACATTAACCACATGTAAATTTAGAAGTCTTATATTCAGCATTGAGGCCACCAGGTCCCAGGGCCTCAGTTTTGTAGATCCATTGTAATTCACGCTTTTTAAGTATCAGTTGTCGGTCACCTCCTCTTTTTGGGCAAAAAACCTTGTCTACCACCATAAATTGTAGATCCCGCTCTGTAGGTCCCATTTCGGAGAAGTGCTTTGACACAGGAAGGTCCGGTTTTTTTATCCTGATTGTATATCTGTGTTGGTTCATACGTGTTTTAAGGTCATGAGTAGTTTCCCCTACATAGATTTTTTTACACGGACACCATAAGATATAGACTACATAATCCGAGTCCTGTTTGGGGATGTTTACATATAGATCCCTTAGTCATGTGTTTACAATTTTTACACGATAAACAAGGATATGAGCCCAATGTCTTGGTGGTAAGGTGTGTTTGTTTGTGTCCTTCATGTGTACTTACATCTGTCTTATAATTGGAGTATATTCACACTGATGCGGCTTACTGCTACGGCCGGACAAATGAGGAATGCAGGATCTGGAGTGATCTGGTGAGCAGACCCGTGGAATCCCTGACCATGACTGCCTGTCATGATATTGTGATACCGGGGTCACCGCACACTTAATAACTTGTCCCTATGGCCTTTTCTACTATTTACTAAGATATGGATATCGGTGTTAGCCGCGGGCGGTCTCAAATCTGGAGACACGTCACCAGGGGTCATCCCCTAGAGGAGGGTTCTCCCTCCCTCGTATGAATCAACGTAACAAGCTCCGTAGCACATGATTGGTCCTCAGTCCGCCTCTGGAAGTTAAGATCTGACGCCGCAGACCAAGTCGCAGTACTTGGATACATTGTACTATAAATAATCACTGTTTCTATATAAGGTGAAACCCGCCGATCTCAAGCAGTTTTTTCACTGCACATTGGGATTCACATGGACACTATCACGGACTGAAGAGACTTTGTTTGTTTACAAACCTTAAAGGGGTAGTCCACCCCAAAAAATTTTCTTTCAAATCAACTGGTGCCATAAAGTGCCAGAGATTTGTAATTCACTTCTATTAAAAAATCTTAAGTCTTCCAGTACTTATCAGCTGCTGTGTGTCCAGCAGGAAGTGGTGTTTTCTTTCCTGTCTGACCCAGTGCTCTTTGTTGCCTCCTCTGTCCATGTCAGGAACTGTCCAAAGCAGCAGCAAATCCCCATAGAAAACCTCCCCTGCTCTCCAGACTGGAAATAATACAACTTCCTGTTGGGCATACAGCAGCTGATAAGTACTGGAAGACTTAAGATTTTTTAATAGAAGTGAATTACAAATCTCTGGCACTTTATGGCACCAGTTGAATTGAAAGAAAATTTTTTTGGGTGGACTACCCCTTTAACTATGATGGACACTTGAATGAGCCTATCACTGGACACTGTTAATTGAGCACCTGTTATATAAGGAAATGATGTTGTTCACTATTATATGCTTGAGGAGGACGGCGTTGAGGCCGTCGAAACGTCGCACTTACTTTAAACTTGCTGTGCTGCACTATGTTATATTATCACCTTTGATGGAATAAACACTTTCATTTGGAATTGCAGCCGTGTGCCGCGGAATACATTTTTCTAGATAGATAGATAGATAGATAGATAGATAGATAGGAGATAGGAGATAGATAGATAGATAGATAGATAGATAGATAGATAGATAGATAGGAGATAGATAGATAGATAGATAGATAGATAGATAGATAGGAGATAGGAGATAGATAGATAGATAGATAGATAGATAGATAGATAGATAGATAGATAGATAGATAGGAGATAGATAGATAGATAGATAGATAGATAGATAGATAGACAGGAGATAGATAGGAGATAGATAGATAGGAGATAGATAGGAGATAGATAGGAGATAGATAGATAGGAGATAGATAGGAGATAGATAGATAGATAGATAGATAGATAGACAGGAGATAGATAGGAGATAGATAGGAGATAGATAGGAGATAGATAGATAGGAGATAGATAGGAGATAGATAGGAGATAGATAGGAGATAGATAGATAGATAGATAGATAGGAGATAGATAGATAGATAGGAGATAGATAGATAGATAGGAGATAGATAGATAGATAGATAGATAGATAGATAGATAGATAGATAGGAGATAGATAGATAGATAGATAGGAGATAGATAGGAGATAGATAGATAGATAGATAGATAGATAGATAGATAGGAGATAGATAGATAGATAGATAGGAGATAGATAGGAGATAGATAGATAGATAGATAGATAGATAGATAGATAGATAGATAGATAGGAGATAGATAGGAGATAGATAGGAGATAGATAGGAGATAGATAGATAGATAGATAGATAGGAGATAGATAGATAGATAGGAGATAGATAGATAGATAGATAGATAGATAGATAGGAGATAGATAGATAGATAGGAGATAGATAGATAGATAGATAGATAGATAGATAGATAGATAGATAGATAGATAGGAGATAGATAGGAGATAGATAGGAGATAGATAGATAGATAGGAGATAGATAGATAGATAGATAGATAGATAGATAGATAGGAGATAGATAGGAGATAGATAGATAGGAGATAGATAGGAGATAGATAGATAGATAGATAGATAGATAGATAGATAGATAGATAGATAGGAGATAGATAGATAGATAGATAGATAGATAGATAGATAGATAGGAGATAGATAGATAGGAGATAGATAGGAGATAGATAGATAGATAGATAGATAGATAGATAGATAGATAGGAGATAGATAGATAGATAGATAGATAGATAGATAGATAGGAGATAGATAGGAGATAGATAGATAGATAGATAGATAGATAGATAGATAGGAGATAGATAGATAGGAGATAGATAGATAGATAGATAGATAGATAGATAGATAGGAGATAGATAGATAGATAGATAGATAGATAGATAGATAGATAGATAGGAGATAGATAGATAGGAGATAGATAGATAGATAGATAGATAGATAGATAGATAGATAGATAGATAGGAGATAGATAGATAGATAGATAGATAGATAGATAGATAGGAGATAGATAGATAGATAGATAGGAGATAGATAGGAGATAGATAGATAGGAGATAGATAGGAGATAGATAGATAGATAGATAGATAGATAGGAGATAGATAGATAGATAGATAGATAGGAGATAGATAGATAGATAGATAGATAGATAGGAGATAGATAGATAGATAGATAGATAGATATATAGATAGGAGATAGATAGATAGGAGATAGATAGATAGATAGATAGATAGATAGATAGGAGATAGATAGATAGATAGATAGATAGATAGATAGATAGATAGGAGATAGATAGATAGGAGATAGATAGATAGATAGATAGATAGATAGATAGGAGATAGATAGATAGATAGATAGATAGATAGATAGATAGGAGATAGATAGATAGATAGATAGGAGATAGATAGGAGATAGATAGATAGGAGATAGATAGGAGATAGATAGATAGATAGATAGATAGATAGATAGGAGATAGATAGATAGATAGATAGATAGATAGATAGATAGATAGATAGATAGGAGATAGATAGATAGATAGATAGATAGATAGGAGATAGATAGATAGATAGATAGATAGATAGATATATAGATAGGAGATAGATAGATAGGAGATAGATAGATAGATAGATAGATAGATAGATAGATAGGAGATAGATAGATAGATAGATAGATAGATAGATAGGAGATAGATAGGAGATAGATAGATAGACAGGAGATAGATAGATAGATAGATAGATAGATAGATAGATAGATAGGAGATAGATAGATAGATAGATAGATAGATAGGAGATAGATAGATAGATAGATAGATAGGAGATAGATAGATAGGAGATAGATAGATAGATAGATAGATAGGAGATAGATAGATAGATAGATAGATAGATAGATAGATAGATAGATAGATAGATAGATAGATAGGAGATAGATAGATAGATAGATAGATAGATAGGAGATAGATAGATAGATAGATAGGAGATAGATAGATAGGAGATAGATAGATAGGAGATAGATAGATAGGAGATAGATAGATAGATAGATAGGAGATAGATAGATAGGAGCTTAACCAATCAGGGAGCTTCAAGTCTGCAATAGAGGTCCTCAAAGGAAAAGCCAGCAGAACCTTCTATGCCATACGAAAGCAACTGTACCACCTGAAAGCACCAGTGAGGGTCTGGCTAAAGATCTTTGATGGCGTCATTGCCCCAATCCTGCTTTATGGCAGTGAGGTTTGGGGTCCGGCCACCTACCCAGACCAGTCAAAATGGGATCCAAGTCCAACAGAGACCTTTCATCTGGAGTTCTGCAAGTACCTCCTCCAGGTCCATCGCAGCACCTCCAACATGGCGTGTCGGGCAGAGTTGGGCAGGTTCCCACTATGGATCCAGGTGCAGAAGAGGGCGCTCTCATTTTGGGTGCACATACAGAGAAGCAGCCCAGACTCCTATCACCACAAAGCCTCCCTGAGCCATGGAGCCCAATGTGCCCTCCAACAGGGCATCCACCACCAGTCCAGCCAAACCCCACAACATGCCCTGACAAAAGCCCAAATAAAAGGGGCAATAGAGACATACCAGGGGCAATATACAGAGGAATGGAGGAGAGAAATAAGGAACTCCCAGAAACTCACCATCTACCAGTCACTACAGAGAGACTACACCATGGCGCCATACCTGGAGAGGCTGCACCACCCCAAACACAGGCAGACCCTAAGCCTCTATAGACTGAGCGCCCACAGCCTGGAGATAGAGACGGGGCGGCACAGACAGACATACAAGCCGCGGGAGAGCCGACTGTGCCGGCACTGTGAGCAGGGAGACCTGGAGGATGAGGCCCACTTCTTGCTACACTGCAGCAAATACTCATCCACCAGGAGCACCTACTTCCAGAGACTCTCCACCATCATCCACCAGGGTCACCTACTTCCAGAGACTCTCCACCATCATCCACCAGGGTCACCTACTTCCAGAGACTC